>NC_137901.1:79638911-80343863 GCF_963455335.1 Martes martes
AGTGGACCACCAGCTCTACCCCGTAAAACTCTTGAAATGCCTCTAATAAGCAGCTGGGGGGCTGAGAGTGTGCTTTCCGGGTGCTGCCTCTTTGGCTTCCTTCCTCCCCTTATCCTCCACCACCACCACCTCCTGCCAGATAACATCTCCCCCGGCTGGCCTATGAGCTGAGGAGAAAGTCACACAATAGTAGAGACGAAAAATAGCTGCATGCATTCAGCTTGAATTAGCTCAGAAGAAAGGCTCCCTCCCTCCATTGAGCAATTGTTTATGCCAACGTGCTATTTGCATCGTGCCTTCTTAGATCTGAAAGTCTAATGATTAAAAACAAATCTTCGTTTTTCTTTTTCACCACTTAAGGAAAAAAAGAAAGAAAGAAAAGAAAAAACACCAGCTTGGCTAGTTCCTCCCGTTTAAAAATACCCTGACTTCCAGAGCTAGAGTGAGGATTTTGGAAAGCCTGGGGCTAGGATAGTGGGAAGAAACACAGGCAGACAATACACAGAGAGGGCCTTCTGGACAGTGATGAGCTGGTGAAGGTGGAGAGAGGTCTTTGCATCCTCACGCAGATGCCGACGTCCGGGTTGGTTCCGAATGCGGTGGGCTTATTTCGTCATTGGCCGTGTATTCAGTGGGTCATTTATTGAGCGTCTATTACATCTTGGACCCTGGGCGTTCAGCAATGAGGGAAACAAAGTCTTTCTGAGCTTAGAGTCCGGCAGGGGAGATGGACAAGGAACTGCCCAGCAATATATGAATCACAACTCATGGAGGCTTAGGGAAGGAAAACCAATAGGGGGCCAGTAACAGGAGATGGGGGTGGGGCTGTGGAGGGAGCAGGTGCAAAGATCTTTCTGAGGAGGTGACATTTGAGTGGAGCTCTCAAGGAGGGAAAGAGGAAGGGACGATCCTTCTAGGCCAGGGTCCCTCAAACGCGGTACTGTTGATACTGGGGACCATTTGTCATGGTGGGGGCATGTCCTGTGCGTGGCAGGATGGCCTCCACACACTAGATGCCCCTGGCACCCTCCCTTTCCTGCTACCCCCAAGTTGTGACAACCAAAGATGTTTCCAGACATTGCAACATGTCCCCTGGGGGACACCGCCTTGTTGAAAACCACCATTCTTGACAGAAGCAGTTGCAAATACAGACACCCCATGGGAGGACAGAGGCCAGGGCCGACGAGCAGGGCGGACAGGGATGAGCCACGCTGGGCACTGGGGGCCCGATGGGAGAATCCAGGCTGGGGAGGGAGTCAGAGGTTTTCTGAGGACAGTGGCAAAGCACTGAGGGGGTTTCAGGAATACCGTGTCATCATCTGATCTTCACTGGTTTGAGGCAAGGCATGAGGTCTTGAGTGTGCTGTCTCCTGGTCAGGTCACTAGAGTCCGGATCCAGCTTGCGGCCATCTGCAGCCTTGCAGAGAAAAAGGGAAATCAGACAGAGGGAAACGGGAAAACTTGGGGAGGAAGATCCTCAAGTGTCGACGGCACCAAAATGGGCTTTAAAAGGAATATTTAGCATCTTCAATGGTTTGAAGGCAGCCTAGGGAGGGAGGACATTGGTAATTCCCCATCTACACGGACAAGACAAGGTGTGGGTGGGACTCTCGGTCACATCCTCCCCTTCCTTCCGTGGTGGTCCACATTCCCACGGTCCTTCTAGGAAGCAGCTCTTCTCCTTGACCTTGGCCTCAGGCAACCCTCGAGCTGCTCTCCAGGGCCACTCAGGGAAACCCCCTGTCTTCCCCAGGGAAGGAGAGTCCTCAGACTTGCCCGCCTCCTTCTGATCCCCTACTTTACTGTTGAGGAGTTAACACAGGTGTCTCCGGCAGAGCATAAACATCAAAATGAATGGTGTGGATGAGAGGTGGCAGTTGGATCCCGTCCCACGTGGCCGATGTGGGCGTGGCGGCGGGCAGTGGGTGCGGTCGAGCTCTGCAGGGCCTGTGGCTCTACCCCTAGAATCCGATCCCATGGACTCCAGCGGTCCCAGGACTGGGGAGCAGGGCAGCCAGGCACGGCAAAAGGACTGGGGCTGGGAAACCTGTTTTGGTAAGCTGGGGATACTCAGCCAAGCACCTTCCAAGAAGGATGCTGAGTTGATTGGGGTCCTGCTCCCTCGGTGGGGGCCGACCTCTCCCCGCCCCAGCCCTGCCCGACTCGGGGGCAGTGGCCGCTTCAGTGTGTCTTGGACAATTAATGCAATGCATTGGTCATCCAAGATTGTAGCCATTTTCCTTTGTTTATTTTTCTATCTGTGTTGCTAATAATAATAATAATAATAATAATAAAATGGGTACATATGAACTCGTGTAAGTTCAAGTAACTGCTATGTAGCTACAGTGTAGACACAGGCTACCCTCACGGACTGGTCCAGCCACAGCAAGGCTCCCACCCCGGCCCGCTGGCCTCCCAGCCAGCCTCCTACAGAGTGCTGGGCAGCGGCCTGCTAGTCCTGGGCAGCCAGCTGGGCAGTGCCTGGCTGGAGCAGGCGCTGAGGGAGGGCACGGCCAACGCGGACTGCCTGAGGCCCAGCCTGAGCACAACTGGGAGATGCACAATGAATTCTCTGGCTCCTTCCTCCCCCTTATTAAGCAGCCCTTCCCTGGGGTCCCTGCGCTCCCTGCCCCAGGGAGTGCTGTCCATTATTCCTCTCCCAGAACCCCCGCACACACTTCCCAACCTTGCTATCAGGAATAAATCCTCAGAAAGCCCCAGACCTTGGTGCAGAGCGGCCGGAAGCCCAAATGCAGGCATCTGGTCCCCCAAGCATGTCGGACCCCCACTGCCGAGCTGTGGGTCAGCTGAGGGCCTTTGTTCCCCATGGGCTCCGTGCACCAGCCCCACCTTCCACAAGGCACTGCTGCCATGCCATGTTCCTCTAGCACCACCAAAGCTCCACTTTTGGCCTGTCCATGGATTTTAAGTGCCACCATTTGAGCTGCTGAAGGCTTCTAGAACAATCTTTCCCATATTTCCAAGGCTTGTATCCCCAGCCACACTCCCCAGCATCAAGCAACCCTAATGCCTTTAGTCCCCAAGACTGCATGTCATGTTCATTCAACAAGTATCTATTAAGTGCCTCCTATGCCCCTGGGAAACTGGGGAAGAAGAGTGGCACCGGCCTTCCGGGAAGCCCTGAGTCTAGAGGAGGGGGCAGACAGGTCCTGAGAGAGATCCTGAGACCCCAGGGGAGCACCCAACCCAGCAAGGACCCTCCAAGAAACCTTCTCAGAGGAGGGGACGTCACCTCATCGTGAGATTTGAGGAGAGGAGTGGGCAGTGTAGGGAACAGTGTGTCACGTAGAAGGAACAGCCCATGGGCAGAGGCAACGTCATGATTTGTTGAAAGCCGGATGCTGGGCACTTGCTCTGTTCTTACCTGCTTTCCCCTAAGCGTGGCATCAGGGCCTGAGAGAGTCCATCCCCAAACACAGGTGCTGTTGGCTCATAGAGACCTCACCACCTCCTGCCGTGTTTTGGTCCTAGCGATTGGACTTAGGGTCCTGGAGAAGATAATGTCCCGGAGGGTTTTGTGCTTGCTAGAGTTAGGTGGTCCTTTGGCTGCCTCAGATTCTCTCTGGAGCCCTCTCTGGCCATGCAGGCCTCCCTCTGTGTCCCTGCCTGTCTGCACACATTGTCTGTGTCTTAGGACCTTTCACCGGGTTCTGTAAACCACGGGTATCTCTGCTATGGATATGTTGGCCATCAGCCTTCCTTCTAAAGCATTTTCTTTCCTCTCTTTGCTTCTGCTTCACAATCCTTCCTACCTCCTCTTGTGACCTGTGTCTCTGATGTCTCTGAGGCCCACACATCTGTCTTGCCATGCCAGGAAGCTGTCTCACTGTGGCCTCTTTCCTGGAGAGTTTATGTCACTCTGTGGCATCGGCCACTGGAACATTGAGGTCGAGGATGTGTGTGAATGTGGAAATTTACTGATGGAAAGACCCCACTCTAGGGGTTTCCAACTAACCGTTACAGGTGTGATGGGCAAAACACTGGTTTGTTACAGAGTCGTTGAAGAAGACCCAGGGATCATAGTGGGCCACAGGCCAGGTCTGTAATATTGCATAAAATGTGGGAATGTGTCCTCTTGGTGGGATGTTGTATCCCACTATCCTTATAAATATATGTCAGGGTTTGAAAGATAGAAAACAGTTTCTTTGCTGACTGTAGGACTCCCATGGTGTGCATGTGGTTGCTTAATTTATCAGGTTTACCTGCTTCAACTTGACTTAACGTGCATTTCTTAAGCCACCCCCTCTTGTGGATAGTGACCTCACCATCAGTTTCTCAGTGCCAGCAGTTTCCCCAAAGGGTTCCTTGGATTTTCCTTGGCTTTATGCAACCTACTAGCACTTAGTATACCCCTAACCCTCAAGGTTATTGGAGGGAGTACATGAAATAATGAATGTTAATAGAATTGCACAATACCTGACACACAGTAGGTGCTCAGTAAATGTGGTTTCTCTTCTCACTGGCCCAACCAAAACATCCCCAGGAATTCCACTTCCAGGGAAATATTCCAGAAAAAAAAAATGGAGGTTTGGAATGGGGAGGTGGTGGGTGTCATCCATTTTCTTAGGGGCTGGTGCTCTGGTGGATATGGGGAGGGGGACCCAAGACTCATAAAGACACCCTCCAGCTGCTGTGGGGTCATCATGATAGGGGAGAGGCTCAAACTTAGGAAACTGGAGAGCCTCTGGCGAGATCAGTCCTCTCCAAGGCCCCAAGATGGAGGCCAAGGGCATTCACTGGGGCCGGATGAGTCTGGTCACATGTGGTGAGTGCCCCAAACTTGGGCCATCGGGTCCCACCCTGAGCTTGTTTCTCTCTCCCTGTGCTTTGAACTTGCACTGGGGCCCACTCCATGAACTTTACCGCATGATTCATTCGGTTGATTACTCTCAAAGTTATTGACCTTAGGAAAATTCTCAATTGTAAAAAGGCTTTCTCTCTATGTAAATTACGCTGTTACCTTTTCTATACAAAAAGTATATATACCTATAAATAATATACATATATATTATATATATATATACATATATATATATATATATATATATATATAAAGATGAATTCTTGTACAGACTAATATGGGCCAATGGTCCAAATTGTTTTCTCTGTGTTTGTGCTGACTGTTGCAGAATGAGTTAATGTAAGAAGTTGGTTTCATGTTTTCCTTTTGGGGCCACTTCTCTTCCTCCCTTTTTATCTTTGTCTGTCTCCGTCTCTGTCTCTCTCTTATTCATTGCCAATGTCTCGTCGCTGGGAAAGAACAGTCGATTCAGATGCCATCCAGGAAAAGAAGACCAGATGGATAGAGGGTCCACTGTGTATATGTGTACAGAATCATTTATAAAGTTTTCTACACTTCTCAAAAAAGTATTTCTAACTTGGGCTGTTGGACAGGTTGTGAGCCTCTGAGCCGGCAAGACTATTGTTTCTTGTGTTTAGTGCAATGTTTAGTGAGAATCCAATTGTCTGAATTATTTATGCCAATAAAGAATTTGAGAACTACTGCATCACACTGCCGCCAAAATAAGTGTGAATTCTGTCGTTGTTTGTCATACGGAAGAAATCCTGAGATGTGACACTGGCCCGTGCATTAGTCAGCTCTTGCCACAATAACGGTGCATAACAAATTTCCCCAAAACTCCATGGCTTACAAACCACTGGCATTTATTCTCGAGTTCCTGTGTTTGTAGGTTTTGGCTGGCTTAACCAAGTCTCCCCTTTAGGTGTCTGGTCAACTTCAAGTCTGTTTCACATGTCTCCCTGAAGGAGAAGCTTCCTGGGGCACGCTTATTCTCTAGCTGATCACCAGATCAGAAGAGCCAAGCCAAACTGCGCAAATACATTTAAAGCATCTCCTCAAATTACATTCAGTATAATCCAGTGGCTGAATCAAGTCATATGACCCAGACTTTCTTTTTATATGTTTGTTTATTTATGAGAGAGAGAGGGGAGGAGCATGCACGCTTGAGCAGAGGGAGAGGCAGAGGAAGAGGGAGGATCTCAAACAGACTTCACACTGAGCGCAGAGCCCAACATGGGGCTTGGTCTCACAACCCTGAGAGCAAGACCTGAGCTGAAATCAAGAGTCAGACGCTTAACCAACTGAGCCACCCAGGCTCGCCTGACCCGGCCTTTCAACAGGATGGAGCCGTAAACTTCACCCAGACCAGGAAGCAGAGGGAAATGAGTGTTTGCTGAATGGTAACTAATGCAAATTATCATAGTCTGGCCAAGTATTATCCCAGCCAGCCAGCCACAGGTGAGTTTTCTCCCTAGGGGTAATACAGGATGATTAATACATCCACACACACGTACGTACACATATACATAGGCACACACATATACGGCTCTGTGTATTAACCACCTGCTGTGTGCCCAACCCACTCATCCCCACCACCACCCAATTCCATTTGATAGATGAGGAGTCTGGGTGCAGGGGATGGGGTAATTGACCCATCACAAGACAAGAAGCCAAAGCTCATGATCTCTTGAGGAGACACGCAGCACAGCCAGTCCCAGGTACCTTGGATGGCTAAAGCCCACTGAAGTACTTCTATGAAACAAGACCTCTTCTGATCTGGAAAACCGGCCAGTGAGGCAGGGAATATTCCATTCGTCCAACAGCAGAGGACAACTCTGACTCGGGCTCTAACACTCTAACATTGTTGACCCACCTTCTTGAGGGCCATTTCCTCCCACTCACCACAGTCAAATTGGGAGGTGAGCATGAGGGGACCCATTTTTACAGATGGGGAAACTGAGGCTCCAGACAATCAGAGTCTCATGTGGTATCTTAGCTTCAGTCCTCGGCTGTAGCACTCGCACCGGCTGTGTGACCCGGCTGGACAGGGATGGCAACTTTCAGAGCCCTGGTTTATTTGTGAAATGGGGATAATAATTGCTCTCACTTCAGAGAGCTGTGCTCAGAATTGAAAGCAGGTAAGTAAAACACTTCACACCATTCCTGGCATCAACAACCAGTAGACATTATTTATTTCAAGCCCAGATCTGACATTTAGCTCTGGGACAGCGTTGACTTGGGGAGGAAGTGTGGAACGAGACCAGAACCTTCCATCCTTACTGCTCCTATTTCAAGCAGAAGAGAAGGGGCCAGAGTCTTCCCTGGGGCCTGGAACTAATTGATTGTCCTGGTTCTGGCTTGTGGTCCTCTGTGGCCGCAGGGCCACCATTAATCAGGCACAGCAGGTGTTGAAGTGAGTGAGGGAGGCCTTGCAAGTCAACGGAACTGAACAGCTCATTAACCTCCGTGCACACGCTGCAGGGGAAGTACCTGGGAGCCAGAAGCAAGGCGCAGAGGAGGCCACCCGGTTGTCCAGGTAGCAGGGACAAGGGTTTGCAGACCCTTCTGGCCCCTGGGTTCCTCCTCACCTTTGCTTCAACTGAGACCCTCCAGAGCCCACCCTCATCTCCCATCTCCCACCAGCTTGTTCCCAGACACAATGCTAAGCAAGTTACACTTGTCATCTCATTTAACCCTCACCGTGGTCCTCTGAAGCAAATACTTCATTGTCCCCCTTATGCAGATGTAGCAAACTGAGGCTCAGAGAGGCCTGCCCGAGCCAGGAGCATCCTGATGCCTAGGCAGCGGGGTAAGCCCTAGATTTGCATTCAAGTCTGGGCAATAAACCACTTAGCAGCTATGTGACTTTGGGGAAGTCACTCTGTCCCTTGGAGACCCGTCTGCTCACCTGTAAAGTGAACATCACGACAGTGTCTCCTTCATGACTCAGTGACATGGCACAAAATACTTAGTGTTTAGTGCAGGGTAAGCCCTCGGGGCATGTTTTAGTTTGGGACATTCTGGGAACAGTGTTGGGACTTGGATGGGGGACTGTGTGGAGCGCCTCGATTGCCAGGATGAGGCATTGGGGCTGGGCCTGATGAGCGGTGGGAATCAGGGGTCCCAGTCAGTGGATGTGAAGTGTTCAGACCCATTAGTCCCATAGAGCACCGGGGTAAGCCTCCCTCCCTCCAGTAACAAGCCCTGGGGGAAGGATACCTCCTGGGCCTTTCCTACATCTTCCAAGATGCTCTGAGAGGTCCAGGCAGCGCCCAAAGCTATGGCCTTTGCAGGAGGAGTGGAGCTGGGCAAAGAGGCAGCCCTCGCCCCTGGCCTACAACCTCTTCTCTTGGGCTTACGGCTTGCAGGGGTGTAACCCCCTCAAACCCCCGCTTTACCTGCCAGAGCTGATCTCTGTATGTTCACATGAACACACACACACACACAACTGGACTCACCCACTTTCAGAACACTCAACTTCCCACGGCTCACCCACATGCCCACACACCCCTTGGTCCCCACACTCACTCACCCCCACTCCCCCAACCCACCCCTTCCCTCTGGTTGCAGCTGGATACCTGCAAGCCTTTTTTGACTCCTGCATTTGTGTTGCTAAGACATGCTTGAAGGTCACGGCTTGTCTGAAGAATCCAGGATCATTGGTCCTGGAGTGGGCTGCGGGTTCTGGGGCTGCAGGCACACAGGCTGGGACTTGCCTGCATCCAGCTCTATGCCATGTCATAAATGCCCCTGCCCTTCCAAGGGCTCTAAATCACTACAGTTTCTGACAATTGGGTCATTGTTTCCCTGCACCATTTATAACTCGGGAGGCTCTCCTGGGGGTTTATGCTCATGTGAAATGCCACCTCAGCCACTAATGAGCCAAACCAGGAAAAACACAGTCTTGGGCCCCAGGAACAGCGGCTTTAGCCAGTATATGGAATTTTCCTGAAATATGTTCATGGCAGCTAAACGAGTGTGATCAAAAAGCGAAAGGGCACTGGGTGAAACTAAGTTAAGTACGTTTCTTTGCAGCAGGACTTGTCAGGGCTTTTAATATGCTCATGTACCTTATAAACTCTCCCAGAGGGGGCTAGAGGATATAGGTTTCCCAACTTATCTGTCCCAGAACCTTGTATTCACTGTATCTTAGAGGATTTCCGTTGCATGGAATGCTTTGCAAAACTTTGGTCTCAGCCATGGGAAAAATTCCAAGTATATTCTTGGACCCTGATGGTTCATGTGTCCTGCACCATTAAATGAGAAAGAAAAAAAAAAAAAAACTTTAGGGACACTGGTATATTGTATCAGCTTTTTATTTTACCAAGTAAAGACATCAAAAAAAGAAAGAAAAGAAAAGGAAGCAAAACACAAATATGATTTCTGCAACTTATTATCACCATTGTTTTATAAAAGAAAGGCTAGCTTATTACCAAAAAAAATAAGGTGACCATAATTTGAGGAATGAAATTCAAATACGCTTGTATTTTTCTCCTTTCTCCAAAGCCCTGTCCATCTACAGCAGAAGTCCATATACAAGTGTTTGGAAGAGGTGGCGGGCACACCAGCTTTGTGTTCAAGTTCCAAGCTCTGAAGTTAGAAACCAGGGCTTTGAACCCAGCTCTTCCACTCAGGAAACTTGGCCCCGAATAGTTGCAGTTAGGGGTGCCCCTCCCCCTCCTCCGTGTGCCTTTGCTTCTCAGGCTGCTCCTGTGACTTCTTGGGAAGACTGTCCTTGGGATGCTGGAGAAACTTCCACATCCTTCCAGGGCAGCCCTTAGCGGTGATTGGGCGGTGTAGAAGTCAGTCAGGACCCTTGAAGGAGGATGACCCCTGAGGTGCAACTTACACTCCAGGCTTCCCACCCTGCAGTGTCACACTGAGGCTGGGACCTCCCCTGAAATAGCCCCTCACTCGCCCCCTCCCCTCCCCATCTCCCCTGGGAACGCTTCCTTAATAAACAGTTTGCATGTGACTCCTCATCTCAGGCTCTGGGAAAACCCAGACTAAGACCTTCTGCAATTCCCGAGTTTCCATGTCCTTGGGCGTCATATAAGGAGATGCACCCTAATAATCGCACCAACCTTCCTAGCTGGAAGAGAAGACTACAGGGAGAGGTCTACGTGAGCCACGTAGCAGGGAGCCTAGCTCCTAATTCAAGAAAGGCTGATATTTGCTATTGTTCTTCCATTGCCAATGGAACCCATGTGTCTTTGGGGTTTACAGCAGCTCTCCGCAGTCCTGAAACCCAAGAGATCAGTTTGGTACAAGAAAGACCGACTGTGGAGTCCCGACCCACCTGGGATCTCAGCTGGAACCTGCAGACCCAGCCTCCCCCCAAATGCCATCCCCACTCCTGCAAGGGTGACAGGGGCTGGAGTTTGAGGCTCTGCAACCAAGTCCCGTCTAGTACAGGGCTCCCCTCCCTCTGACTTTCATTCAGAAAGAATGGAGCTTCAACACCTCCGAAAAAATATCTTAGGATTTTGATTTTTTTCCTTCCTCTTTTTTTTTTTTTTAATTAATGTCTGATTCTATACCAGCAGCGTGTGACTGCAGGGTCGGGCTTGGTGGGGAGGGGGTGGGCAGCAGGCCTGCTCTATTCTAGTCTGGCTCCATCCTGGTTCTTGGTTCTATGTGACACTCTCCAATCCCCATGAGATCTCTTTAAAGAATGGAAAGTCAGATCTTAAGGAACTTTTTTTTTCTTTTTTTTTTCAAAGATTTTATTCATTTATTTGACACAGATAGAGAGAGATCACAAGTAGGCAGAGAGGCAGGCAGAGGTAGAGGGGGAAGCAGGCTCCCCGCTGGGCAGAGAGCCCAATGTGGGGCTCAATCCCAGGATGCCGAGATCATGACCTGAGCCGAAGGCAGAGGCCCAACCCACTGAGCCACCCAGGTGCCCCAGATCTTAAGGAACTTAAGGAACAATGGCCAGAAGATCTTCAGGAAACCAGAATTTGCTCATTGCTGATGACACTTTGACCAGGATGCAGATATGAAACACTGCTGACTGGTGTCCCCTGGACACTGACCTGGGGGGGAGGGGTAGATTGGTCAGTATCACTCACGGATGCCCTTTGCAGGTACTGTATTAAATATGAAATTAAGTCCTTTTAAGGCTGATTTTTTAGTTTTCATTTGCAACATACTTGAAATGATATTTGCCTCCCTTGCTGATTTCTCTATCTCAACGTAAACATTTAGATCAAAGGACTTAGTGCTGTTCTTCATTACAGCAGGACTTGGCAAATTACAGCCCCCAAGACCCGTCTGACCTGCCACTTATTTCTGCACAGACTGATTCTTATATTTTAAATGGTTGGGGGGAAATCGGGAGACTATTCCATGACATATGGAAATTAAATAGAATTCAAATGTCAGCACCCATAAATAATGTTTTATTGGAACACAGCCATGCCCAAGGTATGGTCTGTGAAGCCAAAAATATTTACTATCTGGCCCCTTACAGAAATTGTTTGCTGACTCCTGCATTACAAAATGGTCAGCACTCTCTAGGGAAGGAGGAGACAAGTCTGTTAATCAGGGGACAGTGAAAGGACATCCAGCCACAGTGGATTGGGTCTGGGAAGGTTCTTTCCCAGGTGTCAGAGTCCCTCTTTTGCTCTCCTAGCAGCCCCTAGCAGCCCGGCTGCCCACCTTCTCTGCACCCTGCAGGTGTATGCAACCCCAATAGCCCCTTGGATGATAGCCCTGCATGAGTCTTCCTGCCCACCAAAGGTGACTGGTTCAGGGGGATAGACACGTGACCCATGCTGGGCCAATCAGATTTATTTCCTTGGGAATTTGGCATTCTGACCTGGGATTTGCAGGCGGGGGGGGGGGGTGTGTGTGTTAGATAGTATCAGGAGCTAAGTGTGTCCCTCAAAGAAGGTCTGAGAATTTCTTCTTACTGACAACCCCCCCCCCGCCAGCAACAGATGGTTTCTGCATTTCCTTGATTCCTTGTACTCTCTAGATTCTCTATATTCTAATCAATTCTCCCTCTTCCTCTTTCTCCAAAGCTTAGTTAGAATAGTTTTCTCCACTTGCAAACCAAACAAACTTGAATGACCTGGTCTCTAGCCCAGAACTCTGCTCAAGGTCCGTATGATACCAAGTCAGGTCTTAATGTCATTTCTCCTCGCAAAGAGGTATTTGTTGCAAAACTCCAGAGCCAAAAAGATGAAGACAATTACCTTCTAAGTAAATTAAAAAGATCTGAACAGAGCAGAATATGACTAAGGATTTATTTTTAAATATAAAAGAAAATTGTTCAAGATGATTTCTGAGGCAATTTCATTAAAGATGCCCTTAAACTAATATTTTATTAGGCAAGTTGTTGAGCCTATTGGCGGTTCAATTTTCTTCATCATTGTCAAATGGGGATATGACATGACCGCATAGGATGAATTTCAAGACTGAGGCAAAGCTTTTGGAACTTTGAAATATAAAGAGGGTTGGACAGGAAAACAGTAACACACTGTAGAGAAAGAGCAAGGACTTCACAGTCAGCCAGACTTAATGCTGGAATCCCAGCTCTGTCCGCTCACTAGCTGTGCGACTTTGGGCCAGTCGCTTGACCTCTCTGAGCCTCCATTTCACCGTTCATTCGTAACATGGAGGTAATAGTAGTCTCTATGCCACAGGGTCATTGTGAACATTAAATGAGGTAATACATGTAAACCACTTACCACAGAGCCAGGCACATGGTAAACCAGATACATGGTGGCTCTGGTGAGCAATTTTAGGATAAGCCACCCAGACAAAGGTTAATGCTATTTCCAACGCATCTCTTTACCTCCATTGGTCACAGTGTAAACAATCCTGCAGTCTCCACCCCCACCAAGTCTGTGAGCTACCTGGTCCATCTTTCTTTTCTCATTGTCTCATCAACAGTTGACCTTTAATACTCAAGGCTTTTGCTGGAAAGAACTTGCCATCTCCCAACATGCTGGGAGAGGAGGGTCTCTGAGAGCTGAGGGGTTTTTGCCCCCTCTGCATCCTTAACTCCCTCAGATACTTCTTTCCCAGCCTTGGGTGATTTTCTTCCACTCACCATCAGGATTCATGATTACTCAAGAGGGACCTCCACAATCTTTACAGACACACCAGCCAGGTCCACGGGGCATCAGGAGAGGAAGTCGTGCTCTCTGCCAGGGGCTTTACCCTCAGTCCTCCCATGACATTGGAAAGCTGTGCTTCCTGACATGATGGCCAGGAGCCACCACATAGCTATTTAAATTTAAATTTAATTAATCAAGTAAAATCTGAAAATCTGAGGCTTAGAGTCATGCAACTATGTGGCCAAGCCAGGATTGGCACTCAGTCCCCTGAGTTCAAACCACTGGGTGATCTATTGTCAGTAGTAAAGAGAATATTCTAGTAAGAAGCCGTAAGAAAACAGGGAGTGGACTGCCTTGCGAGTGAGCTCCCTGTCAAAGTGTTCCAGTGGGATGTTGTAAAGGGCACTCCAGAGAGTTCTGAAAAAGCTGGTTCATGTCCATCTCAGCACTGGGATCTTCAAGGACAGAAGGAACAGAAAAGAGTCCCCAGCCAAGCAAAAAAGATGCATAATGAAAAAAGAAAAGAAGAAGAAGAAGAAGAGCATGGCAACCCACAGTCTCTGTGGGCTCAGGGACACCTTACCCACTGAGCTGAGACTATCTTACCTCCTATCCTCATTCTCGCAGTCAACAAAACTTTCCAGGCCTGCCCAGTGCAGCCACATTGGTCACATGTGGCCGTGGACACCTTGAAATGCGGCAACTCTAATTGGAGATGTAAGTGGTATTACCCACCAGATTTCTAAGGCATTCAAAAAATCAGAAAGAATGTAAAATGTCTCATTAAAAATTTTTATATTGAGGGGCGCCTGGGTGGCTCAGTGGGTTAAAGCCTCTGCCTTCGGCTCAGGTCATGATCTCAGTGTCCTGGGATCGAGACCCGCGTCAGGCTCTCTGCTCAGCAGGGAGCCTGCTTCCTCCTCTCTCTCTCTGCCTACTTGTGATCTCTGTCTATCAAATAAATAAATAAATTCTTAAAAAATTTTTTTTATATTGATTACACATCGATGTGATTGATCATTTTTGACCATACTGGGTTAAAGAAAGCACTTTATTTTTGTAAAGAGTGTATTTATTTATTTTAGAGAGGGAGGGGGGACAGGCAGAAGGAGAGAATCCCGAGCAGACTCCGCTCGAGCCTGACTCGGGGCTCAATTTCATGACCCTGAGGTCATGACCTGAGCCGAAATTACAAGTCAGATGCTTAAGAGCCTGTCCCACGCAGGTGTCCCTCAATAAAATACTTTATAATCGGTTTCACCTGTTTCTTTTTACCCTTTTAATGTGGCTGCTAGAAAACATATGGCTGGATCTGGGGCTCACGGTGTATTTCTGCTGGACGGCACTGCTCTAGAGCTGGGTGCCGGTCCCTGCCATGTGCAAGAAGGCACAGAGCAGGCCTGGAAGACTGGGGACAGCCGGCTCAGAGAGCCCAGACAGAGGACAGGCGCTGGGTGTGTTACAGGGTGGACGAGACCGAGAAGCTGGAGCTCGGTCTTGTGGCTTAATTGCGCAAGTGAACAGGCAATTTTGGCACGAGGAGGTGCGTGCCAGGGCAGGGGGAAGCCCGGGGCGTGGGAGCTCAGGGGAAGTACCTGCCTGGGTGGGAGATGGTCTCGGAAAAAGCTTCCAGGAGACGGTGATGTCCAAAATTAGGCCTGAAGGAGGCACAGAAATCAACTTGCTTTTCCAGAACCCTCTCCCGATTTCTGGAGTCCCTTTTACACATCACTGGAACACTTTGACCGGGAGCTCATTCACTCACAAAGCTGTCCAGTCCATGATTTCTCACTGCTTTGTACCAGAATATTCTCTTTAGGAGTGACACACACGGCCAGGCGCCGGGGTGCCATCACCTGAGCTCAGAGCCCTTCCCTGGCCATCCTGAGAGGCCGGTCTGTACCCTGGGCACCTGCCCCACGTCTGGCTCATGACAGCCCCATGGTTGACAACCTAGCCAGCTGCCTGCTCCCTTCTCATCTTGACAAGCCAGGCAGGCTGAGTCACAGGCTCAGCTCCTCCCAACCCACGTGGGGTCTGGGTCTGGGCCAGAGGGATGAGCTGCCTGCCAGGGTGCCTGTAAGTCAGACCGAAAGGAGCCCATGAGCCTCACTGAGGATTAGACCTAGGAATGTTCTGGAATCCCACACTGTACCTTGGAGCTCCCCAAGGGGCGGATCCAGTGGATAGACACGTTATTCTATCAGGAGGGAAACCAAGGCGGAAGGGATGGGGGTAAGGGGGGGGCGTCCTGCCTGAGAATGCTATTATAATTATTATTATTGCTACATGTTGTCATAGCTAATTTTTAGAATGTGCCAGCTTCCTCTGCACAGGGGACCTGTCCACCCTGCTCACTGCTACATTGCCCTGTGGTCCTAAGAGTTATCTGGCACATAGTAGGGGCGTGAGTTCTTCTATTGAGTAAGTGCGTGAACAATAACCACCCGTTTCTCAAGGACGTACGACCAGGAACTACATAGTTTTCTGTGTGTTCTTCTATGTATTGTCTCTTTCCACCCCCAGGGCACAGACTGACTCTATTTTACCTACCGTTATGTCCCCAGCACAGTGACCCGCACATAGTAGGTGCTCAGTAAACAGTGTTGACTAAAGAGGGGGGTGCTGGGCAGTTTCTCCTTTGCCCTCACACAGCCCACGCAGGGAGCGAGGAGGGCTCCTCTGCACCCTTTGGGGATGAGAAATTGAGACCCAGAGAAGTGACGTGACCTCTGAAGGTCATGTGGTTGATGAGGCACAAAGCCAGGATTTGGACCCGGGTGTGTTATTACAGACACTGCGTGTACTCTCCCTGCTGGGTCTCGCTGCCTCTGATGGTAAGGGGAGACACCAGGGGTGGGGGTCCCTGGGCAAGGCTACTGGGACAGAAGAGGGACCATCTCGGCAATCCCCAGCCTTGCCCAGTGAGTCCCATTCATGAAGCGCTTTGCACCTGGCGTCCTGTTTGGTGCTCATCACGGCGGCAGCAAAGCCCAGAGAGGTAGAGTCACTTGCTCCAAGTCACACAGCAGGTTCAACACAGGTCTTCTGACTACACATCCCATGTCCTTTCCCCTTAAGCCCCAGCTCTGGCTCGCTTGGAGCCCTACTATAAGCAGGGTTGCACGTGGGTCAGGAGAGAAGGCTTTTGTTCCCGCACTGGGCTTGGCTTTTCTGGGCAGCCCAACACATCTGGTGACAGATCCAAATAACACACCTTGCTGTGTGCCCTTGGGAACTGGCTTCCCCGGCCACCTGATCGGAAAGGTGGTGGCCTGCTTTGCAGGTTAAAATCCTTGACTAGGTGTCTCTCCTGCTGTGTGGCCGAGGGAAGAAGTTAGCTTCCCTGAGCCTCTCTTTCTTCACCTACAAGGTGGAGTTAATAAGCACCCATCCCTCAGAGCCCCGTGCGGGCCCCGTGCCGGCCCCGTGCCGGGCCTGGCATATAGTAGGTGTTCAATAAAAGGTGGTTTGGGGGTTCCTCGACGACCACGGTGGGTGGCCCTCCTGAGGATCCAGCCGGCCGGGCCTGGCCATGGCCGACCCAGGGCACGCACTCCCGGCTGCCCCCAGCCAGCCAGGGAGAAACCTGAGCCACCCTCCTCCTGGGCAGACGTTGTCACTGTCCCTGCTGTCTCTGAAATGAAAAGAAAGGTCAGAGCCTCGGGAAGCAGGGCTGGGGTGTGCTATGGAAGCCGCGGAGGAGGAGAGGAGGGGAGGGGTGGCCCGCGGCCGCCTGACCGCCCTGGTCTCTCCAGGGGAGGCCTGAACCGGCCAGGCCTGGGTGCAGCCCCCCTGCCCAGGGCTCGGCCTCCCTGCCGGGCAGAGCCGCCTCCCAGCCTGCCCCTGGGGAGGGGCCACCTGGTGTCAATTAAACCCCAGCCACTCGGCCGCACCACGCCAGGCGGCTGATTAGTGCCGCTGGGCTCTCCAGATGGGGAGCACCGCCTGAGAGGGGGTGGCCGCCACCACGCCGGGGCGAGGCCTCTCCGGAGCCGGTGAGTACCGAGCGGGGGCCCGGCCCCCCGGGGCAGGCGGGCGTGGTGAACCGGGCCCGGGCATCTCGGGAAGGGGCCCCGGTGTGGTTTGCTCTCCTGGGGCATTCTGGGGCCTCCCAGCATCCCCGTCCTCCTTCACCTCTGCCCTCCATGAAGGGTACCCCAGGGGGCCCAGTGCCAGCCTAGCTTCTCCCCCCCCGGACCGTGCAGCTGCAGGGGCCAACCCCAGACCATGGCTACAGGGAACCTGGCGGGTGAATGAAGGACCAGTCGGCAGACTGAGGCCTCAGGGTTCCAGCCGTCTCCCCGTCGCAGCAGGTGGTGCTCGTTCTCTGTGCCGGCCTGTCTGGGCCTCGAAGGCCGCGTTCCTCCAGCTCGTGGGATCATGCTGTGGGGAGGCCGCATTTGCTTGACTGGCTGGAGACCCCTGCAGGAGGCAGGCCGGGGGAGGCTGTGGCCCTGCAAGCCCAAGCTTGGGAGGAGGCCTCTGGCTTCACAGCACCACGTGTCTTGGAGCCTGGTGGGGGGCCAAGTAGGGCCCTGGCCCTGGATCCGCATACTTCTGGGGACGCCGGTCCAGCCTGCAGGCCAGGCAACACTCTAGGGGCTGAGCCACCTCCTGGTTCCCGGAGGGGAGGGGTGGAGAATCAATCCCGGCAGTGGCAAAGGAGGGAGCAGCTGCCTGCCCATGGCACAGAGCGAGGGGTTGGAGAGGGACAGCTCCGGTCCTCCAAGAAACGAGGGGACACATGACATGTCTCTGGTTCTGCACTGTGAACTCTGCACCTCGGCTCCAGGCTGCTGGGGGTTCTGTGATCCAGGAAAGGGGTCCCTCGTGACAGGTGGTATTATCTCTTGGTGGTACCCCAGGGTGGTCTGTGGCCACCGTCTGCTTGGGGTGGAGGCAAGGTGTGTTTGGATGGGATGGCAGGGATGGGGGAGGGGGTGGGCCATGCTGGCTGTGCGTCCACCCACTTGTGCCACCTGGGCTGCCTCTGGAAGATGAACGGGATCACTCACGTGGGTCTCTGGAGCCTCTGCTGGACTGTGGCTCCAACATGTAGACTGGGGCGGAAGGATGGGTCACAGTAGAGCGCTCTGCGCCCAGCGGGGCATGGCCACGTGTCCCCGTCTGTGCATGCACGTGAAGTTATATGGATGCTAACGCCGTGCAGGCGAGGGCTCCTTGGAAGCATCCCTGGGTCACCGTGCTCTGCTCTCTCCAGCACAGTCCATCTGGGGGTGAGCGTTTCCTGAGGGCCTAACCGGTGAGCATACTGGCAAGCCAGCCGGCCAATCTCCCAGTTGTATACTTTGGGGAGACTCACTTGCTCTGTTTTTCGGACCCCTCTGCCCCTGGCTGATGCCAAGCTGGGCTGGTGGCTGGACTCAAGCCCTCTGTCCCTGGAAGCCATCTCTGTGACTCCGGGGCCAGTGGAAAGGTAGGGGGGCAACCACAGCCGACACCCGGTTATTATCCAGGGAAATACTGTATCTGGTTCATTTCCCTCCATAAATATTCATGACCAGCCTCTGTGCTGGGACTCGGGCTCAGAACCGAGACTAGGGCGGCAAAACTAGAATTCATTCATTCTCTCCAAAACATTTACGGAGACACACCTATCCTAGATGCT
Source organism: Martes martes (assembly GCF_963455335.1). Lineage (NCBI taxonomy): Eukaryota > Metazoa > Chordata > Mammalia > Carnivora > Mustelidae > Martes > Martes martes. Next base: position 79,657,435 of record NC_137901.1, read on the forward strand.
GAGCTTATGTGGCAGAGCTCAAATCCCCTCATCCCTTCATGCCTGCCTTCACTCCGCGATACTGAGTGTACACTGTGCACAAGCTCCGTGAAAGCTGCCATAGACACCGGGATCTGGGAATTGAGAAACCATATTCTCTACCAACTCTCCCACGTCTAAACGCAATGCGCCTGGGTCTGGGAGAAAGCCAGAGACTTGAGAAGCAGAGGAACACTGGGGTTCCTTCTCTGGTCCCTTTGCAGCCAGGGACAGCAAGGGACTAGGGCTCTACTTAGCCACGCAGCTACCTCTTGGAATGTCCCCACTGTCCACCTGGGGTTAGTGGCTTTCGCTAGCACCCGGTGATCATGGCCATGATACACGGTGTTGGGTGTCCGAGACACGCAGTGACAGGATGAACTCCACACACGTCCATGGTTGAGATCCCTTTGCCAAAGGAAAGTATGATAATTTTGACAGTTAATTTCCAAGTATGCCCAAAGCACTGATTAGGTCGTGAAAAAATCCTACAAGATATCCTTTATGTCTTTTCCAGGAGCCAGGCACTTGCTCAGCACAATTCATGATCCTTCTTATTGAATTCTTTCCTAACCCTCTCACGAGGCAGCTCTGTTATTTTCCCATTTTATAGGTACAGTAACTGAGGCCAGGAGAGATTAAGTAACTGGCCCCAGGCCTTTCTGACTGCAAAGGCTGTGCTTTCAACCTCCAAACTTAGAGCCCCCAGTTTGATGGGGACGTAAGAGGATGTCTGTTTACACACAGAATTTGGACAGGGCAGCGTGAGGGAGAGTGTGCCCCATGTCAAAGGAGTGCGGGTGGGGACAGACAAAAAAAAATCCAAGACAGCAGACCGGCTTCTTAGTCTTTGCAGCGACATCGCCCTTTAGTCCAAACAAAACCTCATGGAAATAGGTCAAACAGAGCTGTTCCGTGTGAAACACTGATCCCAAGGCTCCCCCTGTCCCTTGCCCTTGGGGGACCCCTGAGGGCCCTCGATGAACCCCTGAGGTGTGCAGGCAGCTGGCAAAGCACTTTGGTATGAAGTCAAAGCCGGCCAGGGTGAACAGGGCAGGTGAGGTTACCTGGCAGGTGACGGCAGAGGCGGCTTTGAAGGGTTGGAGGGGATATGAACAGGAATTCAGAAAAGCAGACGGCCTTTCAGTGCAATACTCATTCATTCAGCAAAGCTCCTACTCTGTGCCAGGCACTGGTCTAGGCAACAGGGATGGAGAGGGGACCACAGGAAACCAAGCTTCTCCCTATGGCCAAGAGATGATTCTCTGCACGGCCTGACCGAGGAGGCCTGTGATCGGAGCAGAAGCTTTGCACAGAGCATAGGAAAAATGGCTTGTTCATTCAGTAAATACTCATGACCCCCAAATGCCTTGGCACTGGGGTCTCAGTGATCATCAGCCTTGTCTTTGCCTTTCTCAGCTCTGAAGCAGAGCCAGAGACGTGGTAACCGGGGTGCCTAGTTTCTGGAAGGAGAACTTTCTAGAAATTGCAAGCAAGGAAAGCGGGAGAGGGCAGAAGGGGCTTAGCAAGGCTGGGGTCTCCGCAGGAGATGCCTCAGCCGGATCCCACGAGGAGGTGTGGAGTGTGAGTTGGACCAGAGTGGATCCCACCTTGAGGCAAGGGGTGGGGTCTTTGGTGTGTATCCCCTTGCCCGCCAGTCACTGGTTCAGGCTGTTGCCAGTTTGGTTGAGGGGTGTCATAATCTCCCCAGCAAGAGAGCTTTCCTATATTAGGCAATGTTCCAGAAAAAAGTCAGCAGCTGGAGAATGGGTGCATTGGCCCAGCAAAGGGGACCCAGACAAGGCACCAGAATCATCTACCTCACTGCCCCTGCGTCGTTCCTGGCCTAGCATGGGAGACGGGCAGTGAGTGGACAGTTGAGGAGGATATGGAGGGTGTGCTGCCCCAGTGCAGAAGCACAGAAGCTGAGGGAACCCAGGACGGGGTGCCAGACCCAGTGTGGGCAGTTAGGGAAATGCAGCATTGAAGATTCTGGGGCCTGGGTTCAAATCCTAGGACTCCTACCTGCCGGCTCGTGATCTTGAGCCAATTACGCCTCTGCTGTAGCCTGTGTTTGCTCAATTCTGGAATATAGATGCTACTTGGCGGGATCCGCGTGAGAATCACACAGCCCCGTTCTGGCCCATGGTAACCGACGGGGGCCATGCGGGTGGCCGTGCTGGTGAGCGTGTGAGTGTGTGTGTGGAGGTCAGGTGGGATGGCAGAGAGCCTGTGCTCCCAAGGAGCAATGTCCTTTCCTGCAAACCCGGAGGCACCTGGGAGGCCCTGGGAGAGGAGCCAGATAAGGCTACCAGGGGCAGGTCCCAAGTATTACCGGCGCTTTGGGTCCCTCAGGAGGAGGCAAAGGTGGGATGTGTGTGGATGGCTCAGGGCTTGACTGAGTGCCCGAGAGGGCAGGGCACTGGGGCTGACCCAGGGGCAGACCCCCTTCCTCTCCCCTTGCCTACTCCAAAGCCCAGAGCCTTGGGCTGAACAGGCTGTGTCCTTCCCTAGGTCTCTCTCATTCATTCATTCATTCATTCATTCATTCATTCATTCATTCATTCATTCACTACTTCTTAACACCCACTATGTGAGGCTCTGAGGATACATTCCTGGATAAGGCAGAAAGGATCCCTACTCGGGAAGCTCAGAGTTCACAGTAGGGGGTCACCAAATGCCAAGGATAGGGAACAAAAAGAGGGACATTGCCAAGGACCCGAAAGCATTGGGCAGTTTCTGGACACCCTGGGGCAGAGCCCGGTGGCGGGACTGTGAGGACGTGGGCTCAGCACGGGGAGTGGGCAGAGAAGACGCTCAGCTTTCAACCCAAGTTCAGCTGGGAAGGGGCAGAGGGGACACGGTCCTCCAGCTAGGAACTGTCTAATTGAAGCACACGGTGTGTGCACATGTGAGGGTGTGTGTGCAGGGCTGCGTATGGAGGACTGAGGTGGGGGTGTGGGGTGAGTGTGTGCGTGTGAGGGTGCACGTTAGGGAGTATCGGGGGGTTGTGTATAAGGGTGTAGGGGTGTTATATATGAGAAAGTTGTGAGGGTCTGTGTGTGAGTGTGGGGAGCTACGTGCAAAAATGTGTGTAAGAGTGAGTGTGCAGCTGTGAGCGTGTGGGGGGGCGGTATACATGTGAGGCTGTGTGTATTTAATGGTGTGTATATGGAAAAAAAATGGTGTGTATATGGGTGTGTGAGGGTGTGTATGATTAGCTTGCATGTGTGTGGTTTATACATGGGTACGGTGGTGTGCGAGAATGAGTGTGTGAGGGGGGGTGTGTGTCTGTGTGTGAGTGTGCATCTGTTCGTGAACGTGTGTGTGTACCTGGGAATGTGTACTGTGTCAGTGAATTTTCTTCAAAATCTGGATTCTTAGAGCTAGGAAGAGTCTTGAAGCTTATTCAGTACACACTTTCCCTTGACCCCACTGTCCCTGGGACCCTCGCAGCAGCCCCGTAAAGACGGCTTCATCCCATTCCACAGATGGGGGACCTGAGACCCAGGGCCTCGAAGGCGATGGCAGTGTCACTAAGTCATGGCAACTGGTCTTGGGTCAGATGTCAGCTCTGACTACTCATTTCTGTACCTCTTCTAACTCGGGCGCTTATGCAGGTAACTAGACGCCTGTTCAAAGCCCACGTGTGTTCATTATATTATTTCTTTCCTCCTTTGATTCTATTACTTTCTTTTTGTATCTGATTTCTCCCCTGGGTTCCACTTCACCGAGAATAAATGAGACTGTAACTTTAACACCCCTCACCCCCTGCTCTGCCAAATGCATTTTAAAAATCACTTTTCAATTAAAAGGAAAATTCTTATAAAAACGTTTAAACCAAAGTGGAGTTCGTTATTCAAGAAAATACGGTTAGGGGAAAAAAAACTGGTTAGCGATGCTCCCCATGATTCCCCGGGAACAATGCATTATTAAGAGACATTTAATGCTTACAAGGGAAAACCAACGATCTCAAATAAAGACCAAATATTTTCACAGAGTTAAGCCCCAAAGCAGAGAAAACAAATTCAGTCTTATGCAAGCCAGCTGTGCTGTTGGCCAGCAATTCCCACAGATTTAAGGGACTCTCTCTCGCCCTGGATTCCCATCCCTCGCTGACTCCCCAGCATCTCTCTGACTCGGTCCTGTCACTGTGACTCTCACAGTAATAATGGCGGCCCTTCGTGTTACTGCCACTTATGCCTCCCACATCCCTGATCCCACTGCTCCCCGCATCTGCTGCTCAGAGCGGGGCAAGACTGGAATGGTTCCTTGTCTTCCTTAACATATAGAGACTTCCTTAACATATAGAGACATAGAGAGGTTCAGAGAGGTTAGGTAACCTGCCCGAGGTCACACAGAGTTGGGTCTTTCCAGCTGATCTGTTTTCCAGTCCAGAAGGTTCCTCCCGACAGCATCACAGAGCCCCCCCATCTCTCCCTCCCAGGTTGACCACTTCATCTCCATTTTCCTTCTCCTTTCTTGACCCAGATGTAAGAGACGGAGACAAGAACACCAGAAGAGGGTTTTTTTTTTTTTTTTAAGATTTTATTTATTTATTTGACAGACAGAGATCACAAGCAGGCAGAGAGGCAGGCAGAGAGAGAGGAAGGGAAGCAGGCTCCCTGCTGAGCAAAGAGCCCGACGCGGGGCTCGATCCCAGAACCCTGAGATCAAGACCTGAGCCGAAGGCAGAGGCCTTAACCACTAAGCCACCCAGGCGCCCCAGGAGAGGGTATTTTTATATCACTAGACGTCTCTTCCCTAAGCCCCGTGAAACAGAGTAATACTAGTCCTCCCAGGGCTCACCATGCACCAGACACTGATCAGGGTTCGGGGGGCTGCCGTGGGCCCTTGGCACACCCCAGCCTTACCTCCTGCGGCTGGGAGCTAGTACACATGAGGTGAGGAAAATTGAATAGGCATGGAGGGCCTGCCCCCCCCCCGACGATCAGCAGGATATGGGGACCGGGGGCTAAGCGCTTGGAATATTAACTCCAAATGCACCATGATTTTTGAACAACGGGTTTGGCCCACAAAATGGCACGTGCAAACAGAATACTTTTAAAGGGCACCTCTCCTCCCAGACACTGCGTTCCCAGCGCGGCCGTGAAATACTTGTTTTACGAGGCGGCTTCCCTGTGTATAGCAAAGCAGCAGGTATGATGAATCTGTCACCCTAATAGCACAGTAAAACCAGAACGAATCCACAAATTAGATGCAATCACAATGCACAACAAATCCAATTTGAATTCAAAGCCTGGAATGCAGCGGGCGGAGCAGGGTTTTACTGACTGTGTGAGCGTAGGACGTGCTGTCCAGAGGGCCGTTCAGACTTCCCCCAGCCTGGAGGGGGCCCCACGATGCCCCCGCTTCCCGCCATGTCTCCTCTCCACACCCCGCTTCGGATCCTCTGTCCGCACAGTGTGGCTGGTGTTATGGCCAGGCGTGGAGAGAATCGTTCCCGTCTTACATTCGCAGCCTTTTCTCATCATTGTGCTGTGATTAAATAGAGCGGCTGAGCCCAGGTGCCACCCACCATAAAGAGAGCGGCCACCGAAGCCAGGTGGGAGTTCTTAGTGATGAGATGGTTATCGGGGAGTCCAGGAGAGCTGGTGGTAATGTCCTACAAATAACTATGCAGTTATAACTCTCACAACACGATCACCCCCATCACAGTGGTATATGACCCCCCCAGGGGACCCCAGTTTCAGGAACTCAGGTGCAGGTGCATGAAACAGTCATGCGTCAAAGCTGGGGAGCCTAACTGGGAGGCAATGGTGGAATGAAGGTGTCATGCCAGGAGGGCTCCGAAGGCTAGAACAGGAAGGAAGGTTTGAGTAGTGTGCCAATGCAAGGTGGGCAGGACATAAGCTTGCTGGTCCAGATGCCCAGGGAACTAACATGTGTTCCCTGAGTTTCCCAGAGCCCCAGGGAACCATGAGGGATGAGGAAGGAATCCCCAGGCAGCTGGGCAAGGAGAAAACCTCAGCTGGGTTGTTCCCAAGCGTCCTGGGCTTGACTGCACTTGATTTGTGGGATCCTCGATTACTTTATCGGTTATATGAGAACAAGACTTCCCTTTATACTGGGCAGTAGAGGTGACCCCTTAAGGGCACAAGCTGGGGAGTCCGGCGGACCACAGCCTGGATTCTACTCTATGCCTTACCAGCTACAGGGCCTCGCGCTAGTCCCTAAACCCGTCTGGGGATGTGTAGCCTTAGCTGTAAAAGGGAAATCGCCTTTGTACCTTCCTATGGTTGTTGTCATGATTGAACCCAACATTGTTTGCGAAGGGCTTGGGGCAGGGTCCAGATGATGTTGTTACATGAAGGTTATCACTGTGCCAGCCGTATTCCCTCATGCACCTGCTCTCTGCCTCTCCATCTGCCTGGTCCTAGCTTCCCTCAGCACGTGGGTCCTGCTCTCTGCCTCCAAGACTTTACCAAATGCCTTACCCACCCCCCAACTGTTCTCCTCTTGGCTAAAGGGGGTTCTCAACCTACTTCCTGCCATACACTCGTTGGCAATCTGGGAAAGCCCACAGACTCCTCCGTAGAATATTTTTCAATGCAAACAAAAACAAAAACCATAAAATGTGCCGGATTGAAAAGAACAAAGTATATTGACATCAAGCTATCAAAAATTTACTTTAAAGAAACAAACGTAATATGATAATAAGCATGCTTCTCCATCGGTGCATTAGCAAGCTCTGAGTGCAGCCAGTACTCTCGTCTTGCAGTACTGATGTGCGGAAATATCTCGAGCCATTTACAACAATGATAAGGCGATAGAGAATACCTATGATTTTTGTCGGTGATAAAGGCACAGGTCTGTGCCTTTTAAAGTCACCACTGTGCCTTTTTGCCTGCGTTTGTCAGGAAAGCAAGTGCTGAATTTCAGTGAGGGGTTAGTAAAATAAAGATGTAATTATTTTTCCTGTCCAAGTTCACGGCCTCTCTGAATTGTATCCATAGACCCCTTGGCTCCAAATCCAGTAGTGTTAAACGCCTGTGCCATGGGTTTGGCTCTTGGCCACTGACTCTATTAAGCTACCATTTATCTCTGTTTGAATGTTCAAAATCTTTTATCTAAGCACACACGCGTGGTTAAAAAAATAATCAAGGATAAGAGCAAGTCTTGTCTTGAGAAGCCGTTGCCCACCTCACCTCTTCCCTTCCGCCTGCTTCCCAGGGGCTCCTTTTCCTGTGTTTTCCAGCTGCCCCCTCTGTGGTTAACTGCAACTCTCTGATATTTAATGATTCACAGACCTTAGGCCTTATCTACAAACATTTCCCACCCTGTCCTCCTAATAGAGGTCTATCACTATTTTTAGGTTTACATCGGTTACCTTGGCAACTTTAAGAAATGCCTTCACTCTACCACTTCTGATTGCCTCAACTACAGGCGGTGTATTTTGACTCCACACTATTTCAGATAACATGTTGGGTGTTTCACCTTCCTTTCCCTCCACTGGCAACGTTAATAACCCACTCTTTTTAATGTGAGGTTCTGTATACCTAACATCATTCTAAGCTTCCAGAATGTAGGGATCTGGCTTGGTTTCTCCTCTATCCCAGCACAGTGCTTGGGACATAGTGGGGGGCAGTAAGTCTGTGTCCTGTGCACTGCCCCTTGGCTGTCATATGTAGCCCCTACCCTGGTTGCCTGTCTGGGCAATGAGCCCGCCAGCTACCACCATGATCAAGGGACAGAGCAGGACTGATGCAATGCAAGCTTCTCCCTCCTGACTGGCCAAAGGACATCATTGCACATAATTATGCACCCTAGGAATCCTCTGCTGGTCTTGGGTCTGAATTTCCCACTAGAGCTTCAAGGAAGCTTCTTCGGGGAGACTGTTAATGACTATCTGAATCATTAGCTTCCCTCCTGCCAGGGCCACTAGATTCTCAGCCGGGCAGAAAATGGCTCTGGGAGAGGAAACAGCAAGACCAAATTTCAGAAGGAAGAAGTCATTTCAGGATCTTTCGCAAGTTGGATGACTTGCCTCCCAGGTAGTGTTCCTGTTCAAAAAGGGAATCCATTTCCTGTGAGAGACCTTTCTAGAGCCTGCTGTCTTCACTCGGGGCTCTCTCACATCCATCCAAGGCTTCCCAGGGTCTCAGGATGGGGTCCAAACTCAAGCTCAACCCAAGGCCCTGGACTCTAGCCGACTCACTCATTCCTACCAGCTTCACTTTGCCTGATCTGGTCAGACAGAGCCCCCACAGTTCGCCAGCCCGGACACTTTGTCTTGCCTTCATCTGTGCCCAAGAAAAACTGTTCCTTCTGCCTGGAGGTCCCTTCTCCCCATTCAGTGTCTTCTCCATGGCCTTCCTGCCTCAGCTGAGATGTCACTGTGCCTGACCACCCCCCCAACTAGGTCTTGTGCCTTTTCCCAGCCTCGGTGTGCATCCCAATCATAAACTATAGCCCACCGAATCAAGGCTGCCTATTTGCTTATTGTATCCCCCTCTAGAATGTAAATTCCTTGGAGGTGGAATCCATATGTCCCTTAGTGTTAGGTCACAAGAGTGCTTAGCACAGTGCCTGGAAGGTAGAAAGTGTTCATGGTAGGGTGTGCGTGGATAGATGATCTGATAGATGTGGGAATAGATGGGTAGGTAGATGGATGGATGGAGGGATGGATGGATGGATGGGCGGATGGATGGAAGATGGATGGATGGGTGGTTGAGTGGGTGGGATGGATGGATGGAAGGCTGAGAGGATGGGTGCGATGGATGGATGGATAGATGGATGGATGGATGGATGTTTGAGTGGATGGGACAGATGGGTTGGATGGGTGGATGGATGGAGGGATGGATGGATGGAGGGATGGATGGATGGATGGTTGAGTGGGTAGGATGGAGAATGGATGGATAGATTGATGGATGGATGGATGTTTGAGAGTATGAGATGGGTGGATAGATGGATGGATGGGATGGATGGGTGGATGGATGGAGGGATGGATGGATGGAGGATGGATGGATGGTTGAGTGGGTGGGATGGATGGATAGATGGATGGATGGATGGATGTTTGAGTGGATGAGATGGATGGATAGATGGATGGATGGATGGATGTTTGAGTGAATGAGATGGGTGGATAGATGGATGGATGGATGGATGGATGGATGTTTGAGAGGATGAGATGGGTGGATAGATGGATGGATGGATGGATGGATGTGTGAGTGGATGGGATGGATGGGATGGATGGGTGGATGGATGGGTGGATGGATGGAGAGATGGTTGGAGGGATGGAGGGATGGATGGATATTTAGATGGAGGGAGTGAGGGATAGATATGCATGTGAGTGAAAAGGTTAGCGATTGGAAAGACAGACTGTTGATGACCTTTTTGTCCCTGAAAAAGGTATACATAATAAGAAATGCCACAGGGAACAAACTTCATATGTCTGTTATCCTAAAACTCTGTCATGGATGGAGACATCAAAACTTGTGCCCTATTGTTTGACCCTGTTTCATGGAGTGCTGAGTTTAAGTTCATGTTTCAACTTTTCCCAGCTCTGCAATAACACATGAGGGGTATTTCATTCATTAATGTCTTTCAACCTTCCTGGAACCTACACTTTTATAGAGTGACTTTGGAGCCCTTAATTTAAGATGTGTGTTATCAACGGTGTAAGCAGGACTTCCTTTGAGTCTGTTGTTCGGCAACAACAGTTCCTAGGGATGTACTATGCCCCAGCAACTATGGTAAGTGCTAGGGATGGGGAGATGGACAATCACCGCCTTCCTGGAGCTTACAGCATGGGAGACATGGGGAACGTAATTGCATACTCAGCTCATGACGACGCTGACAATGGCCGTCAACATTGCTGCCACTGGCTGAGCTCTGACTAGCAGGAGAGTAGGACACAGATGGAGAAAGAAGGGAGAGGGTCCCTGACAGGAGAAAGTACAAGAAAAATATAACACCCCCTCATGAGAGGTATGTGCTATTAGCTTCACTGTGTAAATGTAGAAAGTGAGGCACAGAGGGCTTCGCGGGCTAATTCAAGGTCAGCTAGCTGATGAGGGTCAGAGCTGGAATTCTCCCTGCGTCCAGGACCCAGGCTTTAAACAACCACATGGCCCATGGCTCAGGGTGCAGCAGAACATGAGAGAGGGACCCAGAATGGTCTAAGCCAGGGGTGGAACTCTTCCTGGAGGAGAGGCAGAGACTTTACTCAGGGTGGTGGGTGCTCTGCAGAGTTGAGGGGGCTCGTTCACAGAATTGGAGAGGGGCTGTCCTGTGGTCCCTGATACCTCAGTGCCTGCCGAACTCCCTGGTGTGAAGCCTGAGCTGAGACTCTGACCAAAGGCAAGGCATTCCCCGTTAGGCTACCTCGTTCCATTTCTCAGAGGCAACACAGAGCTGAGAATGGGGCCCAGCTTGGGGTCAGATAGACCTGAGCTGGGATCCCAAGCCTGTGCCAGCCATGGGACAGGGAAGTGACTAAGCCCGGTGTCAGTCCTCCAGTTTGAGCTCTCAGGGCCTCTGTCTCCTCATCTGGAAAATGGGAATGATGGTGTCTATTTTGCCTAATTGTTAACTACAGGGACGATGTATGTCAGCCTGACACATAGTAGGGCTCAGTAAATGGTGGGTCCTTTCTCCTGGCTCCTGGGCACAAGCAACCTGCTCAGATCATTCTCAGAGATCTTCCCTTTGGAGGCATAGAACCCCTTTGAGAACCTGAAAATAGCTGGAAACTTTCTCTTAAAAAAACCCAAATATACATCTAGAATTGGGTGTGTCATCTTAGGAGGTCAGCACACCAATGCGGGTGCAAGGTCAGACCTCCTGGTCTTAAGGTCAGGGTGTAAGTCATATCATTACTCACATTAGCATTATGGTGATTTTGGATTTTGGAAACCCAAGGGGCCGTAGATGATCTGATTTGAAAGTCTCTCTATGGTTAAGCAAGAAAATGTTGTAAAGCATCTGTGAATTGATTAAAAAGAAAAAAAACCCACCACCGTTGTTTGAACATTTCCTGTGCTTTGAGCGTGACACAAAGACTCTTATATGGGTGAGCATTTTCTGAACAAAGTCATCTCAGCTGTGATCCCCATTTTATGGATGAAGACACAGAGGCTCAGAGAGGTGAAGTTACTTGCCCAGGATCATTCAAGAAGGGGCAGAGCCAGGATTCAAACCCGAATGCATTTAATTTCCATAGTTGTGTTTTGGTTAAGCATCTGCCTTTGGCTCAGGTCATGATCCCAAGGTCCTGGGAGCGAGTCCCACACTGGGCTCCCTGCTTCTCCCTCTGCCTGCTGCTCCCCAGGCTCGTGCTCTCTCTCTCTGACAAAAATAAAATCTCTAATAGTCGTGTTTCTGATGTGAGAAGACTAAGGTGGCCGGTCGCTGCTCACACCCCAAAGACCAGTGTAGTAAGCGGCATCCTTGTCGGAGCAGAGCTCAAGGGCTAGATCAGAAGCAGCATGATAGGGGTGCCTGGGTGGCTCAGTGGGTTAAAGCCTCTGCCTTCGGCTCGGGTCATGATCCCAGGGTCCTGGGATTGAGCCCCGCATCGGGCTCTCTGCTCGGCGGGGAGCCTGCTTCCTCCTCTCTCTACCTGCCTCTCTGCCTACTTGTGATCTCTCTCTGTCAAATAAATAAATAAAAGTCTTAAAAAAAAAAAAAAAAGAAGCAGCATGATACAGTGAAAGTGCCCACCCCTCTAGTAAGACCCCCAAGGTGGCCAGAGTGACCTTCACTAGGGTGTGTTCTGCTCCCTGCCTGGGACACACTGTGGGCTGTGCGCTGACCCGAAGCTCCCAAAGCCCCCCAAGGTTCACAGCCTAGAGATACACGGGCTGCTCTTCTGACAGTGGCTGGGAACAGCGGAGGGCATTTTAATGACAGCACACGGGCATCCTTTAATCAGAGGGCCAGTCTCATTCCTCGAATTCTGCGACTGTCTAATAATAGGAGAAAGCACTAGGCCGTGTAGTCATCGGAAATCGGTTGCCCAATGGCTTTGTCTCTTGGAAGGGAGGCAGCAGTGGGTTTTTCTCTGCCATGACTTTGATAGGCGGGAAAGCACCAGGCTGACAGCCTGATGGCCGTGTCCTCCCACACACAAGGCTGAAAGACCCACCAAAATGGACAGCTTCAGTCCCTGGATGGGCTTGGCCGCCATCCACAGGGGGTGTGCCCAAAAGACCAACTCATGCCAATTAGAGCCCTTGCCAGTGGACACTCTGTCTCCCTCTGTCACCTCTACCCACAGAACGTGGGAGATGCATCACAACACAAAGGAGGAAAGAGGCACCTTGGAAATGTACCCAGGCCATCCCTTGCTCAGGCCCGGAAGTGCTGGGGGTTACCAAGCCCATTACTGACATCTCTGAGCACCACAGCCCTTCTACTGAAATGTGGGGGGCAGTATCTACTTTGTGGTTGGGCTGCGGGGCAGGAGCCGTCTTGAATAAGAGATGTGTTTGTTTGCTCGGGCTGCCGTAATAAGCTCCTACAGACGGCAAAGCTTAGATGATAGAAATTTCTGGAAGTTGGAAGTCCAAGATCAAGACACTGGCAGAGGTGGGGTCCTTCTACGGATGGGTGAGAGAACATGCTGCCTGCCTCTCTCCTGGCTCTGGTGGCCTCGGGTGTTCCTTGACTTAGAAGTGACGTTCTCCCTAACTTCACGTTGTATCGTGTTCCTCTCTGCCTGTCTGGCTCGTCAAGTGTACTCTCCACGGAAGGACACCAGTCATACTGAAGGGGTCCCTGTATCCCAGGAGGACCTCATATTAACTGGAGTTAGGACTTCAATATATGAATTAGAAGTTAGGGGAGTGGAAGGCGGGGGTCGGTCTGGGCACCTCCAGCCACAAACCCCCACAGTAGTCCATCAGTGAGGTTCAGTACCCAATCGGACACTTTTAATTCTCATTCTTCTTCTTCTTCTTTTTTTTTTAAGATTTTATTTATTTATTTGACAGACAACAATCACAAGTAGGCAGAGAGGCAGGCAGAGAGAGAGGGGGAAGCAGGCTTCTTGCTGAACAGGGAGCCCAATGTGGGGCTCGATCCCAGGACCCTGAGATCATGACCCGAGCCAAAGGCAGAGGCTTTAACCCACTGAGCCACCCAGGCGCCCCTTAATTCTCATTCTTATCTTTACTTCTTGCTGAGGGTTGAACAGTGTCCCCCAAAAGATCTGTCTAAGTCCTAGCCCCCCATGCCAGTGAATGGGAACTTAATTGGAAAAGGACCTTTGCAAATGTGATTAAATTCAGGATTTCACTGATGAGATCATCCTGGATGTAGGGTGGCCCCAAATCTAGTGACTGGGTTCCTTATAGGAAGCCAGGGAACACCAAGATTTGCCAGCAAACCCTGGAAGGGTGCAGGTAGCCAGGACCCCCCCTTTCCCCGTACAATGTCACAACTCCATTTGACTCTGTCATTATTTCCCAATAAAAAGTCTTTTTAAAAGAAAAATGAATAAAATACACGTGCTCCTGAAGGAAGAAGAAGAAATGGGAGAGGCAGGGAATGAATGCCCCTCTAGAAGCTTCAGAGAACGTTCAGATACCTTGATGGAGGACTTTTGGCCTCCAGGGCTGAGGGACAGTAAGTGGCTGTTACTTGAAGCCACCAAGTTTGTGACAAATTGTCTGCAGCTGCAGGAAACCAGCACAGATGCGCTGTGTAAGTTTACTGCGTGCCAGAGGGGCCGCTGCGCTAGGGGGCTGGGCAGCCACTGGTCCCCATTGCCCCCTGGTGGGGGAGCGGTTCACCGCCAGATTCGTCAGCTCCCCCCACCCCCAGTAGGCTGGAAGCCGAGGGTCCTCTGGGTGAGAGGCCCAGCGCACATGTGAGGGGGCCCAGCCAGGCCCCTGAAGGGCGGGGGGCAAGGGCATCCCCTGAGGGCCCCCGCACGGGGCCCGGGGTGTGGTCTCCCTGACGCCCATCTGCAGCTGGAGCATGGTCTCACCTTTGGTCCCCACTGGTCAGTGCCACTGCCGGTCACACAAGGGCATATCACCCACGTGGAGAATGCACCTGTACCATCATCCGCCCACAGCGGGACCCGCTTCTCTGATACCTGTCTCTGCAGCTGGTGGTGGTGGGGTGGGGGGTGGTTTCCCAGAGCCAGGCCAGGGGTAAGACGAGGCCCATGGCTGTCTGAGGCCACACCTCCAGCTCCAGGCCCACATCAGGCAGAGTGGCTCCCTGGCCAGGCCTCTCCTCGCCCTGGGCCCAGACCCCGACTATCGGCATCACACAGACACCATGTGCCACCAACTAGCCCGTGAACACTGGCAGCTCTGGGGTAAAGCTGGGGCCCAGGCCCTCCTGTCTGAGTGGCGATGTGTCCGGCTCGGGAGGAGAACCAGAGAGGGGCTGCTGGCCAGGAGGGTGCCCCACTTCCCTCTTTTTCTATTTCATGAGCTGCTTCATCTATAAAATGGGCCCTAGACTACTTACCTCCTAGGCTGTTCTGAAGATCAAATGAGGCAGGTCCTGCACTGGGCACTGTTTCCTGCCTCGTCCTCTCCCTGTCCCTCGGGTAGACACCTTTCTCCCAGCATCTGGCAAATACAGCCCTGACTCTCTTCTCCCTTCCACGGCTGTTCCTGAGGGAGAGGCTTCCAGGCACAAAAGAAATCACAGTATCTGCAGGGTGGCATCCAACCTCCCAGCTGGGGCCGCCAATCATGGCTTTCCTCCCCCTCCTCTGCCCCTGCTACTATATGTCCCTATGGCTAAGACAAGTCCCCAGAGTGGAGAGTCCCCAGGTCAGGGCTGCAGTTTGATAACAAGGGCCAGCTCTCAGGGGACAGACCTGAAGGTTGAGTCAGTGGGGGGAGTGCTCCAGGTGGAGAGAGGAGCATGTGCAAAGTCCCTGGGGTGAGGAAGAGGGAGGCTCAAGCAGCTGCAGAACTATCAGCAGCCTTGTGTGGCTGGAACGTGGAGCCTGGAGGTGGGTGGTAAAGGGAGGTGAGCCTAGGACAAAGGCAGGTCTGTGTCAAGGAGGGGCTGTCAGACATCTTAAGGAGTTTGGTCAGTGGGGAATCAAGGAGTGGACTCGAGCTAGGGAAGAAGGGAGGTAAATTTAGATTAGTACTTAAGGACAACCTCCCTGGATGGGAGTGAAGAGTGAGCAAGACACCAGTTAGCAGGGGTTCACAGCAATCTTGGGGAGAGATGGTGGGAGCCTATGGCTTTCTCATGTGTCTGAGGAATTGAGGATAAAAATGGTGCCTGTCTCAACTATGAACTTCCAGACTTGAACTAGTCAGATGGCAGGGGCCAGAGAATATCTCCAACAGAAGTCAGGCACATGCTGGGTCAGATCCCAGTCACAGAGGAAGTTGCTGTGTGGCCTTAGGCAATACACTTAAGCTCTCTGAGCCTTGGCTTTCTCAACCATAAAATAAGGATAATTACCTACCTCACAGGAAACATAACAGCATCCACTCTTACGTGAGGATTCGATGAGAAAATGCACATAAAGAATGGTGCCCAAATGAGTGAGGACCCAACACAGAATCGCGGGGATTATTTCATTTATCAATTGTTAATTCTCCAATGATTCAGTACCTATATTGTGCCACATTCTGGGGACCCGGTGAACAAGACACTGACCCTACTCTCAAGGATGTCCCAGGCTAGTCCCAGGATTATTTCATTTATCAATTGTTAATTCTCCAATGATTCAGTACCTATATTGTGCCACATTCTGGGGACCCGGTGAACAAGACACTGACCCTACTCTCAAGGATGTCCCAGGCTAGTCCCAGGATTATTTCATTTATCAATTGTTAATTCTCCAATGATTCAGTACCTATATTGTGCCACATTCTGGGGACCCAGTGAACAAGACACTGACCCTACTCTCAAGGATGTCCCAGGCTAGTCCCAGGATTATTTCATTTATCAATTGTTAATTCTCCAATGATTCAGTACCTATATTGTGCCACATTCTGGGGACCCGGTGAACAAGACACTGACCCTACTCTTAAGGATGTCCCAGGCTAGTTATACATGTGTATAAAGGGAAGAGAAGAGTGAATCAGGCCTAGTATGCCTCATGGGCACGGACAATGGCCAGGGGAGGGTTTGCAGGAAGAGAAAGAAGCTGTGGGTGTAGACAGGCAATGAGAACAGCCCCTGGGATCCCCAGCGCCAGCTGCCAGCCCGGGACACAGAGCAGAGTAACATGATCAAGCCTGGAAATCTCTCACTGGCACGGAGAGACCAAGGGATGGGGTGTGTGTGTGCGTGTGTGCGCACACGCGCACACTGGTGTAGGTGAGTCTGCCTAAATAGCCCAGATCACGAGGCACGCGGTGCCGGGTTTGTGACAACCACAGGGTCACGGGATCCAGGCAGGAGGCGCCGCCTGAGACAAGAAAGGCATCCTGAGCCTCGCCTGGCCCAGGGCCGTCCGGAGAAAAGGGCAAGGGTGCAACTAACCATGGACCATCCGAAGGTTGGAACAGTCCCCAGCAGGGCACCTGACGGGACCTTTTAACCCGAGAACCCCACCTGCCCCTGACCTTGCCATGTCTAGAGCAATGGCCACTGAGGGACGTGTTGCTTATAATAGTAAAGAACTGGAAACAGCCTAAATGCTGATCAGGAGGGGAGTGAATATGTAAAATGTGGTTTCTTTCTGGATAGTGATTTAAGAAGAGTGAGATGTGTAAGCATTCACATGACAAGATCTCGAACATAGCCCATAGACAGAGAACAGAAAGTCTGGGGACATGGTGTAAAAGGAGTCGATATTTATGCCTATTTAAACACTCATACATATACAAAATAACATTTGATATATTTTACTAATACATACTTTTGTACGTATCCACATAAAGCAAGTTGGGAGAGATACACAGAAACTTCACAGCATAGTCTCTGGGAAGTAGTTAACCCAAGAGGATACTTGATATCTACAACAGACTGACTTTTTTTTTTTTTAAGAAGTTTAAGGATCTTTTTTTTTTTTTAAGATTTTTAAATTTATTTGACACAGAGAGATCACAAGTAGGCAGAGAGGCAGGCAGAGAGAAAGAGGGAAGAGGACTCTGTGCTGAGCAGAGAGCCCGATGTAGGGCTCGATCCCAGGACCCTGAGATCATGACCAGAGCCAAAGGCAGAGGCTTAACCCACTGAGCCACCCAGGTGACCCTGATATCTACAACACATTGATTTCTGACACCCTTCTCCTCTATATGACAAGATCATTTGCGGTAATAATTCTATACTAATAATTAGTCTTTCCATGGTTTGGTCTTTGATTTTAAACCAATCATTTTAAAAGAATAAATCTCGATGTTAAAGATAGATTCACACTCACTAAAATAGATCATGAATGAACTAAACATTGGCACTTCACAAAAAACAAAAATTATGACATCTAGCGATTTGTATTCCACTTCACACTTAAATTTTAAACAGGTATATTTTAAACGCCACTCCAGATAGTGATGAAGAATGACAGAAGTCACTCAAGTGCTATTTCTTTGTGTCTGTAATCACTGTTTATTTTGAATCTGCTGCTTAAATGTGGGAATATGTATTAGTATTATCTCAGAGGTTGGAAACACAAACCAAGCCAAAAGTGACTTTGGACAGTTCCAGACCGTTAGGAACTTCTGAAATGATTACATGTAGCTAAGTCCACCTGTGTCAGGAGCCAGTGCATAACCTGGGCGGAGGCGAGGGGTTGTTCTCTGAATTTGCTTACAGGTAGAACACCATGTTCATTAAAGGATGAGTAATAAAAATGGGCTCATTAGAAACTTACTCTTAAAACTTAATAGTAATGCAGCAGTGGTTTATAGTTTAGACAAAGAAAATACTTTCTCAGGGTGGAATATTTATTTGATCACTGACTTTAGTTACAATAGACAGTACTCACTGATAATAAAAAGACCGACTTCAGTCAGTTTTATTATTACTGTAAAGTTTTCTTCGGACAGATCATTATTGCCTTCTTTCAGAATGAGCCACCCTTTCAAGTCCTGCCCTTGGTACCTGTCATTCCTAGGGAAGGCTGGGACAGAGCAGGGTCGAGGCTAGGGGCCAAAGGGGACTTTGGCTTTACCTACACCTTTTCTAATTTTTTTCAGCATAGTCACTAAAAACATGGGCTCCAAAGTCAAACTTCTGAGGTTCCAGTTGGCCCCATGGGTGTGTGACCCTGGGTTAGTTACTTAATTTCTTCTGGTCATGCTTTCCTCATCTGTACTGTGGAGCTAATGCTATGTCCGAGAGTGACTATGAAGATGACATGAGGTAATTTGTATAAAATGCATAGAAACACCTCCTGGCATACACTAGGAGCTCAATAATGTCAGCCGTATTTTTAGAGGGACAAAGTATTCATATTTTTACAAATGTATGCCTAAACATACTCCTACCATACAATCTTGCAATCACATTCTCTGGTATTTACTCAAAGGAGTTGAAAGCTCTCTCTCTCTCTCTCTCTCTCTCTCTTTTTTTTTTTTAAATTGTTATTTATTTGTTTTTGAGAGAGAGAGAGAAAAGCACACACAAGCAGGGGGAGGGGCAGAGGGAGAAGCAGGCTCCTCACTGAACAGGGAGCCCGATGCAGGACCCAGGACCCTGAGATCATGACTTGAGCCAAAGGCAGATACTTAACTGACCAAGCCACCTGGGCACCCAGGAGTTGAAATCTTTTTCCGCACAAAAACCTGCACACAGATGTTTATAGCAGCCTTACTCATAATTATCAAGATTTGGAAGCAACCAAAATACCCTTCAATGGATAAATAGATGAATGAATTGTGGTCCGTCCACCACGTGGAATATTATTCAGCACAGAAGAGGAAGGAACCACGAAAGACATGGAGGAAACTTACAAGTCTATTACTAAGTGAAAGAAGCCAATCCAAAAGGCCACACACTGTGTGATTCCAACTCTAGGACATTCTGGAAAAGCAAAACCAGGGGGAAGATAAAAAGATCAGTGGTTACCAGGGGTTAGTGGGGAGGGAGGGATAAATAGGCAGTGCATGAGGGATTTTTAGAGCAGGGAGCGTGTTCTGTGTGATACCGTGACAGAGGATACACATCATTATACATTTACCCAAAACCACAGAATGTGCAGCACCGAGAGGGAGCCCAGGTGTAAGCTACGGGCTCTGATAAGAACGGTAAGGACATGTCAGTGTCGGTTCATGGAGTGTAACAGGTGTCCTACTCTGGTGCAGGATGTTGACTATGGGGGAGGCAGGGAGTGGGGAGCAGGAGGATGTAGGAACTCAGTGTACTTTCTGTTTAATTTTGCTGTGAATCTAAAACCACCCTGAAAATTAAAATTTATTTTTTTTTAAAAAGCATATGTCTGGGAAAAAAAAGCTAGAATGTCAACATGTTAATCAAGGTTAATGGAAGGTAGTAGGAATATGTAAGGTGGCTCTTTTATTATCTGTGCTTTTTAAAAAGTATGTCACCACCACCCCCCTTCCATCTTGAGGTTAGAAGGCAGGGAACTTGTCTCCGGGGCCTCAGCTGCTGAATCAGAGCTCGGGTCTGATGCTTCAAGATCTGTTCAGGACAGCTGTGGCCTGGCGTGTGGAACTCTCTGGCATGACCCAGGAGGCACCTTCTCTCTCTGAGTAGATTTCCTTTGTCTGGAGTGGACATGAGGAGAAGTCAAGTTGTTGAGGAGGTGGGAGGTGCCAGGTTGGCAAAGAAAGTGGGAGCAGCTTCAGTGTTTGGAGGGTTTCTTAGGATGGAGTGATAGGGCGGGGGACTGGACAGGAGCTCGCCTAGAGCACTAACCCTCATGCTTGCCCATCCACCTGTCCACTCACCTTTCCATCCCTCTGCCCGTCTGCCCATCCATCCATCTATC
The DNA here is from genome assembly GCF_963455335.1 of Martes martes. NCBI lineage: Eukaryota > Metazoa > Chordata > Mammalia > Carnivora > Mustelidae > Martes > Martes martes. The sequence goes on from NC_137901.1 coordinate 79,677,302, forward strand.
CATTCATCCATCCATACAGCCAACCGTCCAACTCTCCATCCGTCCTACCTGCCTGTCTGCCTGCCAGTTCCTCCTCTCATGCCTCCCTTTCATTCATTCATTCATTCATTTATTCCGCAGATATTAGTTGAGCATATGCTATATGCCAGGAACTGGGCTAAGCCTGGGACATTGCTGTGAACACAGCAGACACAGTCCCTGTCCTCCTGCGGCTGACAGTCTAGTGGGGGGCACAGCAATAACAAGTAAACAGACACTCAAGTTGGACGGAGACTCAGGGGAAGACAAGGAGGCTGCTGTCTGTCTGTCTGGCTGACCATCCACCTGCGAGCACTCCTACCTCTCCTGCTAACAGCCTGGAGTAGCCCCCAGGAGCCCAGCGAACCTGCCTTCGCTCTTGCCCCGACTCACCCAATTTAGAATTTCTGGTGCACCTGCTAAAAATACAGATTTCTAGAACCCTCCTGGAGACAGCCACACGGGTACCCTGAGTGTTCAGCAAGCTCCCCGTTCTGACAAGCTGGTTTGTGCTGTGCAGGTGTGGGGAAGCGTAGCTCCTCCTTCTCCCCCTACCCTCAGCTGCGGCCCTGAGCCTCAGGTACAGCTCCAGGATCATGGGGACAGCTGGGCCCGGGTGACAGGGCCCCAGGGGACACACCTGGGCTGGTTCTCACGACCTGGAGCCCTGGGAGGGAGGGCTTCCTAGGACCAGGGGTCAGACCTGCTCAGTGCCAGGTTTCCAGGAGCAAGAAGAGGCCAGGCTTCCGGGAAAGCAAGGAGAGAGGTGCCCACGGGATCCGCCCGCCCAGCTCCTAAGCAGAAGGAGGAGGAGGAGCCTTGAAGGGTCCCAGCAGGTAGGAGGCCTGGGCAGGGAGGAGCACAGCCCTTCTACTGCTAGGGAGGGGCCTTCTGTCAAGACTTTGTACCCACCACCCACCTGACAGTCCTGGGCAGGGTCTGAATTTGGCTAAGGAAAGTGCCTAGTGTGAGTATGGGAGGGGTCAGGGTAGGGTTGGCTGGGCAGAGAGGACTCAGTAAGCTGTTCCTAGAGGGAGCAGAGTGGGAGCCAAGAGCAGGACATCTCAGCATTCGAGAGAGATCCAGACCACCCTCACTTCCCGAGGTTCCCCAAATACAGGAAAATGATTACATTTCTAAACAGGGTGTTGAAACCTTTCTGGTTTTTTTTTTTTTTTTAAGATTTTATTTATTTGACAGACAGAGATCACAAGTAGGCAGAGAGAGAGGGGAGGAAGCAGGCTCCCTGCTGAGCAGAGAGCCCAATGCGGGGCTCGATCCCAGGACCCTGGGATCATGACCTGAGCCATGGCAGAGGCTTTAACCCACTGAGCCACCCAGGTGGCCCCCTTTCTGGTATTTTAAACACTTGCAAGGAATTAATGGGACTACATTTAACACCCAGCCTCAATAGGGCAATGGAAGTAGGCTGGTCACAGGAAAACAACACCACTTATTTTAAATATCAATTCATAGCAAACCGGTGGTGGCATAGCCCGAGGCTGGGAAGAAGTTAAAAAGCTGTCTGCTGAGTGTCTCCACTTGGGACCTTATCACTGCATCTCCAAGGCTGTATGAGCGCCCACAGGCATTTGGCCCAGAGATAAGGTCAGGTATCTGGGTTTGAGGCCCCTGTCCCCTGCAGAGCAAGGCCTGAGGGCAGGTCATTAGGGAGACCTGCTGGACTTCTGGGAGGGGACCTGGGAGAGGTAGTTAGTTGTGTTGCAGGGTCGTGGGACCCAAGAAAGAGTTCTTGAGACATTGTAGGAGGCAACTTAGTAAGTTTGAGTAGCAAGGGGACAGGCCCTGTGGGCAGAAAGGACTGCCCTTTTGCGGTGTGAGGCTGGTGGTTACAGGCTTGGTGCTCCAGGGGCAGGGGCTGTGCCGGGGCTTCTAGATCAGAAATGTCTTCTTCAGATTTCTACTTGGAAACTACTTTCCCAAGACTTTCCTGGTGCTTATCATTCAGTTTGGTATGAACTTCCGGTATGATATACAAGCAATTCAGGAGGCCCTTAAAGAATGTGGCTACCCACGGGTATTTGATCCTTATCCGAGCTCGGCAGGCTGTAGGTCAGTCTCTCCGTCTAAAGGTGAACATTTTTCTCCTTCCATCCCTCATCTGTGAGCTGAAGTGGTACACCATGGGAGCATGAAGGAAGCATCTCACCCAGCCTGGGAAAGCCAGGGGGCCTTCCTGGAAGAGGAGGGGGTCTAACCCGGGACCTGGAAGATGAACAAGCATGAGCCATGTGAGGAAGGGTACAAAGAGGGCTCCCAGAGGAAGGAATGGCAAGGAACTGGCCTGAGGAGGCTGGCCAAAGTCCTTGGTAGGACTACTGGGGATGGAGAAGTGCATTAGCAGACACAGAAACCGACGTCCCCCGGGTGTACTTGGGAATTCAGTCTTTAATGCCCTAAGTCAGGTCAGCTAGACTTTCTTTCTTTCTTTTTTTTTTTTTTTTGAACTGTATTCATTTATTTATTTGATAGAGAGAGAAATCACAAGCATTCAGAGAGAGGGGGAAGCAGGCTCCCTGCTGAGCAGAGAGCCCAATGCGGGGCACGATCCCAGGACCCCGAGATCATGACCTGAGCCGAAGACAGAGGTTTAACCCACTGAGCCACCCAGGCGCCCCCAGACTTTCTTTAATTAAAGATATTGCTGTTGTGGGTTCTTGCATATATCTCTGGCTAACACAGACGTAACTCCCATTATTTTAATCTGCTGTTTCCTTGATTTATACTCCTCCATATACTTAACTCTAGGAGGGTAGGAATGATGTATTTCTTGAGCAACACAGTGCCTGTATTAGAGGTGTTGGGAGCTGGCCTGACTCTGCCTTGTGTAAATCTAGAGAAATCAGCAATGAGTTGCCTCTCCTAGAATGAGGAGAGGCTGAGCCCGAGGGGAAGAGGAGTGGGAGGGCATCCCACGCACGAAGCACAGCAAAGGCACAGGGGCACAAAATGGCAACGGTGTATTCGAGGCAAGCTGGAAAGTTCATTGCGTGTACAGTTTTGGTGAAAGGAGGTGATAGGAATAGGGAATGAACAGAAGAGAAAAAGAGACTTAAAAAAAAAAGTTTAAGATCCCATAAGTAAGGCACAGCATGGTGGTCTCACCATTCCCACAGCCCTCCTGCTGCCCTCCTCCCAATAAGCCAGTTGTCACACAGGAACAGCTCTCAGGTGGCCACATTCTGTTTAGTCTGCAGTGTTCTATCTTGCTAGGGTTGCTTGTGGGGTGGGCGGGTCTCCAGATTTAAAATTCAGGAGATTTTACATTAAAAGAACAAAACTCTAGCTTTCCAGCTTCTTGGGAAAGAGGAGCTAGTCAGGGCACACTGGAACCTCCCCACTCTCACCAGAGCTGAGGGGCAGCCACGGGTGCCCCAGTAGATGGGGGAGGGGCTCTCCAGTGCATTCTGCCCCCCACCCCACCTCCAGCCCACTTCCTCATTGATATGCACCCAGCCTGGCCCCAGGAGGCATTGGGGGCTGGGGTCCCTGCCTCTGGTCCCTCCATGTCAAGGTCCCAACATACCCTGCGAGCTGCCCTATTTCCTCCCACCCCACATACTCAGTCAGCAACCCCTGGGGGCAACAGGGCATCTAGGGTGGTGCATGGAGGGTCCTAAGCTCTCAGCCACCCCTTCCAGCCTCCATAGCTAGAGAGGCTGCTCTGGGCGGCTCTCCAGGGGTCAGGCTGGCTGAGTCAGGTGCACGGCAGCTCTAATCGGGCCAGACAGAGAGAAACAAGGGAAGGAAGGTGGGGAATTGAAAAGAGAAAGCCGGGACCACACCTCCTTCTGCCTCATCCAAGCCCATTGTCCCGGTTCCATTTACTCTTCTCGGCCTCTCCTTACCCTTTCCATAATCTAGTATTCACAGCTCAGAATTTGGTCCCAGGAGAAGCTGAGTTCCCCTCTTCCCCTTAAGCAGGAGCAATAATGACACCGACTCATGGGTTACTGTGGGGATGGGATGGGGTCACATCCGTAAATGGTGGGCACAGGACCTGGCACTTTGTTCCAGAAAAGACAAATGCTTCTCTGCATTATTATTTCTTCAGTCTAGTTCTTTCTCTGAGTGTCTGTGGCAGATGCAGTTGATGTGCTGCGCGTACCCCACGAGGATTTCTTCACTGTGTTTGTGCACACCAGCTCTCCGTGTGCCTTTGCTCCCAACAGCCAGAACCCACTCTGTGTGGGAGAGAACCAGAGGGTCTGGAAATTTACATCCTCCTGGGGGTGATCCCTACCCAGTGATCGAGGACTGTAGTCCCCTCCCGCCCTAACGGGGACAACTCTGGGATCTTGTCTACACTGTCTGCAGCACTTCTCTATGAGCCTCTGGGGACTTTACTGATACGATAGCCTCTCTTGGTCACCTTCCCTCCCTACTCCTACTTCCCTCTCTCCCCTACCATTTTTCATGGAGATGTGTCCCAATCAACCACAGCCAGGCAAATCCTCATCTCAGGGTCTGCTTCTGGGGAACCCAACCAAAGGCAGTATCTCTCTTCACGTCGGCCTCCCAAAAGCTCCTCCCTTCCAACCTGGTTCCATCCCTTCCTTGCTCTCCACACCTCCTCCCTGCTCTGCCTTCGCCTCACTCAGGCACCTCCACCACCGACTTGGAAGCAGATGGCATCATCTGGGCGAGAGAGCTCCCTTCGCACTGATTTATGATCCTTGACTGGGCAGCGCTATTTTTAGCCACCTCTCTCCACCTTCTGCTGTCCTCCGCGATGGAGGAACTTCTGCTCTGGTTTGTGGGCATCCGAGGGTGGCGATGTCAGTGGTTTTCAGCTGGGGACCATTTTGTCATTCCCCCCTCACCGTCCCCCTGGAGGCTTTTCGCAATGCCTGGAGATGTTTTTGGCCAACACAGCTGGGGCGAGGATGCTTCTGGCGTCCGGTGGGTAGACTAGAGATGCTGGCAAAGATCCTATAAGGCACAGGGCAGCCGTCCCCCATTCACAAAAATGATCTGATCCCAAATGTCCATGCTGCTGAAGTTGAGAGCCCCTGGGCCATGTGCTTCTCTACTTCTTTTATTTTGTCATAGTGTGAGGATATTACAGTCTCCTCCTGCAAACGCAGAAAAGAGAAGTCAAGATGCTAGGTGGGGCTGTTTAAAGCCCACAGTGAGAAGAGGCCCAGAAATGCTAACATGTAACCCATGTCAGCATTCACTCTGTGCTAGGCCTGTAGCGAGCAGTGTATGTTATTAGATTATTGTTTTATCACTTCACAGGTTAAAAAAAAGATGAGATTCAGAGAGGTAGTGGTGTTGATTAGCACAGCTGAGACTGGCCGGTCCATGCTCTTAAACACTGTACTCGATGAGTCAGCTAACAAAGAGATGTTAGAACGCTTCCTCGAAATGGGATACAACTACAGCTATTTATTGTGTACGAGGCCTCTGTGGTCCCAGCTTGAAGGCCGGCTGGGTGTGTACCCAAGAGATCTATGCATGAGACAGCAATTACCGAGGCTCTGTCCTCATGAGGGGGTGAGGTCCTCTCCCTACAGATGCTCCAAGCTGGACAGATGTTGGGTCAGTGATGACCCTTCGAAGCAGTCTCTCCTCGTGATATATCAGTCAGCTTTTGCTGTGTAACGATCCATCCCACGATGTAAGTGCTTACCGTTTTAAGTCCCTATTTCAGTTCATAATGCTGCAAGTTGGCAGTGTAAGCTGGGCCGGGTGAGTGGCCCTTCTGGTTTCCGGTGGGTTCACGGATGCCCTGTGGTCAGCAAGCCAGAGCAACCAGGGGCTGGCTGATCTGGAAAGCCTTTAGCTAGGATGGCTGGTGTCTGCTCCAGCTGCTCTCTGCCCCCAGAAGACGAGTCTGCCCTTGTAATTGTGCTGGTGCGGGACAGCAGCAGTAGAGGACTCTTGAAAGCCTACGCTAGGCACTGGGAAATGTCACTTCTGCTGCATCCTGTTGGTCAAAGCCGGGGACACGACTGGCCCCAATTCAAGGGGTGCGGAAATAAATTGGTCAGCAGGAAGAGTCATACAGGGTTGCTGTCATTTTTGTAATCTGCCACCGTGGCATTTTCCTTCCTGGCCTGGGTCAGGTGGTTACGTGGCGTCTTCGTGGCTGGTGGCACCAGCACTTAACCTGGCTCTAAGAAGTTGCCAGGTACTTAGCTAGGTAGCTTTGGCAAGTCACTTAGCTTCTCAGGACCTCAGCTTTTTGTTTGTTTGTTTGTTTGATTTCTACTATAGGTAAAATATACCCATCCTGCCTGCCTCATCGGGTGTCATAGAGCTCACATAAGACAGTGGAGAAAGAAAGGCCTATCATTTCATTATCTGTCCTTGAAACAGAAGGAAGCCCGGCTGCTCACGCTGGGCACGTGCTTCTCTCCCCCTGAGCTGAGTCTCCTGTAATTCATCAGTAGCCAAAGCTTGACAAGCCCCTGGTGGTTCTCCATCAATCCTCCTGTCTGTTTTCCCAGGGAAAACCCAAGTGGTTTTGCCAGAAAAATCTCAGGACCTTTTTTCTCAAGTATGAATATTAAGCATCGGCCAAGTGCCCCTTTTATGGCTTTGTTATTTGATCTAAAAGCAAACTTTTGAGATTCCTTGCCCTGAACTCATCTCATTGACCCCCTCGCACTGGCAAAGGCTCTCATTTAGTGAACACACCCATGCCCTCTGAGACATCTCATAGGCCATAGGTCCTGGGAGAGCACGAAAGAGCTGCGTCCTCCCAGACGGGACCAGGTCTGCGGAAGAGTGTCAGGCTGGCTGAAAGCATGGTGAGCCTCTTGCAAGGGACCCCAGAGATCAGCCAGCAAGCCTTCCACAAGCCTGGGAATACTCAGGCCACTAGCACTGAGAGAAGAACGTGATTATCCCTGCTAGGAAAATGGGTCTTTTGGATTATTTGGAGCAGAGGAGAGCGAATGAGTACTGTCATTTAGTTATTATAACTGATTGCTACTAGTTATTGCATGCTGATTTTGTGACAGTGTCCCCTGGTCGAGGCTGGGATTATTCCTGTCCCATTCATTGTTGCATCCTTATAATTGGCATTGGGTCCAGTCTAGGGGGCCCCGGGAGGTGTGGAATGGTCTCATTTAATGCTGCAACAACCTATCCAAGTGAGTGCCATGGTCGCCATCCCCATTTTGCAGATGGTAAAGTTGAGGACTGGGGCAGGGAGAGCATTTGTCCACGTCACACACAGCTGGGAAGTGGTAGAATGAAGATTCAGACCAGCTCTGTCCGGCTCTGAGGTTCACACTCTAGTGGCTACACCCTGTCCCTTCAACTCGGCTGGCTCCATAATAGTCCAGGACACTGGACAGGGTGTGGGAGGGATACAAACCAAAACCTACAAAGTAGACAGATGACCTAGAGGGTTCTTCCTGGGGAGGGGGAAGCAAACCACTGTTCTCCCCAGCCTCCTCCAGATCAAACGCACCTTGCGCCATCTTTTTGTGCCAGCGTAACACGTAGCAACAGGGACCTATTTGGACTTTTCGGACTGATTTCAGGTTTATTACATACTTCCTTGTACCAGGCACTGCTCAGCGCCTGCCAGAAGCCATAACCACAAGAGCAAAGCATGGCGCGTCTGTCGGCCTTGCAAACAGTCACTGTATAGCCAGAGCCCTCTGGAAGGAACATAATTAGAAAAACAAGGGACCATGTGGACACGTAAGGGGCCACCTCTTTTGCCATCCCTTACAACAAAAAGAATCCTGCTTCCTCCTCTGTATGAGAGAAGTAAGGTTTAAAAAAAACATTACTGAGTGTGGCTGTGAATCGTATGTGTTCCCCATGATCCTGGTCATTGATTATATTCTTACAGCGCCTATGTTTATTCTCCCACAACGAGGGATTCTATTAAAATAGGAGTCAAATGACATCACTCCCTGTCACGTCTTCCAGTGACTTCCCAGAAGACTCAGAGTAAAGTCCAGGGTGCTCATCATGATCCATAAGCCCCCCATTATCTCTTGGGTCTTTTTCTATCACCCTCCCTTCTCACTGACTCAGCTCAAACCACACTGCTGTTTCTCCAACACAATGAGTATGCCTATGCCTCAGGACCTTTGCACTAGCTGTTCCCTCTAACTAGAAACTATTCCCCCAGGTATCCACATGTCTCATTCCCTCACCTACGTCAGGTCTCTGATGAAATGATTCCTCATCAAAGAGACCTTTAGTAACCACCCAGCGTTCCCTGTCCCACCATGTTCCTAACCCTGTGCTAATTCTTTCAGGGCACCACTACCCTGACACACTAGAACATCAGATGTCAGCTTTGTGAGTGCAGGTACCTGGTGTGTCCAGTCTGTGTCCCTGGGACCTAGCACAGTGCCTGGTACTTAGTAGGTGCTCAAAAAACATTTGTTGAATGAATGAACAAATAATGAATGACCCTGTTAGATTGGAATGAATGATCCTACTTTACAGACAAGGAACCTAAGACTCAGAGGTGAAGAGACTCACGTGAGGTTTCCCACCCTATAAGAAGAAGATAACAGATAATGAAGAGGACATAGTCTTATGGACTTCATAATTTCCATCCCTCATTGTTCTCTTGTTTCCTCTCTCTGGTCAATAACTTGATGATCCTCCTTATACCTTTGCCTTTGTCCTGTGTCTGTTTATTTCCTTAAGATTTTATTTCTTCCCCTGTTTCCCCTGTTTCTGGGGAGCTTAGAGTCAAATTATTATTATCATTATTATTATTATTATAAAATAGTTTTATGGACTAGATCTTCCTTTAGATCATTGTTTTATACTTGTATTGTCGATAACCACAGACCAAAAAATAGATTTTATCTTTTCAATTTCCTGGTTTTTATCACTCAGTAGCAGCGCTTAAAAACCACAATCCCACCCATTTTGGGGTTATTTATTTTGACTTATTATTTGGTCAGCTGGGGCTTATATTTGAGTACTTTTTTTTTTTTTAAGAACACAAAAGTGGCAAACTTTGCAAGTTTGTGCATGTGTGAGAGTGTATTTCTGGTCCCTTCGCACACAGAGGCAATTTGAAGGACGCAGAATTCTTGGACCATGATTCATCACCCAGGGCTATGTGTGTGTGCACACATGCACGCATGTGTGTGAAAGTACCACGTTCAGTTATCATAAACATATGGCAAACCACAGAAATCTTTAGTGTGCAATTCAATAAAACGTTGACAAATAATTGAACCGTGTAACCATCAACCGATCGAGATACAAAATATCTCCACCACCACAGACTACTCCCCTCGTGGTCTTTGCATTTGTTCTTCAACCCACCACATGATGAGTTCTGATAGAACCAGAGCCTCATTTTGTCTGTTCTTGAACTTCATGTAAATGGAATCATACGGTATGGACCCGTATGTCTGCCTCAGTTCACTCAACACAATGTCTTTGAGGTTCATTCACGTTGTTATGGGTGGCACTGGTTTATTCCTTTTATTTTTTCCATCTGAGTAGTCATTGAATTAGTGTGTCTGTTCGCTTTTCCGCTCTCCTCTAGACGGCCGCTTGGGTGGTTTCCAGTTCGGGACTTCTCCTTCATGCGGGTCTTTTTGGGGACATTCCGTATGCGCTTGGGAGCGGAATTACTGAATTCATAGGGACACTCAATGTTTGCCTTTGTAAGAACCTATCAGACAATTTTCCAATGTGGTTAGACCATTTTATACTTGTTCCACATCCTGTACAAATCTTGACATTGCCGGGATATTTAAAAATGGCTGTTTGTTGTTTTTGCTTTGTTCCAACCATTCTGCTGGGTGGGGAGGAGATCTCATTGTGGTTTTATTTTATTTTTTTTAAAGATTTTATTTATTTATTTGACAGACAGAGACCACAAGTAGGCAGAGAGGCAGGCAGAGAGAGAGAGAGAGGAAGCAGGCTCCCCACTGAGCAGAGAGCCCGACGCGGGGCTCGATCCCAGGACCCCGGGATCATGACCTGAACCGAAGGCAGAGGCTTTAACCCACTGAGCCATCCAGGTGCCCCCTCATTGTGGTTTTAATTTGTGTTTCTCCGATGACCGAGACTGACTACCTTTTCATGGACTTATTGCTTGTCCTTTATTCTCTGGTTTAGTTCTTGGCAATACTTCATCTTCTTTTCCTGTTTCCATTGTAGCTTTTAATTCAGCCATCATGTTTGCCTCTCCCTAGTCCTCCCTAGTCTCAGAAATGCCTCTTTCCTGAATGCTTTCTGTGGGTTCTTAGATGTAGCATCCCTTAGAGTCGTCTCAAGAACACAAATGAGAAATCTGACAGTTTCCCCTGATTCCTTTTGATCCATTACATAAGGACACACTGTCCCATTCTTTTGGGTGCACGGCCTCTCCTGTTTACTCATTCTCGCTACAGGTGCCTTTCTGGTGATACAGTGTAGGGAACTGAATGGGGTTTTTCTACGATTGCACACCCTGTTGATACCTTGGGGCCCAGGAGAAGCGAGAAGGGGGAAATTGGAGTTGTTACCGTAGAACATTTCTGGTTTGGATTCCAGCCACCTGGAGGCCCAGGGTGGAGACTTGTACCATGGGTCACTTTACCAGGAAGCTCAGCTTTGGGCCAGTAGTATCTTTTCTCTGACAATCTTGGAATCAGGGGAAGAGTTGAAGCAATGCCCTTCGTCCCATGCCAACCCTGGCTTTACTCAGCGGCAGCTGTTGATGGAAGTGTGCACTTAGGATTCCCCATAACGCGGCAGCCCATAATATACCCTTCCCATAGGCATCAGCTGGACTTCATTGAGCTGCTTGTTACTCCCCATTCCTGACAGTGGTATGCTCTGAGGTCTTTTACTGACTTGACAGTGACTTACTCTTCTGCTTAGGACTTCCCATGGATCCGTTCAGACCTCCCCCCAATCTAACCTCATCCACACTCTATTTTGCATAATCTATCTGTAGTTTTGGGTGATGTGAACACCAAGCTCCCCTAGTTTACACCACCAGTAGTCTTTCTCTTGGTTTTTATATTCCATTGCTAATGTCAACGGATATCCTGAAGAGGAACACAGACCCTGCTGCAAAAGCTGTCACCCAGCCCAGAAGTCCTTTGCTGTCCCCCGAAGCCACAGAAAGCTGGCATCTAATTAAATAGAGATCAGACCTCACCTGATAACCCACTTGTTGTGTTTTATTAAACAATCCAGGAACCCTCTTATTAAATCTAAATTGCTCACGTAACTAAGTGTGCTGTAGGTGTTTAATGATGGCCCTGGGCCCGTTTTTCTGCTGGAACTGGGTCACTTTCAGGTTTGGAGAAAAAGGAAGAAGGTTTATACTAAAGCCCCTGAAGCTTTGGAAGGGCTTTCGTTTTTAAATGAAGGGTAGGGGCGTCTGGGTGGCTCAGTGGGTTAAGTGGCCGGCTCTGGATTTCTGTTCAGGTCATGATCTCAAGGTCCTGGGATCAAGCCCTGCATCGGGTTCTGTGCTCAGGGGGAGTCTGCTTGAGATTCTCTCTCTCCCTCTTCCTCTGCCCCTCCCCCCAGTGGTGCACCTGCACACCCGCACACACGTGCTCTCTCTCTCTCAAATCTATCAATCAATCTTATTTTTAAATAAGGGGCAGTCTGGGGCTGGCCCCTACCTCAGAAATAGCTGCTTCCTTTCCCCAACACCTTGAAGTGAATGCCAAGTTTACCTCAACTAAGCCAACAGCTCAGGCTTCGGCAAAATCAGAGATCACGAAGTCCAGCCAACGTTTATCTCCTTCCAGGCACTGATGCGGGGTCCCAACTGCTCCGCTGAGTACTTGCATTTAATAGGAAGAAACTCAGAATGGAGTGGAGGTCACACCACCCATGTGCAACACAGCCAGGATGGGAACCCATATTTTATCTCTGTTACTTCTCGGAGTAGACTGATGAGGTAGGCATCATTATTTCCACTTTAAGGTGAGGCAACCGACACCCCAGGGAATGAAATTCCCCTGCAGTGAAACTGAGACTCAGGCCAGCCAGGGGTCTAGGGACCTGCTGGTAGCTCAGGACAGAGGTGTGACCTGATGGGACAGTGTGGGGACATGACAGCTGAAGTGGGGGGGGGGAGTGGCCAAGGAGGGAGAAAAGCAAGGTGACAGAGAGGAAGCCATGAACAGAGAAACAATGTATGGGAGGACACAGAACAAAGAGGGGCCGGTACAAGGCAGCTGTGAAAATCACAAGAGGAGGGTCTCTCATATGACTGGGGGTCTCAAAGCCAAAGCTTCCTCTGGGAGGGGCTCAGCATAAGGTGGGCCAAACTGAGACCTGATCCAGCGAGTCTGGGGCCAGCCCAGGAATGTGCATTTCTAATACCTCCCCACTTGACAGCCAGGGCAGATGCTCTGCGGACCACAGCGGAACCTAGCTGCATCATAGAGGGGTGGCTTTGGGAAGAGGAGGGAACCTTGGCATGGCTGGGTGGACGGTGCTCAACCAGGTCCCTGAATTTTTCCTTCTTTCTCCCCTAGCCCAGCCCTTTCTGCAGTCTTCCCCAGACTCTATTTCTTGCCCTCTCTTTTGAATGGTGGTATAGCACATGCCCAGTAAGGTATACTAATTTTCAAGGCACAGGATTGGTGGGTTTTTACATAGATATATACCTATTTACCTACCACCTGGATCAAGATACAGGACATTTCTTTTATTTTTTAAAATTTATTCATTTGAGAGAGATACAGAGACAGAGACAAAGCGCAAGCAGGGGGAGGTGCAGAGGGAGAGGGAGAAGCAGACTCTGCACTGAGCTGGGAACCTGACATGGGCCTCGATCCCAGGACCCAGAGATCATGACCTGAGCTGAAGGCAGACGCTTAACCCATGGAGCCACCAGGTGCCCCAAGATACAGAACATTTCTAGCACACTTTACAGTCTCCCTCATGAGCTCCCATAATCAACAACCTACCCCTAGAGGTAACTACTATTCTGGAAGGAATGGGGTCCTTCCTTTTGAACTTGCGAAGATGGAAACACACAGAATGTTCTTTTTGTGCCATAGGCCCCTTCTTGATAGTTGGACAGTGTCTTTTTTAATTTCTCACTCACTCCAAAAACTGCCTCCATCGACAGCTCCCCGTGCCTCTTCCTCTCTATAAAGTGCATAAGTACCACCCTCTGACTGCTCATTGCCCTAAGCCAGACAGAGGCTTCTGTATCATCTGTTTCAATGCTCAAAACAGCCCCTAAGGAAGGTGTTTATATTCCTACCATTTTACAGATGAGGCTCAGAGAGGTTAAGACATTTGCCCCAAAACCCACAGCCTCTAAGGAGCAGCCTCAGGCCATGTGAATCCAGAGCCCGCCCTTAACCACTGGACTATCCTGCCTTCCCTCCCAGTGAAGCCCTGAGACCCGCTAGACATGCCATCCGTGTTTGTGGATTGACTAGGTGAAACGAACCCCCTTAAAGCAGCCGTCTTGCTGGGCTTTGGAGTCGCTGCATTGAAGGCACCTAGGATTTCCTCCCAGGTGGTGACTCAAAGACCAGCTTTGCTTGTGGGGTGAGCCCTGGATTCATGTTCCCAGGGATCCAACCCCAGCTTGACTCACACCTCACCTGGCCACTTTGGGAAGCTGAATCCAGAGGCCCGGGGGTCAGGCTCCCTGACAGATGTCCCCAGGAGCCGTCAAAGGGCGCAGTCAAGTCAATGGCTTTCCCAGACATTCTGGAGGCTTCCTGGGTCCCCATAGGTGATTTAAACCACCGAAAGCCAAGGCTGCTTAGGTAGGCCATGGAAGGGACCGGTGAGACAACCAAACAGCCAATAGCATTGATGTTAGCAAAAAAAGAGTTTTTTTTTTTTTAAAGGATGTAAAAAAGAATCTTTTTTTTTCTCCTTCCCCTGATTTTTCGAAGCAGAAATAGAGAGAGAGAGAAAGGAAGAGCAGGGAAATGGGCCTAATTATAAATGAGGAGTGGCGTGAAGTTCATGATGACTCATTTTTTAAATTGGTGTTTGACAAGAACAAGAAAGAACTGAAATCAGGACAATTAGGAGGTAATGAAGAGCTTAAAAAACAGAGAGAAAAGCAGGTAAAAGAATGAGTCTTAGAGGCCAGGCCTGGAAATGACTAAGTGTGTCTCGGGACCAGGCTGGGAATAGGTATTTCATAGGAGATCTGTCTAGAGACAGAGTGACTGTCATTCCCTTCTTCCAGATCCTTCTGTAGCTTTTCAGTGCACATCAGAGAAAATCTCAATGCTTCACCTTGACCTCCAAGTTCTAGTCTAAGTGATGACCTCATGTCTACTGTCCAGCCTCATCCTAAGCCATGTGGGCCCTCGCCCTGTCCACATCAGGCTTCCAACATCCTCAAACATACCAAGCTTGTCCCAGCCTCAGGGCCTTTGCATGTGCTCTCTCCTCTGCCAAGAATAACCCATCCTTGCATGAGGGGTAAGGGGATTCATTCTTGGGCTTCAAGTTTGCTTTCAAGTCAGAGTAAATGTTCCAGAATACTTAGCCTAAGTAAGTCTCCCTGATCATTCTTATTCACCACACTCTATGGCATTTCTTCATAGTCTTTATAATGTCTTATAAATATACCTTTTGTTCATTTATGCTGCCTAGTTCCTCCTCTAAACTATGAAAATGGGGACCACGGATGTTTCATTTACCAATAATAACCCAGCACAATGAATTACACATAGTAGAGTGAGAAAAACAGCCACCTGCCCTGTGGTTCCAAGCTGGCTTCAGGCACAGTGGGATCCTGTTCACTTAGATCTGCTTTCCTCTGTGCTGTCTTCATTCTCAGGCAAGCTTGCTCTTGTCCTCAAGGCAGGCTCTTGTTCTACCAGTATAGTAACTCCAGTGCAAAAAGAGGCTCTCTTTCCTATTCACTTCAGCCTGAGTTGAATCACCATTTACTCACTGAACAAGTCTCTCTCTTTCTCTCTCTCTCTCTCTTTTTTTAAAGACTTTATTTATTTATTTGAGAGAGAGAGCACAAGCAGGGGGAGCAGCGGGCAGAGGGAGAAGCAGACTCCCTGCTGAGCAAGAAGCCTGATGCGGGACTTGATCCCAGATCCCCGGGATCATGACCTGAGCCAAAGGCAGACACTTAACTGACCGAGTCACCCAGGTGCCCCTTGACAAGTCTTTGTTGAGCACTTCCTACGTTCTGAGCACAGTTCTAAGAACTGGGGAGTCATCGGTGAACAAGATGGACAGAGTTCTTGCCCGCTTGGAGCTTACATTCCAGTGGTGGAGGCTGGTTGTAAGTCAGGATAATAAGCTCTCTAAAACCGTTGTAACTGGGAGGGGGTTGGAGAGCCATGGGCAGAGGTAGGTGATGTATGGTGCCTCGGATTGCCCCGGCTGGAGCCAGCTGCTCCTCAACCCATCTCATGGTAGTGAGAAGAAGGGGGAAGTTGTTCCCTAAAGGTAAATGGGGCGCTATTCCCAGAAAAGGGTGGGATGGAGCCAGTCGGGCAAACCCAGGAGATGATCTCCTCCAACTGCGCAGGGACTAGGTTCAGGGTCTCAAGATTCAGGCCTGCACTCCTTCAACAAGGGCACAGGGCGTGTTCTCTTCTGTGCCCAATGTTGGGAAAGAGGCTCAGGGCCCTGGATGAGAGAGGTCGTCTCTGGCCTCATGGCTTCGGGTGGTGGCTCTTCCCCCACAAGGTGGGGCGGTGGTGTGTCAGGATCCAGGATTCTCCAAGAGACACTAGAGGACCCAAGGGTATGAAGACCCGACTCAAATACATCAGAACAGATTCTAGGAGGTCCCCATAAATACGTCCCTTTCAGTCACTGGGAAGCTTTCATGAGCAGGTGAGAAGGACCTTGAGTCTCCACAGGTACCACCAACCTGCCCTATTTTAGCCACACCGTGCCTGACGCCATGAAGCGACCAGGGGGAGGTGGCTGTCCTGGTGGCCACCAGCTATCGCACTGCTTTATTGCTCTGCAAAATGTTTTCACGGTCTTAAAATCAGGCCTGCCCATGAAGGCGTATTGCCTTATCAGTGTTGTAGGTCTTAGAAGAGTGAGAGCCAAGAATTGCAATTTAGGGATTCTAAATGAATATTTACTCCAGAAAGGTCAATTCCCAGAAATAGTTATGTTAGGGGAGGGAGCCAAGCTTTGGGTGGGGTTTGTTTTCAGCAATCTTAGACAGGTTTTGGGGTCCTCTCATGTCATTGGGAAGTCATCTGAGGTCGTGAGATTAGTGACCAAGGGCTTAGAAATGTCTTGTCCTCAAGACGACCTTTGGGACAGGAGTAACTCCTAGTTTTCATCTCAGAGGGTTTGGAAATGGCTGCCAGGGGCACCGGGTTGATTACGGATATGAGCTTAGCAGATATAGGATCACAGTATGCTGTCATCTACTAGTAATGTCTGCCAGGGACAAGGGAAGAGTGGCTTGTGCACACATGCCAGATATTTACCTGATCAAATGGAGAATATCGTGCATCCTGGTGAAAAATGCCCAGGTAAAAATAGATGCAGAGCGATAACAAAGGGATTGTCCTGACACCCCATGTCACAATGAAGAGCAGACTCTGAGTTCAGACCACTCCTGGCTCCCTCCACCACTTGTGTCCTTTATGACCTTGGGCGAGTCACATATCTCCCATAGCTTTGGTTTCCTCATCTCATTATTACAGCAATAGCATCATTCCTATCATGTAGGATTTTTGTAAGGATTATATGAGGTCATACCTGCAAAATGATTCAATGGACCCTACTTCTCTTCTCTTCTTTCCACCCTCTTCCCTACTCATAGCCATCCACCCTGGGGAGGTGCGAAAGCAGAGATAACTGGATAAAGAAGGCTCAGAAGGGCTGAGCTAGACAGGAACTGAAACTGGAACAACTGGAAAAAAGCAGGAAGTGTAGAAAAACCAGCCCCAGAGCTTCCACTAGAGATACGAGCTCATGCAGCTAGCATACCGCCTCCTGGAGAGCCTGTTGGGAGTCATGGTTAATAGCATGAGTTCTGGACCCAGACCGTGGGGGGTTGGAAGCCCAGCTCTGCCTCATCCTGGCTGTGTGCCATACCTCTCTGGGTCTCAGTTTTCTCATCTGCACAATGGGAGCAGTAAGAGTGTCTTCCTCGCAGCTGGGATGTGCTCATTAAATGATTCTTATGGGAAGCACCGGCACCGTCCCTGGCACATAGCAGAAGCTGTGATCATCCTAGTCTTGGTCACTGTTTATCATCCTGGCCTGGAAGTGCACCATTAGGCTCCTTTCTTTCTGCCGCATCATTGCCACAAGAACTTGGGGAGGTAGAAGAAGTGACCATAGAGAAGAATTCCTCTCACTGTGTCCAGGAGATGCTCCGCTCCCGCGGTCTGGGGTCAGAGGGTGTCCGAGGCCACTGGGTGAGCACACCATGTGGGGACTTCTGAGTCCCATCTATTGCAGATGGTGTCCCCCGGGTCCTTCATTAATTATGACACAACAGAACCTTGCTGCTTCCAACTCTGATGCCCTGTAATCAGCCAAGAAACCTCACAATTCGATATTTGGAAACAATTAGCTTGGTTCACGGCCTCTGCAACATCAGTTAATGTGGACGTAAACATAAATTATGGGGAAGCAGGGACGGACACAGGGGGATGAGGTCACAGCAGCCGTGAGCCTCTGGCTCAGATGAGATTCCCCTAGAACGGGGCTGGCAGAGGGCTCCTTCTCCCCTCAGTCCCACAGGGCCACTCTCCACCGGGCCCTCCTGGGACCCAGAGCCAGAAGTCTGTGGCCAGGGCCTCAGAGCTCAGGTCTAGGAGGATGTGGGAGGGGGGCCCAGGTCACCCTGGGCTCAAACAGGCCCCTCGGCCCCCTCTCACCTCTGCAGACTGCTCCTCGGCCTAAGAGGAGGATGCCACAAACCCACATACCTCCAGGTTTCTCAGGACCGCTCCCGGCTTCAGATGTACCTCTGGGCAAGACAGTGCTGCTGCCCTTCTCCAGCCCAGGCACAGGCTGAGGGTGCTTCCTGGAGCAAGAAATGGGGTCCTTGGGGCCCAGTTCCCGGAAGACCCAACCCAGTCTGTCAGGAAGCAAAAACTCAGAGGCCAGGTGGACTCTTACTTGCGCATGTAGCCGCTGTGTGACCATGCACAGGTGTCTTGACCTCTCCGAGCCTCAGTTTTCACATCTGGAAAATGGGAATTTCAAAATGCAAATAGGCAGATGGACTTCCCGCAGTGCCCGCCACACAGGGAGTACTCGGTCAGTGGGGGTGTTGTTGGCAGTCGCCGGGGTGGTAGTTAACACATAAATGGCAAATGTCTTAGTGGGCTTCAGGGGTTATGGGACGCTTGAACACCCTAGTCCCCATGGAGCCTTCTAAAGCCGAGGGAAAGGAGGCAGCCCGGCAGTCCTGTCAAGGCCCCCCTGGGGAGGGTTCCACATCCAGGCTCGCTCACAGGGCTCTTGGCAGGTGTCAGGACCTCGCTGGCTGTCCCACGGAAACCTCAGCTCCTCACTCACAGCTTTCCCCGGGGCGAGGGCTCTGAGGGACCGGCGGGGACCGGGTTGACCCCTCAGCAGCCATCGTCTTTGTTTATCATCACTAAGGCAAGGGCAAGAGAAGGCAAGGGGACAGAGCCTCTGTCTTTCTGGAAGCTAGTCTCCAAAGTGACATCCGTTATTTTTGCTCTATTTTTAGAAGCAAGTCACACCCGGAGGGGGAGGCTTCACAGGGATGCCGATGTGACCACAAGGGGGCAGGGATCCCTGGGGGGACTCCGTGGGGGCCACCTGCCCCAAAGGGACAGTTAGCCAGGCACCAGGTTGAATGCTTGCCAGCATTATCCCACATAATCCCTATTTACGAGGGGGAAGAAAAAGCCTGCCAAATACTGTTACTATCCCTGTTTTGTAGGTGTAAAGTTGAGGCTCAGAGGAGTTAGGTAACTGATCCAGAATATGGGAAGAGCTACTGGAACTTGAACTGGGTTTTTGTCATTGGCATTTCACTCCACAAAGGTCAGGCCACTTTGGGATCCAGCCACAGACAGTCTGGGCTGCCCTGAACTTGGGAAGTTGACTATCTGATTCATAGGGTCAGGAAGCCAGCCTCCTGGCCGGTCAGGGGAACCTTGGAAATGAACCATAATTCAGTGGTGCAATTGGCTTGACCCGGGAAGACTGAGGACGCTGGGCCAGCGGGAGCAAACGCCCGGCCCTATCTGGCTTGGTCTCACTGGAGACTTGAAAGTTCCCGAAGAATCACAGCCAGCCAGCACTGTCTGCTCAAGGGAAAATCAAGAGAGCAGAACTGATCCCATTGGGAGGAAATTGCCCTGAACCCCCCAAAGGTGGCAAAGCACAGTGATGTAAGTAAGGAAGCCAAAGGAAGGGGCCTATTCCTTCCTGACCCCCAACAAGTCCAGGACAGGGCAGCAGCCTTCCCGAGGTGGGCAGAGCTCCTACCCAGAAGTGATGGGGACTTACACCCCAGCCGGCCTGGTCCACCCTCCCATCTCTGCCACTCTCTGATTGTAGAACCCCGAGCAAGCCACGGAACCCTCAAAGCCCCAGGTTCCAGACCTGCGAAATGCAAGAGATGGTAATCGAAGCTCACAGGACCCCCTTGATGGCCTGCGCCGCACCCCGCAGATAGTAGGCACCAAGCAAACAGGGGCTCTTCTCAGCTTGGGGGACATCCCAGGCAGAGCTGTGCCGCCATCATGCTTGCCTCCCTCGTGCCTGGCACAGACCTGGCCCTTAGTCCCATTGGGCTAACTGATTAGGGCAGCAAGGAAAAATGTAATTTCTGAGCAGGGTGAGGCTCAGCAGAGGCACATTCGGGAGCCGACACCTTTCCCAGCTGCAAAGTTGGCATGAAACGGGTGGGAGCCCTATTCCATAGAGAGCCTCGGCCAGAGGAGTCCATGATGTGAAGCCCCTGCTCGGCAATCCGGTGTCTTTCAACCACCCCGAAAGAGCAAACCGCCCACGACGCCTGCGCTGTAGCAGGGGCGAGGCTGGTTAGCAACGGCTCTTGTCCCCTCTTGAGACCCCGTGGGGACACGGATGAATCTGGGGTGCTTGCCATACGCCCACTCTCCCCTGGGCCCTTCAGAATGACCTGCGGCAATTCTCAACCTGCTAGAAACGCCTGAAATAACGTACTTGCTCTGTGATCTCGGAGGAAGACTTGACCTCTCTGGGCTTCAGAAAATGGGATTCCCATCAGCACCCACAGAGCTGTCATAAGGACTTGAAGGTGACACAGGAACCGCAGGGTCTGGTGCCTGATATAAATCCTCAGTTTCTGGTAACTCCCCATTGCTGTGTGCTCCTTTAGAATGATCCTACAGCCCTAAAGGCCCCCTTGGGTCCCAAGGCATAAAGCTAGATGTATTTCCCTGGAAATAGATCAAGGAGGAGCAGGGCGCTGGTGGGCAGCTCACATGAGGGAGAGGGGACTAGGGTCTTTCTGCAGACTTAGGGTGGGCTGGGGACAGGTAATAGGAGAGATCCGAATGTCACCTTCCACCTCCAGATGTCCGCCCTGGATGCATTGTGCCTCCACTCACAGAAATTCTGGTGTTGGCGTAAGGGACAAAGGGACCGTCCGTCATAGCTCAGTATTCTAAGGAGAAGTACCAATAGTGGAAAACAAGCTTATGGCAGAGAGATGGACGTTTTCAGAGCCCATCAGAGCTCCTAGCAGCCATGTGCATGTGTGTGTGCGTGTGCGTGTGTGTGAGAGAGAGTGTCTATGGCGGGGGACGTTCTTCAGCGGCCGCGTCTTCACCGGCAGTGAATCGAGTATGCCGGGTTGCAGGCAGAGTCCTCCTGTCCGCCGGGAGAGCTGCCGGCCGAGTTTGGGGGCTGCTGGCTGCAGATGGTCAGATATTAAATTCTACTCTGCCTCCCATCTGGTGGCTGCTCTGGCTGCCCGGGAGAATTCCCCATGGGCCAGCTCTGGGTTCTGGACCAGCCACTCTGCCTGGACCCGACCCTCCAGTGACCCTTCAGACAGGGCTGTCATGCTCCGCCGATCAGGAGGGTCCTCCCCGCTCCTGCCACGGGCCCCCTTCCTCCCCTGCTGAGCCAGCTGCTTCTGCTCTCCCCTCCGAAACTGCTTCGCCGGACCAGGAGCCAAAAGAGCACAGGGTTTGGCATGAGATCCACCAGGTTTTGGTCACATCTTGGCTCTACTGGGCATTCACCTGGACCTCTCTGAGCCTCTGCTTCCTCTTGTGTGGTCCCTATGTCACACGGCCATTGGACAGAAGAAAGAGGGTCTCTCAGCCTTGATGCTGTTGATCTATTAGACTGGACACTTCTTCGGGCGAGGGGCTGCCCTGTGCTTTGTAGGGTGTCTAGCACCACCCTTGGCCCATTCTTGACCTCAACCCACTAGAGAGATGCCTGCGGCACCCCACCCCCACTTGCAACAACAAAAAATGTCTCCAGACATTGCCAACTGTCCCCTGAGGTTCAGTATTGTCCCCACCAAAAAATCACTGCAGTGGAGTGTTTTGTACTCTGGCTGGCACAGGATGAACACTTGATACACAGAGACTACAGCAGACCAGCCATTGGGAAGCTTACAACATTGCCAGACACATGGCAAACACCCCACCAGTCTCGAAAAGGGACCTGTCGAGCCCTTTGGTTTTTTGTTCCGTTTCGTTTTTGTTTTTGTTTCTGTCTTTTGATGTTTAAATACATATATTTTATTTATTTTTTTCCTGTGTTTTTAAAAAAATTTTTATCGTGTTCTGTTAGTCACCATGCAGTACATCATTAGTTTTTGATGTAGTGTTCCAAGATTCATTGTTATTTTTATTTTTTTGTTTAAATTCAATTAGCCAATTTATAGTGCATCATTAGTTTCTGATGTAGCGTGCAGGAATCCATCAGCTTCGTATAACACCCAGTGCTCATCACATCACACGCCCTCCTTAATGCCCGTCCCCCAGTTACCCCATCCTCCCCCTTTTGGGCCCTTTGAGAAGAGGTTTTAAATCTGGGGTTTGACATTCATGCATCAAACATGTAGGGAGAGCTACAGACCAGCCTGGGAGAGATCCATACGTGTGCCCGGTTTCAGTAGGTAAGAGAAAAGGGACCAGGGATGGCAGGCTGCAGGGAGGGAGGACACAGCAGAAACACAAACCGATCATCATTCTCGTCTCTGTCACTGAGTATTTTTCTGTCCTTATGATCACTAGCATTTGTTCACCACTTACTCTGTTCCAGGCAATGTTCTAAGAACTTACATCAACATCTCAGTAATCATCCAGATGGCCCTAGGAGGCGACCTCTCTGCTTATTTCTGTTGTGCAGACTAAGAGATGAAGGTATTTCAATAACTTGCCCGAGGGCACTGGCTTGTGATGGAGGGCTTTCCGCGGGGCTCCTGGGACACGGTGCCAAGAAGGGTCACCCAGCTGACAGGTCAGGAAAGAGAGGCTGACATTTGAGCTGGGTCCTGAGCCCTTAGTGGGATTGCTATTAAGGAAAGGAGGGGAGGTAGGGAGGTCCAGGCAGCAAGTAGAGCTCGGATAAGGCCCTGAGGCTGGAAATGACTAGTTCTCATTTCACAGGGCAGCCCAATTTGGGGGGCGGGGGGGAGATGTGTAGAAAAAGATATAGTAACATCCCTCCCTCTGCCTCTCCCCGGGTCTCTGCCCCAAAGCCAGTGGGGCCACGCCTCAGTAGCCGCAGCTGTTCTCTTCCAACCTCATTATGCATGGAAGTGTCAGGATCCTGGTCAGGGGACATCTGCCATGATAGGGCGACTGAGGGGTTACCCAGGACTGAGGGGTCCCCAGGATGTGGAACTTGCTATGCCAAAACCAGGACAATCCCGGGCAAACCAGCAAGATCGGTCACCCTGTGTCCCCTTCACTGGCCACACACACCACCCTGGGCTTCCTGTGGGCGAATCAGCCCCACCTTCCTCCCAGCCAGCCAGCCTTCTAACCCCCTCCAAAAGGGCAGGCATGGGCCAGGCGGTCCAACAGCTGTCTCCCAGCTGCTTGGCAAAAGCCACCTTCCCCAGGGTGGGAGAATCTGAGAGCCACCGGGGAGGCCCAGAGAAGGGAAAGGACTTGCTCAGGGCCATCCAAGAGTCAGCAGTACAGCTGGGACCGGAGCCCAGCTCTTCTGGATAAGCCAAATAATTTCCACTTAAATTTAAAGGAGAATAACGGTAATAACTGGAGCTTCATAAAGCTCTTACTACAGCCCAGCCCCACACTGAACACTTCACTGGCAACATAGTCCTGAATGCCCACGCTGACCCCAGAGGCTAGTACTTAACCTCATCAAGATCATTTCACAGAAGCGGAAACTGAGGCATATCTAAGTTGAATGATTTGGGCAAGATTCAAACCCGGAAGCCAGACACCACAGCCCAAGGAGGTAACCATTGTGCCACCCGGCATCGCAGGAACAACATCTTACCTGGCCCCTGGTGGCATCACTGTGGGCAAGCGTGCAAAGTACTGTGGTGTGGAGTAGACACACACGCGTGTGCACACACTCGCCTCTCTGGGTCTTTTGTCCCATGGGACACGTCCCACTTAACCAGGGGTCTCTACTTGAGGATCCCCCAGGAGGACGCAACCCTTACTTTCCATAATGACTTTTTCATGATGGTGTTCCCAGCACCACAGTAGGTTAGAGCAGCGGTGGACAGGGGCAGAGCAGGTCTCCCTCCTAACCTTGTGGAGGAGCAGTCACTCGCTTTGTAATTACAGGGCCCTGCAAGGTCGTGGCAGGGGGCAAGAGGCAGAGGTGAAAGGAGAGATAGTATTCATTCAAAACTCGACTACATCTCCCTTAGGCATTGGGGAGCCAGCCAGTCATGAACATGACGCAAAGACAGAGAAGCAGCAGGGAGCCAAGGGGAGTGTGGTCTATGCTGGGTTGGAGGTGAGCCCAGGGGACTCAGGAAACACAGAAGAGGCATTTGTCTCAGTCTCCAGAGGTAGGAGAGGTCTCCTGGAGGAAGTGACATCTCAGCTGAGATCTGAAGGAGAAGTAAGGTTTAGCCAGGTAAAGAAGGTTAGGCAGGTATTCCAGGCATAAAGAAGAGCTTGTGCAAAGGCCCAGGGGTGGAAGACAGTGGCTCACACTAGCAGTTGTCAGTCACTTTATTCTCGATTTGACCAGAGCCTAGGTCATGAAGTGGAGGAGGGGAGAGGAGAGGCTAGAGAGGTGGGTAGGGACCAGATCGGATAGAGACCTAGAGTTCACCCTATCTTGAGGGCAGTGGAAGGCCATTGATAGGCTTGAAGCGACGGGGTGACAGGATTGATTATATCTGTGCTTTAAGAATGTCATTCTCATTGCTATGAGGAAAATGTATTGGCTCTATGGGGTAAAGCTAGTGTGAATGTGGGGCTGTATCTTCTTGATTCTCTGATTATCTTCAATACTTGTGAGAGTGGATGGATGGGAGGGAAGGGAGGGAGGGAGGAAGGAATAGAACCCAAAAAACAAATGAATACAAGTTCAAGATGGAAATACTTCAACTTGGCATGGGAGAGAACTTTATAACCATCAGACTGGCCCAAAGATGGAGAGACCGGCCTTGAGAGGCAGTGAGTGCTCTGTGTTGGGGAACACTAAAGCACAGACTGAGATAGGATTCCGAACCACAGGGGGAACCAACAGCGTTGATAACTGACTTCTGTATAGGACTTCACATCTCTAGAACAGTTTCGTATACTCTGTCTCCATTAATTGTCATAATATTCATGTACCTTCACTATTATCTTGAGTGTTATCTCCCTTTCACAGATGAGAAAATTCAAATTCACTGAAGTGAAGTGCTTTTTCCAGCTAGTAAGAAACAGAAGTTGCCCTGGGAGCCTTCTGACTCCAAGTCCCCTGCTATTTCCAGAGAGCCCCAGCCAACTTCCAAAGTTGTTTCTAATCCTAAAATGGTGGATTTCTTAGCAGAAGACATTTATGCCCTATAAGGATTTCTTAGCAGAAGATAATTCTGCCCTGTTGCACTCACAATAGAAAATATGGTGGAAGCTCCAATTCAGAGGGCTGATTCCCCAGGATAGGCAGAGTAGAACAGTGAAAATAAGGTAGGTCGGGAGTCATCAAAACTACCTCCTACAGATTGTGTGGCTTTGGACAAGTCACCTTACCTCTCTGAGCCTCAGTTTCTTTATCTATAAAGTAAGGGTTATTAATACCAACTCACAGGGTTGTTGAGAGTGACAAAGTATATAAAGGGCTGTATTGGTCAGGATTCTTTTGGTTGTAAGTGACAGAAACCCAACTCCAGACAGATTAAAAAAAGAATATATTGCATCCCTAGTTCCCTCTGTTCTCTGCTTGTCTCTTCCTCTCTTGCAATGGAACCCTCAGTCTCTCCTCCCACAGCAGAGCCTCTTCCGAATGGCATGAACACTACCACCCACAGCCTCAGTAGTGAGAAAGCTTCCTTCACCTAGTAACAGTGTATCTGTCCCAGGGAAGGCCCTTGATTGGTCCTACTTGAGTCACATGCTCACTCTTCAGACCAATCACTTTGGGAGAAGCATATGAGGTGCTATGATTGGCCACACCTCACTCTTGTACTCACCACCATGGCCAAGAAAGTAGGATACATTATGAAAGGAAAGATGATTTAGAAAGTTACTAAAACGCATTACAAACACCTTGGACCGTGTCTGGCATGGAGTAGCTGCTCATTAAATGGGAATGTTGTCGGTGCCATTCTCTGGGGAAGTCAGTGACACTTTGTTTGTAGACAAGTCTGGAGCTGCAGCTTCTTGGGAAAGTTCTAGAGGGGAGAGAAGTACTGCTACATAGACCTTGTTAATGCCAAGTTCATGTTCACCTCTGTAGAGGCCATCATAGGTTGCACCTGCATTCTGTTGGTGTCCTCTGTAGACAATAACTTGTCTACAAGTTATTGTAAGACAATAACTTGTCTACAAGTTATTGTAAGACAATAACTTACATGTAGCAGAACTAAAATTGGGGGGGGGAGGTTGGGGGACAGGTGGACCACTCACTAAGGGCTCCAACATCCTGCAACATGCAAACTTGCTTCTGTAGTTGTTTCTCTTGTATCTGCCAGTCCCTTTCATTCATTATTTCATTCAACAATATTTCTGTGCACCTTCTCGGGCCTGACGATTCAGCAGTGAACAAGACACACGTGATTTATCTCTACTTTTTTCCCTCACATGTTGATAAGCTTGAAATGTTTACCTCATCAAAGAGGGGATAAAAAGAGCCACGAATTATGGTTCACAATTTACGTGGCTGAGTCAAAGAGCTCGTGCTGGTTCAGTGACAATTCCAAAACGATTACATCTCTTCCCCCTTGGGCAATTTCTTCGGAAGGAGGCACATGCCCATTCCATAACTCCCTGAGGCTTTCAAGCTGGCTCCAAGCCAGGCATCATATGCACTGTTCCCATTTCTTTGTGTGCAAAGAACGCTTTTAATGCACTTTGTTGCCAGCATTTAAAACTCACTAGATTTCTAAAATCCGAATCCGAGGCTTCTTTTAGGAAGCCAGAAGGCCTAGTAATAATGGACCGATGTTCCACATGGCAACGATGGGCCAGAGCCACTTTGTGGTCGCCCCTTAAAACAGGACCTGTGCTCTCCCATTCTCCAAAGTTCCCCTGTGATGCATTTTTCTGAGTCATGAACTGACCAGTCCCTGCAGGCGTTTGAGTTTGCTGCTTCGGGAGTAGAGGCCATTGGGTGAAAATGTCATCTTTGCCCAGGTCTCTGCCTCGTCACACTGCCTCCAAGCCTGCCCAGAAGCCTTTCCCTCTGCAGCAGCGCCTCCCAAACCTCCACGGTGTGAAAGATGTTTAACCCCGGGGAGAGAGACAAGTGGCCTCATCCAGAGACAGGTGAAGCCCAGACTTGCCTTTTTCACACCCTGTTTTCAAAACCCAGCCTGTTAGGTGAAGGCACTTGAGGGAATAAAAGGCAGAGATTCAAGTGCTTTTCATCGCATCAAAGATGAGTGAGTGTTTTACCCAACGTGTCAGGAAGGCGGTTTTAATCGTCAGAATTACCTTCATTCAGCCTTTGAAAGGCCGGATTCTCAGGCTTCTCTGAGCTTCTTGTTCAGCGGGCATATAAGAGCAGAGCAGGGAAGGGATGGTTCATTGGCTTCTTCTCAGGCTGGGGAGGGGGACTAATCACTCCTGGATGACTTGTGCCCATGGACTGCCCAACGCTAAGTAGAAGTAGGAAGACACGATTCATAGTCTGATTCGGAGAGGGTTTATGAAGTACATACTATGCACTTCAAATGCTGTCTACAAGACAAATCCCTAAACTATGTCACCAGCCCAGACCTTTTTTTGCATCTTTACATCTTTCTACTTGACATTGCCATTTGAATGTCTCCCAGATTGCAAACAGCCGTGCTCTAAATCCAACTCTACCGCACCCACCACGCACAAACACTCTCTCACATCTTCCCCGGCTCAAGAAATACCAACTTTATCTCCACAGTTGCTTAAACGAAAACTTAGAAGTTGTTCTTTTTTTTTTTTTTTTAAAGAGAGAGAGAGAGAATGCATACGTGTGAGCAGTGGGGAGCAGAGGGAGAGAGAGAATCTTCAGCAGGCCCCACACCCAGTACAGAGCCCCATGTGGGGCTTGATCTCAGGACTCTGAGATTATGACCTAGCCAGAATCAAGAGTTGGACACTTGGCCGACTGAGCCACACAGGCACCCCTAGAATTTGTTGTGTTTTTTTTTTTAATTTTTTAAAAATATTTTATTTCTTTATTTGACAGAAATCACAAGTAGGCAGAGAGGCAGGCAGAGAGATAGAGGGAAGCAGGCTCCCCGCTGAGCAGAGAGCCCAATGCGGGGCTCGAACCCAGGACCCTGAGACCACGACCTGAGCCGAAGGCAGAGGCTTAACCCACTGAGCCACCCAGGCGCCCTGGAAGTTGTTTTTGATCTTCTCATTCAACCATAATAGCGATTCATCAATAAATCAGAGACAGGAAGTAGTTTTTCCTAAGGGCACACAGCAAGGAAGTGGTAAACCTACAGAGCTCTTTCTAGCTGGGTCTCTTCTCAGCAATCCTATTTGGAAATACTTTGGGAGACTTCTCTTTGTCTTCTTCCAGATTTCCCATCCTCTTCCCACCTCCCAAGGCCCTGGGAAACTCAGCACAACTTCCCGCCTCTTCTGGATCTAAGCAGGCCCAGCTCATGGCAGACCCCCTGCCCCCAAATCAGCCAGGGCCCTGGCAGGAAGGGTGTGCACACTCAAACTTTGTAACCAAAGAGCGATAAAGGAAGAGTCTGTTTACAAAGGTGTGGTCATGGTCAAGAGATAGAACAGGGGGCATACAGGACCCAGGAGCATGGGGATCCTCACAGAGCAAGACGAGGGAGAGTCTAGTGGAACCTGCAGAGTGAACGCGTGAGGACTGTCCTTAACAGGGAAACACAGTCACTGCTCCTCCAGCCCCCAGGAAGGGACCCCGAAGGGAATAAAACCAACCTCTCTGTGTTCCCAGTTCCTGCCGTTCTGCCCAAGCTTCCCATTGGCTGAATCCAACCAGAAGCTAGAGGCAAGGTGTTCCACTGATGGGGTCGGCCTCCAGGGGAACCAACAGAGGTACAGAAGGGGGGTGAGTGGACCGGAAGGGACAGACAGCTAGCCCATGAGACTTTCAGGTTGAAAGAGGAGAGGTGGTTCCATCCATGAGGGTTTCTTTGATTTCAAGCACCAGACTGACTCCGGCAAAACTCTAGCAAAAGAAGGAATGTATTGGAGGGATCCGGATAACTCCAAGATTTCAAGAAAAAGCTGAACAACGGAACTGCAGGGGTAGGAACCAGCACTCCAGGACTACATGTGGAGGGGGAGAGGAAGGATACCAGGGGGGCTCAGTCAGTTAAGTGTCTGCCTTCGGCTCAGGTCATGATCTCGGGGTCCTGGGATCCAGGCCCACGTCGGGCTCCTTGGTCTGCAGGGAGCCTGCTTCTCCCTCTGTCTGCTGCTCCCCAGCTTGTATGCTCTCTCTCTCTCTCTGACAAATACATAAATAAACGAGTTGCTGGCAATTCATGAGATGCTTACGGTCACCCCTAACCCACCGTAGCTGTTGACTCCCCAGGCCAGTCCCGCAAACCAATATGAATATCCCTCTACCTGCCGAGATGATGGAGACCCAGTCACTGGCCCCAGTGATCTTCCATTCTGTTGGCACAGAGAGATGGGCACAAGGATAACCTTACCACCCAAAGAAGGACTAGGGGATCACCCAGAATCACCTGGCAGGTGCCCACATCCTGCATAGAGCATTTCCAGGGAGTACGGTGCAGCCCAAAATTAAACTATGGCTCCAGAATGGTGACTTGCTCCCAACCAAACCCTGAGTCACAGAAAATTAGGCAAGGGGTTAATTCTGCCTTCAACAAAATACAACCTCCCAGGGGTTCCTGAATGTGCCATCACTTCTGGGTCTTTGTGTGTCTCGAGTTCCTCCCCCTCCTCCCTTCCTCCCTTCCCTGGGCCAACTCCAATCTTCTCCAGCCTTCAGCTTGGAAGTTGCACCCACAGGATAGGAGTTTCTCTGCTCCCACCACCTCCACCCATTATGGTCCTTGATACAATGCGTTGTCATTGTGTGACCTTGAGCAGTGACTTCGCCTTCTCTGAGCCTCCCTTTCCTCCCCTGGAAAACAGGGTCATAATAGTAGCCTCCTAACTGGGTCTTTGTGAGCCTTCAATGATGTGGCCCTTACAATGCACCCAGAATGGTACTTGGAGCAGACTAAGCAGGCTGCGAGAATTCGCTGTCCTCGCCTTAGCCACTAATCAGCCATGAGACTTAGCACAGAATCTGCTACAGACCTTGGTTTTCCGGAGCCATGTGATCTCCCAAGACCTCAGATGGCCTCTCATTGATTCTGGCAGCACTCCTACTAGTATTGATCAAATATCAGGACTGCCTTCCTCTTGAGGTTGTTAATTGGTCCAAGAACTGTGTGCATGGGGAGCCTAACAGATTTCTGAATGAAATCATTGATACCTTTCCCATGGCATCAGCTCAGAGTGGGGTTAGCGGTCCTTGAAGTGCTTGAAAGTCTTCTTTTATGAGGTGCTATCCTCATCTGTGGTATTAGTCATTGGTTAGATAACTGAAGGTTTTATTTCCTGTATTCATCAACCCTTTATTGAGCACCAACTGTATGCACATCCTCCAAGAGGTCTTCTCTGTCACATTACCTGGAATCACCCACCCCCCCAGCCCCCTCTTTGCCCCCTTGCCCTGCTGCTTTTGCCATAGCATTTATCATAGTTTGGCATTACATTACTTGTTTACTTGTGGATTTGTATGATTTTTGTGTCTTTACTTGTTTTATGGTCCTTCTCCCTAACCAGAGCATAGCTTCCTGAGGACCAGGACTGGGTCAGCTTCGCTCACTGCTGTGTCACCACAGCCCAGGACACACAATGAGCACCTCTCAAATATGTATCAGATGAATGCATGCAAAGCACGGGGTCAGAGACTTCACCAGGGGAAGAAAATTGAACAATAAGTTGTGGGTTCTGGCTTCAAAATGCTTATTGGTGGGGTAGTCAAGCAAAAATCGTCACAGTTCTGGACAGAATTGGGTGTGTTCTAAGAGCGGAACCTTGCCATTCTCTGAGGGCCAGGGAAGAGAGAAGGGGAAAGTGTCCTAGACCGGCTGCAGGTCATTCTTTCCTGTCTGTTTCTTCTCCTTGCCTGACTACGGATCATAGGCCGATGGTGGGGACCATGTCTGTCCAGTTCACCCCCAATCTAGGTGCAGGGTGCAGTGTGGCAACGAGTAGTTCAGTCAATGTCTTTTTTTTTTAGTATATGTGCTGCCGAAGCGAGCACCAGTCAATGTCTTATTTTCATTTTAGCTGGGAGATTGAGATGAGGGTCGGAGGATTGAGATGAGGGTTGGAGTCATCAAGCAAGAGGCAGAGCTTAGATTTCTTGGGGAGGTGACCCCAGAAAGATACGTGTTCTCAATGCAAGTTACCATGGTGGGAAATCAGAGCTGAATCCTGCGTGGGAGCCTTGGGGGCCAGTACAGACCACATATCTCAGAGTTATCCCGTTCAAGGGGACTTAGACCCCAGTTCCCCTCAGCCATTGATTGAAGGCACTCCAACCCAACTGTAACTGACGTTCCTTCTGCAGAAGAGCACAGGTGCTGGCAGCTGGAATTTGGCTCAGCACGATGAGAATTGTAGATGTCGAGCGTATACAGGTGGGACACCACCAGAAGGTGCTACAGTAAATATTTATTGAATGAATGAATAAATGAATGAATGGACATCGGTCGGATGCCTGCTACATACCAGGTGCCTTGTAGCTGTTTGTTAATGTGATTGGCAAAGCTTTTGAAAGACAGGTAGAGACTGGGGCTCAGAGAGGTTAGGTAACTTGCTCAAGGTCACACAGCAAGCAAGAGTCAGAGAGTAGATTTGTCCCGGTCCTGTCCGGTTCCATGCCCACCCACTCTCCCTTTTGTAATGTCAGCTGGTGGGATACAACAGCAATGTGAATACTCTGGCCTTGCGGAAAAGGGTCCTTGCCTGTCTCATTCACTTTGTTTACTTTCTCCTTGGCTCTAGGTCTGCATCAGCCCAGCCTTGTCCCAAAGTCCAGTCAATGGATCCCCTTACCCTAAGGTCACTACAACTCTCCAGAGCTTCACTTTAGTCAGAATTTCCCCTAAAGGTGGCTGGGCTTTTGATTCCAGTTGACCTCGGGTTCAAGTTCTAGAGCTGCCACGACTTAGCTGTGTGTCCTGGAGCAAGTCTCCCTACATCTCTGTGCCTTGTTTTCCCCAAAGAAGGCCCATAACACCCAACTTGCAAGGGGGCTGTGAACATTAGAAAGGATTGGCACAGCCCATAGTAAGTACACGAGAAATGGTAACCATGATCTCGAAACGGTGATACTTAGCTCACTACCCCATCTTTCTGTACCAGACTGCTTCTTCTATCCACTTCCTCCTCAATATCAGCAACCAGTATATACTATTGAATTACATAGATCCCAGGCTCAAATCCTGGCTCTGCCACTTACCTAGTTCTCATGCATAGAAAGTGTCTGCCATATCATGAGTGCTCACATGTTACTAAGTATCTGTCCAAGTATTTACTATCATCATACTTCTTATTATTGTCATCATTAATATCATCTAAAAGTCCTCCTGTGAGTCAGCAAAGCTTTATTAGACACCTACTGTATGCCAAACACTGGGTAGAGCGCTGGGGCCCAAGACATGTAGAAAACAGGGTATCTGTCCCAAGGAGCATGGGGTCAGATGATGAAGCAGAGCCAGAGGACAGCAAATACAGAACAAACTGATCATCCCTGGGACAGTGGGAGGACCAGAAGAGCATTAACATCACATCCAGTGAAGAAGCCATAGCATCCAGACCCTTCCCTGTGGACCCCCAAACACAGCTTTCTCTGAACACCCTGCCATCCACTCTGTCCATACTTCTCATTCCACCCCAGAGCTCCTACTTCCTGCCCTACAGCACAGCCAGAGAGCTTGGTGGGTCTCCATGCTTCCCCTCAACAATCCAAATGTAAGCTCTGCAAGGCTGGGGCAGTCTCTTAAGTTTCTTCTGTAGGCCATGAAGTAGCCAACACACTATGCTGCCCATATGCATCCCATATGGATGCCAGCAGGAAACACGAGATTCCGGGGTCAGAGACACAGGATTCTATTACTCACAGCAGTAGCAGTAACCGGGGCATCAGCATTTTCACCAGTAGCCCAAAGCCCCATTGCCACAGAGCAACACAAAGAGAACCAAATGTTGTAGTTTGAATTATAGGAGAGGAATCCCAAATTTAGAGAAGCTGAATCTTTCATGACATGAGTGAGCAAAACTGCCCTTTGCTCTGGAGGGAGTCCGTATTGTTATTATACAGGACAGTAGGCATGCCTGCCTTTTGCTCTGAAGGGAAATACTATTTCTATCTTCTGAAGCTGTTATACAAACATCTTGAAAAGATAGTCTGGAAAAAAGGCAATCAGTGCCTCTGCTGGCAAGACAGGCAGAAGTGAAAAAGATACGTGGTCTCCCAACATATATGGATGGATGGATGGATGGATGGGTGGATGGATGGGTGGATGGGTGGATGGATGGATGGGTGGATGGATGGGTGGATGGGTGGATGGATGGATGGGTGGATGGATGGGTGGATGGATGGGTGGATGGGTAGATGGGTAGATGGGTAGGAGAATAAAAATTTGCAAGGCAATGCTTTTTAAGCTGTGTTTCTGGAAGCCATAAGTGCTTCAGGGTCTCCCTAGAGGAGGATAGGGCAACCAGGGGGTCTTGCCCCCTCCCCAGTGATTTCTCAGTAACTCCTCCTTTACTTATTTTATATATTGGCTTCCATATACAATTCCATTTGGAAACTAATATATAATATTAGACTAATATATATATATATAGTCAGACAAGAAGTTGCAATGGCTAAAACAAATATGGAAATCATTGGTGTTGAAAAGTGATTCTCAAACTTAAAAATGTGTCAGAATCACTGGAGATCTGTTGAAACTCAGATTACCAGACCCCACCTCCAGAGCTGCTCATTTGGTAGGGCTGGGGTGGATCTAGAAAATCTGCATTTCTAACCAGTTCCCCGGTGCTGCTGATGCTGCTGGTCTGGGGGCCACACTTTGAGAACCACTGCTGTGGAGAAACTACCCTGATTCTTCCATGCAATGGAATTCAATTACTGAGTCCCTGGGATGTACTAGCAAACTGCTAGACATATTGAAGTCCGTAAAAATGGATTCAGGCATGGCCTATACTTCTCAAAGGTCTCCAAATCTCGAACCAGAGACAGGAACCCCATATAAATTAATAATAATAATAATTGGGTGCCTGGGTGGCTCATTGGGTTAAAGCCTCTGCCTTCGGCTCGGGTCATGATCCCAGGGTCCTGGGATCGAGCCCCAAGTCGGGCTCTCTGCTCAGCAGGAGCCTGCTTCCTCCTCTCTCTGTCTCTGCCTGCCTCTCTGCCTACTTGTGATCTCTGTCAAACAAATAAATAATCTTTAATAATAATAATAATAATAATTTTAAAAGGAGGAGGAGCTATCATTGACTAAGCACATACTGTGTGCCAAAGACCAGGCCAAGGACTTCATGTGCATTATCTCAGTTATTGAGCACAATCTTGGGAAGTAGTGACTACTGTCATCCCCATTTTGACAGATGAGAAAGCTGAGGCTCAGAAAGGGTAATTAACTTGCCTGCGGTCACACAGCCAGGAAGTGGCAAAACCCAGGACTAACTCCAAAGCCTTTAAATCACACCATATCTTTGCACACTCCCCTTTTCCACACAATTAGAGGGAGTATAAGACAGTTTGCTTGAGTGTCAGATTAAATAAATCAAATGCCAAAACATATGACGCTAATGGTGCTCTAGGCTGTCAGGCTGAGAAGAAGAAAGTGGGTTCTCTCATTAGGGCTTTAAAAGTCAGGATGAGGCCAGCAGAATTGTGTTCTGGGGTTCAGGGTGGCACAGACTGCAAAGTGCCGCACACAGCACAGCCTGGACTTTGAGCTTGTCTGACTTGTTCATTGCGCTGAATCCTTCAGGAGCCAGAAATCCTGCCTGGGGTGTTGGTTGCCCCAGCCCCTGGCACAGTGCCTGGTACATAGACCATCAAAAAAAGAGGGGACGGCAGTTGATTAAACGCATAGTACAAGATGCCACAGAGAATTCCCAGACCAGTCGCTCTCAAGTTTGTTTTTCAAATGAAAGCTAAATGAGGAAGCCAGATCAACTCAGAATGGAGGGGGACTCTAGGAGGTCCAGGGCACCCTTCCCCAGCCTTCTCCCTCACCTGCAGCCCCCAGGACACTGCCGTAGGACCCAAGTAAGTCCTGGAACAGAGAGGGTAGCTATGCTCCAGTCCAACCCCCTTAATTTTATAGGTGGGGAAAAAGAGACCCAGAGAGGGGAGGGGCCTGCCCAAGGTTGCACCGTGAATGGAGGACTGAGTCAGATAAGAAGTCACTGAGGCCCCGGCTTGGTAGCTTTCCGGAATGCTGAGCTGGAATTTCACTTGCTCCTCCCTCTACTGTCTCCCCATTACTGTCTCCCAGGGATTGGTCTCAGAATTTTCTTGACTCTTAGAAATAAGTTCCAGTGTATCATCTTTTCTGTGCATGTCTCTGGTACGGGGTGGGGAGCAGAACTGCAAGAGAATGCTGCTTTGATGGGGAGAGGAAGCCGTCACTGTCACTGAGAAGCTGTGTCATTGAACTCCAAGTTATCTACAAGCTGAGGGTGAGGACCCAGCCCAGCTCACCTCTGTGCCTTATTGCCACAGAGTAGCCAACTTGAGACCTGCTTCAGCTCCCCTTGAGGAGCTGCTAAGAATACAGCCTCTTGGGTCCTCTCTCCCACACCAAGACCTACAGATTCAAAATCTATGGAGGCACAGTCCAGGAGCTGGTATTCTCCTTCTCAGGCAATTATTTTTTTTTAAGATTTTATTTATTTATATATGTATTTGACAGAGATCACAAGTAGGCAGAGAGGCAGGCAGGAGGTGGGGGTGGAGGGGGGGCAGGAAGGCTTCCCTCTGAGTAGAGAGCCCGATGCGGGACTCAATCCCAGGACCCTGGGATCATGACCTGAGCTGAAGGCAGAGGCTTTAACCCACTCAGCCACCCAGGCACCCCGAAATCCATTTTCTTGGTCAGAGTTCTTACACTGGTGGCTGACACCTGCTTCATTTTGAGTAAATACCTTTAGGTAGGCCATGCTCTCCAGTTAGCCACAAGCCCCACTACTCCCTGATGTCTCCGAACCAGCCCACTTCATCTGTTCCCTAGAAGCACTGGCTTCTCCCTGCCGTTGCCTTCAGAATGCAAATACTTTGATTCCCCTTCACAGCCCAGTGTGACAGGCCCTCAAACACGCCAGGTTTAGAGAATTCTGAGATCTAGCAGCTTGAATCGAGATGGGGGAGTTTAGGAGGGCATCCTGTATTGGGGGTACAGGAGAGAATGAAAAGACTAAATTAGGAGTATGAACAGCAAACTTAGGGCTCCTTCTGAGTTTTCCGTTGATTCTCTGGGGTGCTCAAGAACACCCCCCCCCCCCCGCATCCTAATGCCCCACCCTCATTTGATGTCTCCTCTAGGGACACGCACTGCAAGGTGGCAGCCGGAAGATACAGACAGTCCCCAGGGTGGCCCAACACTCTCGCCCCATTCAAGTCAGGTCAGCACAGAGGGGACCCAGGCTCAGAGGTCTCCAAAGCGGAGTAAACAGAAGCAGGAGGGACCGGAGTCCTCGCTAGAAAACCGGGAGGCTACAGTGAAGGTTTAGCGCCATCTGTCGGTAATTCCGGGAACTGCCTCTCTGGCCACCGGGCTGCGTAGAGCAAAGGGCACCTGCACTCTTGCCCTGTGGGGTTTCTCAGGCAAGAAGTTGCCTCCTTTTTGCCCACTAAAGCACCCTGAAAGACCACTGATTCAGTTGCTCCTGGCCTTTTCAAGGTGTCCGACTCCTTTAGAAAAAGGCTACTGAGTACCACAAATCCTCTACCCCAGAAAAACACGCATGGACTTGACTTTGCATGTCATCCCAGGGGCCGTCTTCTGGTTCAGATCACTTTCTGAGACCCAGGGATGCCAAGGGGTTTGTCCGAGCTCACACAGCTCATTCGTGGCAGAACCAGATCTGGAAGCCAGATGTTCCAGCTTCAAATCTAGGGCTTCCTGTGCCAAGGCTGCTTCTTTAAGACTTAAAGGGCTCCTCCCGCTTTCTTCCCTTCGGGAGTCCTATGGATGTCTGTCTGCCAGGGGTGTTTAACAAGTCAGTAACCATCCCAGGGACTGGGGCGCCCCCACCCCTCCCAGGGGTTCTAGGCTCTCAGACAACCCTTTACCCCACTCCCTGGCCCACCTGCCCTGCCGTTCCCCAGATGCCCCCAGGGCCACTACAGTGACCCACCCCTCTCAGGGACCCCAGAACCAGCATCTTGAGCTGGGAGCCAGGACAGGGATCTGATAGGCCACTGACAGGCTGTTGCCCTTGGATCAATCACCAAACCTCCCTGGACCTTGGCCTCCCCATGTGTAAAAGCCACAGTTGGGGACAGCCATCTCAGGATAACGGTGTTATCCCTCTCACTCTGTGCAAGACTGCCCCACAGGCATGATCCGTCATAAGCATATCTAAGCGACTTCCCCAGCCAGGCATGGTCAAATTCTTTTCCAGAATCAAAGGTGGGTGGGTGGGTGGGAGGACTACTTAAGAGAGGGGGGATCTGTATGCAGTGGGAGTCAGGGGGCACCCAGAGGAGGCACCCCGGGGACCTTCAACTCAGGACATAGAGGCAGATCAAGGGGGTATTGCTAGGGGATGCAGAAGTGACGGGGATGGTGAGTGGCAGATAAGGGGGCGGCCAGAAGGGGCAGAGGATTTGGTATACAGTTGATGGTTAATTAAGGAGCTACTGTCATTACGTAGCTGGACCCCAGTAAGCTCTTCATTCGTTTATTCAACACATGTTAATTTGGTTTTTGGTTGAAGCAGAAACTCTCAAACTTGACCGTGGACCAGGAACTCCTGGAGAACGTGTAGAAAACACAGACTCCTGGGTCCCCACCTCAGTGTGCGGTTCAGCAAGTCTGGGGCAGGGCCCCCCACCTGGCGTTTCTTATGAGTTCTGAGGGGATGCTGAAGCCACTGGTCCAGGGAACATGCTTTGAGAAACACTGACTTTGAATGACAGATGAGACACACACCCCCTTTGGGAGCTCCTAGCAGTGCAGCATTAAAGGAGTAAATATCCTGATGTGTGTCACCTTAAGAAAGGGGAAGGACAGGGCGTTAAGGGAGCTCAGAGCAGGGGCTTCCCCAAAGAGGAGATGTTTATGCTGAGACCCGAAGGCTAAGTAGAACTGGCCCAGCAAAGCAGCAGAAGGGGGAGATTTTAGTTTAACACTTACTTAGTAGGGGCTCCTGGGTGGCTCAGTTGTTAACCATCTGCCTTCGGCTCAGGTCGTGATCCCAGGGTCCTGAGATCAAGCCCCGTGTTGGGCTCCCTGCTCTCCCACTCCCCCTGCTTGTGTTCCCTCTTTCGCTGCAACTCTCTGTCAAATAAATAAATAAAAATCATTAAAACACACACACACACACACTTACTTAGTAGCTGCCAGAACCCCTCTCACATTCCTCATCTTCCCAGTCAATGGGAGGGAGGCAGGACTGATCCCATTTTACAGATGAGGAAGCTGAGGCTCAGAAAGGCAGACAACTAGCCCAAGATCACACAGCAAGAAAGCAACCCCAGTCTGTCCCCGCACAGGCCACCTCTCAGGTGCTGCCCCTCTGCTGCTTCTGCCCAGCACCGCCTCCCTGTCCCCTGGGGGAGCCACCGCCTAGACACAGCTGCGGGGTGGCCAGCCACACTCGGCTGCTCCCCCACCCCTCACCCAAGCCCTTCAAGTGTTTTCACTGCTGGGTGAATTCAACAGATGCCTTTCGATCGCAGCCTATTAAATTAGCCCCTCTCTGCAGCCAAAAGAAGATAATTATGTTTTCATTAGCCCTGGATAATGTATTACCCCCCTCAGTGGCAGCCACATCAGCAAACCTCCTCCTTCCCCCTCCTCCCCGTGGTTCCACTGGAGCACTGTGCTCCCCTGGGCCCACCTCTAAGCTGCCGAGTGGGGACTGGTTAGGGTCCAGGGTGGCTGAGACGGGGGACAGGAGGCAGCCTCCCTTCGGCTGGCAGAGGCCTTTTGCACACCCACCATCCACAAAGAGACGGAGGACACGGGCCCCGGAGAAGATCCCAGAGTAATTGTTCTCCTGGTGACCACTGATGTGGAGCTTGCTCTGAGCTGCCCCCTGGATGTGTCTCAGCTGCTCGAGTCCTACAGCGGTCGGGGAGAAGGGTGGCTTTACCAGCATCTCCCCCTGAACACCAAGGAGGTCCTGTTGAAATCAGCTTAGAGTGAATGTCTGAGCAGCCTCAGAGAAGGGGCACCACAGAGGAGTTTTGGGGGACCGTCCCTCTGCATAGTCCCAGGGCCGCCCCATGGCTGTGAGTTTCTGGTGTCAGTGCCCGTCTCCAGCTATTGAAGCCCCCTGGGGTCCATGCTCAGCACAAGTGAGGGGAGCCCCCCCACAAACACCAGACACTCCCCTGCCACCAGAAAGACAGCTCTGACATAGTCACTCTCTTTCTCCACAAGGCGGCGGTGGGGAGGCAGGAGGGCCCCACTCTGGGGTCAGTAGGACCCGAGTTCTAATAGCTGTTTTTACCACCAATTAACTGGGTGACCTGGAGCGAGTCACTTTGCCCCTCGGAGCCTCTGCTTTCCTCCCCCTACAATGGGGATAAGGAAAGGAATCACCTTTTACCATTTTTGTGGTCATTCAATAAGAGCCCTATCAAACGCTTGGTTCAGACTGATAAAATGATTAAGTGCTCAGTACAAGGTAGGCTTTCTTCTTTCTACTATGACCAGGACTGTCCTCGTCCCCTAACCTGATGGAAACAAGCAGAGTAGGGAAGGGGACGCGCTCTCTCTCCTCCTTTCTCTCTCTCTCTTTTGCTCTCACACCCACACGCAGGACCCCTCGAGATGACAGGCTCCTACCTTGGGCTCAGAGGCCGTGTCTTCCCCAATCTCTGTCTGGAGAGCTCCTGTTTCCATTTTTTGCTCTCAACTGTGCCAGGACAGCCGGTGGTGAGGACAGACTTGGAGGAGTGGGGTTTCTGTCTCCCTCTTCCCAAGACCAAGCCAAACCTGCCTTTTGCAGACACAGTTCAGCCTTGACCCTGACCTCACCATCTGTGGCTGCCTATTCCCTCCCAACCACCCTTCTCCCCAGATCAGAACAGCAGGTGCTCCGGGAGAGGAGGTGGCCCGCCTGAGGCCTATTCTGGTCCTGATGCGCACACAGGCAGGCGAGGTGGCTGTTCTGAGCAGGTAAACGGCCAGCCCAGTGGAAAAGTGGCTTCCCTTCCCCTGGCTTTCTGATTTTCCCCAGTTGCCATGGTAATTGAGGGGAGCAGCATTCTGAGTCTAACACCACTGAAACCCAGTGCTCAACTTTGAAACGGTTCAGGCAGGGGAAGCTGGAAGGACTCAGCGGCAGCCCCAGTTCTCGGGGATGCCCCATCCAACCTTTGTCACCATGATTCTCAGCATTGTTATTATTTTTCCTGGCTACTGTTTACTGAGCATTTACTACATGCCAGGCACTATGCCAAGAGCTTCGCCAGCGTCTTCCCATCGTACACATCTTCTCAATGACTGCAGACCCTTTTCACCACTGGGGAAATTGAGGCTCTGGAACTTGCCCCATGCGGCACAGTTAGGAAGTGGCAGCATAGCCCTGCAGCCCAGAGGGAATTCCTGGTGTCTTCCTTCCAGCATGCTGAAGAAAACACAGAGCTCCCCGCCCCTGCCAGCTTGCTCTATTTCGTCCTCCCTTCCTCATCCCCCACACCTCTCTTCCTATCCCCAAAGTCACACCCCTTTCTCCATGCTGGGTGTGCAAGACAATCTGAAAAGCATTTATTAGTGACAAGGGGGAGGGAGGGTCCTCTTTGCCTCTCCTCTGCACAGCTCAGAACCTGAACAGGCTTGTTTCCCTCTGCAAGGCTGGGGAGGAGGTCAGATTCAAGCCAACCAGGAGCCAGGAGCTCAGCGTGTGTGTGTCTCTGTGTCTCTGTGTGTCTGAAGTCTCCTCTCTTTCCTCGGTTTTCCCATTCCCCCAAGAGTGTGTGAGCAGCAGTAACAGTGAAATGCAAAATCCTTTGCAATCTGCCCAGGAAAAGACAGCTTTTGAGACGGGTTTATATGGTTACCCATATGTTAGAGCCCCTAAGAAAGGAAGGAAAGCTTGGATCTCTATCCTCTCCTCCCCCAGCCCAGCCCTAGGCCTCTCCCCACCTGCAGGTCTACCAGGCCACAGGTGAGCCGCGCCCCTTCCCGGCTGCCCCGCCTAAGTGCTGCTCCCTGGAAAAGCAGAATAAGGCAACATTTTCAGACCTGGCTGCCTGTCTCCCAGTCTGCCCACCCAAGGGCCAGGGCCAGAACTCAGTTTGCAACCTCCTGAGGACTGCTGGGAGCTTCTAACCCTGCCCAGCGGGGGGGGGGGGGGGGGCTGTAGGGCCCACTGTCCCATTAAGGAATCCTCTCCCAACACGAGTGTAGAGACCGAAAGAACCATCCCTGCTTCCCATGGGGCCTTGTCTGCCCAGAGGTCTGCCCTGTGGCCACCACATTCAGAGCCCCCTCCAGGCTCCCAGAAATTGTCGTGGTGTGTGTATTTCCTGATAGGAAAAAAAAAATGGAAATTAGGTTATATAAAAGATGTATGCTTCGGAGCCCAGAGCGGCTCTTTTAATGAGGGTTGCGACGTCTCCCTCCCCACACCCATAAACCAGCCGGGTTGGACGTCACCGCTAATTCGTTTCAGCGATGATAGGATAAAGGAGGGACATTAAGAAATAAATTCCCCCTCACGACCCTCGCTGAGCTCACGGCTCAGTCCCTACATATTTATGCCGCGTTCCCAGCCGCCGGGCGAGGAGCCACTTAGCGCCGCGGCTCCTCCGAGGGGCGGCCAGGCGGCGAGCGGCCGGGCGGACTGGGTGAGCCAGGGGCGCGCGCGGGGAAGCCCGCAGCCTCCGTCCCGAACTTGGCTTCGCTGGGGCGGAGGGAGGGGAGGGGACTCGGAGGGGTGGGGGCTAGGCGAGAGGGGGCGGGGAAGGATCAGAGAGGCACAAAGCGGAGGGGAAGGGGGAGGGACGCGCGCGGCTCCCATCCGGAGGTGAGTGGGTGCGACTGGCGCCCTCCAGCCGCGCGGGGCGGCGGACCCGGAGGATTCGGAACCGGGAGCGCGGCGGCCGCCGGCGCCCGGGAGGAAGAGGTGGAGGAGAAGGAGGAGGAGGCGGCGGCGGGCAGGCGAGCGGACCAGCAGGCGGGCGGGCGGGTGCGCAGCGCGAAGAGGCAGCCTCGGCGCTGCCCGACTTGGCGGCAGGTGAGTTCTCGGCCCAGCCGTCCCGCGTCCCCTCCCCGTGCCCCAGGGCTCCCAGCTCGGGCGCCAGCCTCCCGGTGCGCACCGGAGGCGCGGGGCTTGCCGCGCGTCCCAACTTGGTTCGGGCGACCCGGTTCTCCTCGCAGCGGGCGGCCTCCAGGCTGGGGGGCTCCGGGCCGGGGGTCGACGCGCCCGCCGCGCTCCAACTTTGCAAGGACCCGCGTCCCTCTCGAGCCGCGCGCTCGGCTCCGAGCTGCGCGCCCGCGGTAATGGCGGACCCCTTGGCACCGCTCGCTACCCACGGCGGGCAGCCCGCGGCTGGGGGCCGCCGGTCCCCGAGGATCGCCGCACCTGCCCAGCCTCAACTTTAAGCTTTCCTGCGTGCCCGGCCCTCCGGAGGTATGGCACCTGCGCGCCCGCGGTAATGGCGGACTCGTTGGCATCGCTCGCCGCCCTCGGCGGGGGCCGGGAGGCGGGGAGGGCTCTGCTCTTGGGAAGCGTTGCTCCGGCCTGGCTTCCAACTTTGCGAGGATCCTGGTTGCGCTCCCGCGGTCGTGGCGGGGCCGCCTGCACCTCTTACTTCTTCAGCCCGGGCGGGATTGGGGTGTAAGAGCGCCGGCTCCCAGACCTGGCAAAGTTGTGCCTCCCGCTCGGAAGAGGCTCTAGGGCTCCCGGCGCGTCCCCCGGACGGAGGAAGGGCGCGCTCCGCTGGGATTTGGGGCCAGGCAGTGCACTGCGCGCGAAGGCTTTGCTTCCAGGTGATCAAGGGTCAGGGCAGCGTCCCCGTGAGATCCGACTTCCAGGGCCACCCTAAGGACCCTTGGGCCCGAAGGTCCGGGTAGGGCTCTCCGGACCGCGCCCTAGAAACCACAAGACTCGCCTCCACCCCAGGGGCACTGCGGCCGGAGCGTCCTTGGCTCTCCGCAGGCTGGACACCGCGCTGTCTGGGGTGGGCGCCGGGAGGGAAGAGGTACCCGCTGAGAAGCCTGTGGAGCAACGGCAGGGAGCTTTTGAGTCAGGCAGGGAGCCTGGGTTCTAATCCTAGACTTACCCTTTACTGGGTGTGTGGCCTCAGTTCTCTTGTCTGTAAAATGGGGGAAACGATTCCTTTCTGGCGGGGCTGTTGTGGGGACATTAAAAAATTATGAATGGGAATGTAGGTTGTAGGGCAGATGGTCAATATGCGAGGAGTGTTGCTGAAATTGTATTGTTGTAACATCCCTGTACCAGTTCCCGGAGGCTCAAGGGCTGATTGTTTCCTGCCGGTAGGACCTGGGGGGGGGGGGGCCCTCAAGATCCCCAGGCTCTGGTGGGTTGCACTTACATCTAGTGCAAACGAGTCACCCACGGAAAGATGCACAGTGTCCTTCCTGGC
Organism: Martes martes; assembly: GCF_963455335.1. Lineage (NCBI taxonomy): Eukaryota > Metazoa > Chordata > Mammalia > Carnivora > Mustelidae > Martes > Martes martes. Next base: position 79,720,676 of record NC_137901.1, read on the forward strand.
AGATGAAACCCCCTCTAATTCCATATTTTAGCTCAAACCCTTCACCCAGGCCCCTGAAGAATGTACAAGTGGCTGGGGAGGGAGCAGCACCAAGGAGGAGGGGAGGAGCCCCTGAGCAGAGAAGTGGTGCCGGTGAGCCAGCCCACTCACCCAGGGCACACCGTAGACCAGGACCTTGGAAGAGAGGAAGAAGGAACTGACCCCTCAGGCCAGTTCCCCAGGAAGAATGTGAAAAATCTTCTCCCTTTCTTCTAGCTCTTTCTCTCATTAGTGTTGGGGCCGATGCTGCCCATTGGCAGACTCAAGGAGCACTGATTTTCCCCATTGTTATTTTGAACTTAAAGCAGGGAAGGGGCCTTGTGTGCCCCTTGCGTGCAGAGTGGTGTCCCTTCTTCTCTGCCCCCCAGGGCATCTCTGCATCACAGATTTGAGAAGCTTTGGCAAGAACCCGAAGGGAGACATTCTGCCCCCCCCTTCCACCACCACCACCACCCCAATCCTTATGACCAGTCCAGGTTCCAGAAGCGTCTGAAAGAGTACACACCTTTGTGCCATCTCCAAGGCACTGTCACACACAAGGTTTCCCTGGAATATGCCCAGAATGCTCCCCCAAGCTCCCCCCAGGTCACCAGTCAGCCATCTGAATCCCATTTCGCAGATATGGAAGCTGAGGCAGGTGAAGCCAAGCCACGTGAAGCCAAGCCACCTGCCCATAGTCGCCTCGCTGGTAAGTGGCACAACCAGAGACGATAGACCTGGGTTTTGGCTTTTTAACCTGAGGGGTTTTGCCCATGTCTGGACACCTAGGCAGTCTGACAAGGATGTGCTCCTGCCCTAGCACCCACAGCCTCATTTCTGGATCCATCTGCTATCCCAGAGGCCACCCCAGTGGTCGTGGGCACGACTGAGTCTCCAGAAATTGTAATTTCCCCCCAAAGTCCCAGACCGCATAGGGAAAGAGCCAGCAGCATGGTAGAGATCTGAGAAGGGTCTTAGCTTGAGGCCTTGCCAGTTAACCTCTGCAAGCTTCAGTTTCATTATCTGCAAATTGAAAACATAATTCCCGCAGGGTTGTTTTGAAGATTTTCTTCGTCACCTGTATGAAAGATAGTTGGGAAGCAATAGGTTTATGCCAAAGTTGATGACTGGGGAAGAAAGAGACCCTAGAAGGAAGTCTTCTGTGGCACTCTTTGGGGCCAGTAATGTAGGGGTGGGTTTCCAGACCTGTCTGTCCTCTATTTTTCCTGCCTCTTCTTTGTTTTCCCCAAATGGCCAAAGCAGGCTGTCTGGGAGGCTGTCATCCACAGAGAAGGACCTTGCCAGGAAGGGTGAGGGGCTAGGAGTGGTGTGGTGGGCTAGTCGGCTCCCTGAGGGTCTCTACATTTGAGTCCCAAGACGCTGTCCAAGGTACCAACTGGACCTTTGTCTCCAAACCTTCCTCCTGGTGGGGATCCGAGTTTCCTAGGACAGGGGAAAACCTGGGGGTAGTTCCCCCCGGGTATTGTGAGCATGTATAGGTCTGGCTGTGCTGCCTTCTCGGGGTATGTTTTGAGGTGTCTTATGACAAGGCTCAATATATTGCCCATCATTCAAGTTCTACATGTCTTGGTCTACGTGTCTTGGTGAGCTTTGGAACATGGTTGAGAATCACTGGCAGCAATCTGGGCCCTTTTGACCTGGGAGCCTTTTCCTTTTGGAAACTGGAATGTGTAGAAGTTGAATTTGGCATTTTAGGACCAATTTTCACCCGGTCTGTTTGAACAAAGGGGCATGCTTCCCACCACAGGTCGGTGTGGGTTTGTGTGTTTAACCACACAGTGGCTGCAGCAACCGTAGACTTGACCGTTTTTCTCATTCTCATACACGATAGCATTTAGACCTCATCTAATCCAGCACATGCCAAGCACTGGCCCGGTGGGCTATTGCCGTCAGAATCCACCCCGGTGCTGGTTAAAAGTCAAGATGCCAGGTCCCACCCCGGATCTAACAAGTCAGAGTTTCCAAGGGACACCTGAAGTTTCTGTATTTTTTTTTAAGGTTTTATTTATTTATTTGACAGACAGAGATCACAAGCAGGCGGAGAGGCAGGCAGAGAGAGAGAGGAGGAAGCAGGCTCCCTGCCGAGCAGAGAGCCTGATGTGGGGCTCGATCCCAGCACCCTGGGATCGTGACCTGAGCTGAAGGCAGAGGCTTTAACCCACTGAGCCACCCAGGAGCCCCTGAAGTTTCTGTATTCTTAACAAGACGTCTCCAGCAGATTCTAATGCCCTCTGCTCTTGTCCATCACCCTCATTTTACAGATGGAGAAGCTGAACTCAGAGAAGGTGAGTGCCTTGCCAAAAGTCACACAGCACTGTATCGATGAAGCTGGGGTAGAAACTCAATGTCTTGACTCTTTGCCCAGTGCTCCGTTATGATAACAACGAATTTACTCCAGGATAGAGAAGTCCTGTAGATTCCAAACTAAAGAGGATTTAATTACCTCTGTCTGTCTCTCTCTCTCTCCCAGTTGTTGTCAGATCGTTCAGGCGGGACTGAGCAGGATCCTTTCCACATAACCTTTCTGCACATCAGCCCTGTGTCCCCGTGTAACGCTGGGCATGAGTCCCATGGGTGGATCCATCTGTCCTTTGGGAGGGGATTTCATTTAAAAGTGACCTGTTGGTTGAAACTCTAGGAACCAAGTAATCAGACACTAATAAACCCTAACTACCACTGATTTCACTAAAACCATTGGTTTGAGCTCTTTGACAGCTGAGTCAGCACCTCCCCCCCAAAACCTTGTAAGTCCTACGTCTTTATGTCACTCACATGCCTGTTCCCCTGAGCAGCACCCAGCAATGCAGGAAAATTGAGTCTACTTGAATCTGTTAAGTAAAAATGATCTAGCAACAGATAATACCCGTAAGTCCCCAGGACAAGCGTAGCTGGCGGGGCCCGGCAGACACAGGCATATTTAACGACGAGAAGCCGAAGACGAGCATCAGTTATGTGTGGCTCTGCGGCAGACGTCAGGACGTTTGTCAGATGTGTAATGATGAGTGTCAAACGGCAGGCTCAGTGCCGGACCCCAAGGGCAGATGCCCAGATGAAGGCGGTGTGAGCCCTGCTCTGACTAAGCCTGCGGTCCAGCCAGACAGTGAGCACCAAACAAGCCTTGTTACCGGGGGTGATAGTTGTGTGGGACAGGTAGCAGTGCAATGCGGCATCCGGGAGGAATGACTGGGGACATCAGCTTAGGGCTTCTCGGAGGAGGCAGGATTGGGGCTGGGAGGCTTCTGATTTGTAGCAATCCCTGCCCCGCCCCCCCGCCCAACCCACCACAGTGACAGGGTCTCCAGGGTCTCCCGTGCCAAACTAGGTCAAGTGCAGCCAAGTTGAAAGGCAGAGCACCAGACTGAGAGTCGAAAGAGGGTGTCATCTGGGGAAGCATCGACACCAGGCCCTAGCACTTGTGGATTCCATGACTCGGGGTGATGGAGTGAACCCCTCGGAACTGCAGGTGTCGTCGTCCATAAAATGGAGATTCTGGCTGCTGTGCGGGGCTGGTCAGAGGACACACGCAGCGTGAGATAGTATGTGCGGAGCTCTGGAATGGGGACAGCATCAGGCCCGTGGTCATGTTCAGCACAAAGCAAAGAAATGCACAAAAGAGAGACCCCTCCAGTTAGGCAGCCGATGTGGACCCAGCCTGTTGCCCTCACCCGGCCCCAATTTTCTCATCTGTGAAACGATCTTAGCATTCAAAGGCAGCTCCATCCAGAAACCTGCAGATACATTCTGTCTGGCTGGGGCTCCTACAGGATTTCCTTTTGGTCTGGTTTTCCTCTCTCTTTTTTTTTTTTTACCTTTAGGTCACAACCCCCCACCATTAAATATTGTTTGTGTCACTTGCCCAGCCCTTGTAGACATTTTCCATTTACAACCCCTCAAAGACCTTTTCCACTTTGACGTTCTGTGGCTCTCCAGAGACACACATTTGCCCGATTCTCGTCCATCAGTGGCATTCGTGATTTCTGCTGACAGTGTCTGAAGAAAGCCTCCTCTGTGAGCCCTGGAAACTCAGGGCCGGCTGCAGGGGTGACATTCCCATTTCCAGCCTGGGCTACTCTTCCATGCCCTGTCCCCTACCGTCACGAGATCACCTCTTCTCAGGTGGGGTTCCCAGGAAACACAGGTCTTCTTTTTGGCCACTCGAGCTGCTTTAGGAGTCTTGCCCTAAAGTCACCTAAAAGAAATGCCACAGAGTATCAGGGGTGTCCTGAAAAGTGCCTCCGCTTCTGCTGGGAAACGTGACCCACCAGCCTTAAGTGACACTTGGGAATCCCTTCCTTATTCAAAAACCTGAGAGCTCAATGGGGGACTTATAGGGTGGGTCTTTCTGGAACCTGTTTCCAGGTTGAAATGAAGAAGGGAGCATGGCAACTTTCCAGATGTTCTAGGGGAGCCGTCGTTGCTTCTCCCCTAGAGGATTTCTTGTCACGAGTGAGAGTCTGGGCAGCCCCTTCTTCCTTGAAAAAATGTGCCCCAGGCTCCTGGCTCTGTGCAGAAACCATGAGAGAAGCTGGGGCATAAAGAAGTAGAAGACACTGTCCCTACCCTCCAGTACCTCAGGTGTCCAAGAAAGGGACCGACTTGCCAATAACTAGAATGCAGTGGGGGTACCTGGTGTGGGCAGCCCATCCTCTTTGGTTATTAAAACAGCCACGGGGATCTCATCGTGCTGTATTTCATTACAGGAATTTTAAGCACAAAAATGGAACCCAGAGGGATAAGTCAAAATACTGCTCGATAGCAACAGACATATTTTGAGCATGTTTTTTTCCTTTGCATTTTTAAGGCACTCTCATAGCTCCAAATAGTCAATATCCAATAAGGAAAATGGAAACAATTATGTTCATGTAACCAGAATGCAGGTAATGAAAAGAGTCAAGAACATCTATGTACTAGTTTATTAAGATAAGTCTTAGCTGGAAAAACCTTCATTTGTCATTTCTTTCCTAGTATCACTGTAGTCCCTGGAATAAAAACCTTTTTTTTTTTTTATTCCTCTCCAGGCAGGGTATAAAATAATGAGACAGGAATGATGTTTGGGGTTGGTATTTTTATTGGTTTTGATTATTTTTTTTTTAATAAGCATGCAAAATTCCTACGTGTAGGTCAATGTTTCTTTAACTACTGTCTTCAACGCACAGGATTTCTGGCAAAGGGTTACCTCCTCCAAGACTTACCTTCCAAAATTACAGATTTCTTTCTGACTCTTCTGCCTGGTGACAGCTCATCGGGCCTTTAAGGGTGCATTTGCCTTTTAGAAACAACAACAAGTCCTTGGGAGCCACGTTTTGTAGTTAAAATGGGTGATGACATTGGGATGAGATCCTGTGGAGATTTTGTTTTGAGGAGGGGCTCTTTTTCAAAACGAAAGTGTATGAACAGCATCGTGCCCTATGCACTCTTCCTCTCGAGACTCTGAGGACAAGAACCAGCCCCATGAAGCCCCATATCTTCCCGTTCGAGAACCTCTTGACGGCCTCTTGCCATGTGGCAGATGGGTCTCTCTCTCCTGAGCTGGAGGGATTAGATTTACTACTTTAATGCCCATTGTTGAAAACACAACCTTCACTGAATGTCTGGGAACATTTTGCAAGGAGAGCTCATTTCCTTCGGCGCAACAATGGTACTGTGGGGTTTGGCTGGGGGGACGGGGTGGGGGGGAGCGGTCTTTATTCTAAGATATGCATGTTTTAGAGTTTAGGGCTGAAGCATTGTATCAGCAACTTATTTTCCAATGGTTCAGCACAGGGGAGCTACAGATAGATGATAGAGAGTGGTACAGATAGATGAAGTCAGAGAGAGTTGATAGATGGATGGGTGGATGGATAGATAGACAGACACCACAAGCAGAACAAAAAAGGCCGGTGCCAAGAGTCGTCGAATGCAGTTGGAAGTTTATAGTTGTTATTGTACTATTCTTTCCAGTTCGCCGTGCTTAAATATTTCATAATAAGTTGGGTGGCAAGAATAGCTTCAGGCTTTCCTCTGGGTTAAATTTTCCCAAGTTTCTTACGAGGATAGCATTCAGCCTCCTCCTCTCTGTCCCCCTCCCCACACACGCTTGCATGTGCGCGCGCGCGCGCACACACACACACACACACACTCATGAGCACTGCTTTTCCTGGAAGAAATAATCCTGCAGTTTAGCAGAATGTCACTGTTTTCCATGGCAGCCTTTCTTTACATTTTTCCCTCAGCATTTTAATTAGGGCTGTGAGTCACTGTGCTTTATGAAGGCTGGTGACAATGTCATTTACGGCTGTTTAGCATCCCAATCGAGCCCTCTTCTGCAGCGCTCATTACATCAGGGGCATTGAGCAGGGAGCCGGCGACACTTCTCTCTGTCAGCAGCAGAACAGGCTCCGGGCCTCTTGAGGAATTCAGAAATGAGCTTGAGGTTCGTCCCCAGAATATCTTCCCGGGTCCCCTTTTCTTCTGCTGAGGTTAATAGCCCTGGTGTGGTTTGAGTGCTTTTCAGCTGCAGAAGGTAATCCAGACCTGAGGACTGGACATCCTTCTTGGAGACAGCAGGCTTTTCTTGCAGGCACAGGGGGGTTGGGGGGGGGGTCTGACTTGCCCTGACATCAGCCCTTGGATGAGTGAGACTCCTGTGGATATGAGGCGACAGCAGGAGGCAGGATTCTGGAGTCCACCCAAGCCAAAGTCGAATGCGGCCACTGCTACGTGTTCACCCTGTGAGCTGCGGGTAGCTGTTGTATCTCTCTTTAAACCGCCTTTTCCCCTTCTGTAAACCTGAGGATAACTCTACTCTACCAGGTTATCGGGACCCTTAAGTACTTGGTGCCTATCGGTGCTCCATACCTTTCTTCATGAGGATGAGGACCCCTGTTAGGATCATCTGAAGACACGCTACACCCTTGAGCATTGGAGTTGCTTCTGCTTTTCCTCGTCCCTAGGCCCAAGGCATAACGGAAGTGAAAGTTGGTCAGCCAGGATCTGAGCAGGACACAGGAGACACCTGTAGCAATGACACTTTGATTCCAAGATCATGCAATGAAAGTGTTATTGAAGGATACAGTTTAAAGGGGCGCCTGGGTGGCTCAGGGGGTTAAGCTTCTGCCTTCGGCTCAGGTCAAGATCTCAGGGTCCCGGGATCGAGCCCTGCATCGGGCTCTCTGAACAACAGGGAGCCTGCTTCCCCCCGCCCCCCCGCCTGCCTCTCTGCCTACTTGTGATCTCTCTGTCAAATAAATAAATAAATTTTTTTTTAAAAGGATACAGTTTAAGATGCTAACAAGGGAGAGGGAAGCACCCAGGGACCAGCAAGAGTAGGGGGGTGACGACCACCGCAGGACTGATGGAGCGGGGGGGGGGGGGGAGAGCTTGTTACCGAAGCCCTGTGGGCCATGCAGTGGGGCGTGGGGGGCTCTCAGCGGAAGCTGTGCTCAGAGAGGAATCCAGACCTCTCCAGACCACAGCCCTGGGGCATCATGGAGTCCCCTCTCCCTCCTCCTTCTCGTCTCCTTTGTGCCTCCCATTGGCCAAACCCAATCAGAAGCCAGAGGACAAGGAGCCTATTGATATCCATAGAGGTTAGCCTCCTCCTGGGGCCCAGAGAAGTTAGGAGAAGGGTGGAGAACAGACCTGGGGGCAGGTCCCCCAGGAGGGGGCATCCATCCTCACATGGACAGGGAAAAGGGGAAGACCTCCCTGATAATCAGGAAGAAAACCAACCCCAACTCGTCAGCTCCGAATAGAAACATGCTTCCGTCATCTGGGATGTGCTGGAGTGTCTCCAGCTTTCTGTAGGATCCCCATGAAATTCTCAAACCAAATCGGGCCTTCGCTTTCATTTCAAACACCAAAACGCATCCCAAGGTACTTTGAGGAAATGGGAGCGAGCATTATAAAATCAAATGAACCATTTCAAGGCGTTGCAACTTAACCAGCAAATTATAGGGTAGCATCTCGGGTAAATAAAGCCTCCGGTCTACCGAGGAGGTAAGGCTTATTGGAGAAGCTGCCCATAGAGGTTTAGTGTTCAGTCAACAAGCAAGTAGTTTAGTGTCTGTTGAATGTCCACTCCTTGTGGCTCCGAGCACGTAGCTGGAGGCGATGGCCTGGTGTGTCATACCTGCCAGGTGCACACCTTGTGAAGCAGGAGCTCTCGGATGCCAAAGCAAGGCCTTCCAGCGATGCCGTCCCAGGGGCCCGGAGGCTTCATTGCTGATCTTCAAAGAGATTAATGGATCAAACTTGGAGGAACTTTCTTTTTTTTTTTTTTTTAAGATTTTATTTATTTATTTGACAGACAGAGATCACAGGTAGGCAGAGAGGCAGACAGAGAGAGAGAGGAGGAAGCAAGCCCCCTGCTGAGCAGAGAGCCCGATGCGGGGCTTGATCCCAGGACCCTGGGATCATGACCCAAGCTGAAGGCAGAGGCTTTAACCCACTGAGCCACCCAGGTGCCCCATTGGAGGAACTTTCTTGATGAAAGCCGAGTGGTGGTGCAGAAAGGCTCACGGAGTGGACGCCAGGAGGCTGATCGGGGTGTCCAGTGATGATGATAGCACGGACCAGCATTCTGGTCAGCTGCTGCGCTAAACACTGGGCTCACCAAAGCACAGCTTCTCCAAAATGGTAAATTATGGTAAAATTCACATAACATGAAATTTCTCATTTTAAAGGTATACAATTTAGTGGCCTTGAGGACATCCACTGTATTTTCCAGCCATCACCTCTCTCCAGCTCCAGAACATTCCATCACCCCAGCGGGAAACCTTATCCCCACTAAAAATTGAAAATGCATGTTCAGGCAAAAATGTGTACACACATGTTCACAGCAACACTCCCTGTTATTCAGCAGGTGGAAACAGTTCAAATGTCCATCAGCAGATAAACATAATGTAGCACGTCCATAAAATGGAATACTATTCAGCCCTAAAAAAGACTGGCTTACGGATGCGTGCCGTGGCATGGATGATCCTTGAACACAGGCTGCGAAGCGAGTGAACGCAGGCGCGCAAGGCCACAGATCATAGGATTCCATTTGTAGGAAATGCCTGGAATAGGCAAATCCGTAGAGACAGAAAGTGGTTGCCAGGCGCTGAAGGGAGGAAGCAAATAAGGCCGTGGGGAGAGACTGCTGAACTCGTACCCATTTTAAAACTTTTTATTGTGAAGTAGTTTTAGATTTACAGAAATGTTGCCGAAGAGTGCAGCAAGTTTCTTTATCCCCTTTATCCAGCACCCCCTAATGTTAACGCCATGTATGGTTTTCACATAATCATTAACAAAATGACAGTTTATTTGAATTTCACTTTCCCATGAGTGGCCATTTTCTGTTCCCAACTCTTATCCAGGATCCCGCGCACTCTCAGAGCTCATTTCTCCTTAGTTTCTTCTGATCTGTGACAGTCCATCACACGGGCTGTCTCTCATGAATTTGACAGTTGTGAAGATGACTGGTCGATTGCTTTGGAGAAAGTCCCTCCATTTGAGTTTGTTCAGTGCTTTTCTTGTGACTGGGACAAGATGAAACCCGTTTTGTTTTGTTTTTAATTTGCTCATTAAATATTTGTTTTGATCGATAATAGAAAAACGTAGCTGGCCCTCTTTGTACCGTGATTTCATGGATGTTATTCCTCAGGATGAGGCTGTCGTTAGGATTTAGGGTAAAACGTGCGTCGGCTCTAAGGAAAAATAGTAGATGATTGCCTAGGGTGAGACACAGGTATGGCACAGAGATAAAAAGGTGGTTAAGACCACTGGGGGAAACTGACACCATTTTATGTAAATTTTATGTAAGTTTCATAAGCACCTTGCAAAGAAAATACTATCATTTGCCATTTTACAGACTAGGAACAAGAGGCACAGAGATGCCAAATGCCTTACCCAGGGCCAGCCAGTCAGTAAATGGCAGAGTCAGCATTTGAAGCCAGGACCGACAGTCCTACCCTTGACAATCCCCCCACCACACACACACAAGCCTTCTTTGCCACGTCCGTGATGTCAGCTTTGGTGCTGCTCATGGTGGCGTCATTCTCTTTTCTCTGCGATTTCACTGCAGGGGAATGTTTGCAGAGCTCTGTTCTGTAGGGCTGAATCAGGAGGGAAAGTGTCGCTCAGGCTTGAGGGAGGGGTGACTTCTAGGGGCTTACCAGGTGCACTGGTACAACGGGAGATGAAGACCCAGCCAGTTCAGGTAACCCCAAGGTAGAGTTACTAAGGAAAAAGAATGGGGTCTTGGACTGTGTGTTCCCTCTAAATGAAGAAGGAAGCTGGTTTCTGTCCAGCTCCTGTTGGAATGGGTAGGCAGACTGGTTTGCCATCAAAAGTGAGAGCTCCACTTACAGAGAAAGGTGTCACTCCAGAAAGGGTCTTTGTAAACGCACCAACTTGCGGGGAGAAGCAGCTAAGGGTGACAATTATGTGAAATGCTCTACCGTTCTCAGCAGCTTTAACCCGAGGATAATGAGACACAATGAGCGTCAGCCACAGGGGATAAGCTGGGACAGGTGCAGAGGGCTCTCAGGAAGGTGGGCATCCATCAAACCCCTGGATCACCCAAGGTCACCTATGGCAGAACCCGAGTCACTAAGCACAACTGTCCTTCCACTGAGTAGCTTCTAAAGGTGACCTTCCTTGTTTCCCTTTAAAACTCACTACGCAACAGGGGTTCCCATGGTCAAATAAATACGTGAAGGGTCCTGGCAACAAACACATGCGTGAGGGGGGCTGCATGGGAGCCTAGAGGAACTGGAGAGCCTACGCCCTGTTTAAAGAGGGTGCCACCACCCACTCCATATGTTTGCTCACATTCAGGAATACAGACCCAGTCCTTGAGCTCTTCCAGTGTTCCAAGAAAACCAGAAATTTGCATTTCACGTGAAATTTCCAGTTTTTATGTGGTGGTACCCAAATTGAAAAAAAATGCTTTTAGCTGTGTTGACCAAACAACAGAGATCACAACTAGGCAGAGAGACAGGCGGGGGGGGAGGGGGGAGCAGGCTCCCCGCCGAGCAGAGAGCCCAATGCAGGGTTTGATCCCAGGACCCTGAGATCATGACCTGAGCTGAAGGCAGAGGCTTTAACCCACTGAGCCACCCAGGCACCCCTGACCTGAGACTTTTTGAAGCAAGTGATATCCTGGGTCTAAAGCACTTTTGTGCAGAACAGTTTCTAGTTTAGGTAGAAATGAAATTTCATTTGCAATGGCCGTTTTTGCAGGTCACGAAATCATTGAAAATCTGCAATTGTACTCAGTTCAGCCTAATATTATTGCTCCCTTGACTCAAGTGTCTTGCTCAAAGCAAAAAAAAGTAACACAGGCATTTAAAGGCAAACGGGAGCAATGTTTCTCAAGCCATAACATGCATACCCATCACCTGGGGGTCTCCTGAAAATGCAGAGTCGATTCACAGGGCTGAGGTGGGGCCTGGGGTTCTGCATTCCTAACCAGCTCACAGCTGATATCTCCTGTCCATGGACCACACCGTGTCTAGCAGCACTAGACCATGTCCGTCCCTGGTGATTCTACAAACTACATTGAGACCACCCTCTTGACCTCCTCTTTGTCTGAATCCAGGTGTTTGGGGTTTTTTTAAAGATTTTATTTATTTATTTAACAGAGAGAGAGAGATCGCAAGTAGGCAGAGAGGCAGGCAGAGAGAGAGGAAGGGAAGCAGGCTCCTGCTGAGCAGAGAGCCCGATGTGGGGCTCGATCCCAGGACCCTGGGATCACGACCTGAGCCAAAGGCAGAGGCTTTAACCCACTGAGCCACCCAGGCGCCCCCTGAATCCAGGTGTTCTTACCCGAGGATGTGAGGTCTCGTGTATTTGTTTTTTGATTTGTAATGGGCTGCATTATCCACCCCCTGCCCCCGCAGCTGCTTGACCAGAAGTGAGCTCATACCAACCCTGCCTTCCTGCATGGCAACCCCCAGCCAGAATGGAGCTCTGACTGTGGCAGGGATGCTCTGGTTTTCCACTGGTCCCCACTGCTCCCTCTCACCTCCCACCTGGGCTACTTCATTTGATAGCTGTGGGCCCAGAGATTGAGACTCTGATTTACTGAGCACCTACTATGCGCTGGGTCCCTTGCTGTGCACCGAGGGTACAATGGTAAACCAGAAAAGCATGATCTCTGTCTTCAAGGAGCGTACAATTTCATAGTTCATTTAGGATGATAGGGTTTGGGGACAAAGTAGTTACTCAATAAAAGCTGAGCAAATGAAGGCATTGTGGGTGGGGTCTCTGATACTACGATCCTGATTTTTATTTTTTATTTGAAAAACTACATTGATATTTATGGCTCCATTAATCAATACTGAATGAGCATAATCAGGTTTTTATCCTAATTTTGAATTTGATCATTAAACATTTACTTTGACAAACAACTGATATGGGGTCTGTGGACCCCTATAGAGGGTTGGTGATGATTTTCCCCCTCCCTTCACCTGTCATGGTGTCTTCACAACCTCTGTTATCAATCTGGATAGGGAGCTAGTAATTGGAGGTGGTTCACTAGTTAGGGAGGGATAAGGAGATACTAGACTGTGCAGGCTTATTTTGAGTAATTAAGAAACAGTATAACAGACATAAAAAGCATCTACCAAGAAGGCTGCAGCTCACATCCTGAAATTAACATTACCGTCAAATGTAGGACCCTGAGTAAATTTCCAGATTTCATGGGGGAAGCAAGGAAAATGAGCCTGTAACTTGAGTTTGAGAAGATAGCATACAAGAGACCTGGATCCTCACTCTGACTCAGTCTCTAAGAACATTTGGCAAATCCTTCCCTATCTATAAGCCTCAAATTTCTCATCTGTAAAATGTAGGGTTAATCCAGTGACTTCTACTCTTACTGGGTAATGGAGTGCTTAGAAAAGCATATTATGGACTATCTCCCCATATAAACATGCATATGCAGAGACGAAAAAGTTGTGCACACAATTCCAGTATTGTCAGCAATCCCCGAGCCCTGCTGAGGGTCCATAGACTCCATATTGTGAGCAGTTGAAATAGAAAACCCCACAGTCCATTTCAGCACAAATTACTAACATGCATGGTGATCAGCCCAGCTGAAATAAAAATACATAGTATTTGGAAAGTGGCAACAGCAAAGAATTTGAGCTGTCATTATTTGCAGGTGATACAATTATCTGCTTAGAAAATCTGAGTCTAAAATTTACTGCAGCGAATAAAGGAGTTTAGTAAGTTAAAAATAAAAAGCAAAGATTTTGAGCTCAGATAAACTTGGGTTGTGTCAGTGTCTTGGTCACTGACTGTAGCTCTGGATAAACTCTGCAATGTAGTTAACCTCTTTGAGCCTCAGTTTCAACATCTATAAAACGGGAGTAATACAATCATGTCCTTCATATAGTTGTTGCAAGGATGAAATTAGATAATCCAGTGAAGTGCTTACATATATGAATGTTCAAAATATTAGGTTGAATTATAAGACGGTGGTGAATTTGATCATTTCCAAACCTACTAATTTAATATAGTGCAACCTAATTAATAAAAATTCAATGAAAAAATTTGCTGTGGATAACAGATCATTTACTCAGTGAATATTTATTTTGTACTTACCTGGCCCTAACATATTTTAAGAAGAGAGTGAATTACATCTTTCAAATCAAAGCAGACCTATGCTGCCTATGCAAATGTACATCACACCCATACCTGCCTTGGAGAGCTGTTTTTTCTCCTGTCCTTCGCCCTTTGTCCCCACATCCATGCTAATATAGAGCAGCTGCAAATGCATTTAGTCAATCTGAGTGTCTTGGATCTTTTACTCAAGTTTAACCCATTTACATTTATTGTTTTTTTCTGATCTATCTGACATTCGTGGTGTCATTCTCAACATTGCCATTTGTGTTTTCTATTTAATGTATTCTCTCTTCACTGAAACGAATTTGCAACTGATTCAGACCTACCTGGATGCTGTGACCTATTTGCAGGGGACTTTCAAGTTAAAGGAGCAGATATTATCCCTCTTGCCTTTGAAATAACCATTCTTTCTTCTTTTTCCTTCCATGGGCACCTTTTGCCTAACCTAGTTTTCTTTCACTAGGGACACCCAAGGATGCACCCAAGGGCATGAGAGGTGAAACTTGGTTGAGTCTCAAGTTAACACTGAGCGGCAGTCTGAAGGGTACCATTCTTGATGTCCTCCCTGAAATAAAGACTCAACATTGCTACGACAGTTGACATTCATGGTTTACAGAGTGCTCTTTACAGCACCTGTCCATTGAATCTTCACAAAAACCTTGGAAGTGGTTTCATTACCTTTTCAATTTCACAAAAAGAAATTGACATTCAAAGTGTTGAATGACTTGCCCAAAATCAAATGGCTGGGGAATGAGCCAAATCAAGTGTTTATTTTCTATAATCCTCCTTCATTCTCAAAATTATGGAAATAATGATACCAGGAAAGGTTGACTCTTCAGTATACGAGACCACAGTTAAATTATCTATTACTACTCAGGAATGACAGTTTTATCAAATTAGTTTCATTTGTTCTTATCCTTTTGCTCTATTTTTACCCTGCCCTCCTCTGCTCTCTTAGCCAGGAAACACCATCATGATCCTTCTACTTGTAGAAGCCAGAAGCTTTGGCCTTTACCCCTCCGCCAAGTCAGTCACTACAAACTGTTGACCCAACCTCCTAAATATCTTTTAAACCTACCCGCGTCCCTACTTCCTCCCTTCACGATGCTAACCACTGTCATCTCTCATCTCTGGCCTGTAGCAGCCTCCTAACTCGGGCTCCCCATGGCCAGCCTTGTCTCCCCAGCCCTACTTTGTAGGCAGCAGCCAGAGTGATCTTTCTAGAATCTAAATCTGACCACAGAATTTCTCTCCTCAAAACTCTTCAGCGCTTGTCATCACTATAAGAATGAAGTCCAAAATCTTTAACTTGGCTCTCAAGAGAGCTGCATGATCCAGCTTCTGAAGACCTCTCTGGCTTTGTAAGACACTGGCTTTCTTCTCCTGCCACAGTGGAGAGGGCATGGGGGAGTGGCTCAGATGCCTGTTGTCTCCCTTCTCAGTGCCTTCTCTCTTCCACCCCTCCCTCCCCCCACCCACCCCTTCAATGTGGCTAACTCTATATTCTGACTCTTCCTCCAGGAAGCCTTCCCTGACCACCAGCACCCAGACT
Organism: Martes martes; assembly: GCF_963455335.1. Lineage (NCBI taxonomy): Eukaryota > Metazoa > Chordata > Mammalia > Carnivora > Mustelidae > Martes > Martes martes. Next base: position 79,735,857 of record NC_137901.1, read on the forward strand.
GTTAGGCGTCCTGTCCATGCTGCTATTAACACCCTGTATTTCCACTTTGCACTGTATGCTGCATTTGTCATAATACCTCTCTCCACCCTCCCTGCTCCTGTCCCCACCAGACGGCAAGCTCTGAGGGCAGGGAAGTTGTCTGTCTTATCCATCCCTGCATTTCCAGTGCCCCAGCTCCTTGCTGGCCCAGGTGGGAGCTGTATAAGGGTTCGTAATGAGCAAATGGATGGTCTGAATGGGGGGGATAAAAAGGAGGGAAGAGAGGAAGGGGGGAAAGGGAGGGGAGGAAGAAAGAGGAAACGAGGGGGAGGTTAACTGAGTGTATGAAATGCGCACTGTCTTTTTGCAACCATTTGTGTTTCATTTTTACACTAACACCGGTAGTGTTTCATTTTTACAGTAATGAGGCCATTGTCTTGGCTGTGATAATAGTCACATATCTGGCTTGAGAGCATTCATTTTCCTTGAGGTATGATCTAAAGTGACTCTAAAAAGAGTCGTTTAGGGCTGCCACACATTTTACATAGATTATCCCATTGAATGTACTCCCACTTAATTATCCCACGTAATATACTAGTTTCTGTCTTCAAGGTAGAAACGGTCATGTTCCCATTTTACAGATGACAAATCTGAGGCCAATAGGTAGTAGAAGTGGGCCACAAACCCTTGTCTTTTGGCTCTGACTCTCATGCCTTTGACCACTCCATGACATCCCCAACAATGGAGTATGTCTGATGGGGGGCGGCGGGGAGGAGGGGTGCATCTCTGGTGACTTTTGTGCCACCGAGGGGTGATGGAAAGAATTTAATTACCTTAGCCCCAAACCCTGGAGTGTTCTGTCTCTGTGATGGATATAGTACTCTCCAGCTGGCTGAACTCACTCATAAAAATGAGCTTTGCAAAATGAAGATAAAATGAAGACTCCATAATTCCCCAAATCTGTTCCAACATGGGGATAACAGCCCTGTAGCTCTCTCCTGATAATGGGCTGCACCCAGGACATCCCCATCTCACCCCAGAGGTGTTGACTCGCCCCCAAGATCCAGGGCCTGAGTTTCTGGCTGCCTCTCTTGAGTTCCATGCCTCAACACCCCAAACCCCGCCCCTTCGGTGTTCCAAGGACTCAGTGGGAGGACCCACTCCTCTGAAAAGTAAGACCAACCTGTGGGTCCACAGCTTTCTCTTGGTTCTTCAGCACAGAGGGCTTTAAGCAACATAGGTCCTCGTGATAGCATGGACGACCGATAGAATAAAGGCTGCTTCTATGATAATTATTAGTAATAGTAGTGGGAAGACGGCTCACCAGCTGGGCACTTACTGTAGTGTATGGCATATTGTAAGAACTCAGAAAATATTAACTATCATTCCATCTTCGCAGACACTCAAGAGATGCTATTATCATGCCCATTTTATAGATGCAGGAACTAGGACTCAGAGTGGTTAAGCAACTTGCCCACCGTCACAAAGCCAAGTGGAGAAGCTTAAGTACACATCTAAGACAGTCTGACTTCAAAGACAGTGCTCTTTTTTTAAAATAGGATACAAAAACATAGTAAAAGGTGAATAAATAAGCATTACGAAGGAACATACCAAAAAAAAAAGAAAAGAACATACAATAAAAAGTAAGCTTTCCTCCCATCCCATCCTATCCCTAGCCTTCTAGTCCCTTTACCCAGAAGAAGCAAACACTGTTACCGGTATCTTGGATATTTTTCCAGAGATACTGAGTGCATCTCCAAACTTACAGGAAAGTATGGATGAAAACATAGGATGGATGTGTAACTATATTTATAGATCTGTGCTGTCTGTCTTTTGAAATTTAACAGTGTGTCTTCAAGAGTCGTCCTCATGGGTCCTTTTAGATCTAACCCCCCCCCCATTTAATGCCTGCACAGGACTCCATCACATGGATGTGCCATTGTGTATTTAATCTGTTGATACTCTGAACAACTCTGTGTGTAAGGATGTTCCTTCCAGTTTATCTGCAGGAGAAAGTCCTAAAAATTGAATTGCCAGGACAGAGATCTGTGTATTTTAAATTGTAGGGTAGATACTGTCAAATTGCCGTTCAAAGAGGTAGTACAAAGCGGCAGTGTGAGAGAGCAAGTGTTTCCCGCCGCCTCGCGACAGGGTGTCATCTCAGCCTGGAAACACCCGTGAACTTACCCTGCTCCCTCTGACTTATGCTTAAGGGGTATGGGCGGTAGATCTGGGGAGATCAAGGTCATCATCAGCAAACCGAAGCCGTGAAACTGGGGGAGTCACATGTCTGGGGTACCCCGCGGGGCCAGGCGCCCCTGTCTCTGGGATCCCCGAGACACAGAATGCCAACTCACCCCCCTGATTTGCAGAGGTTGGCGGGTTTGTAGCTATGACTTGTCAGCGTGGGAGAAAGCGCGTCGGCTTGATTCCCCGGGTGGTGTTCTCTCTGGGGAAAGACTGCAAATTAGCAGTTCGGGAGATGTAAGGAAGTTGGTTGCTTTGTGGTGTTTTGTTGTTTTTTAAAGAGCACAGTTGGGTTATGGGGTGGGTCTTTTGTGTGTGTGGAGGGTGGCGGTATTTTGTTTTGATTTTAAGACATGGAGACTTGGGATTTGTTTTTAAATAAGATTGGAGGGAGATGGGAAACAGAGCTGTAACCCATCAGAGATTTTGTGGGTGTGCGAACGGAAAACACCCAGCAGTTCACAGCCTGGGTGTTGTTTTTTTCCTTTGATATTGTTCATTTAAAAGGTAATACACGTGTAATTAAAAACATAATTTAAATGACATTCAAATAGAAAAATAAGATAGACTGCAAAGTATGTCTCCCTCCTGCTTCTGACTTGTAATATTCCTTGTGAATTGCAACCACTGATACCCATTCCTTCCAGAATATTCTCTGCATTTACACATGCAGAATCTACATGTATTTTTGTATCTTGGGCTCATTTCATACCTGTGAGTAGAGATCTGCCTCATTCTTTTTAAAGAAACGGGCATTGTATAGAGGGTTAGACTTCAAAGGACTTTCAGACAATGGGATGTTGCATACTCTGTTCTTAGCCCTGGTGACATCCTACTGTTGCCTCTCTCTTCACGTAGTTCTAGGTGAATTTTCTCCCCTGCCTGTCCCCATCACGCCTGTTCTCAGAGGTCAGCCTCAAAAGTAGCAAGATCTTTGCTAACCCTCTGTACCATTTTTCTGGTTTCTTTAGAAAGAAGAATTATCTTCTGCCTGGTGAAATTACCAGTAGATTCTCAAGGGGGCCTCAGGGAATACAGAGAGGTCAGACTCTAGACCTGCATCACCCAATTTTACGTTCTTTTTTTTCAAACTAGCCTTTGAAACCCGGAGCGTGTTTTGCTCTTACGACAGATCTCAATGGAACCAGCCACAGTTAAGGGGGGTTCAGTGGCCACATGTGGCTAGCAGCTGCCTTACTGGAGAGCACAGCCCTAGACACCCCCCCCCCGCCATCTGTCGCTGACCCATGTTGAATGGACCCCTTGCTTCTCCAGGCCTCCGCCTCCTCTCATTTTCGAATGAAAGTTGGCTTGGATGATCTCAAGAGCTCCCCTTCATCCCAATGTCTTCTGACTTTCAGTGCTAAAAATGGAAGGTCATGGACAAGCCAAGACAAGTAGGTCTGATATAGCAGCTTAATCTCACCATCTGTAAAATGGGGATAATCCAGTGTCACCCTGATCGGAGTGAGGATGAAAAAATATGGCAGCCAATGAGGATGTGATTTGGGGAGGAAAAGAAATGAGGCACATTGTGGGGTTGGTGTTAGGATTGGGATTCACCCCAGTGAGTGCTCTGAATCCACTCGCTAGACCCAAGGTTGCCTCCCGGGTTCACTTCTCTGAACCCTACTCACCTCATCCATGGGTAACGTAACGTGGGGCTAGAGGTCTCTCCATACAGTCTCTGCCCATCAAATAAGGCACCCGTGCAGAGGGCTGGGCACCCTGCTTAGCTCATAGGAAACTCTCCAGTACTAGAAACTGCCGCTGTCCCCACCCCCCAGTCGCAGAAATGCAGCCCAGAATGGGGAGTGGTTTGCCCAAGGTCACGGTGAGACGGTAGTAGCAGACGCTGCCCTATTTTGGCTCCCTCCTTGTTGCTGGCAACTGTCCCAAAAGTCAGCCGCTAATTTCCTCGCAGCAAGGTAAATGAAATAAATACGCCCCAAACCGCTGAACTACTCGAATGAGGCCCGGGTCCAAGTATTGTTTCCATGGTATGTACGCTGGTGTGCACGCATGTGATTTGTTTAAAATCACAGCTCCAAAGGGCGGAGGCTGGCTTGGCAGGACGTGCCGCCCAGCACCCGGCTCCCCGTGTTCAGAGCCCTGATCGACGACCAGTGCCAGATTCCGCCAGCTTTCCAGCAAAGGGCCCCTTCGAGATGGCACGTGAACTCTCTGTGGCGAAACGGGGATGGTGGAGAAAATGAAAATGAAAAGCCAGGAAGCCCAAATCGTTACCTATTATATAACAATAACAGGAAGCCCTTTCTTCTAGGCATTGGCTGTGCGACATTGCTGCGTACCCCGCGCTCGCCGTTTTAATTACTCCTTCTGGTTACCCAGGGAAGGGGTGGCTGCTTAACAAGCCCATTTCACAGATAAGGAAATAGAAGTTCCAAGAAAATAAAGAACTCATCCGGAAAGAGAGAGAGCCAGGAAGGGGCCTTAAAAATCTTCCCCAGGGAAGAAGGGTCGCCAGCCACCCCCGTTGACGCAGGAGCCTCCTGGACACTGGACATTCACGAGCTGGGACAAGTGGGTCTCCCTAGAGCAGCTTAATTTATTCATCTGTAAAATGGGGATATTCAAACTTGACTTTGGTGAGAGTGAGAATAAAATTACTGCAGCAGATGAGGCTGTGTTCTGTGGAGGAACAGGAGGGAGACAGAGTGTTGTGGGATTATTATTAGGATCAAGGTAGATGGGTGAGTAGAGCTCAGAATCTGTTGGCTGAGGCACAGAGCTTGTCTCTTCCTCTCTCTCTCTCTCTCTCTCTCTAGACACCGAATATCCCTGCTTCTCCCAAGCCCAGCCTCTTTCCAGTTCCTTCCAACCATCGGGTTGCCTTTCTTAGGTCAAAGTGTGAGAAACAGCACCCCAGTTTCCCAAGCACCAGCCAGTAGCCCTCCCTGATTTGAAAACCAGCCGAGAAAGAGTTTGAAAAGCTGAATGTGGCTGGGAAGGCTTGTGGGTCATTTTATCCTTTTTCTTTTTTCTCGAGCTGGGCCCAGGATCTGTCCTTTTTTAGGGTCTGGCCCAAGCCAGCAGTGGGAGAACAGCTCTTTGGAAACCTTGCCTTCCCAAAAGCTCACCTGCGAGTCCCTTCTTTAATTAAAGAATGGAGTCCACTGCCAAAGTTGGACACTCAAGAGAGAGCTAGAGGTCCCAGCTGTCTCTGCCTCCAGCTAAACAACCAACATCCTGGGTTTGGTACCCAGAAATGGGGCTTGGGAGAGTTAAGGAAGCAAAGGGGTCAGGGAAGGACCGATCCTCCCCAGTGAGGAAAGACACAGGGGTTCTGGATGGTTCTCTCCGCAAACCAGAACGCCAGCAGCAAGATGCTGAAAGACACTCAGCCAGTCGACACACGGGCCACACACGCTCACACACCCAGCAGAGAAATGACACAGCACGAGGGCAATGCATGAATACACAGAAAGACACACACACACACCGCGACACCAGATGGAGAACGCAGCCCGGGCCGGGCCTGGGTATTCATTATTCCCTCACCCACACAGAGGGGCTGGCGGAGTTACATAACGTGGGCTGCAAAGGGGGGAGGCTAGCTTACTAACCGCCCCGCCTTGAGGGGATCCAGGAAGGGGCACCTCCGTCTTGGGGGGTGTCTGCACCCATCTCCCGCTCACAGAGGCAGCGGGGAGCTTGTCAGCTGCCTCAGCCCCTGGAAGACCCTGGGAGTTCGCTAAAAGGGAAATGAGGAGTGAGTGTCACTTCGTTAGTGGTGACAGCTGGGGGCTCCCTCCTCGCACTGAGCATGGCGAGGATGCCAGCAGGGAAGGGTGCTTGGGATAGAGCTGGAACCTGGGCTTGAACTGGGGGGCTAGAGCAAGATGGAGGGGTTCTCTGCTGCCTCCCACCCACCCCCACTCCCCCCACAGCCCACAGATCCCCCGCTCCAGGTCAAACACATGGGACTCACTTCCGTAGCTGCCCGCTGTGCTCATGCCGCAGGTGCATACGTCTCACCTGGGCCACAGTGTCCCCAGCTGGGCTCCCTGTCACCCCTTGGTACCCCAGCCGTACCCCATTTCTCCAAACCTGGGGGAGCTAGAAAGTAACCAGTTGAGGAAGTAACCAGAATATGAACTTTTTTCAACTGGAGTGTAAGTTTAAAAGCTCAGGCTCAAGGGTGGGGCAGACCTGAGTTCAAAGCCTCTCTTTGCTGTCATTTCTACGTGACTTTGGACAACTAACTAATGCCCTTCCCAGGCTTCTCGTCCGTTGAAGGGTTACCATGAGGATCAAAGGCAAATGTCTTTATATACACACACATGCATACATTAAGAGCATACCTGTTCAAAAGTGTCCGCTATGCTTAATCTTTTGGGATTTTTCTTCATTCAACAAATACTCATTGAGCACCTGCTGTGTGCTCACAATAACCCTGAGGGTGCACAGTCCCCTCTTCTTAGTGTTTCCCCATTAGGGTTGCAGGCAGTCTGGAGTACAGATATCCCCTAAAGTTTTGTGTGGACCCATGTCATTGGTGTTTAATATGCCCCGTTGCCTTTGTAATGGTTTGTCATGTGTCCTTTGGAGCCGGGAACAAGTTGATAGTTACCAAAACGGCCAGAAAGGGTGGTTGACACTATTGGCGGCATTCCCCTTCCAGTGGGCTTGTTGTGGGGACTTGGGGAGTGGGGGGGGGCGGCGCAGAGAGCCCAAGGATCCGTCCTGGCTGAGCTCCTGACACGCGAGTGGAAAATGTGGGTAAGACCCAGAGAGCCAAAGACCACGAGACAAGTTGGAACGGTGACTTCTCATGATGGGAGAGATAAGAGATGATTTTTGCCTTTTGATTTCTAGGCTATCAGTGGTTTCCCCAGGGAGACTGTTGGTCTCAGGGGGCTTTGATCATGGGAGAGGAAACCAGGCAATTTGCTAACGGGGAAGGCCCCCCTCCCCTCGAGGAGGAAGGATTTCATTTCGAGGTTGGCTTCCAAACCCCAGTGTCTTGTGGCTAGACTTCTCAGTTGGCTGCATTTCCCATCTCGGTTTTGAAGATGGCACTGGGCACCCCACATCAATCTCTGTCTGGTAGCTTCACCCCTCCTTTGTTCCTTCTCTCCAGCACAGGTCTGACGGGCCGGCAATGCCCAGAGAATAGTGCCCAGGAGTTTGCGTCACCTCGAGACACATCTAGACGCATCCACCAGACACTTCTCCTCCCCAGTCTGCCTGACCTGTGGCTTAGGGACACGTCCCACGGCTTCTCCTGACGTCTGCCCGATCGACCATCACTTCCTAGAGAACAAGGAGGAAGGCAGATGCATGAAATCATGCCACCGATGGCCGGATGGGAGTGAGTGGGTGACGCCGAGTTGACGTCAAAGACGGAGAGGACGAACCCAAGAGCAGCTCCTTCTTGAGCCTCCCCGAGTCGCCAGCCCCCGGCTCTTCCTCTCAGCACGGCGTAAAGCCTGGCTCCTCCTGGTGAACTCATCTTGGCTTGACCTATTTTAAGTCTTCAGACCCCCGGACACTAGACAGCATGGAGAGTCAGGTGTTCAGTGTTCAGCAGATCCAACCCAACGTCATTTCCGTCCGCCTCTTCAAGCGCAAGGTGGGGGGCCTGGGCTTCCTGGTGAAGGAGCGGGTGAACAAGCCACCCGTGATCATCTCCGACCTGATCCGAGGGGGTGCCGCAGAGCAGAGCGGCCTCATCCAGGCCGGCGACATCATCCTTGCAGTCAATGGCCAGCCCCTGGTGGACCTAAGCTATGACAGTGCCCTGGAGGTGCTCAGGGGCATCGCCTCTGAGACCCACGTGGTCCTCATTCTGAGAGGCCCTGAGGGCTTCACCACTCACCTGGAGACCACCTTCACTGGGGATGGGACCCCTAAGACCATCCGGGTGACACGGCCCCTGGGTCTCCCCACCACAGCCGTTGATCTCTCTCACCAGTCATCAGCCAGCAAGGAGCACACCCCGGCCGTGGACGGGACCACGGGGCCTGGCAATGGCCCCCAGCATACCCATGACAGCAGGCAGGAAGCAGGCTCACTCTCGAACACCAACAGCCTGGCTCCCAGGCCCCCAGGCCAGGACCCCACCAAGAAAAGCACGGGGGGCGCCCCCCAAGACAGCCAGAACAGTGAATTGCTCAAAGAGATAGAGCCTGTGCTGAGCCTTCTCACCAGTGGGAGCAAAGGGATCAACGGAGGGGGACCTTCCAAGGCGGAGACAAAAGACGCGGAAGTCCAGGTGGACAGGTAAGTGCCGCAGGTGTGTGCGCACGGGCGTGTGTGCGCACCTGCCTGTGTGCATGTGTGTCCTGTATGGAAGCATGTCCTGCAACTCGGTGTCGGACCCAGGAGCCAACCTGAGCTGTTCCAGACGCTCACCCAGGCACATCCGCTCGGCCCCTCTTGCTTCTTTCCCTTAAAACTGCACTTGTGAGAGCGGAATGGGCCTAACTTCAGGCCTGTATCTCTTGCCATGAGACCCAGAGCTAAGAGTCGTGGTAGCTGATGCCGTGTCTTCCAGCAACCCCTCACAGTGGGTATTTTTGCGATCTGCAATTCATGGGGCAGAAGACTGAGGCTCAGAGGGAAGGGGCCTCTCCTAGGTCATCCAGTGAGCGAGAGGCGGGTGTCCATGGCAGCCTTGGCATACGGTGAAGGCCGAGGTCCCGGGAACTGGATGGGGATGAGCTGAGGCCTGGGTAACCCTCAGCCTAACCCAGCTATATCCTTGTGACAGCTGCTTGGAACAAGGGAGGAATCAAAGTAGAGAACTGGCCCCAGTTTCCCCAAAACTGGGCTTGCTCATGTTGCGCAGGAGTTAAGGCTAGAACGTGAAGACCCAGGTCCCGGTCCCCCTGATTCTGGAGAGGAAGAGAACAGGCAATGCCCACCTGGCAAATGCAGGGGGACCAGGACCTGGGTGATTCTAGCACCTTCTTTGGGGAGGAATTGGCAGGTGGGCCAGGGGGTCAGAGAATAGTGGGTCCAGAGATATGAGAGGGAGGGAAATTTCTCTCTGCCCCCTTCTGCTGTTATCTTAGATTAGTATTAACCCTACAGCCCCTCCTTCTTATCCACCCCCCACTACAGGGGAGGCTCAGGCGTGGGGCTACCCAGAAACCCAGGCCAAGATTTCCCACTCCTCTGTCCAAGGACCCCTGAGTGTCTGGAGAGCATGTAGAGGTCCCCAGCTTGTTCCTCAGGGACCTGGATTAAAGAACTCTCCAGGCCCATGCACCGGTTCATTTAACACAGTGAAGGTCTACTGTGGCCAGACACTGCTCTGGGCACCAGGCGTAAAGCAATGAATGGGACAGACAAACCCTCTGACCTTGCGAGTGAATGAAATAGACAAGCCCCTTGACCTTGGGGAGCTTATAGTGTGGTGGGAAAGACGAAGAATAAATGAGACCAAGATGTTAAAATAGGTAGGCCATCGGTGATATGTGCTAAGGAGATAAATGGAACAAGAAAGGGGTCGGGAAGTATTGGGGAGAGTGAATTTTAGAGAGAGAGGCTGGGCAGGTCTCCAGGAAGGTGACATTGGAAGACCCAGTGGAAGGGGAAGAAAGGCGCTTTGAAGCTTTATGGAGGAGGGCCATTCCAGGCAGAGGGAGCAGCAGGTGCCAAGGTCCTGGGGTTGGAGTGTGCCTTACATGGTGGAGGAATTGCACGGGATCTAGTCTTCCTTCCTGATGGGTCACCCCCCAAACTGCCTTCTGTGGGGGGTCTCAGTCTGTGGCACCCTATCTCAGCCCACCATTGCTTCCTGGAGCTTTTTTAACTTTTCCCACCTGGGCAAAAACCAAGCCAATTCTAGCAAGACACCAAGAGGGAAAACGAGCCTGTATCAGAAGCCGCCAGGCATTCCCTGCTGCCCTTTGAGCTCCTGTCCTCCGCCCTGCTCTCTTCTGTCTTCTGCACATTCCTGGGGCAGCTTGGAGTCTCCCTCATACCTTTGGTCCCATCTCTACAGGAGACAGTGTCTTGGCCCCAGTACAACAGGTCATGGTGTGACCCTCTTTGTGGGGCAAGTGTCAGGGAGCCCCTATCATCCTGACCTTCCTTTCCAGAGCTGGAGGCCAGGATTTGTCACTGGGGCTGTCCTGGTTTGCAGAGATCTGGGGCCTGGTTCACCCACGACTAAGCACCAGACCCCCACCCCAGGCAAGAACCCAGTCCTCAGGGTCGCTGCCGCCTCCCAGGGCTCCCTTCAGCGGCACACATGGGAGAGACAACATAGTCTTGACATACCTCCCGGGAAGCCAGCAGCCGCCAAGTCTCATTCAGTGGATTTAAATCCTAAAGCAGTTGGAGAACCCAGGTTCGGTCATTGGCCTAGTTTTTCTGGGACACCACCCGAAGTGCCTCGCCTCAAAGTTTCCTGGGTAGACCCTCCTCCTCAACACCCCTTCTCCCAGGAGGAGCAGCAGGAAGCTACGTGAGAGTGTTACATCTGGTGTTATATCTGGGGCCATATCTAGCGTTCCAGACACTTGGTTCTGAGTCGTGGCTGGGCGCAGGGCGGGCGTGGGGTCGGGAGCGTCGGAATTCCCTGGGGCTTGATTTCAGCCCCACCCCAGACCCAGGAGCCTGAATCTCCCTGTGTGACGAGGAGAAGTCCCCGGCAGGTCCCTCCCCGTCCCAGAAGCCAGTATGACCCTCTCTCAGCGGACAGGGCAGGACACACAAGCTCGGTGCGGGACACTTGGATTGGCAGAGGTCATGAAGTACAAAGGACTTGAACCACAGCCCTCCAAACCCCAACTCAGAAAAGCAGCCTTTGTTTCCCCAAGGTGGAGGGAGGACACGCCGGTCTGACGTGGGGTCTCCTCCGGCGGGCCTAGTTTCCCAAACTGGGAGGCTGCCCCAAGCTCTTGACGTGCCCTCGTCCATCGCAGCCTTCATTCCTGTGACCAAAAGGAGCAGCAAACAGTGCTTTGGAGAAGGCATAGTTTGGAAGAAAGTGGCCCGGGTCAAGTTCAGGGCTCCAGGAACCCAGCTGAGAGAAACAGTTCGCAGGATGAGTATCGTCTGGCTTGATGGCTCACACCTGTGCTGGACTCAGAACCTTCCCTCACCTTCTGCCACTTTAACAAATATCTTTAAATGTCCCCTTTACTAACAAGGAGCAAATTCATGGATCATATAACCTACTCACACTTTACATTTTTTAAGAAATATAATGCCCTAACTATAAAAGAAAGGACACCAAGCATCAAAGTAATTTATCGTAGGGGCGCCTGGGCGGCACAGTCGGTTGGGTGTCCGACTCTTGGTTTCAGCTCAGGTCATAATCTCAGGGTCGTGGGATCAGGCCCTGTATCAGGCTCCCTGGTTAGCGGAAAGTCTGTTTGGGTGTCTCTCTCCCTCTCCCTCTGCCCAAAGCACGCTCTCTCTCTGTGTGTGTCTCAAATTAAAAAATAAATCTTTAAAAGAAAGAAAGTAATTTATAGTAATAGAAGCTGTAATGTAATCGATCAGTACTTGGATATCTGCCCCTACACGTAGAATTAGCCCGCACATGACAGTGTCAAATGTGGATTTGGCACAAGTGTGTCGTTTCGGCAACTCAGACACCACCAGTAGGGTCGTCTTAGTGGTGTGATGATGGGATTTTCCGAAGTGGTGACCGGACTCCCGATAAAACGGTGTCCTGTCTTTATTTGACCCAGTGGTGGTCTGCAAGGAAAGTTGGGATATTTTAAAGCCGTGTTTGTATGTCCGACCCAACTGGAATCTTGGCTCAGGAATCTTAGCTTGCTTTGGATCTGGGTGGATGTCCAAAAGGTGCGTGGCAGCCAGGCCCCGTCTTCCCTGTGTGGGTTTGTCCCTGGCACTGCAGGGTGTCCCCCCACCTCCGAGGCCACCTCCTTCCCACTGTGATGGCAGGAGCCCTCAAGATCGTTGGAACAACCCAAACTTTTGGTTGTTGCAGCTGTGCCCTCAGGAATTACCACCCTGCCTCCCAGTGGCTGAACTAAATGCCGTGCTAAGTGTCAGCGTCCCAAGTCAGGAAACGGAAGCCCAGGGACAGAACGGTCTTCAGGGTCACTCTTGGGCCTGGCAGGCCTGGGAGCATCGGAGCCCCTTGGAGCACATGGTGGCCTGGAAATGACACACCCTTCCAGGGGCTTCCCCATCCCGCCTGCTTTTTGGGGTGGGGGTCAGAGCTGGCTTCTGAATGGCCCCCACCAGGCCTGGAGCCCCACATCCTGGTCACAGGCAGCAGTCTGTGGCTTCTGGGGAACCAAGCAGAGGCTGGGGACATCCCTGGTTCTCAGCGGTGCCCTTGACTTTCCCGTTCTCTTGGCCTCATTTCCTTCCTTCCCTCTTTCCTCTTGGACGCAGACCTATTCTCCTGCTTTATCTAGTTCCTTTCCGTTGCGGGGCGTCCCTGGTCCTGTTGTTGGGGATGCTGGCCCTTCGCCGGGGGAGATGTGATTGTTCGTGTAGGTACAGTCTCACCTTGCATCTGGGGGAAGGTGGGCCTGGCGGGTGGTGGCAGCATGTGGGTGTGTAAGGAAGGGAAATCTGGGGGCTTCTGGGACCTTCTGCCCTTGGGAGCGGTCACTTTAAAATGCTGCGTGTCAGAGGATATCCAGGTTGTTCAGCCTGCTGCCCTGAAGGAGGGTTCTAAAGAGGCCAAGGTCCCTGGCCCAGCATCCATCTGGACCAGCCGGTCAGCCTCGCCCTGTGCTGGGATCACTTCCCCTCCACCTGCAGGGGACTCGGGTCCTTACAGAGTACCTTCCCGACCCCCGTGTCTTCAGGGCTGGGGTGAATTCAGCTCCCTACGCGGGCTGTGTGGTTGGGGTCCTCTTATCGACGAGAAAACTGAAACTCCGAGAGCTGGAGCAGTTTTGCCCAGAGCCACCTAGCACGGGCCACAGGGTGCCGCCTGGCTTCTACCTGGACGTCTCACTGTGGGCATCTACAGTTAAAGACAAACCAGGCAAGAGAACGTGGCCAGAGGCACAGAAGTCCGTTTCAAGCCCAGAGAATGAGCTTAACTGGGGAGAGGAGGTCACCTGTGACAAGCCTGTGTTTCGCCATCGTGATGCAGGTCAACCTGTACTGAGCACTCCAGGTGGGCCCGGACCCATGCGAAGGTCTTGACATTGATGAGTTCATTTGCTCCTCATAGCACCTGTTTTCCTAATAAGCAAACCAAGGCTCAGAGAGGTGCAGTCACTTATGCCTGGTCACACAGCTCACAAGCGGCAAAGCCAGGACTTGACCCCAAGCCCATGGTCTTGGCTGCTACCAGCTTAGATGGCACTGTCGGCCACAGCGTACTTGACCGCTCGCCATCAAGCTGCTGAGGACATTGGAGTACTTTCTCAGTCTGGAAGGGGGAGAGAGAGGAGAGATAGCACCCCCGGAGAACTGATCTCAGACCAACCGACAACAGCCCTGACTCCAGGGCTGTCTGCAGTAGAGGACCTCCTCTCTGGCTGCACTTGACTCATGGCTTTGAGTCACTCTGTTGGCATTGACTCCGATGACTGCCTTTGCACTGAGTGTCAGTGTGAGCTTTCATTCTCATCCTGACCATTTGAACACCTGGGGCTTCCCCAGTCCGTCCTTTCTTGGGGGAGGGAGAGGAGTCCTAGTTATAGAGTCATTACTCTTGCTTTACTCTCTCTTCCGTCTGTGTCCCCGCCACTTTGTCATGGGGGCACCCAGCCCCTCATTCTGGGGAAGAGCTATGGACTAAGACCACCCAGCCACCTGCTCACCCCTGACAGCCTGTAACCAGGGGGCTTCTCACCATCTTTCATTCAACAAATATTTATCGAGCATCTGTTCTGCCCCAGATCCTGTCCTTGGAACTGGGGATCCACTGATGAGTTTCTGTCATTAAGAAGTCATAGACAAGAAGGGAATAATAAACAGGTAGCCTCAGGCAATCGCTTTAGAAATTGCATGAGAGACATGGAACACCACATCAAAAACGAATGATGTACTGTATGGTGACTAACATTAAAAAAAAAATGACATGGGGATTTGAAGAAACAAGGCTTGGGGTTAAGTTTAAAACAAAAACAAAAACAAAAACTAGATCAGAGAGTCAGAGAAAGCCTCCCTAAAAAGGCAACATTTATACCGAGGCCAGAAGGTGTGAACCGTGTGAAATCTAGGGAAGGGCATTCCTGGCAGAAGGTAAAGCAGGAGCAAAGGCCCTGAGGCAGGAACAAGGTAGGATATTCAAGGAACGGAAAGAAGGTCTGTGGGACGTGAGCATAGTGAGTAGGAATAAAGAGGTAGGCAGTGACATCACATGTGGGCCGGGACACTCATTCTGCACCCCGCCCCGTGCCATCCCTGCCCCAGCCACTGTCTCAGTTTCCCCTGCTCCTGGCTGCAGTTAACAAAGATCACAAACATGGTGGCCTAAAACAACCTGCATTTATTCTCCTACGGCTCCGAAGGTCTTAGGTCTGGAGGCTCTTGAGGTGAATCTGTTTCCTTACCTTTTGCAGCGGCGAGAGCTGCATTCTTTGCCTTTCTTGGCTGGTAGCCCCTTCCTGACCCTTCATTCTTTTTTTTCTTTTTTTTTTTTTTTAAAGATTTTATTTATTTATTTGACAGAGAGAGATCACAAGTAGGCAGAGAGGCAGACAGATAGAGGAGGAAGCAGGCCCCCCGCTGAGCAGAGAGCCAGATGCGGGGCTCCATCCCAGGACCCTGGGATCATGACCTGAGCTGAAGGCAGAGGCTTTAACCCACTGAGCCACCCAGGTGCCCCCTTCCTGACCCTTCAGAGCCAGCATGCGGCCTCTTGCCTCCAGAGCCACATGGCCTTCCTCTCTTATGGCAGATCTCCCTCGGCTTCCTTCTTCTAAGGACCCGTGTGATGGCATTTAGGGCCTACCCAGTTAATCCAAGATAATCTCCCCATTTTCAAGATCCTCAACTTCCATCACCCCTGCAAAGACCCCCTTTCCACATAAGGTAACATGTATGGGTTCCAGGGGTTAGGGCTTGATGTCTCCCGCGGCCACTTTTAGCCCACTGCACTCATCCAACAAGCCCCCTGGAGAATGCTGTGCCCAGGTCCTAGACTGGCCATTACTATGAGGTCTCACTGGACTGGGTTCCGTGGCCTTACTTTGAGTCCCCCCGCCTTTGCCACTCAGCACCTACGTATTTTAGAAAAGCCCCTGGACCTCTCTGGCCCTCAGTTTCTCCATCTGTAAAAGTAATATGTGGACCAGATGAGCCCTAAGACTCCTTCCAGAACTACCATTCCGTTTCCTCCTTTAAGGTCAGTAGCGAGCACGTTCATCACAGGCCGGGCAGCTGACCAGTCCCCCTCCTGTCCAGCCCACCCCAAAGGTACACTGCTCCATATGACCTCTCCAGAGCATCACTCTAGGGGGAGGAGCTCAGACATTCCTTTAGGTCCCAGGTCACAAACTGGGGATTGAAGGTCCCACCCAGATCGCCTGCAAGTTTTATTGGGAGGCCTACAGGGTTTTCTAAAGAATGATTTTGTGGCAAAATAGAGAAAGCAAGAGGTTTCACAATGAAACTGATTTCCAGCCTCTCAAAAATAAAGAGAATATCAGAAGCGCTATTAGCATCAAGTCTGTTCGTGGGGAGACAGCCAGCCTGGGGAGCGGGGCAGGGCCTAGCGTGGGCTCTCCAGCTCCCCAGGATCCTGAGTCCGCCAATCGGCTCAGCCTGGACGCTGTAAACACTGGAGTTTGAGGACCCCGTCCAGTTTTTGTGATGTGAATAATTACAGTCCCGATTGTTGCTGAGCCCAGAGGCCCTCACCTCACTTCTTAGCTAGAGCACTGCGGTAAAATTCTAGCTCTCAAGAGCCTCGTCTTCCCTTTCGTCATCTTCCCCCACTCTAGCATGATGAGATCTGGAACAGAGCTTTGCAGAGACCTCAGACTCATTTTTCCAAGGCCCCCAAGTCTTCCTGCTCTAACTTCGCTCCCAATATCCGAGACCAGGTGGAGGGCGGACGGTGAGAAGGGGGTCAGAGCAGAGCGCGGTGTCTGAGGAGAGACGCGGGAAGGCCTCCTGCGAGGACCAGCTGCTCCTCAGCAGCCTTCTCGCCTGGTCGGGGCGGAGCAGGCAGCCCCTACCTCCAGACCGTGCCCGACACACAGCCCTGGCCCACCTCCTCCCCATCCTGGGTACTCGGCATTAGATAGTGGTCGGCACTGGGGTGACCAGCACCTGTGCAAAGTTCCTGTGGCATTGACCCAGGACCCCCACACGCCCTGCCTGAGAGCCCAAGGCCTGGCCCCCAGGAAGCCTCAGTGGGAAGGAGCTGGCAAAAGTTTTTGGAAGGTCTAGAGATGCCAGACTGACTGTGTTAGCTTGGGGTTGACTATCCAGCTAGCGAATTGGAAGAAAAGGGGCTTTAGTTTAGTCCTTGCCAGAAAGCACAGAAAATGCTCCCCAGGTGGAAGGTAGAGCAGGAGAAGAGGGGTGTGAAGCGGGTGTTGAAGGTTGAGTCGGAGCTGATTCCTGGCAGAGGGAGGAAGAAAGGGCATTGCAGGGAGGTCAAGTATAAAGTTAAGAGCAGACAACAGGGTGCTCTTTGGGAGGAGGAAAGAGTGGAGATCAGGCCTGAGAATGATGGGAGGTAAGAGTCTGGAAGGGAAGCGGAGAATTCCTGAAGTCCTGTGCCTTGTGAACAAGATACGACAGCTCAGAAAGGGTCTGAGTATCCCTACTTGTGCCGTCCAACCCCCAGAGAACATGCTTTTTCTCAGCAAAAGCGATGCATGTCTCCTTTCCCAGGCTTCTGAGACATTGAGTCCTTGGAACTTAATGTTCCGAGTCCTTGAGGGGCCACTGTCCAGTGCTATAACCGCCAGCCACATTTAGCTACTTAAATTTCATTAAAATTAGATAAAATTTCGGATTCAGTTTCTCACTGACCACGGGCACATTTCAAGTACTCATTGCTGCACGTAACCAGTGGCTATAAAATTGGACAACGTAGACATAGGATGTTCCCATCATCACAGAAAGTTCTACCAGACCATGCTGGCTTAGAGCAACCTTGGCTGTTTTATACAGAACCAGCATTTTCCCTTTTTCTGTTTCTGTCTGATCAGCCCATGAACACATTAGTAGAAAAAGTAACAGCAGGTGCCGCACAGCTAAGAGCTATAAGCTTAACCTGGTTTAACCATTGCTGCAACCCCATGAACTAGGTATTATTAACCTGCTCTAGAGATGAATCGATGGCGATTCAGACAGCATAAGTATCCAAAGTTGCACAACTTATAACCAGCAGAGCCAAGAGTTGAACCCAATGCCACCCAGCCGATAGCCCGCCCTCTTAACCAGTAGCTTCCTGGTTCCCATAGGAACCCATCAAGCAGCTAGATCCCAGGGTGAGCAAATTCGCCACAATTAGCCAGATTTTCTCTCAGACCTGGTTATCACTGTCAGACTGGGAGCTGGGAATCTACGGAAATCTACTTCTGATTTTGCTCTTGGGTGAACGGAAACAAAATAGCTCAACCTGGGTGTTCCCCCTGGTCCCATATTAAAAATATTCCTCCCCAGCTCATCACACGGGACTCTTAAATAAGTTTGTGTTGACAAAACACTTCAAATGCATTATTTAAACAGAGGTGTTAAAGGCTCTTAAAAAAGGAGCGGGGAGGGTGAGGATAAAAGCAGGTCTCCCTGAAGATTCACGGCAGACAAGCCATGTGAGCCATTTCGGAGTTGCCTAGGTAATTGTTCCCTGTAATGTTTGCAGACTGGCCTCATTCAGCAAGAGAGGTTGGATTCCTTGCTCTTTAGCCTCTGGCTTGGAGTAACTCCTTTTTCCTGTCTCTGTTTAAAAATGGAAGGATCTGGGGCGAGCATCAATCAGACCTAGTTTCAAATCTCAGCCCTTCTCTGTGCTTACTGTGGGAGCCCGGGAAATGTACATAACCTCTCTGGGCTCAGTTTTTGCACCTGTAAAACAGTCTGTTGAGAGTAAATGAAGTCACTTCTCCGCCAGCACCTGGTATGTTACAGACCCTCAAACAGTATCAGCCTCTCGTCTCTGCTGAAGCCCCATTTATAGTCACGTGATATCATAAGCTCGGGCGTTTCGGAGCTGAGCGGGAGCTGAGTGACATTTTGAGCAGCCATCTCAACAGAAAATTCCTCTGTTTATCACCATGTAGGTAAACCACTGGCTTGTGAAATGTCTGTAATCAAGAACCACTCCCAGCGTGTTTTGGTGACATTTTCGAGAGGGTAAAACAGAATGTTCCCTCTGACAATTGCAGACCTCTCCACGCAGCTGAGTGGAAGTGGCTCATGACGCAGGCCACCAGCGCTTTGTGAGACACAGCGAGGAGGAGGTGCGACTGGCCCCGAGTGAGCAGCTGGAGGGGCCACTCAGGGCCCTCAGAGCTCGAGCCCTGGCTTCCGATTGATCCCAAATGACCATCGGCGCCAGACTAGGGGTGGGGGGAAATGATGGGACCGGGACTATACATCCCTAAAGCTGGGAAGGTAGAACAGAGGGCTAGGTAAGGGTCAGCCTTGACACCTGGGACCCAGATCAGGAGGGGCTCCAGAGCAAGCCATGGTGCCCGAAGCTGGGGAGCAGACAGATGCTATAGTCAGAGTGAAAGTGGATGGGAAGGTTAAAAAGAGGCCCGTTGTCAGGAAGCAGGAGGACAGCTCAGAGGGAAGAAGGGCAGAGGTGAGGCAGAGCTGGTCGGGAGGTCTGGACTGTGATGTGAAGTCAGTTCCATTTCAGCCATGACTTCTCTCCATCTTTAGAGGATGACCAGGCTGCAGAACCTAGCTGAGATTGTCTCCTCCTGAATCTGAGTTCAAGAGCAGAGAGCCAGGAAAGCTTTGCAGTTAAGAAGTCAGTACTTAGAGTCAAGAACAAGTCTGGGTTTGAATCCCAACTCCTGCATCCATAGCTGTGTGATTTGGGCTAATGATTTAACCTCTCTGAGCCTCCATCTCCTTATCCGATGATGATTATGAGGATTATGATTATAGTAATGAAGATGCTAATGATGGTGACAACGGAGGAGGATGGTGATGCTGGTAGTGATGTGATGGTGATGATGGTAATGATGGTTATGCGGATGAGGAAAAGCTGGATGGTGATGATCATCAGAATAATGGTGGTGGTGATGGTATCAATGTAAGTTTGGGTGGTGGTGGCGGTGGTGATGATGGTGATGATGGCAATAGTAATGATGGTGATGATGATGTGATGGTACTAGGGATGGTGATAGTGATGATAGTGATTCTGTTGATGTGATGATGGTGGTGGTGGTGATGATAGTGTTGGTGATGATGGTGGTGATGGTCGTGATGTGATGTGTGGCGGTGATAGTGATGATGTTGATGGTGATAGTGATGATGGTGGTGGTGATAGCGATGATGGTGGTGATGGTGGTGATGGTGATGATGACAATAGTAATGATGGTGATCTTGGTGTTGGTAGTGATGGTGATGACAGTGATGCTGGTGATGGTGATGAGGGTGGTGGTGGTGATGCTGGTGATGGTGATGAGAGTGGTAGTGATGATGGCAATGGTGATGAGGGTGGTGGTGGTGGTGGTGATGGTGATGAGGGTGGTGGTGGTGGTGATGGTGATGAGGGTGATGTTGACGAGAGTGGTGGTGGTGATGACAGTGATGGTGATGAGGGTGGTGGTGATGACAGTGATGGTGATGAGGGTGGTGGTGTTGATTTGATGGTGATGAGGGTGGTGGTGGTGGTGATGGTTTTGAGGGTGGTGGTGGTGATGAGGGTGGTAGTGATGATGCGATGGTGATGAGGGTGGTGGTGGTGATGATGGTGATGAAGGTGATGGTGGTGATGATGGTGATGGTGATGAGGGTGGTAGATGATGGTGATGTTGACAAGAGTGGTGGTGGTGATGACGGTGATGGTGATGAGGGTGGTGGTGGTGATGGTGATGAGGGTGATGACGATGCTGATGAATGATGATAATGAGAGCCTCCAATTCAGAATGGCTGTGAATACTGGACTGCAAAACTGTGACCCTGAGCATCTTAGTGTCTGTCTCGCTTACAACATCCATAAAATGTCGTTAATATCCATCCCTACCTCGTAGAGTTGTCACAAGGATTAAATTAAAACCCTTGTAAGGTACTTGACACATAAATACTTAATAAACACTAGCTATCATTTTTATGGTCTTATTTATTTTGTTGCTCTGTTCCCCTCATTTTCAGAATCATTTCTGTTTCTCTTGGCGCAGCTATCATTAGTCTCATTATTAGTGCTTATTCAGAATTAGGATGACCGATCACCCTGTCCCCGGGGCTTGTTGTCTTCTCTGTCTGTCCCGCCTCCTACATCTGAAGTTGTCCAGGGCTCTGCCAGGGAATGAGCCTTCTGTGTCTCTGGATCTTTGAAATGGGCAAGCGAGAAGGGAGGACAAAGGCCAGATCGTGGCCATCCGGAAGTGATGTCCACAAAGGGGGGTGTGTACCAGCCATCAGCGCTGACATCAGTGAGCTCACCTCTGTGCTTGGTGAGGGGGTTGCCCGCCTTCCCACCTGTTGCTGGTGATTCTGCCGAGCAGCAGGCTGGGCACCCACAGCGTGTTGGCTCTGTGCAGAGTCCTGAGGGTGACTGTAGAAATTCTGTACAGATGTGGGTCTTGCAGACCGGGGCCATCGGCCTGTCCCCCCTGAGATCATGCCTTTCTCACTTTCCCCTACGTTGCCTTCCAGAGGTGTGGATGGCAAGTCACACAAACCACTGCCCCTTGGTGTGGAGAATGACCGAGTCTTCAGTGACCTGTGGGGGAAGGACCACGTGCCCGTCATCCTCAACAACCCGTATTCAGAGAAGGAGCAGGTAAGCAGTTGGTGCCAGCTTGGCTCCCACACTCCACGGCTCCCTGAACCGTCCCCGGCGTGAAGAGGAGGGGAGGGATGGCTTATGTCAAACCATGTTGGGACGGGAATGAGCCACCACGCCTGGCGAGCTCAGGGGCTCTGAGGCCGGGAGCACGCCTCCTAGGAGATGGGTTTTGGCTTTGTTTTGCTTTGTTCATGATCTTGCCATTTTTCGAAATTCAATTCTGTTTTCACCAGCAGAGGTACTCCCATGCCACTCACATCCCAAATTTAGAAAGTAAAGTTACACGGTAAAAAGTTTTCCTCTCCTCCCAAATTCCAGCCACATTCCAGCAATTCCAGCAATATTTATCATTTCTGTGGTTCTTTCCGCAATACTTTACGCATAGACACACACACACACACACACACACACACACACACACACACACACATTGTTCTCATGCAAATGAGAACACATTATACGTATTTCTCCGCACCTTGCTTTTCACTTATCAACATATTCTGGTGATTACCCCCAATTTGTAGGGGAGGGGAGGCCTGGCTCTTTTTCACAGCTGTATAATATTCCATTGCATGGCTCTGCCATACCTACTGAGCCAGACCTCCATAATGGACACTTAGGTCCTTGCTGGTATCCTGCCATGACATTGCTTAAATGCCCCGCATGGCACATGGGCAGTCTTTTCAACAGCATAAATTCCTAGACGTGGAATTGCTAGCTCAACGATCATATACATTTGTGATTGGGGCAGAAATTGGGAAATGGCTCACTGTAAACATGGTCCCAATCCTACCAGCGAAGCAGGAGAGCGGTACTGTCCCCACAGCCTCACCAGCCTCACGTATTATCAAACTTTTCGGTCTTTGCCAGTTTGCTGAGGTGTGTTTTGGCAGCTGAGTCGATGTTGTTTCTGAGCGTAGAGAGATTTGGCTAGAGATAGGCAGCGCTTCATTCTCACCTGCTTGGGCGGCTCACAGACCAGGCCAGTGCAGCCCTGTTAAAGCAGATGAATTTGCTACCTATCCTCTGCACTGCAACGAGTTATGGGAGGAATGGTGCATGGGAGGTCAGAACAGGGAGATGGCCCAAGTCACCTTCTCCTTATCCACCCTGGATGGCACAGGGCAGGTGGCCAGGTTCTGTCTTCTGATGTATCTGGATGGATGGCAACTTTCACTACCAGCTCACCTGAACAAGGACCCAAAGCCTCTCTATATAGCCTCCCAAGGGGAGGAGGGAACATTCCAGAGCCTCAGCAGGGATTGCTTTCCTTAGCGGCTAATAGCTAGCCAGGAAGATAAGGATGTCAGGGATTCTGCGGTAGGTCAGAGCCATGCCCCCTGGCTAGTGACTCACCCTCTTGCAGTGACATCTAGGAATGCTTGGAGGAGGAACACCAATAGAGACGTCTATTATGCTGTCCTCAAAACTCAGGGCCACCCCGTGAGCTGTGAGGGGGCTGTTTTCCATTCAAGATTAATCGAGCAAATAAAGTTAACATTCTTCTTTGTATTTCCTTTCTTAACTGAAAAGAAAGGGTTATTGCCATAATTCAGATCCTCACAAGACAAAAGAAGAACAGAAAGAGACAGCCTCAGGCTAGACCCAGGCTCTGGACATGATTTGTTAGTCTGTACTATATTGCCTTAAAGGATAATTTGTATTTGTACTTTGAATTTACTGCCAGTGTTTTAAAATTTTATATAAGTGTTGTATTCACAGCTTCTCTTAAAAAGGTGGACACTCTGACCACCTCGAGCCTATATTCTTATGAGACAATAATCTGCATGGACAGAGCATGGGCTTTCCAGTTTGCCACAATCCCCACCACTCCCTATTGTACCCCTCCCCTTAAGACCATTGTCTGCTGTTACTTTTTGTAACATTAGTGCTATTGATTTTCTTAGGATGAAAGGGAAATATTTTTATATCCATGACTTTATTATAAGTGGCAGGTAAAAATAGACCAGGAGGTTTGTATGTTACAGGAAACACGAGAAAGATTTCTTATTTTACAGAAATGAAGAATATTCTTATGTGTTTAATATGCAGCCGAGTGTTTCATCTTGAAATTAGCTAGCCTGCTTTGCTAATTTACCTTACCTACCTACCTATCCCTCCAGGTGTCAGAGTTTGTAACTGCTGGTTTGCATTAACTCCTGAGACCTGACCTACAGAGACAAAGCAGAGGATGCTTTGACCCCACGAGAAAGACCCTTAAAGTCACTGCTGAATTCTAAGCAACGGCAGGATGATGGCCATTTCCTTTTATGCTGCTTACCTCGGCTTGACAGTGATAGCTTAGAAACCATAACCTTGAAATTCAGGACCGAGGAGTGGGGCTCTCAATATTGGGAACAGGGCAGGAGTGATTAATAAGACCACTGGCCCTCTTTTCAGAGCTTCATGGTGCAATGATCAGTGTCTTGGGTCAGGCAGGCTGCTCTAATTCCAGAATTCCATGAACTGGGTGGCTTACAAAAAAACACATTTATTTCTCACAGTTCTAGAGGCTGGGAGTCCAAGATCAAGGCAATGGCAATTCAGGGTCTGCTGAGAGCCCACCTCCTGGTTCATGGCAGGGGTCCTCTCGCTGTGTCCTCACAGGGCAGAAGAGGCATCTTCCTGGGGTCTCTTTTAGAAGGTGATCTAATCCCTTCCCCAAGCCCCTACCCACGAATACCCCCACCTTGGGGATTAGGTTTCAACATATGCATTTGGGAGTCAGAGGGACTTAAACATTTTGGCCATAGCCGTCAGGGAGAGGTGCTGAGAACTTGCCTTAGAGCGCCTCAAAAATGGTCATTCCCTTTGTCTGGAGAAGGAGAGACGGTGCTGGGCAAGGTAGGAACAATCACATCCTCCTAAGGATGAAACAGTTTTAGAATTGGGAGCTCCTGGATGCATGACCTACAGATCAGCCGTGCCAGGAGGTACATTCTCTCCTTTATCACCGGCAAATCCTCAGTGTCATCTCTGACCCCAAAACCACCGGCTAGCAAGATCACCCTGACTCGGTTGTCTGTGCCTCAGTTTTCCAAATGCATCTCAGAGATACAGCTGGAAGAGGGTAGAGATCCAAGTGGCTGGTTATATTTGAGTCCCAGCCCCAGCACTATGGAAGCAGCCCTGTTACTTCCTGCTAGACATCTCCATAGCCACAGTGTGCTGAGAAACGTTTCCCAGGCCGAGCAAATTAATAGAAAACGTAATGTTCTTCTTTCCGCCCTAAAAGACCGGCGTATATGCCTAGCTTCTCTCTACCTGCTCAAAGCCGCTTTACCTGGCGCTCCCGGGACCGGCTTCCTTCCTCCCAGTTGTAACCCACATTCGCTGCTTTTTTAGGCATCTGCGGGGGGGGGGGGGTTAGCATTGTTAATAACACAAAGAGAGACCCAGCCACTACCTGCCTTCCTGAGTCAGGAAGAGACAGGGGGAGGTGAAAAAAACAGCCGGTCTGCATTTTCCCCAAGGACGGGGCCAAAGACGACGGAGTCCAGGGGAAGCAGAGTGGATACAGGCTAGACAAGAGAAAGAACTTGCTGATACAGAAGACTGTTAGCTCCGTGAAGGAATAGTGAGGTCTGCCCCTTCCTTCTTGATTCTCTCCTTTATCCGGAGTCGAGGAAAATCAGCCACAGAAGCACCTTCTCTTCAGTCGGTCTGTGGAGGCTGAGATGTTCATCTCTATCTAGTGGTGATTTTTCTTGCTAACGGTTTCCGCAGTCGGTACAGCCAGTGAGACTCAAGTCCCTCGTCACCAGAACACGGTGCGTGAATGACTGTAACGTTCGTCTTCTTTTTCTTTTCCCTTTTTTTTAAGATAGATAGAGAGCAGGAGCAGGAGCAGGAGCAAGGGAGGAGAGGGAGAAGCAGCTCCCCGCCGAGCAGGGAGCCTGACAAGGGACCCAATTCCAGGACCCTAGGATCATGACCTGAGCCGAAGGCAGATGCTTAACCGACCCGTGTAATGCTCGTCTTTAACATCCCTTTACAAACTCTCTCTGGCCTAGGCTGGTAGATAGAATAAATCAGCTCCCCCATCACCAAACCTTTACCTGACCCCTGCCACATGCGTAGCCCTGGGGTAGAAACAAAGATGACTAAACCTCGCCCTCCCTCCCTTAAGACCTTCACAGATGAATGTGGGGAGACAGATACCAGTACAGTGCTATTAATCCTAAAATACAAAGGGACACAGAACACTGTGGGAACATACCTCAGCAGGTATCAGGAAATGTTTAGCTGAAGAGGTAACATTTGAACTGGGTTTGGAAGGTCATATAGGAATTTGCCTAGTAGAAAGTAGGAAAAGGTATTATAGTAAAAGGAACTGCTGTGGCGGATATAGGATACACTACTTTTTTTTTTTTCTTGCTAAGGATCATTGTTGGACCTCTGAGGTCTTCTTTAGTGCTGATACCACCTGGGACACATACAGACTTTTGATACCATTCTTAAGGCCCTTGATATAATAATCCTCTTAAGTGAAAATGCTACCCTACGTAAATGACTTGAGAAACTGCCATTGGTCCATTCTCCCTGCAAAACCTCAGCATTAGAATCAAGCCCTTCTCTGCTTCCCTTCTTTTCTTTTCTTTCTTTTTTTTTTTTTTTTTAGGATTTATTTATTTAGGGGCGCCTGGGTGGCTCAGTCGGTTAAGCATCTGCCTTCGGCTCAGGTCATGATCCCCGTGTCCTGGGATCGAGTGAGTTGGGCTCCCTGCTCAGTGGGGAATCTGCTTCTCCCTCTCCCTCTAACCCCTCTTTCCCTCCCACCTTGTGCTCTTTCTCTGTCTCTCAAATAAATAAATAAAATCCTTTTTTTTTTTTAAGATTTTATTTATTTATTTGACAGACAGATCACAAGTAGACAGAGGCAGGCAGAGAGAGAGGAGGAAGCAGGCTTCCCACTGAGCAGAGAGCCCGATGCGGGGCTCAATCCCAGGACCCTGGGATCATGACCTGAGCCAAAGGCAGAGGCTTTAGCCACACCCAGGTGCCCCAATAAATAAAATCTTTCCTTAAAAAGATTTTACTTATTTGAGAGGGAGGGGCAGATGGAAAGGGAAAGAGAGAATCCTCAGCCGAATTCATGCCCAAGCAGAGGCCGATGTGGGGCTCGATCTCACGACCCCGAGATCGTGACTTGAGTCAAAATCAAGAGTTGGGTCCTTAACTGACTGAGCCACCCAGGCGCCCCTGTGCTTCCCTTCTTATTAGGCAATTTTTTCCTTACCTGCCTGATTTGCTTTCCGAAAGGGGAAAGGGTGAATTGTGTCCTGCTTCAGGGCCGAATGTCTATTTTTCAGTTGCTTATTAAGCATCAGTCTGCTCCGTGGATGTGAGGGAGGATCTTGGGCCTGGGGGAGGTGGGATTTCCAATACGGCTCCCCTGTCTTATTCAACTCTCTGCCCTTCTCTCCAGCCTCTTGCTGACACTGGCAATCAGGTAATCAGATAGATGACTGTTACATCAAAATCCCCCTGCCCACCACTTCATCTGGAGCCTGGCATTTCCTCACCCCTGGAGACACGGGGCTTGCTAGCTGCTTTCAAAATGTCAAAATCTGTTGAGAAGCTTTTCTGTACTATGAAGTGTTAGCATTATCCCAGTGCCTAGAAAGCCCCAAATTAGGAGGCGAGGGGAGGGGGAGTGCTTGTGGGTCCCCAGCGATCAGAGGATCAGAGGGGGGTCAGGGCACCTCTCCGCCCAGGCGCGCACCCCAGCTTTCCAGCCAGCGGGTGCTGGCTTTGCTGAAAGCCAAAAGCAGGCAGCCAGCCCCAGCCTGCATCTCAGTGAAGGCAAACCGGCGACACTCCCTGCCTCTCAGCGACAACCCAGCCAGCTGCCGGGAAACATGCACATCAGTGAGAGCAGGGTAAAAATAACAGTAACGTGGATCCCCGTGCCCCGTTGTAGGGCATGGCCATTCAGACTCTTGGACTCCCCAGCCCCAGCTCTGGGGACCTCTCCGTTTGGGTCTCCTCCTCCCGGTGACCTTGGTCAGACAACAAAACAGCATCTGCTCGGAAGCTCTGTTTCCTAACAGGCTCGTCCACTCGTGGGGAGGTGAAGTGTGAGGCAACCACGTCTGTGAGAATAGCAGCTGATAATATGTGTTGAGCCCCGTCAGGCACGGTGGTGAGCACCTCAGGTCCCCGGTCTCACGGAGCCCCCCCCACCCCAACCCAATGAAGTACTGTTGCCCCCATTTTACAGATGACTAAACTGAGGCACAGAGGGTTCACTTGAGGAAGGTCACGTGACTAGTGAGGGGCAGAGCCCCACAGCCCGCTCTTAATTCTTAAAGGTCAGCTCAGAATGAGGGCTCCGAAAATGTGCATCATTATTATTATTGTTGTTGTTGCCGTTGTTTCCTTTGGCTGATTATTGTCAGGTTCATTTAGGTACAGTTTTACTGCTCATTGTTGTATGGCTAACGTGAGGCCGATAGGGCAGGAAGCACATCTCCATGCCTGGAAAGGGAATGTGAGTAGCCGCCGAGTCTCAGTGACAGAGCTGCCCCCCCCTCCCTTTGTGACTCCATCGTCATCCTTGTCGATCGTGATCAAGGCAGCGTGCGTCTTTCTGCTGCAGGGGTGGGGGGGGTCAGGATCTAGGAGTCCACAGAAGCCAGCAGCCGGGGTCTACAGTGGAAAGGCCCAGCCTTTGAGGACCTGAATCCCACACCCTGGTCTGTTGCCTGTTAGCTGTTAATTTGAAAATAGTCATTTCACCTCTCAGAGCCTCTGTCTTCCCCTCCCAAAGATGGGTCACCACGAGGACTCCACGAGCCAGGAGATGTGCAGCAGCCTAGCCCCGCTCAGCCACCAAATAGGCATTTGCTAAACATTGCTCATGACGGAAGTTGAGAAGTTCACCGTCTGGGCATTGTCTTTTCATCAAACGGTTGCCTTGACTTCCAGAAACTTCCAGAAACTTCCACCTCTGAGATGAGCTACAGACATCACACACACACAGCAGTTATCACACTGTCATATTTGGGGCTTGGTAGCATCCTATTCAGACGTTCTCTGCAGACCCAGCGGCGGGCGTCAACAAATTCACTGGCTCTGTCCAGGGTGACCTCTGAGGGTGACTGCTGATTACTCCCTTCTCTGAGCCTCTCTGAGCACCAGAGGAAACTCCTATCTTTTGAGGTGAATCTCTCCCTCTGTGGGAGGGAGCCCCAAATCGCCAGCTATAAACTCCCACTAAACTCATTACTGCCCCCAGCTCCGCCGGACCAGCTCTCCCTTGGCTTGATCCAATCCAGCCCATGACCAGCATAAGACCTCCAGGCTGGACTTTCCCTAAAGTGTTTTGTAGCTCCCTCTTTCTCATATCACCCAGTGTTCCCAGAATGCCTTCAAACAGGGGACCAAAAAAAGCCTCAACGAAGATGCTTTCTGGAAACTGATGTGGAACGGATTCTCCCTCAGCCCCCAGCAGCCGAATCCAAACCTTGCTGATATTTCGCTTCCCTCCACCCATGCCATCACCTGCTGCTGACCCTCGGACTCCTTCTCGGTCACTTAGCCATGAGACCAGCCCTCCAGGTCCTGCTACCGCAGGTGGGCAGAGCCAGGGCGGAGCCAGGAAGCGGGGCCTGAATTGATGGGGGTTTGGGTTCAGCCCTACAGGAATTTCCACATATTTTGCTAACTGTTTGTTTAAATAGCAAGTATATTCAAAGCAAGCTGTCCCGACTGTTTCCAGTGGGACAATGATGTCTGGTTCAGGAATCGGCGATACCACTCCCACGCCTATTCACGGCATCAAACCACATTCGTGTTCTTTTCCCAGATAAGCCATGTTAGGTCAAAGTCCTTTTTCCTCCACGCTGTGCAAATGGACACCCCTCCAAACAGAGATTCTCAGAGGTTCATAGGACTTTCATTTTCTGAGTGTCGCAAGATACCTTGTAAGGTAAAAAGCTCAAACCATGATCGCAAGCCTTGTGCATTTTAAATATTTAGCAAGTTAATGCTTTTAGTCAACGCATGCACGTAGTACACATGTAATAGAATGGGGTTGGACCACAAGATCATTACAGGATTTCTTTTAAAATCAATTCCTCGTGCTCATATACATTTGGTCTGGTAATGGGACCAAGTTCAAAGTTGTCTAATAACATCTTGCCACTTTGCAATATCAGTGCCACGTCAGCATCTACTCAGCAACGTAACTTAACGTATTTAAAGACCCTTTAAAGATGTAACTTAAAGACCCCTTCCCTTCAGAGGCCTTTGTCTATCCCAGCTGTGGGGGTCTGACTCTGGAGCACCTCCTTGTAATTGCCCTCCACAGAAAATAGCCTGTTGAATTGGTGGGGGGGGGGGGGGGAGTTGGGGAGAAGAGGGCGGAGAAGCAGTGATTTCAAGCTTCCTTGGAGTTATTATACAGAATGAATCGCTTTAGAAATAATGCTTTGAATACACTACTAGGAAATTATACTGGAAGGTCCGAAACACAGTTGGTTAAGTTTTATAAGTAGCAGTTTTTTTCATCGCACAGATGGGTGCCTGCCTGCTTATTTATGTGTCTGCCCTCCTGGACCCTGACGGGCCACAGCTCACAACCCGGTTACGCTTGCTGCCCATGGTGCTGTTTGAGACGGCCGCGGAGGGCACGGTGTGTGTATCTGGCCCCTGGGGTGGCTGGCGTGGTCCCCAGCTCAGCCCCAGGAGGCTGCCCTCATTTTAGGACAATCCAAGCAGGACAGGCTGCTGCAGGCCTAGAAGGGAGACGCTGTCCCGGGTGCCAGTAGTCAGAGTCAGAAGCTACTTGCTTCGTACAGGTTTGGGCTCTAGCTCCTGGATTGTTTCCTAGAGCTGTTGTCACAAAACATCACAGACTGGGTGGTTTAAACAGTGGGAACGTTCTGGAGCCTGGCGATCTCCTGAAATCAAGGTGTTGGGGGGTTGGGTCCTTCCGAGGGCCATGAGGGAGAATCCTCCCCAGGACTCTCTCCATCCTTGTGTTCGTGCGGCCTTCTCCCTGTGTGTGTGTCTGTCTCGAAATCTCCCCTTTTTATAAGTGGAGTAGGGCCCACCCAAAAGACCTCATTTTAACTTAATGACCTCACTAGAGACCCCAAATAAGGCTATAGTCTGAGGTGCTGGGGGTTAGGACACCAGCATATGAACCCAGGAGGTACACAGTTTGGACCGTAACAGTTGCCAAAATGTTGTGTCTCCCCAGGGCCCTCCCTCCCTGCTGTCAAGTGCTTGTCCCCAATTTCGCAGTGAGGCTCCTGACTATGACAGCCCATAATTGGAGAAGGGCAAGGTGCTTGGCTTCTGTTTCTAGATCTTCCAGATTCTGATGTCTTGTGTCTGTCTTCCTGCCTTAAAAGCCCCCCTCCCTCCACCTTCCCGTCACTTCTGTTCCTTACTCCCCAACTTCCGCAGAAGGCTCGCCATCCTCCTACTCCCAAGGGAGCCTCCGAGTCAGTGTTGACTTCGTCCCTTGTCCTCCCACCCTCTCCCACGCCTGGGGCTGTCTGTTCTGCTTCTGGCACCCTACTCTCCTGCAACTCCCACCCCACCACAGCTGCTGCAGCTATGCTCCGCCCTCCCGGCTTCCCCCCTGCACCATGGCATCCGCCCTCCCCACCCCCCTGTCCCCCCCAACCCTCCTGCCATGGGTCTCTCTGCCCTCACCCTCTCCCTCCCCCAACCCCTGCAGTCATGTGTCCTAACCCTTAGCTTTGAGAAGCTCCCCCCACTCCATCAGGCCGCTTCAAGGGTCCCCCGTTCTCTACTCAATCAAGACAAAAGCCTTTGGCTTAGCATCCGAGGGGCTCTACGATTTTGAAATGCACTTAGATCTCGTGTTCGTTGACTTGGGCTGCCATCACAAAATACCTCAGGCTGGGTGGCATAGACATAGAAAGTTATTTCTCATAGTTCTGGAGGTTAGCAGTCTGAGGTCAAGCCACCAGCATGGTCTTATCGGGCGAGGGCTCCCATCCTGGCTTGGAGACGGCCACCTACACTGTGTTCTTACTCTGCCTTTCTGTGTGCGTGGAGAGAGAAAGAGAGAGAGGTTTCTCTTCTTCTTATGAGGCCACCAATCCTATCAGATTAGGTCCTACTCTTATGGCCTCTTTTTTTTTTTTTAAAGGTTTTATTTATTTATCTAAGAGAGAGAGAGCACACAAGCAGGGGGGGACAGAGCAGGGGCAGAGGGAGAAGCAGGCTCCCCACTGATCAGAGAGCCCAGTGTGGGGCTCGATCCCAAGACCCCAAGATCATGACCTGAGCCGAAGGCAGATGCTTAACTGACTGAGCCACCCAGGCGCCCCTGTTATAGCCTCTTTTCATCTTAGTTACTTCCCGAGGTCCTGTCTCCAACAGATTAGGGCTTTAGCGTATGAATTCAGGAGGAGTGCAGTTCAGTCTGTGGCGGACCTCGGGTGTTTGTTGAGTATGTACTATGTGCTGGACACTGGTCTAGGGGCTGGACATAGAGCAAAGTAGACAGTGGGTAGGCAGAAAACTCCATCTGTATCTAAATATCTGTAGACTTTATATATACAGATCTGTAAGTCATAAAGACGTAGATACATGCAGATACGTATACCCTCGCAAGTGCAGTGAAAAGTGCCTTGAAGAAAAATAAAGTATGCGAAGGGAGCAGAGGATACCAGGGGTGGGGCACTGTTTTAAAGGGTGATCAGGAAGGATCTCTAATGCTATGCCATTTAAGCAGATGGGGACATAAGTGAAACAACCTAAGCGTTCAGCCACTGGAAGTCAATTCGTTGGATCCAAAGCCTACAGATTTGGGGCACCTGGGTGGCTTAGTCATTAAGCATGTGCCTTCAGCTCAGGTCATGATCCCAGGGTTCTGGGATCGAGTCCCGCACTGGGCTCCCTGCTCAATGGAGAGTCAGCTTCTCCCTCTACCCCTCCGCCCCCGCTTGTGATCTCTCAGTCTCTCATTCTCTCTCTCAAATGAACAAATAAAATCTTAAAAAAAAAAAAAAAAGAACAAATGAGTGCCACCGTGTACCAATAAGACTTTATTTATGGACACTGAACTTTGAACTTCCTGTATCTTGTATATGTCATGAAACATCAGTCTGCTTTTGATACTTTTATTCGTCAGGCTAAGAATGGAAAAACCATCCTTAGCTTCTGGGATGTGTGAAAACAGGCAGTGGTCAAGCTTTGGCCCACGGGCTGCAGTTTGCAGAACCCTGCACGCAGCTGGACGAGGCTTCCCCCGTTGTGGGAGGAGTGCAGGGACCATGGTAGGACCAAGAACGTGAGTCCCTGGCACATAGTAGGTGCTCAACAGGTTATTTGTTGAAGGAGAGGGAGGAGAGCGGGGCGGAGAGGGCAGAGGGAAAGGGTGTCAGGGTGCCTACAAAGCTGAATTCCGGGCTCTGGGCTGATAGGACCTCGCCTCGCTCTCTCCTCTTGGGCTGCAAGGCCATTGCCGTCCGTTTCTTCAGGGCCCGTGCTGCCTCCAGAAGCAAAGAGGTGTTGACAGAGCCTTTGAAATGCCCACAAGTTCAGAGCCTCCGGGCCCCATTTAAGAGCAAACATCCCAGGCAGCCCTCCCACAGAGCCCAGAGAGATCTAGCCATGCCTCCTGCCGCCTGAAAAGCTTCCCCTGGCCACCCCAGACACAAATCCAGAAAAGGACACGTGTAGCCGCTGCCCAAAGCCCACTGGTGCCCTGTCCACAGCTTAATAACTCACAAGGGCCCTAATCTGCATTTGTAGCGAGAACATTTCCGTCCCCACTCGGAAAAGTCATTTGCATCCCCCATGCAGGGCCCCTGACTGCTATATTAATCTCCCCATTTGTCCCCTCCTGAGTCATCTAATATTACTGCTGGCTAATTAAAACATCAAAGCCCCAAGTACAACAGCCCTGCCAGGGGCCTCCTAATGCCTGGTTTCAAGTGTGCAGCTCGGCACAGCCCAGGGTGGAAAGGCACGGCTCACGCCCGGGCCCCCAGTTTCTCGGCTCGTAGTGACCACCCCTCGCACATCTGGAACCTCAGCAGACCGCCTCTTTCACAATGCCGGTTACGTCACTCCTGCCGCACCCTGCCAACCTGCTGGCTGCCCACCCACCGGCCGCACCCCATACCTCTTCCTCCCCCCTCCCCGTGCTCCCCACCCATCTGCCATCCCACCCGCTGCACGGCTCCCGGGCCGACCCCAGTGCCAGCACTGCGTCTGATACCCACCCCCACCCCGGTCTGGGATTCCAGGCACTCCCCAGCCCCTGGGGCAGCCATGCGGATGGTCAAGAGAGTTTGCAAACTGGCTGAGTGATGCTCAGTCTTCAGGGAGGACGGCCGGGGTGCCTCCCACTCGGGCGAGGTCCGATTTTTTTTTGGTTCTCGTGACTGCAGGCATGGTCAGAGGAATTAGTCGCTACCAAGTCTTGCCCAAAGATGTGACTTCCATCACCTGGTATCGGCTGGAGGAGACCGTAGTGGAGACAGAGCTTAAAGAGGCACTGGGGCTGTCTGGCCAGGCTTTCAGAGGAAATGGAGCTGCCGTGTGGCTTCACGAGGGGACAGAAGGAAAGTAGCTTGGAGCTTAGCAGGCAGGAAGTACAAATGAGAGCGAAGGGAAGAATTCTTCCGCATCCTCCTTCTGCTCCTGGTGTGATCAGACTAGTCACACTTGTGGTGATGGTCGTACTGATAGGACAAACAGGTGTACTATAGATGACTGTATAGATTATAGTGCTCTAGGGGCGCCTGGGTGGCTCAGTGGGGTAAAGCCTCTGCCTTCGGCTCAGGTCATGATCCCAGGGTCCTGGGATCGAGCCCCGCATCGGGCTCTCTGCTCCATGGGAGCCTGCTTCCCCCGCCTCTCTCTATGCCTGCCTCTCTGCCTACTTGTGATCTCTGCCTGTCAAATAAATAAATAAAATCTTAAAAAAAAAAAAAAGATTATAGCGCCCTAGTCTACTGGCGTGGATTAGAACGCCAGTAGCGGTATGCGGTGGCCAGCATTTAGGAGGTGATTGCATTCATCCAAGTGAAAGATGATGTTGGTCTGGCCAGGGAGGACAAGATCGAGAACGAGGAGGTGGTGGATTCTAGAGCTATTGAGAAGCTAAAATGGTCGGGCTTGGGGCGCCTGGTGGCTCAGTGGGTTAAAGCCTCTGCCGTCGGCTCAGGTCATGATCCCAGAGTCCTGGGATCGAGTCCCGCATCGGGCCTCTGCTCGGCAGGGAGCCTGCTTCCTCCTCTCTTTCTCTCTGCCTGCCTCTCTGCCTGCTTGTGATCTCTATCTGCCAAATAGAATAAATAAAATCTTTAAAAAAAATTTTTTTAAATGGTTGGGCTTAGGGATGGATCAGGTGCAGGGGATAAAGAGAATGATGTCCAGGATAGCTCCCACCCATGGCTTGCACAGGCAGATGGATGGTGAGGCCCAGCACTGAGATGGGAACCACTGGGGGTGACTGGATCTGGCCACAGCAGGGAGGTGTGGAAGATCATGAGTCATGGCACCTCCCATGTGTTCTCTGCTATCACTTGCACGCTTCTGGAGGCTGTGATATGCCTCTCACCTCAGGACCTTTGCATAGGCTGGTCATTCAGCCTGCAAGACCTTGCTCTTCTCTCTTTGCCTGATTGACACCTATTTGTCCTTCAGGTCTTGACTTAGGAGTCAGATACCCTGGGTGAGGTGCCTCTCCTGTGTGCTTCCACAGTCCCTTATACACTGCCAACATCCCATGTTATAGTACCCATTGCATTTGGTTATAATGACTGTAACAACTGTCGTCCCTCCCCCCACCCCCGCAGTGCACTATGAACTCCCTGAGGACAGAGATCACCTCTGTCTCGTTTGTCACTATAGCCCTGACCCTTGCAACCTTGCTTAGAACATAGGAGATACTCAATAAACACATGCTGAATGAATGAATGAACAAATAAATGAATGAATTATGCATAATGACCAAGAGGCCAAGAGGCAGGAGAGTCTAGCAGTTGAGGACATGGTTTGCAGGGCAGACTGCCAGGATTTGATGCCTGGCTCCAGTGTACTAGCTGTGTGACCTCCGACAACCTAGTTAACCTCTCTGTGCCTCTGTTTCCTCATCTGTAAAATGGGCATGATAAGATTTTGCTTGACATACCGTAAGTGCTTCTTGAATGCCAGTTTTCAGTATTAGCCCTTCAGTGTAGTCTATGATTTCTTTCCTGGACTCAGCCCACTAAATGGTAATTCACAGCTTTCTCACTCACCTGAGTTCTTCCAAGCCAAAAAAATGAGGACCCGGCCTCCTGTCTGACTTCATCTCCTGGTGCTAACCACACTCCTACACTCCAGCCACACTGGCCTTCTTGCTGATCCTTTGAAGCTTATTCCTACCACATGGCCTTTGCACTTGCCTTTCTCCCCTCATCATCATATGTCCTTATCACTAACTGATATTTTATCATTCATGTATGGCTTTACTTATGATTTATCTCCGCTTCTCTCCCAGCAGTGTGCCAGGGCACTTTCTGTCTTGTTCACTACAGTGTCCCCAGTGCCTAACAATGCCTAGCACACAGTAGGTGCTCAATAAATACCAGTTGAATGTGTGAATACCCTGCCGCAAGGTCACTGTGCAGTGCTCCGTTCTTTGGCATGAGTGTCACTCCACACTCGCTTGTCTTCCCTCTCTCACTCAGCTGACGTGGCAGGGTGTGCCTGCTGCCTCTCCCTTCCAGTTGCTGACTGAGTGACGCTTGTGTGATGCATAGGCAGGTAGACAATTACTCAGAACCACCCAAGACTGAACGTGATCCTTATTAATGAGGTCTAAACTGGATGGGCCAACATTGGTGAGCCCAGGACTTATCTCCCACCACCAGCTGGGCATTTTGTATATGGAAGTGAAGACAAATGGGGGACTGAAATTGTTCAACACAGAGGGGCCCATCTGTGCAAAGGCCCTGAGGCAGGGACTCACTTGGCATTTTTGAAAGGCAGAAACCTGAAATTTGGGTGAAATATTCTATGCTTCAAAACTTTATCATTGAATCTTTTCTGTTTTTCTAGTACGCACTAGAAGTAGTGAGTTTGGACTGTAGCAGGAAAGCCCAAACATCCAAGAAACTTGACCTGGCTTCAGGTTTGATTCCTCAGCCCTGAAAGCTGGTACCATTCAGAGAGGCTGACAGCGTCCCTTGGTTCTTTCCTCTTTCAACAAACATTCAGTGAGTCCCTGCTATATGCTGGGGCCTGTACTGGACACCAGAGAGGCCACCTTTGAGTTCCTGGCCCCTCCCTGCAGAACAGAACCCAGAAGGCTTTTTCACAGTGCCTCCTTCTGCATAGACAGAGGGACCAGGTTCCCAGCCACCTTGCATGCGTCACCCTGGGAGAATGAGTCCTTACTCTGTGCAGATACTTAGTGACTCTGAAAGATGCCGGGAAAGTGACTCTACTCCCCATCCCCATGGAGACAGTTCTCCAGTGCCCTCAGGACCCTGTCTAATGTCCCATCCTTCCTTCTCTCCTCAAGCCCCCTGCCTCGGGAAAACAGTCTCCCACAAAGAATGGCAGCCCCTCCAAGTGCCCCCGCTTCCTCAAGGTCAAGAACTGGGAGACTGACGTGGTTCTCACCGACACCCTTCACCTTAAGAGCACACTGGTGAGTATGCCCGCAGAACGTAGACCCACCTCACACTAACTGCGTTGGGTGTTGGCTAAGTCTGTGTTGTGGGGACTGTCCTGTGCACTGTGGGGGGTTTACCATCACTCCTTGCCTGTCCCCACAAGATGTCATCACCCCTGCTGAAGTTCTGACAACAAAAATGTCTCCAGATATCACTCAGTGTCCCCTGGGTGGGAAATCCACTGCCATTTGAGAACCGCTGGTAGCTACTGACGCACTCATGGCAAGACTTTTTATTATTAAGTATTATTTAGTATTAATATTATTAATACTTTATTGGGTACCTTGAACCCAAAAGAATCCAAGTGGAGGAGTTGCTTGTTCCGAACACATTTTCTCTGTCTCTCACCGCCTGACCACTGATCAAATATGGAACGAGCCCTTCCTTGCTTTCACTGTGTTTCAGCTGAACTTTTATATCATATTTTTTTAAAGATTTTATTTATTTATTTATTTGACAGACAGATCACAAGTAGGCAGAGAGGCAGGCAGAGAGAGAGAAGGGAGGAAGCAGGCTCCCTGCTGAGCAGAGAGCCCGATGCGGGGCTCGATCCCAGGACCCTGGGATCATGACCTGAGCCGAAGGCAGAGGCTTTAACCCACTGAGGCACGCAGGCGCCCCGATATCATATTTTTTTTAATAGCCAGCCAGGCAACATGTTGCTTTACACTTTTGTTAAAAATGACCCTCTTGGAAGAATGTTGTATTGGTTAGCTATTGCTGTGTAACGAACATCCCCGCAACTCAGTGGCTTAAAAACAACAACCACGTATTATTTTTCAAAAGTCCGCAGATTGGCTTGGTGGTCCTGTCGTCTCAGTTGATCTCAAGCATCAGCAGTCCACCTGAGAGGCCAGCTGTGGGTGGGCTGGTCTGGGTGGCCTCGACTGGGATAACTCAACTCTGTTTCATGTGATCTCTCATCCTCCAACAAGCTAACTTGGCCTTGTTCCCATGGTGGTTGAGAGGTTTTCAGAGAGAATGAGCAGAAGCACACGAGACCTCTTGAGGCCTAGGCATGGGGTGGGCCCAGCCTCACCTCTGCCATTTTCTATTGGCCAAAAGCAGGTCACATTCAAGGGGAGAGGATTTAGGCTCCACCCCCTCAATGAGAATTGCTGTTAAGTCACATTGCAAAGGGTGGGACTATAGGGCAGAGAAGAATTGGGGCTACTTTTTTGCAGTCAGCGTCCCACAGATGTGTTTGAGTGAGTGACTATAACATGAATCATGAACATGATTCCATGATCAACATGGAATCAAAAAAGTACTTAGGTACCAATGAATCCCAGGGAGTGCCAGTCAGAAAGCCCCTCTTCCCCTCGTTGAGTAGAGCAAACGTTTTCAGAACCTTAAAACACGGCCTGTCCATCTTCCCCTTGACTGATGACCGTATCCTACAATGATTTGAAGCTGGTACTTGAGAAATCCCGTTTGGGAATTAAAGGCCAGGTAAACTCCACAACAAATGTCAGATCCAGGCCCACAGCCCCCCTTGTGCTAAAACCAAGCGATCCTCCAACTCTCTCTTTTCCCTCCAGGAAACAGGGTGTACCGAGCACATCTGTATGGGCTCCATCATGCTCCCTTCTCAGCAAATACGAAGGCCTGAAGACGTCCGCACGAAAGAACAGCTCTTCCCTCTCGCCAAAGAGTTCATTGATCAGTACTACTCGTCAATTAAAAGGCAAGTGTGTGTTGACTCTGGGGCCCCGGGGTGAATTACCGAGTACCAGGACAAAGACTTCAGCTCCAGCTCTACAACATCTGAGCCGAGACCTAAGCATGAAGGCTCTGCCCTCCACACACACAAGTTGAAAGCTGGTGGCCCCAGGGCCACATCTGGCCCCCAGAAATGTCTTTGTTTGGCCTGCAAAGCGTTGCTTAAATTTGAAGCATTTCACGTAATCCCGTGCCTAGGCATACTACCTTAAAGAAACTCTCACACTTGTTCACCAGAAGACATATGTAAAAATGTTCACTGAGATATTGTTATGAACAGGGAAAAAAATTAAAATCAAAGAACCAACAGGAAATCACCTCAACTCCTTCAACAGGAGAATGTGTGAGTAACTGGTGGTTATTTTCCAAGTCGTGGAATATTAGACAGCTGCAGAAAATGAGCCAGTCAGCACCCAGCATGTTCATGGGCACAAAGCTCGCAAATAACTACGCAAAAGGAAGAAAGAATAAGTTTGTAAAATAATTCATTCAGGGTAGCACCCTTTATATAAACTTTTTCAACATACTGTACGTGATTTAGGGACAATTTATACATGTGACAAATATATAAAGAAAAGCCTAAGATGGGGCTCCCTGGGTTGTTCAGTTGGTTGAGCGACTGACTCCTGAGTCAGCTCAGGTCGTGACCTCAGGGTCGTGAGATCGAGCCCCACATCAGGCTCTGCACTCAGCACAGAGCGTGGTTGGGATTCTCTCCCCTCTGCCCCTCCCTCCACTTGAGCATGTGCACGTGCACACTGTCACGCCCTGAAATAGATAAATAAATCAAAAAAAAAAAAAAAGAAAGAAAGGAAAGAAAGAAAGCTTGAGACACTTTTGGGAAGAAAGTGGGTCATAATGGGAACATAGGCTCCAAGGAACTATAATATCATTTCTCATTTGTTATTTCTTAGGCCTGAGTGTTCATTATATATACTATTCTCAATACTTTTTTGTAAGCCCCCAATTTTTCATAATAATATTTTCAACTTCCTAAAATTGAATTTCTTGTCATCGTTTAAAAATTAGAAGAGTTCTCTTTAAAAATCAGATTTCCAGGGGTGCCTGGGTGGCTCCGTCGGTTAAGCATCTGCCTTTGGCTCACGTCATGACCCTGGGACCCTGGGATCGAGCCCCACATTGGGCTCCCTGCTCAGTGGGGAGCCTGCTTCTTCCTCTCCTGCTCCCCCTGCTTGTGTTCTCTCTCTGTCAAATAAATAAATAAAATATTTAAAAATAAATTAAAATAAAATAAAATAAAAATCAGATTTCCAGGAGCACCTGGCTGGCTCAGCTGGTGAAGCACATGACTCTCGACCTTGGGGTTATAAGTTCAAGGCCCACCTTGGATGTAGAGATTACTTAAAAATCAAATCTTTAAAAATAAATAAATAGATAAATAAAAATAAAAATCAGGTTTCTAGTTTCTCTTGAAAGGAGACTTGGCCTCCCTGGGCCCCCATTCCTACCAGCAGCGTGCCAGCTGCCCCCTTTGAACCAGACATAGGCTTGCCCGCTGGCCACAGTCCCCACCCAGCCAGTTCGGTCACCGCTGGGCCTTCGTGGGCATTTGAGTTCGCAGTCTGCTTGTGCTTGAACCGTTGTGTCCGCATATCAACTCAGACTTGCTGTGGCTTTTGCCCTCCTGGAATGGTTCGCTCTTCCCACCGACCCCTAATTCAGGAGAGAAGGTGACACTCCCATGTCCCTTCCTTCCTCACTCAGATTCGGCTCCAAAGCCCACACAGAGAGGCTGGAAGAGGTGAACAAAGAGATTGAAACCACGGGCACCTACCAGCTCAAAGACACGGAGCTCATCTACGGGGCGAAGCACGCCTGGCGGAACGCGTCCCGCTGTGTTGGCAGGATCCAGTGGTCCAAGCTGCAGGTAGGCAGTGAGCTCTTTGGTGAGTGGGGAGGGATGAGCCTTACCAAGGGTCAGCTCTTTCCAAGGCTACCTGGAAGTCATGGCGAGATAGTAGGTGGTGGTCACGGGGGCCCAGATTCTCAGGTCATGACTGACTCTGCCTCGTAGTCATGTCTCATTGAGCCAACACAGTGTTTTTTTTTTTTAAAAAGGAACTTGCACATCTATTGATGAGGCTTATGCTCTCCACTTTACCATAGACCCTACCATTCCCTTTTGTCTTCCTCCTACTCTCTGATTTATATTCTCTGTCTACTCCCTGAAAGCGTTAGATTCTGCGTCCCCTGCTAAGATTTCTACCCCCCCCCACCCCCCACCCCCTGGGAATAGTCTGAAGTCGCAGGTAGTTTCGTTATCAAGACCAAGGTGGGGGGTTGTTTGATTGTTATTTGTTTTGTTTTTA
Source organism: Martes martes (assembly GCF_963455335.1). Lineage (NCBI taxonomy): Eukaryota > Metazoa > Chordata > Mammalia > Carnivora > Mustelidae > Martes > Martes martes. The sequence goes on from NC_137901.1 coordinate 79,776,647, forward strand.
AATCCCTGATCCCTAGTAACTCAGCAGGAAATATATCCAGCCCACTAAAGTCTCTCCTTTACTCACCATCCTGTAGCCACCTGTACCTACACAGGGGCTTTTTCCTGGTTTGATTGACTGTGGTTATTAGGAGAGAGAAACACACACACACACACACACACACTATAAAACCCAGCCCAGGTCTCATTAGCAGAGTGCTCGCTCTCCGAGTGGGGCAGCAGGTGGAGTGGGCTCTGGGTTCTCCTCGGCTGCCCTGGGGGAGCCTAGGAGAGAGGGAGGAGGCACCCATTCTTACCACCTGCCCCTGGCAGGTGTTTGATGCCCGCGACTGCACCACGGCCCACGGGATGTTCAACTACATCTGCAACCACATCAAGTATGCCACCAACAAAGGGAACCTCAGGTAAGCCTGCCGGCTTGCGGGAGGGGTGTCTGATGTCCCCAAAGCATTGACCGTTGGGTCTGGAGTTGGCTCGCCTGCCGGGGAAATGCTCCCCCTCTCCTCTCGGGGAGAGGTGCCCAGCTGGGAGAGGTGTCCTGGCTGCTCTGTCCCACCTGCCGTATCCTGTCTCTTGGGACTGTTGCATGTGTTGCAAAGCTGCAGTGGCCAAAATCACGTTCAACCCACAGTTCGGTATCAACCCCGTGGAAAGGGCAGGAAGGGGTGTTTCCCATTCCCAGGACTGGGAAAATCCCAGTGCCAGTGGTGACCTGCTTGTACCAGCTCCTGCCGTAGCCTGGAGCTGTCTTAGAATGTTCCTGGATTTAAAAGACAATGTCTCTTCCTGTCGATGTGGGCATGGCTCCTTCAGGTTCCACCAATCCGAGCCACACCTTGGACTCCTCTCGCCCCAAACAAAGAACAAAGGCCCGGGCAGCAGGCTAAGGCAGGGAGGCTCCGGTGCGGGCTGGTGGCTTCCGCGCTGGCAAGTTGCTGCTGGAAGGGAGCGGCTGGAGCCCTGCGGCTGGCCAGTTCTACTTGTCAGGCCTCTGCCCTCGGTTCTGGCCCAGCGTCTGGTCCCAGCTGCCGAGGACCAGCCCCACAGTGGGTCCCTGCATGCCACTGTACGGAGAGTCCCTGTAGGGAGATGCAGATTCCCTGCCCTGAACTCATCCCCATAGTGGCTCGCTTGCATTAAGCATGGGTTTTCTTGGCCATGTCCCTTCCTTGAGAAGGAAACGCCGCTCCGGCTGAGCCCGCCAGGAGCGAAGGGGCCTGTAATAGAAGCCCAGAGCCTGCTTGGGGAATTGGTCTTTCGATCTTTTCCTAAAAGACCTCAAAGCTCCGAGAACATCAAAGAACCGTCCTCTATATCCTAAGTGTCAAAGGAGAGCCCCGTGAGGTCTCAGCCCTCCAGGAGCTTAGGGGATGTTCTGGTAGCTTCTAAATGGTGCTATTACAAAGCAATATTGGGTGGGAGGGGTCACCAAAAGCCAGACAGTGCACCTCCCCTTTTTTCAGTTATTAATTGTGGGGGTTCTTGAGATCTTCTCCTAAAGAAAACAGTCAACCGATTCTCTCTCTCTTTTTTTTTTTTTTTTGACAACCACACATCTGGACATGATAGGAAGGCCAGCAGAGAATGTATACCATACACAGAAATAATCTAGCCATAACAGAAGAAGGCAGGCCAAGGAGAAGAAGGGAGGGAGAGGGAAATATAAGGCGTTCAATCTGCCGTTCAGTGAAATTATGTTTAGGAGACATAAATGGGTTCTGTTTCTCCTGTTGGTCTCAGTTCCCGCACACAGAGTAAGCATTCCACCCGCTGAGTGTGATTCTGGTGTTTCTAAACACGCTTTTTAAATATATATGTTACACAAACACCCTTTATCTGGTGCTCAACCAAAGAAACGGCAGCGTGTTTTACTGCTGAAGGGAACGCTGTCAGTTTGACTCATTCTGTGTTCATCTCCAATATGGCACCTTTGCTAGGAGGCTGTTGGGAGCACTCTTGGCTCCGTGGGACTCCTACCTTCAGCCCTCGTTCTAGACTCACCCCCACCTGGTGCAGTGCACCTTCCCTGCAGTATTAAATGAAATACAGTCTTAGGCACACGGTAAGACCCACAGGTACTCAGAAAGAAGGTGGCCCTGGGAACAGATAAGATGGGATGCTTTGTAGAGGAAGTGAATCTGAGTCCGGCCTTGAATTTGAGCACATGACAGCAGAGAAGGGTTCCTGCCAACATGGGCAGCAGGGCCACGTTCCAGTGGCAGAATGTGTAGAGGAGGAGATCTCCAGGCAATGGGCTGGACCTGCCCCGTGATCCTCATGTGGACACAAGCCAGGGTGGCGGCTCCCCTAGCCTGGGATTGAGTCCGCAGATGGCGCTGACGAGCCGGGGTGGCCGGAGCTCCTGGGATGAGTTCGCATTGAACCACGTTGTGAAGACGTCATTCTCCTTTCTGTTGTTTTCAATCCTTCTGATGATGCCAAAGAGGAAGTCTCAGTTTGGTGAGGAGACATCCATAACACCTCTCTAACGCTGCCGATCTCCCCATCAGAGGTGCTCCCCAGAGCACCCAGTTGGGTGCCTTCAGCAAACCACAACACCTTCCTGCAATGTAATAATGGTATACGGTCTCCTCGATGCCTGTCTAGGTAGGCGAGGCCAGTGGCGATCTCCAGTTTTCGTTTAAGGCGAATAAATGTGAGTGCAGGGGAAGCAATAGGGGTTCTTCTTAGCTGTAAGTGTGTAGACTTCTGAATGGTACTGGGGGTGGGCGGGTGGGGCGAGAAGTTAAGGATGGAGATAAGAGCAAGATTGGAACTGTGAATCAGTGGTGGGCTCTTAGAGGGAAGGAGGATCCCACATTGTTTTCCCGGAAATCACCTGCTGCCAAAGACCCCTGGGAAACTAGCCCACGTCAGGAGTGTTTGAGTCTCCAATTAGGGCAGCAATCTTTATTTTTCGGTGGGCTGGCATGGGACCTCCCATCCTCCACCCTTCCTCAGACCAGTGCTCCTGTGGAGGGACAGGACATAGTCCCTCCCTTCCAACAGCAGCTCCATGGTCCCTTGGGGACCTGGGCACAGAGGTCATCCGTCCTGAGCCTCACGCACTGGGTGACGCCCTTTCCCATAAGTCCGTGAGGTGTGAGCCCCGCCCTGACAGCACACGTCCCCCTTTCTCCGTCCCAGGTCTGCCATCACCATATTTCCGCAGAGGACCGACGGCAAGCATGATTTCCGGGTCTGGAACTCTCAGCTCATCCGCTATGCCGGCTACAAGCAGCCCGATGGCTCTATCCTAGGGGACCCAGCCAATGTGGAATTCACAGAGGTATGTGCCCCTGTGGCCCCCGCCTGGGCTCTGAATCCCCCAAACTGGCTTCTTCCACAGCCTTTTCTTACTTTAACATTATCGTCATAGGGAAAGCGGCCAGTGGGGTACCACTGACTCCTCTCCAGACCTCCTGCTCCTTTTGGCTGCCCTCACTCCGTCTGGTGACCTTCCAGCTGGCCATTTGGTCATTTGCATCCATTACCTCCCCCAGCTCTCATGATAGGAACTGTTGTCCCACTTTCCAGATGACTAGACTGAGTCTCACCATAGCCCAGTAGCCAAAAGCCATCAAATACCCAAAGCCATCAAATGAGCACAGAGAAAGCCGCAAGTGCAGTCCACATCTGCCTCCCACAAGCCGGAGAGGAGCTGACACGTATACCGGTTCTGAGCTGGGTAATACATCGGACTCCTATCATTCATTCACCCGTTTACCCGCTTCTAGCTACCCAGCCCTTCTTTGGATGGGCTTGTCTCTGCATCGTACCAAGACGACCCCAGTTTCTGGTGGCCCAAGTCAGTTCATAAAAGCCAGCAGGAAAACGCACACCGCCATCTCCCCATCTGTGGGGTGCAGACAGGTAGCACAGGTAATGCACGGGAGCTTCCAGCACCTGTGCCCATAGGAGACACCGCAGGCAGACCCATGCCGAGAATGAGCTCGGGCACACAGCCCGGCTCCCCTCTTATTTATCACCCACTCATCCCCAGCTGAAGTTCATCTCTGTTCTTTCCTCAAACACCACCCCTCAGGACAGAGCTGGCAAGATCCAACGCTTCTCCAGTCCCGCATGACAGCTGACTTCATTTGCATGTGGCTTTTCTTATTAAAATACTATTATGGAGGAGAAGGGGCTGTAACCAGGGCGACCAGGAGTTGCACCTGTGCCGATTCCGACTCAGCCAGACTCTCGGCTCCACTTGGCTGAGCGCTAACTGCAAAGTTGGCTGACCTTGTCCTCCTGGCCACCGGAACAGAAACGCCACAGCGGCTTCCTCCCCTTCTGTCTCCAGAAACCTTGCTGACAGCCCGTGTTCTCCTAAGCCCCTGATTTCGTGCTTCCTCTTTCTACGGACACTGCAGACAGAAACACCCCAAACATAACCCTAACCGTGTCTTTTGAAACCCACTCTCCCTGTGCTGTCCAGTGGGGCAGCCCCTGGCCACGTGTGGCTGGTGAGCCCCGGAAAAATCCAAATTGAGGTGTGTTGTAAGCGTAACATACACACCAGATCTCGAAGACTGAGAACAAGACAGAGAGTGGAAAATAGTTCATTAATAATTTTCATCTTGATTACATATTGAAATAATATTGTAGATAATTTTAGACTATTATATTTATTAAAAATTAATATACTGATGGAATTAAATGTATTGACATTTGTTAAATGTCTTTTATTATAGTAATATGAATAATGTATTTAAGAATTTATCATTATGACATTAATGATGATTAATACATTTAATTATATGTTATATATATTTGATATATTTATCAGATAACTATATTACATATTTAACTTAAATGTTAAATATATTATTAGAATATATTGCTATCGGTACTTTAATATAATATTGATAAGTTAATACCGATATAATAAATATTATAATTATGATGATAATTAATAATCAAATGTTATTGAAATTAAAATATATTATTTAAATGAGCCTATTATTGAAATTATTTCACTTGCTCTATATTTGGGCTCTTTTTTTACTTTTTCAGATGTGGCTACTAAAGGGGAGCCTGGGTAGCTCAGTCGGTTAAGTGTCTGCTTTCCACTTAGGTCATGAGGGATTGAGCCCCATATCAGGCTCCCTGACGAGCAAGGAGTCTGCTTCTCCCACTCACTCTTCCTCTCTCTCTCAAATAAATAAAATATTATTTAAAAATTAAAATTTAGGGGCACCTGGGTGGCTCAGTGGGTTAAGCCTCTGCCTTCGGCTCGGGTCATGATCCCAGGGTCCTGGGATCGAGCCCCACGTCGGGCTCTCTGCTTGGCAGGGAGGCTGCTTCTCCCTTTCTATCTGCCTGCCTCTCTGCCTACTTGTGATTTCTCTGTCAAATAAAAAAATAAATAATCTTTAAAAAAAAATAAAAAAAATTAAAATTTAAGGGGCACCTCAGTGGCTCAGTCATTAGGCATCTGCCTTCAGTTCAGGTTGTGGTCCCAGGGTCCTGGGATCGGGCCCCGCATCAGGCTCCCTGGTCAGCGGGAAGCCTCTCCCACTCCCCCTGCTTGTGTTCCCTCTCTGACTCTGTCTCTCTCTGTCAAGTAAATAAATAAAATCTTTTTTAAAAATTAAAATTAAGGGGCGCCTGGGTGGCTCAGTGGGTTAAAGCCTCTGCCTTCGGCTCAGGTCGTGATCTCAGGGTCCTGGGATCGAGCCCCGCATCGGGCTCTCCGCTCGGCAGGGAGCCTGCTTCCTCCTCTCTCTCTCTGCCTGCCTCTCTGCCTACTTGTGATCTCGCTCTGTCAAATAAATAAATAAAATATTAAAAAATTAAAAATTTAAATTAAATTACATGGAGCTACTAAAAAATTTTCAAATACCTATGTGGCTTGCTTTATATTTCAATTCGACAGCTGCTCTAACAGATGCATTTATGCACAAATTCTAATCATTCCGCCCTCATCAAATGTGGTAGGTTCTCTATCTCAGGGTACCCGATGCACGCAGTTCCAGAGTGAGTACCTGGGACGTGCCAGACCCTGGGCTCGAGGGTGGTGTAGATAAAACAGTCAGATTCCACTCTTGCCGTCCGGGAGTCCCCGGTGGGCAAGAACAACATGGCCCAGAGCCTCCAGAGGAAAGTGCCGCTGGCCGGCTTGCACTGGGGTCTCTGTGCCTCCTCCCCCCGCCGCTGTGGCTGGGGGGCCTGGGGTACGGTGGCAGCGGAGGTGGTGTGACCTGGCCACTTCTGGTTGCAGATCTGCGTCCAGCAGGGCTGGAAACCCCCAAGGGGCCGCTTCGACGTCCTGCCACTCCTGCTCCAGGCCAACGGCAACGACCCCGAGTTGTTCCAGATTCCCCCAGAGCTGGTGTTGGAAGTGCCTATCAGGCACCCCAAGTAAGAGGAACCGGCAGGGGGAGGGAGGTAGGGGGGGATTCATCCAGTGCCCCTCTCTGCCTCTCCCTAACCCCCTAACTCTCCCTCTAGCCCAGACAGAGGCAGAAAGGGGGTCTTGGTTTCTTGCTCACAGTGGATTCCCCCAAGCAGTAAGTCCTCCTTGACCTGCCAGGGGATGACCATCTCTTCTGAACCATAATCTCCCTCCTCACCCCACTCCTACACAGTCAACCGGGACCTGCCCTTTTCCAGCCTTTTTCCAGCTTTCCAGAAAGCCAGAAGCACCTCCTGTCTTGTTGTGGGCACTCATTTTAAATAGAGCTGTTTAAAACTATGTGACCTGACGTGGGTCAAGTCCAGAAGGAATTTGGAGCCAGGAAGGAACTGTAAGAGCCGGGCCAGCAGCACGAGTGGAAGTCACACTTTGAGAGTGAAGGAAATCCACAGTGAGACCCTGACCTTGGAGGCAAAATGGGGGTGGGGTGGGGCAAAAAGCTCAATAATCCAAATATTATTTTAATGCAGTCTTTTTATAAAAATTAATTTTTGTATCAAAAAATTATCAAAATCTAATTTTAAAATGTTTATGTGAAAATTTTAAATAAAGACAGGATCCAGTTCAGGGCTGAAATTCAGGTAAAGCAAGCAAGGTGAGCCATGCATGTGTCAGGTGAGACCTGTCTTTATTTAAAGTTTTGATGGTTTGTTGTGGATTTTTTTTGGAGGGGCGGCACTGATTTTGTTTGGAAAACATGGAGTTAATTTAGAATGTAATGTAAAAAAAAAAAAAATAGTACTGGTCTTGATTACTGGGTTTGTTAGAGCCCTCTTAAATTTTGCACCCAAGGCTAGAGCCTTAATGACTTCACTCTCGTCCCATCCCTGGAGAGGGAGCACGTTTCCTGAGGCTCCTGACACTGCCCAGTATCTGGGAACTCACCCGATCTTCCCGGTGAAACCTGGCCTACATTCATCAATGCATTCCATCAACATGGTTTATGAATCCTGCTCTGGGCCAGGCATTGTGCAACCTTTCATAGCTGAGTTGGTCGCTGCCTCCATGGTGTTCTCCATCTCAAGAAGGAGAACTTACACGTACTCTTACCTAAATAAATATTTAATTCTAATAAAGTGCTACAAAAGAAATTTTATGATCCCCAGAGGCATCAAGCCACCTGACCCAGCCTAAACTGAGCATCAGGGAGGGCTTCCAGAGTAAGCAACATTTTAGCTGAGAATTAAAGGTTAGGTAAGGGCTGGGCAGACACAGAAGGAAGAGAGAGGATCCCGGGAGGAAGCACATGCCGTGCAAAGGCCCTGGGGTAGGAAGGAATTTGGCAAGACTCCCTTCCTCCTGGATTGGCTTTCAGAATGGGTTCTGGAGATCAGTGGCGGCCCAGTGCAGTGGCTCCCAGGCTTGCATGTTCCTCCACATCACCTGGGAGACATGTTAAAATGCGTCTCATTGGGCCCGGCTGTGGAGCCTGCAATCCTACCGGTCTGAAATGGAGCCCAGGAGTCAGGGGCTGACCTAGCGAGCCCCAGGAGGCAGCTGGCATCTCCATATCCCCGGGCTCCGGCTGCCCCACCCACGCGTCTGCCTGAGAGACTCCTGCCCCGTGGTGAGCTGGGCCGTGTCGCTCTCCGCAGGTTTGAGTGGTTCAAGGATCTGGGCCTGAAGTGGTACGGCCTCCCCGCTGTGTCCAACATGCTGCTGGAGATTGGCGGCCTGGAGTTCAGCGCCTGTCCCTTCAGCGGCTGGTACATGGGCACAGAGATCGGCGTCCGCGACTACTGTGACAACTCTCGATACAACATCCTGGAGGTGAGGTCCCTCCCTGGCCATCGCCATGGGCAGGCAGGAGGCAGAGGGGGCAGGCCCAGCGCTCCGTCCCCACGTACGAGCTTTGGGTCTTGGAAACCCGAAGAGGTTAGAACAGAGGCTGCGCCGCGGGTGAAGCCCCCAGTAATCCCAGAGCGTCCGTGGAGGGATGGGCGCAGGGGCTGTGAGCTCGGCACTGTGCCAAGCACTGTGTATCACCTCTGCGTCTGATAATCCCCATTTCACAGATGAGGAAGCTGAGGTCTTTCAGAGGTTAGAGCGACAAGCTCAAGGTCACCCACCTAGCCAGTGGCAGAGTGGGAATGAGAACTCAGGCTACCTTATGGTCCAAGTTCCTAACCATCCGGCTTACACAGTCTTTCATTAGAATGTTTTGAAAATGACCCCTGAACTCGGGATGTTTCTTGCCTCTTTCCTGAAAAACAAGGGAGGAGGGTTGGCAGCGGTGTGTCAGCATATGCACGTCTCCGTGGAGGGTCTGATTCCCTCCTTGGCTGAGTCATCCTCATCTACTAAGGGCTGCTAGGGTGGCATCTGGAGCTCAGATCTGGCAGATGCCTCAGGATAGCTGTGGTCTTGCCAGCAACTCTTATTCCTAACAACTGTCTGCCGTGGCCGGCGGTGTTTCAAAAGGAGGCAAGAGAAACAGAGAAGTTAAGCACTGGGCCTATGTCACACAGTAAATAAGGCAAGACTGGAACTCATAATCGAGCATTAGGTTTCTGTTGTTAAAATCTATGGGTGTGGGGTGCCTGGGTGGCTCAACTTGGTTAAGTGTCTGCCTTCAGCTCAGGTCATGATCCCAGGGTGCTGGGATCGAGCCCCGCATCGGGCTCCCTGCTTAGTGGGGAGTCCCTCTGCCGCTCCCCCTGCCTGTGACCGTTCTCTCTCTCTCTCTCTCATAAATAAGTAAAATCTTTAGAAATAATAATAAAATAAAGTCCATGGGTGTTCACATGGATGACCTTGAAGACGTTATGCTAAGTGAGATAAGTCAGACAGAGAAAGACAGATGCTTTGCGATATCTCTTGTATGTGGAATCTAAAAAAGCCAAATTCATAAAAAGAGAATAGAATGCTAGTTACCAGGGGCTGGTGGGTGGGGGAGTTAGGGAGGAGATGTTTCAGGGTGCAAACTTGCAGTGGAAAGATAAATAAGTTCTGGAAATCTAATGCAGAGAAGAGTAATTATAGTCAACAATACTGAATTATAAACTTCAAAGTTGCTAAGAGACTGGGTCTTAATTGTTCCCAACACAGAAAAAGAAATAATAATTATGTGACATGATAGAGGTGTTAACTAACAGTGGTAATCATATTGCACTATATAAATGTATCAAACCAGCACCTTAAGTCTGTATACCTAAAACTCACACCAATGTTATATGCCCACAATGTCTCAATTTTTTTAAAAATCCCATGGGTATTAGCTTGGAAACGGAAGCCAGGGGTCCTCAGCCTTGCCACACGCTGGAATTACCTAGGGGACTATATTATGCCTGAGTCCCACTCACCGGGATTCAGGTATAATTGCTCAGGGATAGAGCCTCAATACCAGCATTTTTCAAAGCTCCCTAGAAGATTCTACTGGGCAGCCACTGATCTCTGCAAACTTACGGCAGGAAAGGAAAAGATGTTTCAGGCAATTTCCATAGATGTGGCTCCAATCACGTTTGGGGATTTTTTTTTTTTTTAATCATAGAGTCTTTTTTTTTTTTTTTTCCTGCAACTGCTTTCCATTCTTGTAACCACAGTAATGGTGGGGAAGTTACAATGACAACATCATGGCCACAGACACTTTGCTCTCTCGTAAGATAACTCAAGTTTTGTATGTATTTATGTAAAGCGGAAAATTTCTTTCTTTCTGTGGTTGTGTCACTGCCAAAGGTCCACAACAGACCCTAGCACCCCAGCCGCAAAGAATGGATTAATATGAGACCTGCTTTCGTGGTCTCTGCTTACATTTCCATGTAAGCAGTCCTCCCCGAGTAACTTAAATGAGACACACTCCCGCGCCAGCCCTCCCAGTCCAATCTCTGTTATGTACAAATGTTGACAGCTGGGCTGGGAAGCCGTTTCCCCAAACCTGAGAAATTGTCGCCTCCTAGCCCCATAATGAGACCTGGGCTCCCACAAGTGACTAGAATTGACAGAGGAAGGAAAAGCAAAGCGCTAATTAATGAATTTGCCGTTGGGTCTTCCCCACTCCTGACATCAGCCCCTGGTTCAGCTCAAGTTGTCAGAAGCTGGTTTGTTTCCACTGTAGCCAATGCAGTCGGCTAGCTGGGTAGCTGCTCTCAGATGTTGGAGGTTGGGCCCCTGCCTGGGCCCCAGCTCCAAGGCCAAATGGCTCTATGGATCTCGCTGAGCCTCGGTTTCCTTATCTGTCAGATAGACTCAAGGCAGGTGTTCCCCTGAGCTCAAAGCCCCTGCAATGTGGATCCCAAGCATGGCTACTCTCCAGACATAGAGCAGGATCGGTGGAGAGCTTTTCCTTCTAGAAAGCAGAGGATGTCACTTCCAGACCCACCCTTCTGCTTAAAGCCCTCCAAAGACCCTCTCCATGATATTTGGAATGAAATCCTGATTCCTAGACTTATCCCAAATCCTGCACGATCCAGTCCTGCCTCTCTCTCCCACCAACTCCCCTGGCTTACTGCTCCCGCCCCTCAAATACACTGGCCTTCTTCCTATATCTCAGATGGTACAAGCCTGATCCCACCTCAGGGTCTTTGCACCTGCTGTTCTCTTTACCTAGAACCTTCCCTCCGTAGACCTGCAGATATTATCTTGCTTCTTCTCGTCATCTGGGTCTCACCCGATAATGCCACCTCCACAGTGGGTCTTTGCTGACTATCCTGGCTCAGTCTGGCCCCCTTATCCCCCCCTTGTCTTATTTTCTCTCTAGGAATTAGCATTTATCACAATATTAACTGTTTCTCTCCCTCACTAGAAGGTAAGCTCAAAAATAAAACGGCCACCCAAGTCACTCCAGTTTTCTGCTGCCAGTGGGTTCTCAATAGAAAAGTCTTTTGAGTGAGTTTGTCAGCTTGGCAGTGAGTTGGCTACTTGGTGAAGAAGTTCATTGGTAGCCCTGTCTCTCCTGCGGTGGCCCAGCCTGTGAGTCCGTGTTTCGTTCCTGTTTCAGGAAGTGGCCAAGAAGATGAACTTGGACATGAGGAAGACATCCTCCCTGTGGAAGGACCAGGCGCTGGTGGAAATCAACATTGCTGTTCTCTATAGCTTCCAGGTAGCACAGGGCACACACCCTGGTTGGCACGTCTCCAGGGGGCACTAAAGCCTTCCAGAGGCTTGGAGCAGAAGGTCAAGAGACCTGGCTACCAGGAGGGGGGAGATCTGTTCACCAGCAAGTTCTACCTCCCAACACACATGCCTTGACTCCATTTAGGATCTTGGGTGGAGACCATTTGAGGAAGAGATGACTGGGTGGGGGAGGGGCATTGGGACTCGCTGCTTATGATTTATTGGAATTGGGACGGCAGGCATCCTCTGTGTCTTTCCACTTCTTTGGGGTTCAGACTATCACACGATGGGCACGAATACCCCTCTTCGTTATCAGAAGCATATCGGCCCTCTGAACGTGTGGATCTGTGGTAGGTGGAATGACACAGGATAGCTGTAGGGTTGAGTATCTAAACCATGAGGCTTTTGAGAGCAACAGAAAGACACTGCTAATAATTATGCCAGGGTGACAGGCATTAGCTGGCCTTCTCCCAGGCAGAAGTCTATAGAAGACTATAGAATAGAGATCATTCTCTGTAATAGACACCAGCTAGCTCTGTCTCTGGAGGCTGAGAGTCTGGGAACCTAGGCTCTTCTAGTCATCCATGGAAGGTGCACACAGTAGAATGAACGGATCAAGGCATGGGTAGGTATGAATATGGACCATGGGCCTCCATGTCAGGCGTAGGGAGAATGGGCACACGCAGGAACATCCCAGGGAAGAGACAGGTTGAGATGGCATGAGGGGGAAGGAAGTCCCCTCTTCTCTCTCCAGTGTGGAGGAGTGGGTTTTGGGGAGTCACTGAGAAGGATGGAGTGTAGTTTGGGGGGCTGGGGGCCTGGCATGAAGACTGGTGAGCCAGAGATAGGAGGGACGTGAGCGGGATGAGGAATTGAGGAAGGAAGATGCAGAAGTGGGCAAGGGTTTGTGGACAGAGAGGGAAAGCGCTTTTCAGACAAGGTTCGAATCCAGACCAGCCAACCAGCACGGGCCCCGGGGGCGGGTTACCTAGATAGGCAGCCCACCCACCTCCACCACAATTTCTGTGTCTTAATTTTAATAAACTCCTCCTGGGTCCCTAAAAATGTTTAAGAGGATTTTGTATCAGCACCGTAAATGGAGCGTCAGTATCAGTTGCCATAAATAGAAGGTAATTATAATATTAAATAAATTAATAAGCAAAGAAACACAAGGAAAACAATACAGAGTTGTTAAATTCTAGCTCAGTGCTGCCTGAGTTTCCTCTCTCTGGTGAAAAATGGCGGTGGGAGAGGAAGGAGAGAAGAAAATTGGCAAGAGAGGCGTTAAAAACGGGTTAGCACCAAAAGGAGACTCTCCCCTGGGTACAACTGAGAGGGACGTGTGGAGAATCACTTCACACCGCCTCACGTCATCTCCGGGAACCCCCTCTGGGAAAGGCTGCTCCATGGGGATGGGAGTCGTGAAATAACCCAGCTTCCTTTCCTCCGTGACTCCCCATCCCCTCTCCTCCCACAGAGTGACAAAGTGACCATCGTTGACCACCACTCAGCCACCGAGTCCTTCATTAAGCACATGGAGAATGAATACCGCTGCCGGGGGGGCTGCCCCGCTGACTGGGTGTGGATTGTGCCCCCCATGTCCGGCAGCATCACCCCAGTCTTCCACCAGGAGATGCTCAACTACCGGCTCACCCCCTCCTTCGAATACCAGGTCCTGCCCCTCTCTGCCTCTTTGGTGCTAAATCATCAATATTTGGGATGCATGTTCTGCTTCAAGCATGTCTGAATTCAGACTTGCTCTTTGAGCACTCAAGGGCGCCATGGCCAATGTGGCTGGTGGCTACCATATTGGCCAGCACAGCTCTAGCTCAGAGACTAATGGGGTCCCCAGGAGAGTGTTTGAGAGGACCGAGGGCTGAGTGAAAAGGTCTAGATGGACAATGCAGGGAGACTGGACCAGCCATTCTGTACAAAGACCGCTATGTACACCAGCAGCAGAACCAGTCCCTTCAAGGACTGAGGGTTGGGGCGCCTGGGTGGCTCAGTGGATTAAGCCTCTGCCTTTGGCTCAGGTCATGATCTCAGGGTCCTGGGATCAAGCCCTGCATCGGGCTCTCTGCTTGGCAGGGAGCCTGCTTTCCCCTCCCTCTCTGCCTGCCTCTCTGCCTACTTGTGATCTCTGTCTGTCAAATAAATAAATAAAATCTTTAGGGGGAGAAAGAAAAAAAGGACTGAGGGTTGGACATAGCTGGGTAGCCACAAGCACCCAGGAAGTCCTGCGGGTCCCCTAAGGGGAACTAGACTTCCTCACTTCACTGACCATGGTCCTCTCTTCCCAGCCTGAGCCTTGGAACACCCATGTCTGGAAAGGTACCAATGGGACCCCCACAAAGCGGCGAGCCATCGGCTTCAAGAAGCTGGCAGAGTAAGTCGCCTCAAGTGGGTGGGGGATAGAAGTGCCTCCAAACTCAGAGAGTCCCCAGAGAGGAGGCTGGGCAGATGCTTGTGCCTCTGACCCCTCATGTGATGTGGCTTCTCCATCTTCTCTGACCCCCTCATGCCGCCTTTGCCTGAGGGTCTGAGATGTGGATGTTGCTTCAACTTTTTTCCTTCCCAACCTCACATTCCTCACTTCCATGTCCTAAATTCTTGTCTGAAGGGCAGTGGCCTATTGATAAGCCAGCTCTCCAAAAAATAACAAGAGTGGTTCTAGTAATAATAATAATGATGTAGATTTGTAACATTTGCCAGTTTCCATGGTGTAACTACTCCATGACCAATTTCAAGCTACCAACAGGAAGTCACTGAACCCAGAGGTGGGAGGAACTGGGATGAGCCAACTCAAGAGGGCTCTCACCCAGGGCTGAGCTCTAACATCACTCGTTCATTCATTCATTCATTCATTCATTCATTCATTTGGCCAAGAAATGAATACTGAAGGTCTACCTTGTGCCAGGCACTGTGCTGATCTCCAGGGATGCCTGATGAGCCAGATCAATGTTGTTCCTGTCAAAGCTCACAGCCGTTCATTTTCCAAGAATCACAGAAATACAGTAAACATTGCAAGTGCCATTGAGGGCTGATTCATGGTGCCGTGTATAGAGCTAACCGAGTTTGGGAGGTCAGAGAGGGCTTCCTTCAGAAGATGACAACTGGGCTGAAGAATGAGATGAAGAGACTTAACTGAGCGAAGGAGGGAGGGAAAGAGGTTATGGGCCAAGCCACCAAAGAGTAATAATTCCTGGAGAATGTGTGGCCAACCAAGGGACCCGCTGACTAATGAGGTGGGGGGTGACTGAGATGATCCGACGGGGAGGCCAGCCTTCTCCTAAAGAAAGTGAACTCCACGGACCCCGTCAGCACAGACCCCTGTTTGGAATTAAGCTTTTGGCAGAGGATCTGGGCATGCATTGAGCGGCTCTTCCATCAGCACCCTCTGATCCAAAACTCTCAGGGTACAATCCCTACAGATGCCATCCATTCCATGAACCCCAGAAGCAAGGCCCTGGTGACTCCAAACCTAGGTTCTGGCTCCATTAACATGGCTCATGCCATGTCTCTCCCTCTGTCTTCCTCCCCTCTCTCTCCTTCCACCTAACCCCCGTCTTCCAGCCACACAAGAACACATCAGCAACCATTCTTTCCCTAACAAGAGAATCACAGATATTCTTGGGGAGGGCAGCCTTTGGCTTCACTTCAGTTCAACTGTTTTGGGAAGAAAAAGGAGGAAGAAATCTAAAACATTAATTGCACTATTACATGTGGGATAGAAACAATGGTAGTTAATTATAGATGCTTTTTTATGCTCCGATCACTCAAAGGGAATCCTCCAGACACCTTTTATTCTTTTCTGTTTCTCCCCCTGAGCTCGGGGTCCTCCTGCAGTGTGGGTGGTTTCCCTGATTCTTAAAAATGTATTTACCACCAATCATCCCCAGGTGGGGGTAATTAACAATTTGCCTACTCCGAGGATCCTTGTTGGACCAGGGATGCTGGCTCAGGAGGTGAGCCCAGGCCTTCCTGAGCCTCTGCCTGTCTGCCACCCCTATGCCCTCATCAACAGGAAGGAAGGAACCCAGGTTCTGAATTCTCCATTTAACTGGAAAGAGCCTAGCCTGGATATTCAAACTCCCCGGGGCTTTGGTGGGAGCAGCATCTTTAAAATTCATTTCCTCTTTCGATGGATATTTATTTAGTGCCTGTTAGCTATCAGGCTCTGTGCAAGACCCTGAAGATGAAGCCTGATTTAGTCCTTCCTTCGTGGATTTATAAACCTCTAAAATTCCTTCTAACTCAATACCTAGTGATTTATTAGTGATACATTCTCTCTCTCTCTCTCTCTCTCTCTCTCATGCACACACACACACACAAACTAGAATGAAAGCTTCATGACAGCTACATGTCTGTATTTTTCAGTTCATATAACTATGCCCAGCACATGAGTTAGCACCCAACAAACATTTGATGAATGAATGAAGGATCATATATGGGGGCCATGCTTGGCAAACCAAGGTTCTCAAGACCGGGATTGGTCAACCAAGCAACTAACAAAACTAACCAACTATGATAGCTCACAACTAGTTGCCCTGGAGGGATTTAATAAAGGGGTCAATATGTTGCTAAACTCATGCTTCTAGTGTCCCTGAAACCATCAAAGATCAAGAGAATAAGTTCCCTCCCACTACTTTTCAGGGATCATGGTTCTTGCCCAAAAGCCCCAGTCTAGCATCTTCCCTCCTTTCTACATTTCCCATTTTCCTCTCCATCCTCTTCTCCCCAGAGCCGTCAAGTTCTCAGCCAAGCTCATGGGGCAGGCAATGGCCAAGAGGGTCAAGGCGACCATCCTTTATGCCACAGAAACGGGCAAGTCACAGGCCTATGCTAAAACCTTGTGCGAGATCTTCAAACATGCCTTTGATGCCAAGGTGGGTAGGGGGTAGTGCCAGCTCCCTGGCCCTTCATGGTGAACATAGTTGGGAAGGGAAGGAGGGAGGTCAACAGAGAAGAACCTTTGAGAATGAATAAAAAAAGCACATCTCGAGGTGCCCTTCGGCATGCACATGCGTATTTGCATAAATTGCAGGGGACTTTGAGGCCCGTCTTCCCATGTCCTTCCAGGAGAGTCCAGGAATCACAAAATGAAACCCCATCTCAGAGCCAAATCTTAGAGGGTTTATGAGAAAACCTTCTGGGGTGAGTTTGGAAAGCTCTGCATTAAACACAGTTCAATCTCAGAGCCTTCAGTTAGCAAGTCCATACCGTTGACCCTTGTACAACATGGGGGTCGGGGTGCTGAAAATCTGCGTATATCTTTTGACTCCCCCCAAACTTAACTACTAAAATAGTCTATTACTGACCAGAAGCTTTAATGATAACGTGAACAGTTGATTACACCTGTTTTGTATGTTGTATGTATCATATACTCTATTCTTACAGTGAAGGAACCTAGAGAAAATGTTATTAAGAAAACGAGAAGGAAGAGAAAATGCATTGGCAGTACTGTACTGTATTTATTGGGAAAAACGCACGTATAAGTGGACCCACGCAGTTCAAACCCATGTTGTTCAAGGTCTACTGTATTCTAATCTCCAAATGAAAAGGGGTTGGAGTATAAGCATGTTTGTTCATGGCTCACTTATTTTCAAAGAGCCTCTCAGGGGACTGGGTTTCCCCAGAACCTACTTAGAGAAACATTGCTCAAGAGGTGCTAAGATATAGGGCAATAATCTTCCTTACGACAGGAATCTCAGACTTACTTGGCCCAGGTCCCATGCTGGTGGAGGGAGGATTAGCAAGGAGTCTAAGCAGACCTGGTCAGAGCCAGGTGGGCCATTCCCAGTCTAAATGTGATCAAGAAGATTCCAGGATCAGTTAGGTGTAAGCCCAAGGATCTCAATCAAGATCTCTCTCTATTAGCGGCCAACCCCTTCCACCATCGCTCCCAGGTTCTTTATGGTCGTTCAGGCCACTGTGACCACAGAAAGGCCCCACACTGCCAAAAGAACTTTTAGTTCTACCCACTTGGGCCCATTGAAGTAGTGACACCCAGAACTTTTGTTTCTTCTTCCAAAGGAGATGGCTCGAAATGACTCATCTTTTTCCTCTGTCCCTCTTCTTCTCCTTCCCCCATCACTTTTTGTTCTCTCTTATCTCTTCTCCTTGTCACATTCTCCCTTCCTCTCCCCCCTCCCTTCATCCTGACCCACCTAGGTGATGTCCATGGAAGAATATGACATTGTACATCTGGAACATGAAACTCTCGTCCTCGTGGTTACCAGCACTTTTGGCAATGGAGACCCCCCTGAGAATGGGGAGGTAAGATGACCTTTCACCTGTTCTAGCATGTTCTCCTTTGGGGTGGGGGTGGGGAGGAAGGGCAGCAGGTATACCTGCCAGTCAACAGCAAATCCTCCCAGAGCCTCAAAAGCCCATGACTTCGATTTGGATCCAAGTTCCACAAAGATTGGACAATTCCCAAGACCTCAGTCTCATGATGTCCTCAGTGAAAATGCTCTCTCCTGAGTGAGCTGCCGTGCTTTGGAATGGATGCCCCAATCAGGACTTTGACATCCCCTGCTCCAGATAAGAGAAGCGGGGATGGTATTTTTATAGAGAGAAAGCCACAGTGGGGATTTGTTGTGCGGGGGGTAGCAGGTCCACGCCTGGAGTCATTTCATCAGCGTGTCCTTCCACGTGTACCCGCACACGTGGAACACACAGCTGCCCAGCCCAAACCCCTGATTGTCCCTCGCATCCTGGCCCCCAGAGGCGTCAGGCATGTGCCTGATGTGTCAGCCAGGACCCCGGACGCCCAACCCTGTTCCGGGTTTCTAAGTCCGTGTTCCATGCTTCAGTCATCTCTTTTGGCTTCCAGAAATTCGGCTGCGCTTTGATGGAAATGAGGCACCCCAACTCTGTGCACGAGGAAAGGAAGTAAGTAAATGACCCTCCAGGGTCACGTCACACACTCAGGAGGGTAACTGAAGATTGTCTTTTGGCACCTGGGGTTCACATTTGAGTGTGGGCTGGTTTTTGTGACCTAAGGTCCCCTTGCGAGCAGTGTTAGCTGGTGGGTGTCTGGGGCTCACTGGGGCTGACGTTCTGGCTCCTCGGGTGAGTTTACTGCCCTGTGCCTCAGTTTCTTTTTCCATCAAATAGGACTTGTTATACCTGCCTTAACTTCTTAACTTGTAAGAACCGAGGGAGAAAACAGATGTGGGCATCTTTTGAAAACTCATGACCCCCTAAGTGTAGACACTGGTTCTTACTATCTCCCCACTTTGGAAGCATACATTCGAAATCAGTGAAAATGAGTTTCTTACCCCAGAACTGTTCCATGGGATGCTCCTGGTGGAGTTCTAGCTAGTATAGAGGTTGAGTTCCGAAGATGAGATACCTCCTAAGGCAAACAAACAAACAAACAAGCAAAAAGAAAACAACAACAACAAAATGTAGCCAAAAGATGTTTGCGGTGAAATTGCATCCCAATGCAGCGTTGGGTTCTAAAGAGATTTCATAAGGTGGCCTGTCATCACGAGTACCCTTGCAAAGCCGTAAGTCCCACATAATGCAGAGAACATAGGGCGTGTGCATGCTGAGGTCTCTTTCAAGGAGCCCGATACGGCGTCTCCTCCAGCACGGAGCAGAGCAAGTGCCTTAGCTGACTGGTGTTCAGAGACCGGGGTCCACAGAAAACCTCTCCTGGTTTTCTCCTTTGCAAAGCACCTGTTGCCAAGCTCACATACGTTCCATTCCCAAGGGATAGCTGCGTCCCTCCTGCTCAGCCATCTTTGTCCTTGCTCTCCCTGCCCCTCTCCTTTCCAGGTGACCATCACAGGCTCCCCCTCACCCCTCCTTCAGGGAGAGAGAGGGCACCATCCATTCTCCCCTCTAGGTACCCGGAACCCTTGCGTTTCTTTCCCCGTAAAGCGCCTCCCCTCCCCCAAGGTGACCCAGGAGTCCGTGGTCTGGCTGCAGCCCGTGACAGCCAGCAGAGGTAGAGTGTGTGTGTGCTGTGTACATGGGCATGTGTGCCCTGTGTTCGTGTATGCATGCAGGGGGGGGGGGGAGTGTGCCCAATGCCCAAGCATCCAAGGCCACATCTGCATCTCAAGGAGACCTGAGTCCTAACCCAGGCTGTGCTACTAACTCACCAAGCAACCATGAGCAAGGCATTTGACCTCTCTGGGCCTCAGTCTTTCTCATCTGCCAAATGGGGAGAAACCGTCTCTGCCCCAGCCACCTCTGGGAGTGGCTGAGAGGATCAAAGGATAAAAACAAAGAGGAAAGCAGTTGGAAAAACCTC
This sequence comes from Martes martes, assembly GCF_963455335.1. Lineage (NCBI taxonomy): Eukaryota > Metazoa > Chordata > Mammalia > Carnivora > Mustelidae > Martes > Martes martes. Next base: position 79,796,385 of record NC_137901.1, read on the forward strand.
AAACCTCATACAAATACATGTGCCGTTATTTTTAACCCACAAGCATTAACCATCCCTCCCACACTAACAACACAGCCACCCCCTGATATGTTGCATGACTTATTTGCAGAAATGACTCAATGTGAGACTATTTTAGGGCAGAAAATACACTTACATATATTTAGAACTTTCCTGATGCTGGAACGAAAACTTTGAAGAACGTCCAGCTCAGAAGCCCTGCCTGCCAGAACACGCAGTGTCTTTTTTTGTCTTTTGCACTCGGATTTGTTTGTGGGGTGTCGTTTTGTTTTGGTTTGGGTGTTGGGCTTTTGTTGGGGGGGGTTGTTTTGTTTTCTGGTCTTGGGATTTTGTTTTGTTTTATGTTTTGTTTGTTTGTTGTTGTTTTTCTTTGCCTGAAAACACCACTTCCCACTTTTGGAGGAGAACAGGGAGACTGGCTCTTTCTTTGAAGTCTCAAGGCTCCCGAGCCTCTCGTGCTGAGGTCTGCGTCCCAGTGACATCTTCCTTCCCCTTCAATCCCCTTCAGAAGAGTTTAGTAAAAAATTTCAATCTCGGGACGCCTGGGTGGCTCAGTTGGTTAAGCAGCTGCCTTCGGCTCAGGTCATGATCCCAGGGTCCTGGGATCGAGTCCCACATCGGGCTCCTTGCTCAGCAGGGAGCCTGCTTCTCTGCCTCTGCCTGCCTCTCTGTCTGCCTGTGCTCACTCTCTCTGACAAATAAATAAATAAAATCTTTAAAAAAAAAATTCAATCTCTTTTCATGCCATGCCTCAGTGCTAGAACGTTTTCCACATTTCCTTGAAATGGGAAATGTGACAGCTCCTTGAAACGTCCAAGGTCCATAACTTGATGGAGAGAGAGCATTGAATGGGAGTTGTCTGGCACAATCCAGGAAAACTTTCTAGGGTGGTGTAACTGTTCCACAACTGTACTATCCAATATGGCAGCCCCCAGCCACATGTGGCTCCTGAGCGCTTAACACATGACTAGTACAAGCAAGGAACAGAATATTTAACTGTGTTTCTTTGGAATCCATTGAACTTTATGTTTCAGTAAATACACAGAGCTACCATAGCGGGCAGCACAAGTTAGTTCTTAGCTGACTGGCTAAGACTGACTTAGCTCCTGGCTACTCGGACTGAGGTCTGGGGACTGGCAACATTGGCATGTCTTGGGTACTTCTTAGAAATGCAGAACCTCACACCCTGCCCAGATAAGCTGAATCAGAATCTGCCCTTTAACGGCATCCCAGAAGGATGTGTGTGCTCATCACAATTTGGCAAGCCAAGAAGTGTGGTCTAATGGTTAGGGGATGGTCTGTTCTATTTGTGACTTTTTTTTTCCCATTAAATCATTTTGACCATCTTGCTCTCAAGATTCCTTGAGTCGAGTGTGGTCAGAAACGTTTTAAATACAAGTGGTGTCATGTGCAGATGGCTAGCTATCATCATGGTGGATGAAGGTAAGTTGATCCATTCTGGAAGAGTCCATAGAAGCCTTATGGTCTCAAAAAAAAAAAAAAAAAAAAAAAGAAGAAGACTTATGGTCTCAACATGCGAGAGAAAGTCCTAGAAACAGGACTGGTCATTTGAAGATCCTTTGGAGTGTCTACCTCAACAAGGGGTTCCAAGTCAGGACTCACAGGCTCTCTTCTGTTTTGGCAGGAGCTACAAGGTCCGATTCAATAGCGTTTCCTCATATTCTGACTCCCATAAATCATCGGGTGACGGGCCAGACCTCAGAGACAACTTCGAGAGTGCTGGACCCCTGGCAAACGTGAGGTGAGCAAGGACTGAGGGCATCGGGGAAGACATCTTGGTGAGCTGGATTCAGTTGCAAAGTGAGCTCTTGTTAGGGGGTCTCCCTTCTATTTCCAACCTTCTCTTGAATAACCAGCTGTATTGTCATTGTCTGGTGACTCCTCCCGACCTGTTTAAGCACACTAGTTGGGCTCTCCTATCACCTCTTCCTAAACACACTCTCAGAGCTCCATCGCCCAAATCTCAGCCCATCATCCTGTGTGCTGAAGGTTGTTAGTCCCTAGAAATTACTCAATGAGCTACGCTTCCCGGTGATATGTTTTACACCTAACAGAAGCTTCTGGAGACACCCCCCTCATGCCCCAGTGGTTCTCAACCCTGCACGCACATCAAAATCATCTGGAGATGTTTGCAATATACCAATAACCAAGCCCCGTTTCCAGAGATTCTGATGTAGTTCATCTAGAATTAGGCCCAAGTATTGCCTTTTACTTCCTTAGTTTCCCAAGTGACTCTAATGTGCAGTCAGATGCAAAAAACGTGGGCCCAACCCCATGTTTACCAAAATACAGGGGTCACATACCAAGAGGTCATTTTAGTTAGGACACAGACAGATATTTTGTATTTCAACAGTTGTGAATTCAGTTCAACGAGCACTTGGAAAGAAAACCGGATGTCACATCCTTGGTTTTGGCGATGTTAGTTAACACAAGGCTAACGTAAGCCGAGCATCTGGGCCCGGCTGCAAATCTTTCTGAACTTTGTTAACCGAAGCTTCTCATACCTGCTCACGGCAATGCTTGGTAGATGAATTCACATCACAGGGGTCCTAGGTATTGAAGTTTTATGTCCAGCAGTGCCCTTTTTTTTTTTTTTTTTTTATTTTCAGTGTTCCAAGATTCATTGTTTATGCACCACACCCAGTGCTCCATGCAATATGTGCCCTTCATAATACCCACCACCAGGCCCTCCCAACCCCCCCATCCCCCCTCCAAAACCCTCAGTTTGTTTCTCAGTGTCCACAGTCTCTCATGGTTCGTCTCCCGCTCCGATTTCCCCCAATTCACTTTTCCTTTCCTTCTCTTAATGTCCTCCGTGTTATTCCTTATGCTCCACAAGTGAAACCATATAATTGACTTTCTCTCCTTAACTTATTTCACTCAGCATAATCTCCTCCAGTCCCGTCCATGTTGATACAAAAGTTGGTATTCATCCTTTCTGATGGAGGCATAATACTCCATTGTATATATGGACCATATCCTCTTTATCCATTCGTCCGTTGAAGGGCATCTTGGCTCTTTCCACAGTTTGGCAACTGTGGCCATTGCTGCTATAAACATTGGGGTACAGATGGCCCTTCTTTTCAGTACATCTGTATCTTTGGGGTAAATACTCAGTAGTGCAATTGCAGAGTCATAGGGTAGCTCTATTTTTAATTTCTTAAGAAATCTCCACACTGTTTTCCAGAGTGGCTGCACCAACTTGCATTCCCACCTACAGTGGAAGAGGTTCCTCTCTCTCCACATCCTCTCCAACACTTGTTTACTGTCTTGTTAATTTTGGCCATTCTAACTAGTGTGAGGTGGTATCTCAATGTGGTTTTGATTTGAATTTCCCTGATGGCTAATGATGATGGATATTTTTTCATGTGTCTGTTAGCCATTGTATGTCTTCTTTGGACAAGTGTCTGTTCATGTCTCCTGCCCATTTTTTGACATGATTATCTGTTTTTTGAGTGTTGAGTTTGAGGAGTTCTTTCTAGATTGTAGATATCAGCCCTTTGTCTGTAGCAGTGCCCTTTTTAATAGATTTTTTTTTTTTTAGAGCAGATTTAGTTTCCCAGCAAAACTGAGAGGAAGATACAGCGATTTCCCTTGTGCTCCCTTCCCAGCCGCCAACAAAAACAGCCTCCCCCACCACTACCATCTCCATCCAGAGTAGTACATTGGTACAATGGGTGAAACTACACCAACACATCATGATTACACAAAATGCATAATTTATACAAGGGTTCGCCCTGGTGTTATTCATTCCACAGGGTTTGACATCAGTGCATTGTTTTAGTTTTGACATTGAACATCGGTTTTGTACTTTGATGGCCAGACCCACTTTTCCCATATTAAATCTATCACGGCTCAGGGCAGGCATTGGCAGGCTGCAGCCCACAGGTGCGTTCAGCCTGGCCATTGTGGACTGTTCCACAACCCATGAGCTGAGAATGGTTTTTCTAGTGGAACATTTGCAACTCACTCGATGATAGGAAACATTACCGTTGAATCCCAATGAAGCAAAACGCTATTCCTCCCCCTCAAAAATGAAGGGGAGGGATACTTATGAGGATAGATCCTCATAAGTAGACATAGTACTAAAACATGATCCTCAGTAAGTGTAATAAAAATGTTTTTTAATTTTTATTGTCAATAAAAATGTGCAGGAATTTGTTTTCGGTCTGTTACATAAGTATCTACATGATAGCTTCGATTTTGCTTCTTGGCTTAGAAACCTAAAAATGTTTTCTCTCTGGCCCCATGTATAAGAAGTTTGCTAGTTCCTGGTTTGGAGGCTTACAATAGGAAGTTTGAAATCATGAGGTAAAGATCGTGGTGGAAACGTGAGCCTAGGAAGTAACTAGGCTGCAGGTCTTCAGGTGTACCAGGAAATATACTAATGAATGAATCACCTGAGCCATCTGTTAGTGAACACAGGTGAGTTTGATAAGCTAGTGAGTACAAATTAAAAGCGAGTTAAACAACGGTAATAAGGAAACAATAGTATCACTGGAAGTCGGTATGGCAGATGCCATGAACATAAATATTGCGTGTTTGAGGAACAAGTGCCGTAACCACAATTCATGACTGATGCTAGGAATTTCCGATCCCCGCTGGGCTGAAGCTAAGCGGCATGGCTTGGGGCAAAAGTGCTCCTTCCCAGATGTTAACCTCTGCTAACCCTCACTTGATCTGTGAGATGCCTGGACCCATCTCAAGTGCATTCTCGAATGACAGAGAGAATGGGAGTCCCTTCCCAGCTTCCCCTCCTCCTTCCCTGCATCCCCCATCTCAATCTTTAGCCAAATTGACCCCTTCATCCTAAACAAAGAGATTCAGACCCAGAGCCAGAGCCACTATCTGGGCTTGTCCGAGATAATAGTCTACAGCAGAAAACTCCAACCCAGGAAAGAAGTGGGATGCGGTGTTCCTGTCCCACTTACCAACCTGTCGCTACGGTCCCGGTGAGGTCCAGACCCACAGCCAGGACCGAGCCCTGTAAGTGTGACGTAAAGTGTCTCTAGGACAGTGAACTAGCAAGAGTGGCCGTCTGAGACACAACCCTTCCCTTCTCATACTCAAGTCAAGGCAGCCCACCTTAACAGAGAGGAAAATCTCATTAACTTGACCCCCACTGATTCAAACACCCACGTTCTTGGTGTTATCTAGACAAAAAGGGTTTGCAAAGCAAGTGAATTTCTTTTTTTTTTTTTTTAAGATTTTTATTTATTTATTTGACAGAGATCACAAGTAGGCACAGAGGCAGGCAGAGAGAGAGGAGGAAGTAGGCTCCCCACCGAGCAGAGATCCCGATGCGGGGCTCAATCTCAGGACCCCGGAATCACGACCTGAGCCGAACGCGGAAGCTTTAACCCACTGAGCCACCCAGGCACCCCAACAATACAAATGAATTTCATAGACATCCCAAGAGTTGGAGCCGGCATATTGATAAACCTTTCATCCCCTTTTAGAAGAACCTGTTTACCCCCCAACGTTTGATGTGGGTTTTTTTTTTTAAGTTTTTGTTTTTAATTCCAGTTTGTTAACATACAACATTTGATGTGTTAATGACAAGTCCTTCTGATTTCCTCATTAATATAGGCCCCTGAGGACTGCTGTATTATGATTTTCATTACCTTTGTACTTAAAGCTCATCTGGTTTTGTCCATGACAGAAGCCTTCCCAAAAAAGTAGACTAATTTCTCTGGCTTAGAAAGGGATGCACGAGAAGTAAACCAATGGTTCTGGGTCATTGCTATCCTAACTCATCCTCCTTAGGACCACTGGAAATTTTATCCTGAGGATGGTCCCAGCTAACAGAGACTAGAAGGAGATAAGAAGAGGCCGCAGGGGCTCCTAGATTTTAAGATAGCCTTCCCCAGGTGGGCTTAGGGACATCTGACCACCATGGGCTAAACACAGTCCTTCTAGAGATAACCAAATGTCTTAGTCTGCTCAGGCTGCCATTACAAAAATACCAGAATGTATGACTTCAACAACAGATACTTATTTTCTCAGAGTTCTAGAGGCTGGAAGTCTAAGAGCAAGGTGCCAGTAGGATTGGTTTCTGGCGAGGCCTCTCTTCCTGGCTTGCAGATGGCCACCATCTTGCTGTGCCCTCACATGGCCTCTCTTTTTTCCACCATCAGAGTGAGAGCGTGCTATCAGTATCTCTTCCTCTTCTTCTAAGCACACTGGTCCTACTGGACTAGGGCCCAACCTTATGACACCATTTAACCTCAGTTACCACCTTAAAGGTGCCATCTCCAAATACAACTACAATTGGGGGTTAGGATTTCAACATATGAATTTGGGGAGGGGGACACAGTGTCCATGATACCAGATACCCCCTCACGCCCCACGGTCCCCTAACATGGACCTTTTGTTGTCTCCTTGGCAGGTTCTCTGTGTTTGGCCTTGGCTCCCGGGCTTACCCTCACTTCTGCGCCTTTGGACATGCCGTGGACACCCTCTTGGAGGAGCTGGGAGGAGAAAGGATCCTGAAGATGAGGGAAGGGGATGAGCTCTGTGGGCAAGAAGAGGCTTTCAGGACCTGGGCCAAGAAGGTCTTCAAGGTAACCACCGGCCCAGATCTCGGAGACCTAAGGGGAGAATTCACAACCCACCCCCAAGACCTCCAAAGACAGAGTACTGACACCATCAGAAATAGAAGAAACTTGAGAGAACCCCCCATGTTTCCCTCATGTATCCAGCCAGGATACAGCTGTCAACAACTCAGATGGGTTTAGATGGTCTTAAAACACACATTCTCCACCCAGAATCTAACCCTCTGCATTATGGTTAGAGACTTAATCTATAAAAAGAAATTATAGTCTTGGGATTTCAGAGCTGGGAGGAATCTGTCCCTCCCCTTGCCTTTGGTAGACAAGTAGGCCAAAAACATAAAGTTGGGTAGCCACACCGGGGGCCATGCCTCATCCTGGAGCTCAGGTCTCCAATTTGTCTACTTGGGTGAGCTTCTCCCTCTTGTGCTAGATCTTTGCTGACCAATATGGGAGCCACTAACCCCGTGTGCTATTTATTTTTTTATTATTTTTTAAGATTTTATTTATTTGACAGAGAGAGAGTAGGCAGAGAGAGAGGAGGAAGCAGGCTCCCCGCCAAGCAGAGAACCCAATGCGGGGCTTGATCCCAGAACGCTGAGATCACGACCCGAGCCGAAGGCAGAGGCTTTAACCCACTGAGCCACCCAGGCACCCCAACCCGTGTGCTATTTAAATGTCAGTGTACATGAATTCCCATTCAACAGGATGAATGAACAAGTGAACATAGTATATCTAGATAATGGAATATGATTCAGCCATGAAAAGAATGAAACATTGACACCTGCTACACCATGGATGAGCCTTGCAAACCTGCAGAGTGAAAGAGGACAGGCACAAAAGGTCTATGCTCCCATTTATAGGAAATGTCCAGGACAGGCAAATGCATACAGAGATTAGATTTGTGGTTGCCTGGGCTCTGGAGGAATGGAAAATGGGAATGATTACTGATGGGTACAGGGCTTCTTCTGGGAGGATGAGAATGTTCCGGAACTGGATAGCAGTGGTGGTTGCACTCTCTCTCTCTCCACACACTAAAAACCATGGAATTGTACATTTTAGTACATTTTAAAATGATGAATTTTATATTGCATGAAAAATGTCTGTGTATGTATACATAGAAATAATTAAATGTTTAATTATAAAATACTGTATATTATAATGACAGAAATATTATATATCGCATATTTGCATAAATATATTTATCTTACATAAAATAATTACTTATATATTTTATACACCATAATGGATGTATAAAATTTTAATCATTTTTAATTAGTTCTTAATTCTATTTAGTATCTATATTAAATAGATTCTGCTTAAAGAGCCCATTCCTTGGCTGCATATTTCACATACTCAGTAGTCCCGAGAAGCTAGTGGTCATCCCAGGAGACAGCACAGAACATTCCTGCGATGATAGAACATCCTACTGGACGGCACGATTCTAGACATATGAGGTCACAGGAAGATAATGAACAATGGCCTTCTATCTGCATGGGGGACATGATTCGGTTGGCTATCCTGAAAAAAACAAAGAGCCATGACTGCCGACCCCCCACCTCCTCCTACCAGAATGTGTGGAGCCACATTCTCAAGCCGCCACAGGAAAAAGGACACCAGGCAACCTCCTGTCACTCCTTTGGCACTTCCCACCCTGCATGCAGAAGCAGATAGGGAGAAAAAGGGGAAACTGAGGCCCCTGAGCTATCTGGATATCTGTGGGGGGAGGCTGTGTCCATCAGCCTGTTTCTGCATTTCTCCCTAGACAAGGAAAATGGCGATAACTTCTTCTGTTACCTTGAGGTCACTATGGTTCTTGACTTCAATCAGCCCACTTTGAGCACCCCAGGAGCAGGGCCCATTACTAAACCACTGTACTCTTTAGCTATTACCCCTCCCTCACCCCATCCATCCTCCCACCAAACTCCCGGTCCTGGCAACCGCTAACTGACTTTCTATCTCCGTAGCTTTGCCTCTCCTGGACGTTTCCTGTGAATGAAATCCTATAGTATGTGGTCTTTTCAAACGGGCTCATTTCGCACATTTTTAAGGTTCATCCACATTGTATTATTTATCAGTACTTCATTGATTTTTTCGGCCACACAATCCTCTGTTGTATGTATATATCGTATTTTGTCCATTCATCAGTTGACGGATGTTTAGATTATCTGAAAATCGACACAAGGCCAAAAAATGGTTAAAACTACCCTTAAAAACCACTTGAATTGGGGCACCTGGGTGGCTCAGTCAGTAAGCATCTGACTCTCGGTTTTGTCTCAGGTCATGATCTCAGGGTCATGGGACAGACCCCCACATCAGGCTCTGCACTCAGCATGGAGTCTGCTTGAGATTCTCTCTCTCCTTCTCCCTCTGCTTCTCCCCGCCTTGCTCACGTGCTCTGTCTCCCTAAAAAACAAAAACAAAAACAAAAACACTCTTGAATTATCCATGGCTTTTTTCCCAAAAACCTGAATTCCAAATGGTAATTCTTAGGATTACTAAAGTCAGAGAACTTATGAACTTGGCAAAAAAAAAAAAAAAGAAAGAAAAAAAATAGAAATAGAAAAAAAGCAAAATTCATAGGGACATGTTCAAACATTCAATATGTTCTGCTTTTAATGTGTTTATATCTTTAGAATAAGATAGCTAGGAAGTTCTAAGGTGTCTATTTTCTTTTTTTTAAAGACTTAACTTATTTTTTAAAGATTTTTAGTTATTTGAAATAGAGAGCACACATGAGAGAGAGCACAAGTAGGGGAGAGGGCCAGGAGGAGAGAGAAAAGCAGACTCCCTCCTAAGTGAGGAGCCAGACACAAGGCTCAGTTCCAGGACCCTGGGATCATGACCTGAGCTGGAGTCAGATGCTTAACTGACTGAGTCACCCAGGCACCCCAATTTTATTACTTATTTGAGAGAGAGAGAATACAAGTGGAGGGTGGGGGCAGGGAGAGGGAGAAGCAGTCTCCCTGCTGAGTGCAGAGCCTGATGCTGGACTTGATCCCAGGACCCTGAGATCATGACCCGAGCCAAAGGCAGATGCTTAATCGACCAAGTCACCCAGGTGCCCCTAAGGTGTTTATTTTCTTGTTTAATGTTAGGCCTCTACAAATACTGGTTTTAGGAATAAATGACATAAAAGTTACATATTAAGTAGAGGGTAAATCTTTTTTTTTTAAAGATTTTTATTTATTTATTTGACAGACAGAGATCACAAATAGGCAGAGAGGCAGGCAGAGAGGGGCAGGGGGAAGCAGACTTCCCGCTGAGCAGAGAGCCCAATGCGGGGCTCAATCCCAGGACCCTGAGATCATGACCTGAGCCAAAGGCAGAGGCCCAACCCATGGAGCCACCCAGGTGCCCCTAGAGGTTAAATCTTACAGTCATTAATTAGTAAAGCTGATATATCCAGCACATCAACGGCATTCAAAAAATATAGGATGGATTAGTGGATAGACTGATGACTGGCCGGTACGTGGTGGGATGGATAGATGGGTGGACGGGTGGGTGAGTGGATAGAAAGAAGGAAGGAAGGAAGGGAAGGTATAGATGGAAGAATGGAAGGATGGGTGGACAGATGGAAGGAAGGAGGGAAGGAAAGACGGATGGATGGTTGGAGGGATGGATGGATGGATGGATGGATGGATGGATGGATAGAAGGAAATAAGAAAGGGAAAAAGGGGGGAAGAAAGGAAGGGAGAGGAGAAGGGAAGGAGGGCAGGTAGGTGGAGGAATGGAGGGATAGAGGGATGAATGGATGGACGGGTGGATGGATGGATGGATGGTTGGATGGATGGTTGGATGGATGGATGGATGGATGGTTGGGTGGTTGGATGGATGGATGGTTGGATGGATGGATGGATGGATGGATGGATGGTTGGATGGATGGATGGTTGGATGGATGGTTGGTTGGATGGTTGGATGGATGGTTGGTTGGATGGATGGATGGATGGTTGGATGGATGGATGGATGGATGGATGGATGGATGGATGGTTGGATGGATGGATGGTTGGATGGATGGTTGGTTGGATGGTTGGATGGATGGTTGGTTGGATGGATGGATGGATGGATGGTTGGATGGATGGTTGGATGGTTGGATGAATGGATGGATGGATGGATACATGCCATGCCTGGGAGGTCACTGAGAGCCCTGCACGTGCCACAGGCAGCCTGTGATGTGTTCTGTGTGGGAGACGATGTCAACATCGAGAAGGCCAACAACTCCCTCATCAGCAATGACCGCAGCTGGAAGAGGAACAAGTTCCGCCTCACCTACGTGGCCGAAGCTCCAGAACTTACGCAAGGTACCTCTCCGCGACCTCTGGAGGGCATGCAGGGCCCCCCATGCATGTGGGTTGGGGGAGAAAGGAGCCCTCACCCCCCAAAAGGAGCCACAAGAAGCTGGGTGTCATGGCTTCCATCTCTCTTCAGGGCAGTCCTCTGAAAACAAATACACGGCCAGTGCCCCACACCCAGCCGACCTGCGCCTGGATGTTTCTCCCTCCAGCAGCGTGGCGCCATTACCCTGAAACTCTTCTTCTCAGCTCCACTCAACCAGATTCGCCTTCCCTTCTCCATTATCCACAGCCCTCCCCCAACCCACCCAGCTTCTTCTCTTTCATCTCTTCGCCTCACTCCAGAGGACAGTGCAAGTGTGAAGAGAGGGTCAGGAGAAGCTGGAGGCTTTGTACTGACCGTGCTTTAACCCCGTCTCAGGGAGACTATTGTTGTTCTCACCACAGGTCTATCCAATGTCCACAAAAAGCGGGTCTCGGCCGCTCGACTCCTCAGCCGTCAGAACCTTCAGAGCCCTAAATCCAGGTAGGAACGCCTTGCTTGGCTCGGGGTTCCCCATCTGTGCTCCTGATGCCCCCCCCCCCACCCTCAGGGAGGAGCCCTGGTTGACTCGGAGGCCTGGCTTCCCATGACCGTCCCAAGTGCCACTGAGATGCCCATGCCGCTTTGTAGCGTCAAGGTTTTCCCGTCTTCCCTTTGCCAAGCCCCCTAGAGGGACCACGAGAGGACAGATCATCGTGGAAAGCAGAAAGAGAAAGGTTGTATGAAGAATTTTTAATCTAGACCACACCCGTGTTGAACTACTGATGTTCATTGTACCAGAGCATCTTAGCCAGAGAACATTTCTTCCTTGTGGGTAATTCTTCTCTAGAGTCCCGAAAACCGGCTACCCAGATGCTGCTTAAATTCCCTTGGGATGACGGGAGGTTCATTACCTCACCAGACAGCCCACTCTGTGTTTCAGAGTCCTAATTGTTAGACATCATCTTGCTGTTGCTGTAACCAAAGGGCATCTTCCTAGCACTCAGCATTGATCTTAGTTATCCTCAGGTGACACCCGAAACAAACTCCATTCTTCCAAATGAGAGACCTGCTGATAGCCAAGGACAAGGACCAGTGTCTCCTGGGTTTTGATTTCTTCAAACTGTGCTTCCTAAGACCAGGTTTCCCAAGCCTTTCGCCTTAGTAAAAGGACGCGCTCTTGTCCCGCTGCCAGTGTCATTCTCAGACCCGGTCACAGCGCACAGAGAACCTGTCATAGCTACCACGTGCACTGGGGCCATTAAAGCCACCCCCGGACCTGAGCAGGACACACTGATGCCGCCCGAGATCATGGGTTTTGTCCTGGCGGCCATGCCCCTCTCCCATTTAGCTTACACCCTTGCTGCTGTGGTTAAAGTGAGCGAGCCAAGTCTCTCCGTCCCTCGACTTCTGTAAATAAGATTTTTGGCCTTAATGAAGCCCTTTGAATTGATCCCTAGAGAATGACATCTTTTTTCACGTCCCGGTTACAGCCCATGTTGAGCTTTGGAAATCTTGATTCTTTAGTACGGAGAGTGGGCTCGTGAGCTGGACAGGCCCAGGTTCTGACCCCTGTTCTGCCACACACCAGTTGTGTGACCGCGGGCCAGTCACGCAGGTCCTCCAAGCCTCTGTCTCTTTATGCAGAACAAGAAGGGTAGCTCTACACATTGCTGACACTTCTCTAGTGTTTTCTGTGTGCCGAGCCCTGTTTTGTGTCTCTCTCTGAGGAGTCTCCCAGAACTCTTAACCAGCCCAGGAAGTTGGGACTATTATCCTCGAAGTTTTGGTTCCCCCCTCCCCCGCTAAAGATTTATTTATTTATTTTAGGCAGGGAGGGGCAGAAGGAGAGGGAGAGAGAGAATCTCAAGCAGACTCTCCACTGAGTGTAGAGCCCCGATGCGGGGCTTGATCCCACGACCATGACCTGAGCTGAAATCAAGAGTCGGTCGCTCAACTGACTGACCACCCAGGCGCCCCCATCATCGATGTTTTAAATATGAAAAGTGACAAGTAGATAATGCAAGTGACTTTATCAAGGTCACATAGACTCGGTTCTCCAACTCCAAAGTCAGCATGCCGAATGGCTACCCAGGTGTCCTCAAGACCATTGCAAGGCTGCTGTATTGACAACGAGGTGCACAAGGCAACTAGTGTCTCATACCTTTCCGTTACTCTTCCTTATCCGTCCCAGCTTCAAACACCTGCGGATTTAGTATGCATGCTTTCTGCGTGGACTTCGGGCCTCTGACGGAGTTATCAGCAGGATGAAGCCCCCAAGCTCTCACGTACTCTCTTAGATCCTGCAACATTAAAGAAATGGGTTGGGAAATTAAACCCTTTGAATAATTTGTTGTATGCAACATCCAGGAGCGTAGGGCTCTCTGATACAGAGAGGGACCTCGTGTTTGAAATACACATCCTTACTTCCCGTTTCTGCCCTGTGGAAAGGGATGACTTCAGTAGCGTGGAAGAGAAGAGACTAAGAACCCATTAGAAATTTCCTTCAGCAACAAACCGTGAAAGACCAAATCACAAAAATTACTCCCTAAACCGCGGTACATAAAAAGCAAGGTCCTTTGCAAATGTTCTGATGCTAGCTTGGACCAAGGTCCCAGAATAACCCCCACTCACCTCTCGGAAGGGCAGCCGTCTCTATGCTGAGTGACTTAGAAGAGACAGGCTTAGGGACGAGAACCTTGTATTAAAATCAGTCGTGAATTAGCACAAAAAGGATCAAGTTGTATGGAGGAATCTCTCTCCCTTTGGAATCACACTCTGGAGCATGACCTGTTTTCAGGCTTACTACCATCTCCAGCTTTGTAAGTTGTTGATTTGTTTTAAGGGATAATCGAGTAAAAAAAAAAAAGCATCATGTGCTTCCGTTTTTCCCCACCCAAGTCAGCCGAAAATCAGGCTGTTTGGGCCAGGAGGCCATAAGCGAGATGTCACAAATTACTCCCCACTTCCCAGATCCTTAATTGCAAGCAAAGTGCTTAAGAGGAAGTAAACAGCCTCCTGAGGGTGATCCTTGCACAGCCAAAGAGAAGAGTGAGCACAGTTATTGCCTGGCCAGGAAATACATTTTCCAGGTACACCAATTAACAAACAATGCAGCAGGGAGTATAATGGAGCGGTGATGGGTGCGGTGAGAGTCCTGCATTTCAGATGGAGGAGAAGTGCAAGGTAGGCTTTAGAAAGGGAATGAGAGGAGGGACATCTAGGCAGTGGCTGGCAGAAGTATAGGTGCAGAAGGGGTCCTGAGTGTTGGGGCATTGTGGACAGTGGTGGGATATTACAACAGACAGTTCTTGGTGGGGGAGCTCTTGATTCTTATTGCTCCCTGGATGAAATTGCTTCTCTCCAGTCTTCCCCATTTCAACAGAGATCATCAACATTTGTCTTAAGCCAAAACCTCAAGCATCATCTTTGCGTCCTCTCCCTCCCTTATACTGCATGTCCAGCCATCATCCTGTCCTCTGGGATTTGACTTTCAACTTCATCTCAAACCTACAGCTGCTGCCTTGAGCAAATCCATGTTCATTGATGGTATGAGTGGCTACAGTAGACACTAATTTTTCTCCTCGTTTCTTGGCTTTTCTTTCGAAGATCCATTTCCAAATAGTAGCTAGACCAATCTTGGAAAGACGTAAACTGAATCCTGTCACTCCACAGCTTCGTACCCTCCAGTGGCTTCCCACTGGATTGAAACCTCCAAACTTCTCGCCATGACAGGCATGACGAAGTCCTCATGATCTGGCCTCTGGCCAGCATTCTGATCTCCTTCTTCTCCAGCCCCATCCCCCCCCCCACATCCAACACATTGGAGAGTGTTGACCACTCTCCAAACACTCCAGCCTTCTTTCCCTTCTCCAAATATGCACACCTTTTCTTACCCCAGGGCCTTTGCACATGCAAACAATGTTCCCAAACAGGTCTTTGCATGTCCCCTTTTTCTCAGTGTTCAGGTCTCTGCTCAAATGTCACATCACCTCAGAGGCTCCCTGACCATCCTATCTGATGATCACTGGGCCTGCTGTCCCCAACCCATCAACACCCACCCATCCTTCTGGGACCTCTTTAAGTTGCTCCTCAGTGAAACTAGGACAGTCAATGAGAATGGGACCCCAGACCCATCACTGTCTCGCCAGTGCCTAGAATAATGCCCAATACTCACTACAAGTTTGCTGAATGAATGAAACTTACAATGTTTACTCTTTTCATTAAAGAATGAGTATTAGCTATTTTTTTTTTCTATTTGATGCTGGACATTAACAGACTCTCGTTTCATCTGTGAACCTGTCATTGAGCCACTGCCAAGCATACATGCGTGTGTGTGTGTGTGTCTGTGTCTGTCTGTTATGCTTCTGGAGTCTGGGATGGAGAGGCCCCAATGACCGCTACCTTCCCACACTGCCCTTTTTGCACTTGCTTCTTTTCCCCATCCTTCTCAATGGCCTTAATGTGTCCCAAGCTTAAAACAAAACAAAACAAAACAAAAAAACTAACTTACAAAATTCTATACTTACAAACCCCCAGCAGAACTGAGACAACTGGTCTCCAAGTTAGTGCTACTGAGAAAGGGTTGGGGGAATCTGCTTCCCCCACAAGGCTTCAAAGACCAGCCCATCGGGGTGCCCCAAGGCCACGCAGTCATTCATTCCTGGGAGGTCTCAGCAAGCCATGCCTGATCAGAGGCTTGCCACATCCCCTTGGTTAAATTTCCAGCATGGGCAGAGCCTGGGGCACCTGGCTTATCTGCCAGCTGCCTCCCCGTTCCTGCCCCTTGTCTGCCTGACCACCGTATGTCATGTTCAAGAGGGCTTGGGGGAAATGGCTGTGAGCGTGAGCCAGCTCAGCAAGTTCGGGTCTTCCACATTTCTGTTTTGTACCGGCCAGAAGAACGGAGGCAAATATACTTCTGAAAGAAATCATGATGATCTGGGGGAAAGTGGGAATTGATGTGGGGCCCTTTCAAAGGCTTCCTGGGGTTGGCGCCGGAGGCTCCTTAATTAGCAGCCCCACAGCGCCCCCTGCTGGCTGTCAGCCTCGGCTAAATTCCAACCCTGCCGCTGGGCAGGAGGTGATGGTTGTCTTTGCTCTCCAGGAACCAGGAATCCGCATGAGCTCAGATCAGAATCAGTCGTGTAAGTCTGTATAATTGACAAGATGAGTGCTCCAGAGACAGCAAAATCTGTCCAGGAAAGGAGAATGGGACCCCAGGCCCTGACACCACCATTCCCAATGTCAGCCACTAATTTCCCCACCGCACAAAGGACAGGGGTGCCTTGCCTTGCTTCGAGAAAATACTTGCAAAAACGTAAATGTGCTAGCACAACTATTTTTAATAACGGTGGCTATTTGCAGCACAAAAGGGTTCTTGGGTATGCCAGAGACTCCTTTATATAGCGAGTCCCATTGGTCTATTCAAGTGTTGATTTACATACCATGGAGAACGTAGAAACTTCATGTTGGATATGAAGTGTCTCTACCGAGAACCATTTGGCCATGAAGAAAAGCAGATCTAGGGGCATCTGGGTGGCTCAGTTGGTTAAGCGACTGCCTTCGGCTCAGATCATGATCCTGGAGTCCAGGGATCGAGTCCCGCATCAGGCTCCCTGCTCGGCAGGGAGCCTGCTTCTCCCTCTGACCCTCCCCCTTCTCATTCCCTCTCTCTCAAATAAATAAAATCTAAAAAAAAAAAGAGAGAGAGAGAGAGAAAGAAAGAAAAGAAAAGATTCTGAAATGCCGACGGAACCCGAAGAGGACAAAGAATCTGATTTACCAAAAGCGTAATCAGCTCCCAAGTTCTCAGGCATTGTGTAAAATGCAGTAGATCTGTTCTAAAACCTTTTAAAGGACCGGAATGATCATAGTCTGAGAATTCATTCTGGTTGCCCTCCCTTAGCACGGGCCTCCTGCCCTTAAAATACAAAAACCAGTGGAAAAGGGGAGTATTAGGCAGGACATAAATCAGTTCCTCTGTGTGTTTTCTCCTTAGATCTCTCAAATTTATATGAGTGGATTTTTGCACAACCAATACCAAATGTGTGTTTCTCTTATGCGATAATATAAGGAGCCTGCTCCCCCCCCCCCACACACACACATACTTACAAAAGGGGGGACAGAGCTTGGGATTCCCAGGAGAGATGGCATGACGCAGACTGAGGACTCCACTGCCTTGGCTCCATGGGGTCCTGATTCCTGGGAGAACCCCAGTTGGTACTTAGAACACAGTCTGTTCTGGCAAATGGTGAACTCTGGGAGTCTGAGGTTCCTTCATCTAGTAAATATTTCTTGAGGACCAGCTATGTGCTGTGACTGTCCTATTTGCCAGAAAAAGAGCAGTGGACAAAACAGATTCCTTGCCCTATGGAATTTACATTGTCTGGAGGCTGGGTGGGGACGGGGGAGGGAGGGTCGGGAGGCAGGGGAAGGCAGACCACAAACCACAGAATGATGGAAACTCCACAAGAAGGCAGACGCCGGTAAGTGATACGGAGAAAGGTGGGTTTGGGAAGATAGAAAAGCAAGGAATCTGAGGACTGAACTGAACCCTGAGGGGCTCTGATGTCCAGAGTTTGGGGAGATGAGAAGGAACTGCCAAAGGGATGAAGATTGGGAGATCTGGGGTGCTGGAACCCAGGAGAAGGGAGTTGAGAAGGAGGAAGTGACCAGCCACGTCCTGTGCTGGTTCCATGAGCAAGATGAATGCTCATGGTATTGGCATTGGATTTGCGGAGAAGCTCACGGGGGACCTGCTAAAAGCCATGGTGTGGAATGATGGGGGCAGAGGTCTCTTGGCGTGGGCCTCATGGAGAACGGAAAGGAGGGGGGATTGCAACCACAAAAAGAGACAAAGGAGCAGAGAAAGGAGGGAGTAGCTGGCGACTCTTCTCTGATGTTCCCCACCTTTCCCTCCAGCCGATCAACCATCTTCGTGCGTCTGCACACCAACGGGAGTCAGGAGCTGCAGTACCAGCCCGGGGACCACTTGGGCGTCTTCCCAGGCAACCGCGAGGACCTCGTGAATGCCCTGATCGAGCGGCTGGAGGATGCACCCCCGGTCAACCAGCTGGTGAAGGTGGAGCTGCTGGAGGAGCGGAACACGGCTTTGGGTACCTACGGCAGGGTGGGGTGCCCCGGTGTCTGGGGAAAAGGAGACCCATCCTTCTTCCCAGTCACCCATCCAGGTGGGGGAGAGTGGGTCTCTGTCACCTCCTGAGACTCCTCCTTTCTCATGGCTGAACCACCTTGGCCCAACTGGCTGACCCAGTGTCCGTGATGCTAGGACATCCATAGCTCATCCCTGGGGGAAGGGGCATCTGCCCTCTTTCATCACCCCCGCCTCACTGCCCACCAATGAACAGCCGCCGACGTGTACCCCTCCCTCCTCTTAAAATCAAGAGGCATTACATGCAACTCGGTGGCGCTCTCAAGGTTGAATCATCATTAGATCAGGTTCCGGTTTGTTTTAGGGACCATCCTAGACCTTCCCGTTGAAGAATTTTAAAGGCATCAGATAAGCCTCAGGGCTTCATTTCAGGAGGAACAGGTGAGCTCAGGGCTCAGGTACCCGTAAACCACAGTGACCTTACTTGACAGCCCAAGACATGGTGACCTGTCACCTTCACAAAGGAGCTAGAGTGTATGGTCAGGGCAGAGTGCGGAAATAGCATGTGGTGAAAGCCCCACTGAAAAGTCCTTTGGGAGATACCGCTTTGGGGAGATAATGCTTTATATTAAGAAATCCAGCCCAGCCGGTTCTTCCTTCATGTTGGAGCAACACTTTTTATCTTGGGTTGAGCCCCTGATAAAGCAGACACTGTGTGTAGGGCTATATCCGATGGAAAATTACACAGAAGGAGTACAGTGTAATAGTTAGAACAAGGTCTGGGGCAAGACTGCCTGACTTCACACTTACGAGCTGTGTGACCGTGGGCAGATTCCTTGACCTCTCTGTGCTTCCCTTTTTCTCAGTTGCAAAGTGGGGCTAATAATAGCACCCACCACCTAGCGTTGTTGTGCGGACTAAGTGAGTTAATAATATAAAGTGCTGAGAATAGCACTTGGCATATAGAAAGTGCTAGCAAAGTGTTAGGCATGTTTGTCATTTTAAATGCTGGAATCCCACTAAGGGGTTTGAGAGGCCAACACCATGAGAGGGCAGACAGAACCAAAATAGACTCCTAGCTCGTGCTCACTGCATAAAACGCCAGAGATGGACTGTCTCATGCTATTTTAATGTTGGTTTATGTTTTTAATTTTTGAACTAAATGGCACAATTGATTGTGGATCTGCTCCTTGCATGCATGAGGTGATCCCATGGTCCCGAGAAGCCTGGGTCTAGATGTGGGACATGGAAAGTGACAAGCCAAGGGATTGCTTGGCTCACCTGCCCCCATCCTCTGCTCCAGGAGCAAATCTGGCCTTCCTGACTTGGACCCAAGCCCTTGGAGCTCAGACTTTCCTCCCCCCATCCACCCCTCACATCCATTGTACCTCCATAGGAGTGATCAGTAACTGGACAGACGAGCACCGCCTCCCGCCCTGCACCATCTTCCAGGCCTTCAAGTACTACCTGGACATCACCACGCCGCCGACGCCGCTGCAGCTACAGCAGTTTGCCTCCCTAGCCACCAGCGAGAAGGAGAAGCAGCGTCTGCTGGTCCTCAGCAAGGTGGGTCCCTGGCCTCGTACAACCCCCAGGGCATCTTTCCCCTCCTGGTCCCTGGAGAGCGATATAGCTGTTACAACGGTTGTCCAGAAGATGGCAGTGTGGAGCAAGAGTTGCTGGTTTTTCGTTTGCAGATGGTCGCCATATTGGCTAGTCCATTCTGGCTTGTCCTCACCATCTACCCTCATTCTAACTAAGGTCTGACAGAACAAGGGTAGCCCTGTTGAGTCTCAGAGCTCTCTGGCCCGGTAGAGATTCCTTTTCTAACTCTTGTTCCTCCTTCCTTGGGAACTCCTAAGCTTCCCTTAGCGCCATCTGAGCCCATGCTTAGAAGGAATAGAAAGAGAGAGGAGTCCCACAGTGCCCTGTTTTAGAGAGAGGCCTTTCCCAACACCAAGGGGCTATTGGTAGGACTTGCAAGATAGAGGAGGCCCTCAGATGGTAAAATGCATTAAACATTTCTACCATCCTTACTTTGAAACCTAGGGCTCGCTTGCCCCAACCTGACACAAAATTTTACTCAGTATGATTCCTACCCAGGAGGACCACCCAGACTTCTCCCAGTGGGGGCTCCTCCCCTCTAAGCAAGCCATCAGCAAAGGATGGCTTACCTTTTTTCTGCTGTCCAGGAGAGGGACGAATGATGGGCAGACAGGAAGGTACTAATTTCAAAGAATATATATTACAGCTGGCCCTTAAACAATGTGGTTACTGGGGTGCTGAACCCCTGTGCAGTAGAAAATCTACATACAACTTTTGACTGCCCCAAAACTTAACCACTAATGTAGCCTACTGTTGACCAGAAGCCTTACCAATAACATAAACAATTGATTAACACATATTTTGCTTGTTTTATGTATGATTTATTATATGCTTACCAGAAAGTAAGCTAGAGAAAAGAAACTGTTAAGAAAATCATAAGGAAGGGGTGCCTGGGTGGCTCAGTGGGTTAAAGCCTCTGCCTTCAGCTCAGGTCATGATCCCAGGGTCCTGGAATCGAGCCCCGCATCGGCCTCTCTGCTCAGCAGGGAACCTGCTTCCTCCTCTCTCTCTGCCTGCCTCTCTGCCTACTTGTGATCTTTGTCTGTCAAATAAATAAATAAAATCTTTAAAAAAAATAAAATTAAATTAAATTTTAAAAAAAGAAAATCATAAGGAAGAGAAAATTCATTTACAGTCCTCTATTATATTCATCAAAAAAAAATTGCATATAAGTGGACCCAACATGGGACTAAACCCATGTTGTTAGAGGATCGGCTATATTTAGAAATGAGAAAACAGACGTGAAAAGGAACACTTAGAGACTTGCAATTAAGTAATTCACTCTGGGGACCTAGAAACAGATTGGAGAAGTGGAGCATTAATTTTCATCAGTAAACTTCGCAGAATTGTTTACCTTTGTACATGATGTACATGTATAACTTTAAAATTTTAATTAATGGGGGAGGGGCTACGTTTAGAGGGGTCAGAGATCACATGGAACAATTTCAAGTAGAATTTGATAAACCGTACGCATTAGCCCATAAACTGTACGTATGAGCCCGCTTCTTCCAAAGAGCAGAAACTCCGAGGTAGGATTCAATGAGCAAGGATTTTGATTAAGGGAAACACCCATGTGAGGGGAAGATGGGCAGGAGTCCGATAAGGCTGGGAGAACCATCAGAGCTCCAACCAGTCTGACTCTGAGTGTGTGAGTGGAAACATCTGGAACTGCAGCCACAGCCTTAGGAAGGACCAACACGGGTGAACCATGTCTGTTTCCTGTGGATGTCCATTTCAGAGGGCAGCTCCTGAGGCTCTTGGCTGATGGCTCCCCTGCAGCTCGAGGTCAGTGAGGCTGGAGGTCTGGGAGGCACGTTCTCAAGGATGCCATACCCTATTAATAAGGCAAGAATGATCTTTAGGGACATGGAGGAAAGCTTTATTATATGGTACTTATAATAGGCTTTACTCCTCAAAATCTGAGCCTCTTCCGTGCATTCAGGGACTGCCCAGAGCAGCTTCCAAGTAGGAAAACATAACTCCAGAGCCCCAGGGAGTTCCTCTGTTCCCTGGTAGCAGCTGGGTTTTGCTGTCCACAAACCCCAACTGTGGTCCTCCACACCCAAACCTGTTCTTTTGGGGCTGTCATTCACCATCTTGAACTTGACCTATGCTCTCTGCTGATGCATCTCCAGGCATGCAAACTCACAGGTCACAGGTCTGCATTCCATACCACCAAACCATGACTCTCCACAGTGCTTCTCTCTTGATGTTTGCATATGGCGGGACCGATTATGGTTAAGGGCATACACCCCCTAGAGCAGGCGTCAGCAACCTTTTTCCATAAAGAGCCTGGTAGTAAATATTTTAGGCTCACGGTCTGTGAGGTCTGTATCACAGCCCCTAAACTCCACCATTATCGCCCAACAGCATAGACGGTACCTAACTGAGTCAGTGTGGCTGGGTTCCAATCCAATCGTATTTGTAGGCACAGAAATTTGAATTTCATATCACATTCTTGGGTCATGAAATTGTATCCTTCTTTTGATCCTTTCCCCCAACAATTAAACCGTGTAAAAACAGGTCTTAGCTCATGAGCCCTGCAAATAGGTAGTAAGCCACATTGACCTTCTGCTACCCCCGACCTAGATTCAAACCCAGAATCGCCCCCTCCAAGCCAAAGAGCCTCTGTATTTGTCAGTTTTCCCCGCTATAAAATAGGGACAACAGTCATACCTACTGCATAACATTGTCGTAAGTAAAGACCTGGTGTGGAGTTATTACTGTGTGAGTGTTAGGTATCCTTCTCTCTCCCGACTTTCCTTTTCTTTTTTTTTTTTTTTTTTAAGATTTTATTTATTTATTTGACAGAGAGAGCACAAGTAGGCAGAGAGGCAGGCAGAGAGATAGAGGGAAGCAGGCTCCCTGCTGAGCAGAGAGCCCGATGCGGGGCTCAAACCCAGGACCCTGAGATCACGACCTGAGCCGAAGGCAGAGGCTTTAACCCACTGAGCCACCCAGGTGCCCTCTCCCGACTTTCTTCCCCGGACGTTCCGTTGCCCCCACTGGAAATGTGTACCCAGAGCGGGGTATAAGTTCTCCATCCCTCTCCTTGGCACAGGGTTTGCAGGAATACGAGGAATGGAAATGGGGCAAGAACCCCACCATCGTGGAGGTGCTGGAGGAGTTCCCATCCATCCAGATGCCGTCCACCCTGCTCCTGACCCAGCTGTCCTTGCTGCAGCCCCGCTACTATTCCATCAGCTCCTCCCCAGACATGTACCCCGACGAGGTGCACCTCACCGTGGCCATCGTCTCCTACCGCACCCGAGGTAGGCAGAGGCCCTGGGAGAGCCTCCGGGTCTGCATTTGCCCTCCGGGGGGCCTCTGCGGGGCTGCCATATCCCAAAGTCCCGAGAGGAGACCCACTTCGAGGCCAGGAACCGGGGGAAGAAGCAGGACAGGCAAACTGTCCCCTTAGGCAGAGCCAACCCTGTGCAGAATCAGGAAGGAGGGAAGATGTGCACTTGAAAGCTTCCTCCGCTCCCCAAGCCTGAGAGCGCTTTTACTCATCCCCTTATCCTTCCACCTGCAAGGCAACAACCGGATCAAGGCACCCCCACCCATCGCCCGGAGTGGGGCGCTCTCTGCTGCATGCAGTCCCCTGGTTATGGGTCAGTCAGATACCCTAGCATATTTTCCCTCCTTGATAAAGCAATTAGAATGCATGGTGCCTGAGGGAGCTCCAAGACCCGGATCCTGGACGGTCGCCGGCATCACACTGACCGAGACCGTTTCAGTAGGCGGGGTCTGAATCCAACCCACCTTCCCCCGTGGGAATCCTGGGCAGTTTCTCAGGGGTTCACCATTCCCTCTTCCCCTTCAGAGGAAGGGATCCAGACAGGGAATTCCAAGACAGAAACTTGGCATAGGGCTGTGAGCTTCTGCACTGGAGCGAGGTGGGGAGCCAGTGGCGGGAAACCCTGGGGGCAGTAGGCGCGCCAGACCACCCTGATTATTCTGCCAGATGGAGAAGGACCAATTCACCACGGCGTGTGCTCCTCCTGGCTCAACCGAATACAGGCTGACGAAGTAGTCCCATGTTTCGTGAGAGGGTGAGTGGCAAATGCGGAGAAATGAGCGGTTGTCCCAAATCTGCGTACTGGTGAGCTGGGCTGGGTGGACCAGCCTCATGGGTTCTGGAGAGATGGCTGAGTCAGACGGAATGGAGATCAACACTCTGTATCCCTTCCAAGCTGTTAAGTTAATAGGATCGTGGGATGGGCAACACAGCAGCAGTTAAGCAGGTACCCCCCGCCCCGCCCCGCCCAGACAAAGTCAGGTCAATGCAATGAATATTTATCAATTGCATGTACTGTGCTAGAGGCTGGGGTACAGTAGACAACCCGGCAAATGCAGCATCCGCTTTCCTGAAATCTGCAGACGGGCAGAAATTCTCTCCGCTGTCTCACAGCTACCCTATCTGTTCCCGCTATCCCGGAGATGGGGAAGATCCAAACCCTCATCCCATCAATCAGAGCTCTTCCTCCCAAACTCAGCTGGTTGGGTTTTTTTTTCTTTTTGTTTTTTTAAGATTTTATTTATTGGAGACAGAGCACGAGTGAGGTGAGGGGCAGGGGGAGAAGCAGACTCCCCGCTGAGCAAGAAGCATGATGCGGGGCTCGATCCCAGGACTCCAAGATCATGACCTGAGCTGAAGGCAGACGCCACCCAGGCGTCCCCCCCACCCAACCCCTGCCGCCCAAACTCAGTTTTAAAGGACACTCCTGCCTACGATGAACAGTACTGTATCGTGCACTTAAAAATTTTGTGAAGAGGGTAGATTTCATTGAATGTGTCCTTACCGCCATTGGATAAAAAATACAGCTCAAATGTTTTTCACCCTGAGGGCTCTGGCTGAGCCCGTAGGCCCCCCGGAGGGTCCCGCTATGTCAGCCAGTGACTTCTGTGCCTCAGCAGTGGCCTTGACCGCTGATTTTTCTCAGCTGTTGAGACTGGAGTGTTGATGGGATGGTGCACCTGCCCAGAGCATCAGAATCCCCTGTGGTGTTTCAAAAATGCAGTGTCCTGAGCCCAGACTTGCTCTGCTGCCCAGGACTCTGTACTTTTAACACCGCCTGGGAATTCTTCTGTACGCTGAAGTCTGTTCCCCAATTTGGGGAGACCTCACCGTGGGCTAAATCCACGGTTCTCAATACGGGGCGGAGCTCCCCTTCAGGGCACACGTGGCAACACCCACAGAGATTTTTGTCTGTCGTGGCTGCAGGGTGTTCCTGGCCTCTAGGAGGTGGAGACCCGGGGTGCTGCTCAGTAGCCTACAATGCACAGGACACCCCCGACAGCAGACAAGTGTGCAGCCCCAAATGTCAGCAGTCCTGAGGTCCGGAAACCCTGGGTTGAAATCATCCCACTGCCCTTTGTGGCTTAGCTCAGCAATGAGGAAAATGGGGAACGGGAGTGGCAGCCAGACCCCAGGGACCTCCTGTTTTGGGAATTCCCCAAATCCGTGTGACCTGTCACCCCGATAAGGGGCACCCAACCCCAGCCGGAGAGTGCAATCCCGCTGGATTATCGAGATGGCCATCTGGTCTACTGAAGACCCAGCCACCCTTCATCAGGCTTGAGTGCAGCAAGCCTTCTGATTCTCTCTTTCTTATCCAGAGCGCCCAGCTTCCACCTGCCCCGAAATCCCCAAGTGCCCTGCATCCTCATTGGCCCAGGCACTGGCATTGCCCCTTTCCGAAGCTTCTGGCAGCAACGGCAATTTGACATCCAACACAAAGGTGGGTGTTGCAATTCAGCAGCCCGGCGATGTCCATCCTGCCCCGGGCAGCCCCACCTGTGTCTCAGCCACCCGGAGGAATGATGGAGCTCTCTCTCCGTTGCTTCCCTCCCTGGGGGAGGGCAGGGGCCTCACAGTACTGACCTGATCCAGGGCTGAGGTTCGTGGTTATGCTTCAAAGGACCTGTCCCAACCAGTCTCCCGCACAGCTTGTTCTAGGGCCTGAAATTCCATCCCCAGAAAACATTTCTTTGTTAAGATAGGACCCCTCTGAAAATTCAAGCAGCCCTAGGAGAGTAAACATTAAGCCTTATCAAATGTGTGTATGTTTATGGGATTGTCCCAAAGGCTATTATTCCAGAGCAGGCTTTGCTGTGTGAGAGACACAGCAGATCAGCTTCGGGAGGAGAGAGAAGGAAACCCACAGCTGCGGTGTGCATTGGCCAGGGATTTGTTGAGCAGCTAATAAATGCCAAGCACCATTGTAGGTGTCAAGGGACAGCACTAGACAAGACAGACACACAGCAAAAAAAAAAAAAAAAAAAAAGAAAAGAAAAGAAAAAAAAAAAAAAGCTACCCCATGGAGCAGTCATTCTGGCGGAATAGCTAACATCAATGAAGGAGTCACTGTATATTCACCGGGCTCTAATGTTTTAGGTCTCAGAGTAACCCTAGGAGGTAGATGCTGTGATTACTTGCGTTCTGTACCTGCGGAAATGGGCACATAGAAAGTCAAGTTCTCGTCATCGCACAGAGCTGGAATTTGAGCCCAGCTCCACGGACTGGCCTTTCAGCATGACCCAGTGCCGGGGTGTGGGGGGCGGGGCGCTGCTAAGTAGCCACTGGGGCAGCAGGAGGGATTGAGACCCAGAGAAAGGAGGTCTGCTAAAATCTGAGCACCCTTCACCCTTCACCGACTTCGCTCGGTGTGAGCAGCTGCATGCGTATGTAGATGTGGGTGTACGTGTGTGCAAATACATACACCCCACTTGTCCCAGTGTTCGTATGCTCTATCCATGTGGCACGCATGAAGGTTCCCAGCACCCTCTCCTGGCTCCACCAGCCACCCACCCTCCCAAATTGGGCATCTGAGGAGCTGTGAGCAACGTGAGATCTTTCTGGTCCTCAGGAATGAGCCCCTGCCCCATGGTCCTGGTGTTCGGGTGCCGGCAATCCAAGACAGACCACATCTACAGGGAGGAGACTCTGCAGGCCAAGAACAAGGGGGTCTTCCGAGAACTTTACACAGCCTACTCCCGAGAGCCAGACAAACCAAAGGTAACTCCCAGCCATGCACTGTCCCCGCCCCCTAGCCCCAGATACGCGCACCCGCACATGTGCTTGTACACGCATGCACATCCCACCCCCGGGGCACCCCCTCACCTGGTCTGAATTCTCCTCCTGGACATAGCTCTGTACTTCAGGAAGCAGTGTTATGCCCCGATAATGGGTCCGTGATTAAAGGAACGAGACTGATATAAAGCGAAGGTCATGCAAAGCTTTATTTCACGCCAAGCATCAAGAATCAAACTGACCGGCCAGGGCCGTGCCTCTTACAGAGAGGGGGACCCTTCTCTGTTTCCCAGACTAGCTTTTAAGGGCAAAGGCCATGCGGTCGGGCCTGGCCACGCACAGGTGGCCAATGAGATTGTAACACACACAGGAAACTCCACAGTGATACTAGGTGACCACTTGAATTACAATTTACCCTAGTAGACATTTGAATTAGCCTATCACACCTTGGTTAGGATTGGCGTCAAAAGGCTCCCAAAGGGTGGGGGCCCATACTCCTTGGTAGCTAGGGAGACAGTATGCATCCCCCCACTGATGTCGCCACCTGGCCTGACCCACCCTCGTGTCTGGGCTTTGTTACCTGGAGCTGGTTTCTGGGACTTGTTTTTAAGTAAATCCCCTGGGGGGAGGGGAGCAGGGACAGTTTTAAGGGTTAAACAAGGTTTTTGTTTAACTTTAATGAAAGCCTCTTGCTAAATAGGTCCTTACAGCAGGAGCATAGAAATAATCAGTTTAAAATATCTAACGGCCCAGATTATAGGATGCCACTTATGTGAGATACCCAGAACAGCTGACTCCGTAGAGACAGGGAGCAGATCTGGGGTTACCAGTGGCTGTGGCGACAGGGGAATGGGAATGACTGCTTGTAGGTGCAGAATTTCCTTTTGGGGTGATGAATAAGTTCTAGGACCAGGTAGGACGCTGGTTGCACAAGATAGTGGTGCATGAAATGCCACTGAATTGTTCACTTGAAAATGGTTGAATGGTAGATGAAATGTTTTCCATATCTTACCAAAATAAAAATATTTTTAAAATACGAACTAAAAAAAAAAAAATAATGTAACAGTCCCCAAGAGGTGCAAAGTCAGAATATGGACACAGGCTACAGGACTAGAGCGTGCTCCTCCTGGATCTTGGGGAGATCCAGAGGGGACAAGTGAAAGGCATCCTGAACAGATAAGGCAAATCCCCTGGAGGCTGATTTGGACCCCCGCCCCGTGCCCACCCTACTTTCTCTTAGCCCACCTTCTACTCCAGCTGTTGCTACAGTAGCAGGCTTTGCGCAGGTGGAAGCTGAGAGCCCCTCGCCTCCCCCATCTCTTGCTGTCTTGCCTCTCTGGCCTTCCATCGTAGGCTAAACCCCGCACCTAGCCAAGTACGGGGATCAACACCCTGTGGGGGACCTCTGGCCATCAGACAGGGAGCGGGTAGATTGTGAACCCACCCTATGCCCCTCTGGGTTATGGCTCTGGGGTGTGTTCCGCATGACCCTCTCGAGGGTCTTCAGCCCCACTGAGCTCCAACACTCACACACGCTCAGATCGGCTTTCCTTCTCTTCCTCGCTCCTCCTGCTCCCCGGGGTCACCGATGTGAGGCTCTGCTGTCCTGGGGGGCTAGTGTGCTGCTGCCCAGGATCCAGCTCCTTCTCACGGCTCTTGCTGCCCCCTGCAGAAGTACGTGCAGGACATCCTGCAGGAACAGCTAGCAGAACCGGTGTACCGAGCCCTGCAGGAGCAAGGGGGCCACATCTATGTCTGCGGGGACGTCACCATGGCCGCCGATGTCCTCAAAGCCATCCAGCGCATCATGACCCAGCAGGGGAAACTCTCAGCAGAGGATGCGGGCGTGTTCATCAGCAGGCTGAGAGTGAGTGGCCTCTTGGATCCCTTTGTCAGCATCCGGTTCCTGTATCCTCTTCCTCAACCCACCTGTCTCAGTGATTAGAGGGGCCATGATGACATCCCCACCTGCTCCCATTTTCCCATTTGTGGCTCGGGGTAGAGGATACCCATGGTCCCCAACCATAGATGAGAGAGAAGAAGGACTGGGTGTTGGGTGTGCAGGTGCATGTATTAAGTATGGACGGGGGCTGTGGTGTGTGAAAATAACAGGCAGGTGGACCACTGGGTAACTGGATAGAAACCTCCCTAAACCGACTCTTCCTGCCCCCAGAACTAAGCTGCAGCGCTGTCCTGTGCAGTTGTCCAGGTTGAACACTGCACAAAAAGGTTTGTCCAAGCTGTGCCAGTTCAGATGTGAACTGAAATGTTCTTTGCCACCCTGGGCTGGGTGGTGAGACCCCAAGCCCTGGAGGGTTAGGGCATGGGGTCTTATGAAGCACAGTCTGGGAAACCAGAGGTCTTCCGGGGGGCTCTGGGTTACATCTTGTTTGTTTAGAACCCATCTTTTTTAAGGAGATTCCATTCGAGGTTGTCAGTGTGTCTGTCCCTCTCCTGCCTTTGGCTGGCATTTGAAGGCTGTTTCTGTTCCCCAGGATGACAACCGGTACCATGAGGATATTTTCGGGGTCACCCTGCGAACATATGAAGTGACCAACCGCCTTAGATCTGAATCCATTGCCTTCATTGAGGAGAGCAAAAAAGACACTGACGAGTAAGCTGGCTCCATCCCTGGCGCGAGGGACGGGCAGAGCCCTCTTTTCCCAGTGCTGATGGCTGGGGGATGTCTGTCTTTGTTTGCCCTGACTTTCCCACAGTGGAAGGTGGGCTACAAATGCAAATTCCCAGGCCGCCCCAGACCTGCTGACTCTAGAACTCTGGAGTGAGAGCCGAGGTTTATGTTTTTAAGGGGCCCTCCAGGGGACTCTGAGGCCTGGGAACCCTGGTTTTGGATCCCCGAGTCTGCCTGGGGCGCCCCCTAGTGGAATGACGTCTCCAGCCTCAGGAAGGTGTTTTCCCAGCCGCTGCTCCCAGCCTTTTTACACCACCTCCCGCACCCCCCAAATTGCACAGACTGTTCTCATCCGTGCAGATCCCAACCGGTATTATTTTGACAACCTCACTGGTCCTCTAGAAATTGCTGGGAACAGTCTGAGGCACCACAAAACTGGACTTGAGTCTCACTAGTTAAACCTCCCCTTAAGGCCGGGACCTCTCAACCAGGACGGAAATGGCACTCACCCACGCCCGCCCACAGACCGCCTGCAAACCACCGCCGTGTGCCCTTTATGTTAAATTAGGTAGGAACTGGGTTGTCTCATTTTCCGTAGCGTAGGGAAGACACCCCATTTCTTAACAGCCTCATTATTTTCCCTGTGCATACAAAACATACTTTGTGTCCGGTAGGCTCGCTTTCTCACTTTCCAGATTCCAACTCCTTTGGCTGCCGGAAAGCCCCTTTCTTTGCCCCTCTTTCTGGTGGGGTGTGTCGGTGAGCAAGCACACTTTCATTCCTTCATTAGTTCATCCGTTCATTCAAGACGAGCCCAGCTAGGGGTCAGGTGCTGTCTGAGGCGGGGAGCTTGCAGAGGAAGGGACGGTGAAACCCAGAGCTTAGTGGCTTTTCTGTGGCTCTGTAAGGAAACAACTCAGCTTTGCCTCCAGGACACTAACTGCCCCCCCCTCCCCGCCCTGTCTTCCCACAGGGTTTTCAGCTCCTAACTGAATCCTCTTGCCCAGACGGATGGCAGGGGGGCTGTCCCGTGCACCCCCGCGGAGCGGCTGCAGGTTTTCTAAGCGTGGACACTGCTGAACCTTCCCTCCGGGACCCCGCGTGGCCCCCGCTGTCCCTCTCGTCCTGTCGCTGTGGTTTTTCCCTCTTCTGGGTCCTTGCCCCTCGGTGGTTTCCTTGGCCCTCTTGGGTTTTCTCCTGAGTTGTCCTGCTACAATGCAATGCCTTTATAATCCGCAGTGGCTCTTATAAAACTGTTTCCCCCTCCCTCTCTTCCCAACAAGGGCAGATCCCCGGCGCATGACATCACTGGAACGTGGCCGTGGCTCTGGGATTCCCCCAGAGAGGCTCCAGGGACTGGTCAGGAGGGTCTTCTGAGCCAGTCTCTCTGCTGCTGAAGCCCCCCCCACCTTGTCCTTTTTTATGATGACGTCCTGGTCGTGTGTGTGTGTGTGTGTGTGTGTGTCTGTGTGCTCACATGCATGCACGCGTGGGACAGGCCTGGGTCCCCGTCTGTCCTCTTGCCTGTGGCAGCGTGTGGCCTGCAGACTCTCAGTGCCAAGAACCGTGCCCTGGTTCTCTACACGTCCGTAATTTCTGTCTATGCTCACGTCCCTGAAACATTTGGAGGCACCCTCATTGTCCTGGTTACAAAGGGCAGGGGGAAGCGAGTGTGATGATTAAGGGGGGAGGCTCCGTTAAAAAGGGGCTCACAGAATCGGTCGCATTTAGATACTGATACCAGTTAGTGGAGCCCTCCCTGGGAAACTAACCCAATTAAGCACACCTCCTCCCCAGCCCGACCCCCTACCCCAGACAGGATCACCTGATTTGGGCCTCCCTGGACCATCCCATCCACAAGAGGGGGAAGTAATGTCCCAGGGAGTATGGGGAAGTAAGAATCATCCCGTCTTTGCCACCGGGTGACTTTGGGCAAGTTCCTTGTTCTCAGTTTCCCCTTATAATTTATGAAGCAAAAAAAGTATAAATTGATCAGCCTTTAGAGTGGTAGAGACTGGAAACAGTAGCAAGGAAGAATATCACTGCTATTTTCTTATTGCCCCAAATAGGGCTGGCCCTCCCATCTGGGAAGGAAATAACAGATGGCCCTTAAAGCAGAGAAGTTGGAGAGGGAAGATATCATGAGGCGTCACCAGGCTTCCTCCCTAGGACCACCACTGGGCATGGCCTGGCCCTCATACTCCTGGCCTTCTAAAAGCCATCTCCCAAGTTTCTAGCCTGACCAAATAATTTTGACAAAGAAATGAACCTTGACTCCCATCAAAAATGGGCAACACAATCTTCGGTGGGAATCAGGGTCAGTTTAGTTTCCCCCCCTCCCCCCAACCGCAGCAAGCAACCTGCTGTGCCCACCATCAGGATGAATGGGCTGGGAGGGCTGGGAGGGCTCCCCCACCCCCAGAAGTGCTCAAAATGGGGGGAAGACCTGGAGAGAGCCAAGAAATTGCTGGAGGGGCCGGCCCAGGTCGGAGGGGAAGCCTTCTGCGGGTGGGCTGTTCTGTTTTGTTGTTTTATGTTTTGTTGCCCAGAGAGAGAGCTCCGCCTTTCTGTAGGGCACAATGGGTATTTCTTGATGCTCTGTTTGGGGGGCTGCCAAAGAGAAAGTGCCCTGGCCCTCTCTGGAAGAGCCTGAGGACATGGGGTGCCAAAGAGGTGTCCCCAGGAAGGGACAACCTCCGAGATTCTTCAAGGCAAAAGGCAAACTGGCTCTTGCATTCCTCCACCCTCCACGGCAGCCCCCCTCCCTCTGGGGTCCCATCCCCCCTGTATGCGGAGCTGGGTTGCCTCCAGTTACCACCTCCCCACCTTCCTTTAATCCTGTTTCCTCTGGCTGGGGCTTCCGTGGCAAGGAGACCAAGCCCAAGCACTCAGCGTGCTACCCAACTCTGCCAATCTGGAACTCCAGACGCCCATTTTATACACAATTCTGGCTCCTAGCAGCTTCCCCCACAGGGGCTTTCTTTCAACCCTTTGGGCGGGCCCTGTAGAGACACTTGCTAAGATGGCCCGTGCTCCCCACACCCTGAACTGCGGTGTCCAGCCTCACTCAGGGAGGGACTTATCTGTGCTTCCCTCTCCAGACCAAGCTCTGTCTGTGAGTGCTTTTCCATCCCCGAACTTCCTGTGTGCCGGGCACCTCCGTCACGCACCCCTCCCCTCCCATAGCAGGCTTGCAGAGGGAAGCATCATCTCCTTGTACCCAGGAGTCCGAAGCAGTGATCACAGAATAGGGATGCTTCTTTTCTTCCCAAGAAAGATTTTTGTTTTTGAAGGAAATGCCTTTCAACACCCAACGCCGGCTGCCTCAGGACTCCCTGGTAGAAGACTGGAGCCTGGTCTGATGTGTTTCTCTCATTTGCCGGAATCCCTTTTACGAAAAACCTCCCTGTAAGGAGCCTAGGAAGAGGTAGAGTGTGGAGTCCCGATTTAGGGTTTGGCTCTGATGCAGGGCGGGTAGATGCTGCCCTCTTGTGGGGGTTTTTTACTTCCGTCCCAGTAGCCAAACCCAGGTGCAAAATTTTGTTTCGCAATAGGTGAGCAGAAAAATAAGATTGACTGGGCATTTGGGAGTCACCTAGATTACAGACCTTGGACTGCCCTGCAGTGGCTCCAACCCCATTTAACAAAAGTGAGCTTGGCCAGGAGTAAGGAGACCTCCCCCTCCGCAGAAGCTGACATGGCTATGCCCCCCCTCCCCCATTCATCACCATGAATCCAGAGCCAGCACCTTGTGTTAGGAAAGAAGCAGAGCTAATTAAACTCCCTGAGCGGGGTCTTTTCCCGCATGATTTCTATGGAGGGAGACAGCCAGCTATCCTTCGGTTCAGGGAAATGCTTCACACCCACCAAAAGCAGCCCTGAGTTCCAGTGCTAACTTTTCCCCTCCCCCATTTCCACAGACAGCCATGGGCTGGTGATGTACCCTTTCCGAGTCTATATATCCACTTATATAGCAAAGCGAATTAAATGAGATAATGCCCATAAAATAACCAGTTATGGTACCTGGCCCATTGAAGCTTTCAAATTTCATTTTTCCACTTCACCAGTAACTATGTAGAAGGTACAGGGGAGAATACAGAGCCCAGAACAGTTTCGGTTTGTAGGCAATGAGAATCTCGGTATGTAGACACACAACTCTTAGACTCGACATAAATGTCTGGGGTTTGAGAAACGAGTGGATCCCACCTGCAGGTTTGGGGAGATCAGATTTCCAGGAAGGAGGAAGAGTGAGAGGAAAGGCACAGAAGGGAGCACTTTGCTTCTGGCACAGCTTTGGAAGTGCTGAGCCAGATGCTGGGCAGGTGAGCCAGGGAGCAGGTGTTAGGTCCAGGTGAGCGCATGTCCAGGAATTTAGATTACTTGGAAGGCGGCAGGGCATCCCTAGGAATGTTTTTCAAATGGGAAAAATAAGGTCATTGGAGTTGGGCTTGGAAAAGAATGTTCCGGCTGCAGGACAGAGTGTGGACGTGGACCGTGGACGGCTGGTCTGTTGAGGCAGCCGTAGAATGTTTTGCAGTAACTTGGGGCTGAAAGGAGGGAAGAGGCAGATGTGATGATAAAGCCACTCCAGGGGTTAAATCAGGACCTGAAGACCTCGCTGCTGGGGAGGAGAAAGTCAGGAGTCTTATCTCTAGGCTAAGAAAGGAAAGGGGCGGGGGAGGGGGCGCCAAACAGCCTGGAGGGAAAGAGGAGTTTGCCTTGTTGACATGATAAGCCAGCTTCTCCCTGAGCCAACAGGGTGCATCCTTCCAAGTTCCAGCCAGGCCTAGATTCGGGGAAAGAAAACTGACCCCAGGCCAACTAGACATTGGCCTTAGAACAAAGGATTTTCTTGCCAAGCACATTCTCAACAGCCACCTGCTTTAGACTTCCAAAAGGAGGTCAGGTTTTGCCCTAAGTCCAAAACAAGTGAGATTTTTCTGACCCAGATCACTGGCAAACCGTCCCTCTGCCAAGAAGGGCAAGCCAGATGTCTGGGCCGGTTCACCCCTGGAGCGCTGGCCATTCATGCCGTCGGGAAAACTGTGGGGTTAAGCTTCTGTGTGAAGCCAACCGTGTCCTTGTATATTTGCATCTCCACTGCCTTGACCTCCAGCATGTCACCATGCCCACCTAACCCACAAAGCCTTCTGTCTGAATTGGCAAGGTAATCTGAGACGGCCTACAGGTGACAAGGAGAAAGAAATCTTCATCTGGGCATCCTATAGGACTTATCCATACGCCTTGACGTTTCCCAACCCTTGTAAAGTTACTGGCATCCAGATGTCCTGTTTGGCTCAAGAATGGAAGGATGGAGGAAGACAGATCTGAGAATCCCTGCCCCCCCCCCCCCAGAACTCAACACAGATGGTCTCCATGAACCTGAATCTGACCCTCTGGGGCTGACACCAGCCTGGTCTCTGCTCTTTCTGTCATAGGTACCCTGTCCTCGATCCACTCCCAGTCCCCACCTCAGGTGGCAAAGGCTGCCTCTTCCCAAAAGGAGACCTGCATGGGGACCTAGGTTATCTCTCACCCTGGAACAGGGTCTTGGGGCTCTCCTTGATTACTGCTTGTCAGAGCCACAGTGCAATCGTGCAAGGAAGGAGGTCTGGGGTAAACATGCCTTAGTTTGTTTATGAGTTTGTTTTGTCCTGGAAGATCTGAACAGCTCTGAACAAGCAAGGCGTGTCTGTCTGGTCCAGGACAGAGACCGTTCTTAATGAGATGGTCCTGGCAGGGAGGAGCAAATCTGCCTGCAGATGCTGCTTTCCATAGTCTTCTAGAAAATGACTCCAGGACATCCAAGTGCCCAGACTCGGCTCTGGTTCAGGGTCAACCAACCTCAGCACTATTGGTATTTGGGGCTAGAGAATTCTTTGTGGTGGAGGCTGTTCCGGGGACATCTCTGGCCTCCACCCACCAGAAGCCAGCAGCAGTCCCTCCCCACCCCACCCACATCACTGTGACAGATGTCCCCTGGGGGCAAAAGAATCTCTCCTGGCAGCCCCAGGCCTTTCGATCCTGGACCCTCTGGTGTCAGGAGAGCAGCCCTCAGATGACGGCTTTGTTTCTGTTATTGGAGAAGGTTTCAGGGGCTGGGGATGATGAAAATGTGGTTTCACAAATTCCCTCCTAAGACGGAAAGGATGACGGTTCCATTTTGGTAAGATGCTGTGCCCTTGGCATCGCTCTGATTACGACCCACGAAGACCCGATGCCGTGCACCCCGCCCTGCCCTGTTTTCCTTGTGTTGCGCTATCTTGTGATCGTAGGACCCACTCTGGGCTCAGCAGTGATTTCCCAGAAGGGAGAGAGAGAGAGAGAACGAGAACGCAGTCGGCCATCCATTCCTTGCTGTACCAGTGGGTTTCCATTCGGGGCTGAGGAGCTGGGGAGGTGGGCAGAGCGGCTGTCACATGTCAACACACACACACACACACACACACACACACACACGCAGAGTCAGAAATTCGGACGTCCCCCTACCTCTGAGCTCTCGATGCTGCTAATGTCCGCCCAGTGTCCCGTGCACTCCAGCACCTTCCTCCAAGGACTGTCACCCGCCCCACGCTCCTCGCGAGGTTGTCCAAGCTGTGTTCACCGCATGCTCTCCTTCTGCCTTGTCCTCATCTTCTAACTTGATGGAATTCAACAAAAGTCTACTTATGCCTGTTTGCATTATGGTTAAAATATTAAAAAGTGGAGTTGACTTCACGGGCTGTGTTCTGTCATTTGCTTTGGTGGGAATTTCTCCCACCCGTGCCCACTGTCGCCAGTCAGGGGCCCCCAGGAAGCCCGCCCTGAGACAGGTGGCAGAAATTGGGGAGTGGTTTTGGGAAGGGGAGGGGTAGGGAGAGCCTGAGCCGCCATATCGTTGCAGTAGAAATGTCAGCCAACCCTGAGGGGTTTCTGAAGGTGACCTTCCAGAGCTGTCCATGATTTGGGGCCAGAAGGCTGGGTTTCATAGCCCTCCATCATTCAGTCCTGGACCAGCCCACTCTCTGCAGCAGAAGCCATCCCCAAAGGGCTGATTGCTGAGGGTGCTCCCAGCGGCTGGGGAATGGTTCCTGACTCCTCGGGACCCCAGTGGAGCATCTCAGCTTCCTCTCCATCCTGCCCGCAACACCCTTGTTCCCATCACGGCTGCATCCATTGAATGGGCCCCAGAGAAACTGTACCACCTTTTCCCCCAGTCCTGCCTTCCTATCTACACAACCCTGAGGACCCTAAAACCTAATTCCTAGTTGGCCTCAAAAGCACTGGCAGGACAGATGAAGAGGAGCCGACCCCAAATGCCCTGACAGCGTGGTGAGTACAAAAGGATCAGCTAGGGGCTAGGAGCCCCCAGGGCTTTGTCATGCCCTTCTGAACATGGCCATTTGGACGCTGTGACCATTTTGACATTCACACCTATTTCCTGGCCAAAAAGCACAAACCACCAGATAGGCTTTTAAGTTACAAAATAATTTACCCAACATCAGACGTTCCCCATGTACGGTTCCTGCCTCCTCCACCCCATCCCTGAGCCTCAGGCCCAAGTTCAAATGTGAGATGCAGGTCAGAGATGGGGTAGGATGAGAGAACCCCCGTCAGTCTCCTGCTCCATCCTGCGCCACGGAAATAAACTAAAATAATGTCTAAGAGTGATTAAATGCCAGTCTTCAGGGGCGCCTGGGTGACTCAGTGCTTAAGCGTCGGCCTTCAGCTCGGGTCATGATCCCAGAGTCTTGGAATTGAGTCCTGCATCAGGCTCCCTGCTCAGCAGGAAGCCTGCTTCTCCCTCTCCCACTCCCCCTGCTTGTGTTCCCTCTCTCGCTGCATCTCTCTCTGTCAAATAAATAAATACAATCTTAAAAAAAAAAAATGCCAGTCTTCATGGGACTCCTTTGGATAGGTATCATTACTCACTCTCCAATTTAAAACTTGGGAAACTGAGGCACAAGGAGATCAGGCAGTGTCTGTGCAAGGTGAACATAACTAACATGTTCGAGGTAGAATTTGAACCCAGACTGCCCAACTCAAGAATCTGCCTTCCTCACCACTTCCCGGGGCTGCTGCTAAGAGTCCCAGACTGCTGAAGTTCAAGTCCTGGCTCCTCCACTTCCTCGCTGTGCAACTTGGGATGAGTTACTCAACCTCTCGGTATCTTCCTTTCTTCACTGTCAAGTAGCTTGTGATTGTTTCAACTTCATTGCGTTGCAACAGGATTAAATGAATTAATATTCATTTAATTCAACATCAACACGCATAGAACAGGATAGAAGAAGATGGGATAAAATCGTCCTATATATGAGTAAATATGAGTAAATAACCTAACATCCAGCTTCGAATGCTCTCCGATTTTCTCTCTCATTGTAGCTCAAACAGCTCCCTCTTGATGTAATTTGCCATTTGCTATTCAGCCCTGGGATCCTCAGGCCCCCTCAGACCACCTGTCATCACAGAAGACACTAATTTTAAAAGCCAATTCCTGGGCTTCTCCCTCTAGCTGCCCGTTAGTGCTCGCTGGGGATAAGGTCCGACTTTGGACATTTTAACCAGCACCTCCCCCCCACCCCCCCACCTGCACCAGATTTTCGACAGGCCAAGCCTCCAGAGGTGGCCGGAACAATTTAACATTTTTATGCATCCTGATTGGGGTGGCTGCTGTTGCCTGGCAACCAGGTGGGGAAAAAAAATCCCAGTTTACACCAAAACAGAACCTTCCCAACCACAAATCCAAAGCAAGGGTGGAAAACGAGTGGGGGAGGGGAAAGAACAGATTTTTGAGTGACTAGGAGTCAATATAGAATAGGGGCCTCACCATCAGTTAAGTAGTAAAAATGCACTTTTTTTTTTTTTCTCACTGTACCTTTGGCAAAATCACCAGGAGAACAAAACAGGGAAAAGATTTACAATTGGTGGATTGAGAGCTTGGAACCCACATCACTAAAAGGAAATCACTTTAGCAATGGCCTCTGGAGGAAAATAAGATTAAGTTAATCCAATAACAGACAATTAGGCCTGAGTAATTAGTGAAGTGATTTCAAAACAAAACAAAACAAAACACAAAAACAAATCTTTCTGTACTGCTTGACTTGGGGATGGTGGGGGTTGGGGGGACAGGGGTGACCGGTCTCCTGGTCTCTCTCTGCCTCTCAGTCTTTTCCTCCGCCAGAACTCGGAGCTGATATTAGAAGCCTTGGTCTCTTTGCTTT
Organism: Martes martes; assembly: GCF_963455335.1. Classification (NCBI taxonomy): domain Eukaryota; kingdom Metazoa; phylum Chordata; class Mammalia; order Carnivora; family Mustelidae; genus Martes; species Martes martes. The sequence goes on from NC_137901.1 coordinate 79,834,876, forward strand.
TCCTCACAGTTTCCAAGAATTTGAAATCTTTCAATATGAACCCTTTTTTCCTCCGCTCCCATTTCTGGTCACCCAGGGAAGCGGTGGGGAAAAGACACGAAGCACAGCAAAGTCTCTGAGACGCCCCCCCCCCATAAATACAAGGGGTCGTATTCGATCAAACAGTAGGCAGTAATTGAATCAGTTCGGGTTTGAAGGCTTTGAAAAGAGTCGCTAATGGAAATGCAGTTATTAGCAGAAAAGCTGCGGGCAAGTCTGTGGGGAGAGAGAGACACCTGTTCCTTTTTCCTTCAAGCTAGTGGCTTTGCTTTCCTTGAAAAACACACACTGCCCCCAGATTGCCCTCTTGAAATATCTCTTTTAACCGTCATGCATTTTCCACAAGGCAATCAGTGCCTCCAGGGACCAGGGGAGGAGGGCTATCCCCTCCCACCAGCATTCAGCGCATGCTCTGGCCGGAGGCAGGCAGCCTTCTCAATGACCTTGTCCTCCACGCCTCCACGCCAACGTCCCATCTGTGGGTTCACACCGATGGTTCTAAAGGTAGCTTTTACTTCCCTTCTGCCTAGACTGTATTTCTGCTACTCCCCTTACCTGGAAAGCCTACTTCCACCAAGGCCAATCCCACTTCTCTTGCTGATGGTTGGATTCAAAGTCGCCTTTTCAGTTGTCTGTACCCATCGCTTGGCATGTAGGTATTGGTTTGCAATAGCTGCGTGTGCGTGCACGCACATGTTTTATCTGCCTCCATATATTTGTTACCTCTAAACTCTGAGTAACAAGCAAGCACATCATACCCCTGGCGTACCACATCGCTGAAGCAGAGGTTGGGGTCATGCTGCTGGGAGCAGCGTTTCTGCTGACTGCTTTATTTTAGCTTCGTAAAACCCATCAGAGACTTCTGACACCCAGCGCAGGGATATCATAAATTTGAGCTGTTTTAAGCCGGTAAATTGTGGTAATTTGTTACAGCAGCAATAGAAAACTGATACAACCTGTGTGTTTAATATGTGTTAGTTTCTGATTCGCCCCTGCTCTAGGGGAGAATCCCTTTCCTTGCCTCTTCCAGCTTCTAGAAGCTTCCGCATTCTTTTTTTTTTAAGATTTTATTTATTTATTTGACAGAGAGAGGATCACAAGTAAGCAGAGAGGCAGGCAGAGAGAGAGGGGGAAGCAGCCTCCCTGCTGAGCACAGAGCCAGATGTAGGGACCATGACCTGAGCGGAAGGCAGAGGCTTAACCCACTGAGCCTCCCAGGCTGCCCAGGAAAATTTTCCCATCCCAAGATTCCTCACCTAATTACAACTACAAAGTCCCTTTTGCCATGTAAGGAAACTGTGGTACTGTGATTTATAATAAGAAATACATTTTTTTAAAAAAAGAAAAAAAGAAATACATTATTGGCCTTCACCCCTGTTTCTAGCACAGAGTTCCTAAAATCCTTAGAATTTCTTAATGTGATAAGAGCGATAAATTCTCCTTGTTCCTAACAAACCCCTTTCGCCACACCTGAGTTTACGTGAATGGATTGACTTATGGAAAGCACCTGGGGATGGGGCTGGTTGCCAGAAGAACCAACCCCATGATCAAAGGGTTGGAAACTTCCCCTTCGTCCCACCCTTCCTGACCCGCAGAGCCAGGAGGCAGCTTCGGGTGCAATCAATTGCCAATGGTCGATGAGTCCATCAATCAGGCCTTTGGAATGGAAGCCTCCATGAAAACCCCAAAGGACGGGGTGCGGTTGGTGAACTCCTGGGGCTTTGGGGACAGCGAGGTGCTCAAAGAGCAAGGAAGCTTCGAGGCCTCTTCCCCAAACCTTGCCTCATGCTTCTCACCCATCGGGCTGTTCCCGAGTTCCATCTTTTTGTAATAAGCCAGCGATCTAGGAAGTGAAATGTTTCTGAGTTCTGTGAGTCATTCGAGGAAATCAGTCAAACGGGTGAAGGGGTCCTGGAAACTTCTGCAGCCAATCAGAACCACGGGTAACAACCTCCACTTCTAAGTATGGGCCGAAGTGGGGGAGGGGGACAGCCTGGTCCGTCTGAGCCGTGAACTTGTGGGGTCTGACGCCGTCTCCAGGTAGACAGTGTCGGAACTGGGTTGAATTGTAGGATACCCGGCTAGTGTTGGAGGATTGCTTGGTGGTGTTGGAAGAAAGCACAGGACTCCTAATACCACCAGAGGCGCCGGGATTGTGAGAATGTGGACGTGTTTGGGGGCTGTTACTCAGCCTGCCATCGACTGCCCTCTGACCCTCCAGAGTCACATTCACCTTCTCTTACTGCTGCGCAATTTATTTATTTATTTTTTAAGATTTTATTTCTTTATTTGACCGAGAGAGAGATCACAAGTAGGCAGAGAGAGAGCGTGGGGAAGCAGGCTCCGTGCTGAGCAGAGAGCCCGATGCGGGTCTCTATCCCAGGACCCTGAGATCATGACCTGAGCGGAAGGCAGAGGCTTAACCCACTGAGCCACCCCGGTGCACCACCCTGCTCCCCTGTGAAATTTACAACCAGCTCAATTGACTTACACTTACAAGGTGAACCCCTTATCCACTGGAAACATAATAAAGACCTGTTATGTGTCGGGCCCGTTTGTAGACACCAGAGGTCAACCAAGAGGACTCACATTCTGTTGGAAGGAGAGAGACAGTAAATCTTTTTAAAGATTTTATTTATTTATTTATTTATTTGACAGAGAGAGAGAGAGAGAGAGAGAGGGAACACAAGCAGGGGAAATGGGAGAGGGAGAAGCAGGCTTCCTGCAGAGCAGGAAACCCGATGGGGGGCTCCATCCCAGGACCCTGGGACCCTGACCTGAGCCGCAGGCTGACGCTTAAGGACTGAGCCACCCAGGCGCCTGAGACAGTAATTTTTTGGAAGGAGTATGTCCTAATGATAGATGGTGATAAGTAATTTTGGAGAAAAACAGCCGAGTGACGGATAGTTTACAGAAAGAAGGCGGTTGGGGAAGGTCTCATCACCTCCGTGACTGAGGCGGCCTAAGGGAGCAGGCTAAGCATGCTAGGGGGGACAGGGGGCCTCTTTGGTCTGAAGAAATGTCTGTAGGATAGGGTGACACCCTCTCACATACCCTAGCAAAATCGGATAGAGGCCCTGCTGTCACGAAGGTCATCATTTTACAGGAAGAGGTGTGTTTCTCGTGTTGCTGATGAAGCTTAACTCTGGGGTCCCCTCACTTAGAAAGATCATTTCAGAGGTTCCTTCTTCTCTCACTCTACCCAAATGCGCCCTTGTTCACTTATGAGTTCACCTTTATGCCTTTCTTTTCTAAAATAGGGCCTCCAGACAGTGTAAGCTTCAGGCCCCGCGGAACCCTGCCCAAGCTGGCGAGTGAACCCAATAATCATGCCAGTGTGCGTACTATGACAATTCGGGAGTGTTTAATGAATGGAACGGGACCCCTTGAGGGCACGCTCCCCCAGTATGTGTTTCTACGGATACGGGGCTTGAGTTAGACCATCTGAATGCTGAGTTACGACTTGGAAAGCCGGCTCTCGAGGATAAAAGAGAACAGAATTAACAAAGGCCCTCAGGAGGGAGACAGTCTGGGGAGATGGACCAGAAGAGAAAAAGTTTGTGTATTTATTATGATGCCATTGACGATGTCGTGGGAATGGTCTCTCTAGTTAGGGCAGAGCGCTCTCTTGGGACAGGAATATTGAAACCCTCTAACCAAAAATAACCAGACCTACACTGTATGCTGATAACCCACAAAGATGGGTTTATTGCTTGCTGGAGCAGGGAGAGGCACCCTGGAGGGCAACTTGGGGGGTCAGGTGAGAGGGGCCAGAGGGGATCAGTCTAGGATTTAGACTTGTGTTAGGTAATTTTTTTAAAATATTTTATTTATTTATTTGACAGAGGAAGATCACAAGTAGGCAGAGAGGCAGGCAGAGAGAGAGAGAGAGAAGAAGGCTCCCCGCTGAGCAAAGAGCCCGATGCGGGGCTTGATCCCAGGACCCCGAGATCATGACCTGAGCTGAAGGCAACAGCTTAACCCACTGAGCCACCCAGGCGCCCCTGTGTTAGGTAATTTTAAGCAGGAGTTGGGGTTGTGGGGATCGGCTCTCTACTTAATGCAGTCAGCAGTTTGGTAAGAGGGTACTACAAGATAAATTGTAAAATTTAGAAATTTCCCTGTTGCCTGAGCAGGAGACTCATCCCCTTTTTCCCTTCTTAGAGCGTTTCCTGGAGAAACCATGTGCGTGTGTAAATCTTTCCTCTGTGTCTTTGGTATGTATATAAATCCTTTGCTGTTTTTTCAATATGGTTAATTGCATGTAACAGAAACTTTACCATTTAGCTATTTTTAAGTATACGATCCAATGGTATAAAGGACAATGGTGGGGGCACCTGGATGGCTCAGTCAGTTGAGCCTCCAACTCATGGTTTCAGCTCAGGTCCTGATTTCGGAGTCGTGAAACTGAGCCCTGCATGGGGTTCCATGCTCAGCAGGGAATCCGCTCAAGGTTCTCTCCCTCTCCCTCTGCACACACCCCCCACGCACTTTCTCTCTCTCTCTCTCTCTCTCTCAAATAAATTAAAAAAAAAAAAAAACTTTAAAAAAAATTTTTTTAAAAAGGGCAATTGTGTATAACTATCCCCAGTATCTACTTCTAGAACATGCAGAACATTTCAGTCACCCTAAACAGAAACTCTATAACCATTAAGCAGTAACTCCCCATTGCCTCCTCCCTCTCGGCCCTCCCACTGATCTACTTTCCAATTCTACAAATTTACTTGTTCTAGATGTTTCGTGTAAGAGGGATCATACAATAGTTGTCCTTTTGTGGCTGGGTTCTTTCACTTAGCATCACATTTTTTTTTTAATGATTTTATTTATTTGAGAGAGAGAGAGAGAGAGCATGAGCAGGGGGAGGGGAAGAGGGAGCCCGATGTGGGGCTCAATCCCGGGACCCTGGGATCATGACCTGAGCCAAAGGCAGGTGCTTAACTGACTGAGCCACCCAGGCATCCCTGCAAATCTTTCTTAAGCGCCCATCAAGCCTCTTGCCAGTAGTACAACCCAGGAATGTTTTCCTTCGAGGCCTGAGAAACATCTCTTTGAAATGTAAATACCAAGGAAGCTCGTGTCCTTAACTCCCTGGGATAGTGGGGGGTTTAGCCTAAGCAACGCATTCCAAGCTGCAACTACCTGCTCATGGTTAAGATGAGAAGTTTTATTATTTCCTTGAGACAAAGGCAATTAGCTAGCACAATGTGTACCGCAGTTACCAAGTGAGCTTAGGATGAACTAGGAAAGATGTGATCAGGTCCTTCTGCATGAGGACAAGTTAGCATTAATCTCGAGAGCACATGTGGGATGCAGTCAGTATTTGGCTGTATTATGAAAAGGGGGGATTTCTCTCGTCTTTGTAATCTTGTTAGCAGATTTCCTGTGCTGTGCCTCAAATCTAGTTTAATGCTTATTCACTATTAAAACTATTCTTTTCTAGAATTGTGGAGAGGCTTTTCTGGGTTGGCAGGAGATTTTAATTTTTTTTCCCCTGACCGTATCTTGGTCATCTTTGATCAGAAATGGGAGAAAGGGGGCGCCTGGGTGGCTCAGTGGGTTAAAGCCTCTGCCTTCTGCTCAGGTCATGATCCCAGGGTCCTGGGATGGAGCCCCGCATCGGGCTCTCTGCTCAGCAGGGAGCCTGCTTCCTCCTCTCTCTCTGCCTGCTTCTCTGCCTACTTGTGATCTCCAGCTGTCAAATAAATTAAAAAAAAAAAAAGGAAATGGGAGAAAGGAGGGGCGCCTGGGTGGCTCAGTTGGTTAAGCATCCGACCCTTGATCTCAGCTCAGGTCTTGATCTCAGGGTGGTGGGATTGAACCCCGCATTGGGCTCTGCACTGGCTGTGAAGCATACTTAAAAATATATATATATATAGGAAGAAGGAAGGCCTGGGTGGCATTGATAAGAAAACAGTAGTTGTTCATGACAACAGCTTTCCAATCACCTGTGCAGATCTGGGGTCTGCCGTCCACCTAAGGGGCTGAAAACTTTGGGTACCAAAGTCTGAGTGTTATTGGGGCTGATTTCACATTCTCTGAGCCAGGGAGAAAGCCAGGGGAACATTCAGGGGACACGCCGGGGACATGGATGGGGACCGTGGCTAAGGAAACGGAAAGAGACAGATTGATAACTATTAGGAGTGATGTTTGAGAGAAGAAAATTGCTTCCTTATTCAAAAAAAAAGAAACAAAAGAAATTTTTTCAAAGAAACTGAGGCAGAGAGAACATAACCTCTGTTTGGGCATTTAAGTAGGGAGAGGGCTTCCCAGCACACTTAAGATCCCGACCCCTTTTTCAAGCACTGCAGGATCTGACAGAGGTAAGTACACTTAGTGTTTGAGAGCATGGAATCTGGAACCACCGCCCCGTTCCAATGCAGAGCTGCCCAGCTAAGACCTTCCCCATTCCTGGTCCACAAAATCCAGAGCATAAAAACAAGGTGGTTTTAATGCTGCTAGGTGTTGGGTTTATTTGTTATGTGGCCCAAAGTAACTGACAAATATGCATTGTTTCATTTAATAGGAAGATCTGTTGTTATCCCCGTTTTATAGAGGAGGAAACCGAGGCACAGGAAATTAACCTCTGTTGGGCATTCAGATGTAGATGGTGAGGGAGAAGGAGGCGCCAAGGATAGTCACACAAGTTCTAGTTTTGCAGAGATGGATGGATGGCCAGCCGTTCCTAAGGCAGGAACCACTGGGAGAGGACAAGTTGCTGGAGGATGTGCGTTTTCTCCTGGACACAGTGAGTTTTAGGGACCCAAAGGGGATGTCAGGTGAGCAGGTAGGTCAGCAAGTCTAGATCTCAGAGGAGTGAACTGGGCTGCAGAGAGAGTGTGAACATTTAAAGTAGGTTTGGATCGTCACTCAAGGTGTAGACAGGGTGAGAGAGTGGAAGGAGGGGACTGTGGCTGAGGTCCCAAGGTACCCCTCCTTCTCCCACACCCCCCCAACAGGCAGCCACCCAGAGGGAGAACCAGGAGAAGGTGAGGAGCCTGCATTTCCAGAAGAGGCTTGGTGAACAGTGTCCACCTCTGCCACTGGATTTTCAGGAGGGAGGCCCAGATTCTCTCCCAGATTTGCCACACTCCAGGGGCTGCTCTAAACCTCTCCGTTTTCATGACTGTGGTAGCAGCAACAGCTGCAGCATTCCCTACCCCCCAGACTCCTACGTTGAAGCCCTAACCCTTCAAGACCTCAGAGTACGACTGTATCTTTGGGACACCTGGCTGGCTCGGTAGGTAGAGCACACGACTCTTGATCTCAGGGTTGTGAGTTCAAGCCCCATGGTGTGTGTAGAGATGACTTTAAAATAATAATAAACCCACTTAAATCAATGAAGAGAGGGGCTTTAAAGTCATCAGGGTGGCCCCGTAATCTAACAGGACTGGCATCCTTCTAAGAGGAGATGAGGACACAGGGAGGGCCATGTGGGGACACAGGAAGCAGGTGGCCATCTACAAGACATGGAGACCGGCCTCAGAAGACACTAACCCTGCCTGCACTCTGATCTCAAACTTCTAGCCTCTAGAACTGTGGAAAGATAAATTTCTGTCAAGCCAATCTGGGCTGCTTTGTTATGCTGTGCTAGCAGACTAATACAAGCAGTAACACCCTTTTGAACAAATTTATTGAGGTGAAATTCACACAACATTCAATTAAATGTTTTAGTTCATTTTAAAAAAATATTTTATTTATTTATTTGACAGAGATCACAAGTAGGCAGAGAGGCAGGCAGAGAGAGAGGAGGAAGCAGGCTCCCTGCCAAGCAGAGAGCCCGATGTGGGACTCGATTCCAGGACCCTGAGATCATGACCTGAGCCAAAGGCAGAGGCTTAACCCACTGAGCCACCCAGGTGCCCCCATTCATTTTTTTTTTTTTTTAAGTGAGCTCTATGCCCAACGCAGGGCTCAAACCCACAACCCAGAGATCAAGAGTCCCACGCTCTTCTGACTAAGCCTGCCAGGTGCTCCTAAAATTAAACACTTTAAAATGAACGATTCGGTGGCATTTAGTACATTCACAATGTTGTGCAACCACCTCCTCCATCTAGTTCCAAAAATATTGCCATCTCTCCAAAATAAAACCTGTACCCAGGAAGCAGTATCTCCCGATTCCCCCGGGACACCCTTTTACCCAGCACTTTCCCTGTGTCAGGCTCTGTGCTATGCACTTTACGTCAGTGTACTCACTGAATTCTCATGACCATCCCAGGAGGCCAGCATTCTTCTTATTATCCCTATTTTACAGATGAGAAGCTGTCCCTCGGAAACTCTGACCTGCTCTAGCTAAACAGCTGGTTGGACAATTGCAAATAACAGGTAATTATTGAGGATCTGCTATGTAGGGGGCCTGAGCCAAGTCACGCGACACCCACCCGTGAATCAAATACAGTCCTGATGCTAAAGTTGCTTTTGATCTAGCAGGAAAAACTAAGGTGGAACAGTTATATGTTAATTCAGTAAGTAACGATAAGACTGAAAAGTGCTGGGAAGGAATCCTATCTGGGGCAGCAGGGCTGAGGTGAGGGAAAGGAAGTCATCAGGAGAGGTTAAACCAAGGCCTGGAGGAAGAGGAGAAGTAACTAGAAGGAGGACATTTTAGCACAAAATATATTCCAGGCATACATGTGAAGGCCAGAAGTGGAAGGAAAGAGACCAGGCTGGCTGGGGTGTGACTAGTGAAGGAAAGAATGGCCTCAAATAGATAAGGAGAGGTAAACTGGGGACTACCCCTTTGCAACAACGTTAGGAATTTCGGGTTCATTTCTGAGGCCAGCAGGTGGGCCTCCAAGGACTGACAGCAGACCATACTATACCTTCGTTCCCCCTGCCCCCAACTGGACTTTGAGCTCCCATGAGGCAAGGGCACCATCTTACTCACATCTGTACCCCCAAGGCACACAACACAGGGCTCCAGTTAAAAATATTTATTTGATATTTAATAATAACAATTATATTATAATGATAATTATATTTAATAATTTTATATATTTAATAATAAATATTATAATAATAGGATCACTGCTGATCCATCCTGCATGCTTCTAATAATAATAATCATCATTATTAGTATTAGTATTGGTGCAGGCACTGAATTATCTGGATGGTAATTCCTGCTTGAAGGGTTCAAAGCCAGGATCTATCACTTTCTGGATCTGTGACTCTGAACCAGAGACTCCCACCTTTATGAGCCTTGGTTTCCGTATTCGTAGAATAGGTTTAATTACAGCATCCAACAGCGAGGGCTCTACTAGAGGAGAAAGAAATGTAAAATGCTCGGCACAGCACCCACTCAAGAATATTAAATTGGCTGTTATTACAGCATACTGGTTTAGAGCACAGTCAAGCAGAAGTCAAGTGGCTCTGAATTAACATCTAGTACACGGGATTCTGAGCAAGTCCCTTTAGCTCCCTGAACCTCAGTTTCCCCATGTGTAACTCGCGGAGGTAAGATTTGATGGGGTTATTGGGAAGGACCGCTGAGCTCATGCACAGCAAGCGCTCCGGCCACACAAGATGGAGGCTGCTACGACCCCCTCAGCCCCCCAACCCCCCACCCCCGAGCCCCTCCCCACCCCGGTTCGCCGCTCCCGGACCCACCGCACAGTTGACAAAAACGGGTTTCCCTCCGCGGGCCGTAGCCTGCAGCCCGCAGCCCGCAGCCGGCAGCTCGGGCCGAGAGGGTGTGGCCAAGGGCGTGGGCGGGGCGATCCGTGCGCCCGCCCCTCGAGGCGGGTGGGCGGGGCGAAAGAGGCGCCCTGGCGCGCGCGCGCGCGACGGGCCCAGGTACGCGGACAAGATGGCGGCAGCAGTGGTCGACAGCGCTATGGAGGTGGTGCCGGCGCTGGCAGAGGAGGCCGCGCCGGAGGCGACGGGCCTCAGCTGCCTCGTCAACCTGCCCGGCGAGGTGCTGGAGTACATCCTGTGCAGCGGCTCGCTGACGGCCGCCGACATCGGCCGCGTCTCCAGCACCTGCCGGCGGCTGCGCGAGCTGTGCCAGAGTAGCGGGAAGGTGTGGAAGGAGCAGTTCCGGGTGAGGTGAGCCCGCCGCCCCGCCACCCAGCCGCCCGCGCCCCGCCCCGCGACCCCCGGGCCCGGGCCTGGCCGGCCAGAGCCGCCGCCTCCCAGCCCGCGCGCGGACCCCCTTCCCGGAGGCCACCCCCGGACCCCTGCCCGCGGAGCGACAGACAAAGGCCTCCAGGCCGCCGGCTCCCCGGGCCCCTGAGGTCCACGCCGCGCGGACCGGCCGCTGCCCAAATTCGCATCGGGAAGCGCCCGGCGGCCGGGGCCCGCCATAGAGGGTGACGACGGTAGGATCGCTGCTGATCCATCCTGCGCGCTTCTTTGTGCCCGACTCCGAGCTAAAATGTTTACATGGCTCTGGCGATGCAGTGATCCTAGCAGCCCTTGGAGGAAGCGGACGCAGCATTCCCGGGTTGCGGACTGAGAGCACAGATTTCGGTGTGGGGACCCCGGATAAATCTGGCCCTGGCACACTTGCCTTATGACCTTGGTGGGGTGGGTAGCGACTTCCCTTTCTTTTGAGCCTCATTCATCGACTTTCTACGGTGATAATCAGACCTACCTTTCACTGTGGTTATTAAATGAGATGATGTGTAAGGAGCATTTACGCAGGGCCTGGCCCTTGGGAGGCGCGCGATCAATGTTAGCCCTTGTCGTCCCTGTTATTGTTGCTGCAACTGTCCCCATTTTACTGATGGGGAGTGAAGACAGAGCCATTCCTCTTGCTCCGCCAAGGTCACGCCACGAGCTGCGTGCCGGGTGGAGATTTGAACGAGGGCCACCGCCGAGGCCCGTGGTGCCACTAAACCATAGTGTTTGCCCTGTTTCTCAAGGCTGCCTTTGATTCCTGTGTCTGCCTTTGAGTCTCTGTTAAGCTGAGAGGGTTTTTCTCTCCTTGTAGGTGGCCTTCCCTTATGAAACACTACAGCCCCACCGACTACGTCAATTGGTTGGAGGAGTATAAAGTTCGGCAAAAAGCTGGGTTAGAAGCCCGGAAGATTGTAGCCTCATTCTCAAAGAGGTTCTTTTCAGAGCACGTAAGGATCCGTTGATGTAGCTCCCCGCTTTTGCCTGCTAGTGGTGTCTGGGTCTGGGTCTGTAGGCATTAGCTCATCTAGCTCTTTCTGATACTCCTTTTTCAGTTCTCTCACAATCCCTGACTCACTTAGATGGCCGCGAGAGTCATTGTGTCCTTCTTCTCCCATCCAACAACACGAAGCCATTTGTCCCTGCCAGCTTTACTTTTCTAAAGCCAGAGAGAGAATGGGGAGTGGAGAGGGAGGGAGGGACCCGCCGCACAATGTAGAGGGAATCCAGATCAGCATTATTTCTCCTCCAGGAGGTTAAACGTATTTTTCACAGCCTCCGCTTGAGTTAGGAGATCACCAGTGATCGAACACTACAGATTTTGCCCAGTTGTTTTCCCAGAAGGGTTGACGAAATTCATACGGTTTTTCTTCTCTGGCTTTGCAGGTTCTAACTGACCAGTAGTGAGTAGCATTGTTTCTTTCTTAAGGTAACAAGAGGATTAGAAGCTGTCTGCAAATCAGAATTATTACTCCCTCGGTTAAATTATCTTGCATTCATTATCCCTGAAAAGTTTTTTGTTTTTTTATTATTGCTGAAATGCATGTTTTTTTTGTAGTTGTTTTTGTTTTCACACAAAGTGTTTCAGAAGTTTATTAGGTCATGATTCTTTTCGTAATTCTGGGACATAGTTCACGTTCCTATTTTAAATTTATTTATTTTTAAAAAGATTTTATTTATTTATTTGACAGAACCAGAGAGCACAAGCAGATAGTGAATGGCAGAGGGAGAGGGAGAAGCAGGCTCCCCACTGAGCAGGGTGCCCCATGTGGGGCTCAATCCCAGGACCCTGGGATCATGACCTGAGCCAAAGGCAGAGGCTTAACAGTCTGAGCCACCCAGGCACCCCATAAATTTATTTCTGATTGAGGGCCTAGAAGTAAAGCCAGTCTGATTTATTTATTTTGGGGGCTTGCAGTTTTTTTGTTTGTTTGTTTGTTTTAAGTAAACTGTATGCCCAGTGTGGAGCTTGAACTCGGGACTCTGAGGTCAAGAGTCACATGCTCTACTGAGTGAGCCAGTCAGGTGCCCCTGATTTATTTTACTACCCTGGTTTACTGAAGATTAATTCCTCTTTTCTTATTCTCTTCCTTTCTTTTTAAGCGTTTCTGCACTCAGTGTTTGTTGATACTAAGGTGGACAGAATTTATGTTCTATTCTGGATACGCCTTGCCCTGGCCAAAAGCATTCATATCACATTTTAAAACCGATACAAAATGTTTGTACACACATATTTGGGTGCCAGATGTTTTTGATGCACTTGGTCATGACCTGCTAGTTCAAATCCTCTAATTCTAGTCCAGCTGGTTTTGTGTGCATTTCTAACAGCCTGTGTATTTGTGTAGTAATGATGAATTATTGTGTTTTTTTCCTTAGCTCCCTCTTTCCCTGTACGATTGCCTAATTAGAAATATGTCAAGGACTTTGAACATAGCAGGAATAGACTTAAGATTGATCTGTGGGCAGATGATTACTTTGGCTCAGGACCCTTATATTCTTGCGTGCACACAGGTTGATATGAAATTTCCTGCCTACTTTCAAACAAAGTGGGAGAAGTAATAGAATTTTAAAGCTCATTGGTACCACCACCTCAATTTACCTAGGAGAAAATAGGCCCAGTGGGTTAAGTGAATTGCCAAGGTACTAGGCTTCTCTCTGGCCCGTTGCTCCAATTTGAGTACAACATAAATTGCATGAAATCACTGTTGTAAATTACGATATTTTGTATTTCTAATCCTTGTTTCAGAGCTGGTTTTCCTCACATTAGTACTCTGAGTAATTTCAGGAATTCCAGACTATGAAAATATAATTAATTTACAACTGGCAGTAAGATCTGAACAAATTATTGTTACTCTCCATGTCACTTTCCACCCATGGTGGGTGGTGCAAGCTAGTGTAGGACAGCTGTTACTGCTTCCACGCACTTGAGCATCTCTGTTTGCAACTCAGAATTGTGTGTGAGAGTGACAGATCATTCATTGCCTGTTATTGAGGCCTGTTTGTATATGTCTCCTTCATAGGTCCCTTGTAACGGTTTTAGTGACATTGAGAATCTTGAGGGACCCGAGATATTTTTTGAGGATGAATTGGTGTGTATCCTAAATATGGAAGGAAGGTAAGTCATGGTTTTAGCAGGGATTGTTTTTTGTTTGTTCATTCTAATAATGCCCAGAATTAACTGCTATAATTTGTATGTGGCTGAACCCTGGGATATGTTTTCCAAATATTTCATGTCTTACCATAGTTATATTTTTTAAAAAAATTCTGTATAAATAATGTAAATACACTGAGACAATTGATATTTAAAGAAACCTTGCAGAAATCCTTTTGGGAGGAAAAGAGAATTAGTGTTTATTCCTGCTATGGGTTAAATACTATGCTCGGCACTCATATCTATTATGTCATTTAGTAATATAAACTACCCTTCCTTTATGATCGCTCCACCTACCATCACCAAATTTGTCTGTTACGGATTTTTTCTGATTTCTTAGGCATGTTTTAATTTAATGGAGGATTTTTTTTTTATGATTTCTGAATTTCATTAAGAAATAATCTTACTTTGGCCATGAACATTGTTGGCATCTGATTGAACCTCTCTCTCCCCTGATCAAGAAGAATCCATCATCTTTTGTTTGTTGTTTAAAATTTTTTATGCCTCATATTTTTTGCTGCAAAGGTTGTTTTCCAATTTACCTAAAAGATGACTTGGCTTCCAGTTTAACATACCTATGAAAAAGATTTTCTGCTCTGAAAGTTCTGGAAACTATTAGTGATAGAAGATAAGAAGGCTAGCTTAGCATCTTCCTTAGAGCTTACTGTGCAGTATCTCACAAACAAGTTGTAGGATATGTTCCTTGTTCTTTTTAAAGGGGTTTATGAGAGAGAGCTATCTATCAGTGGAACAACTGTAGGGGAGAGGTAAGATGTGCCACTATTCTAGGCCTTGGATGAGTTCAGATGCACAGGTCATTTTTCCGTTTCTATTTTGGTTTATCTATAAATGAATTGAAGTATGATCTAATAGTCAGTATTGTGCAGCCTTAAAAATAAAAGCTGACCTGTCTTTTTTACATATATATGAGTATACTTTCAAATACATAAATGTAATGTCAAATATATTAAATTTATTGGTTTAGTTTTGATTTGATGTTGAGTGCAGACTTTGTTTTTTCTTGCTTACACTGTTTCTCTTTCCCCCCCACTCCCTCCATTTGCATTGGCTTTCCCTGTCCCACCCCTGTAGTTAATGAGGACAGCTTAGCCTATGTTCTGACGTGCTCATACACATCAATATATATGGGAATGGAGGGAGATGATTTATTTCACAGAACTGTGATCATAAAATAGGTGCTTTTCTGTATCTTTTTTTTATTCAGCATTACCTTGTGGAAATCTAATCAACTGATAAAAAGTCAAATTCACTTTATTAATGGCTGTATACTGTTTTACAGCACACACTGTAACTTATTTAACTATCCCACTGTTGATGACCAACCACTTTCTTCTCCATCTTATCTTATTGTGGAGGGTGATGGTTTTGTGGTCTAATTTCTAAGTAATAGGCTCCTGGGAATGAGTGTCCAAGGTCAGACTATAGAATGTTATGAAAATCATAAAAGATAGCATGTCCTTGACTGGGGAGACTTACCGTTACAAAAATGTCAGTTCTTCTAAAATTAACACATAACCCTGGTGCCATTCCAATTAGGATCCAAAAAGAGTTTTTTTGTTTTAATTGGATAATATGCTGAGAAGAATAAATTCACTAGACAAGCCGAAAAAAATTTTTTAAAATAATCACATTGTAAATTTTGCATCACTAGGTAATAGGACATAGATGAAGCTCGCTATAACCAAAACAGTGTTTAAATAGAAGTTGAGAGCTACATCAGTGACAAAGAAGAATTCAGAAACGTGTCCCAGCATAGAAGATAATTTAATATATTTAAAGGCAGAGGGGGAAAGGTGCCATATTTAATGATTGTTATTGGAAGTAACTGAATATTCATCTAGAAGAAAGTAAAACTGCTATCATATATAAAAATTAAGTTCCAAAAGATTAAATAACCTAAATTTAAAAATTATCACCATGAAAATTCCTCAATAAAATAACAGACTTTGTGTCTAATCTGGGGAGACCTACTTAACTAAGACCAATGATACAGAAACAATACAAGAATATAGACAGGGTTTTTTGTTTTTTTCTTAAGATTTTTACTTTTTTTTTTTTGACAGAGACACAGTGAGAGAGGGAACACAAGCAGGGGGAGTGGGAGAGGGAGAACAGGCTTCCTGTAGAGCAGGGAGCCTGATGCAGGGCTCGATCCCAGGACCCTGGGATCATGACCTGAGCCAAAAGCAGATGCTTAAGGACTGAGCCACCCACGCACCCCTAGACAAAGAGTTTTGCAATAAAAAATAAACTTCCTTTTGACCAAAGAAACCATTAAGAAGTCAGTAGAATTCTTAAAATTTCTTTTTTTTTTTTTTTTTTAAGATTTTATTTATTTATTTGACAGAGAGAGACAGCGCGAGAGAGGGGATACAAGCAGGGGAAGTAGGAGAGGGAGAAGCAGGCTTCCCGCTGAGCAGGGAGCCCATGTGGCACTGAATCCCAGGACCCCGGGATCGTGACCTGAGCCGAAGCCAGACGCTTAATGACTGAGCCATGCAGGTGCCCCAAATTCTTAAAATTTCTAAGAAGAAATTGAAAAAGGTACAAAAGAGGAGGACATTCACAGAAGAGCAGATCCAAAGGGCTGAGAATCCTGTAGATGTTTAAATTCACTCTGCAAGGAAATCTTAAATAACAACGAAATACTGACTTTTTTACTTAGAAGACTGGCAAACATGACTAAACATGTGCAGCCAGCTAAAAAGCACAGTTACGGTCTTTTTAGAAGTGAGTGTCATAGATATGTCACCTCTTGTCCTGACACATATTTTGAGCCTAAAATGGTTATTTTTAAATAAGAGGGAATACTCACATTTTAAAATATTTTCGGATGCTGGTTTTGTTGAAGGACTGTGTTTGTATTCATTCCTGGCAAGTGCTTATTGTGCAAATATGGAAAGCATCGGAAGGAAGGATAGTTTTCCATAAATGCTGAAGCACCAATCTCGATATTTGAAAACAATTTGCATTTATGGTGTTCTGTGTGATCTTTAAAAAGAGTACATCTACAGTAAAGATTTGAAACAACCTATTAAAAATGGCATATGCTGTGCCTGAGGAAATGACCCAGAGTGACCATCACTGAGACATATTTCAGTAAACCTACTGGATTTTAAAGACAGAAAAGTCTTTTGGGCATCCAACCAAAAAAAATGAAGTCACTTACAAGGTTAAGAGAATCAGAGTATCATCAGACTTCTCAACAATTGCTCTGTGTCAGAGGAAAAAAGAGTAATGTATTTAAGGTGCCGAAGGATCAGAAATGTCAGCAAGGATTTTTATATCCAGCCAAACTGACTTCAAGTACAAAGGCTGCAGACAAACTTAACCAACTTGCGGGGACTTGGGGACTTTTGAGTCCTTCAGGAGAAATGTGCTAGAGAATGAGCTTCAAACAACCAAAACAACCAGAGAGACACTGGCACAAGAACTAATGGTGAGCATTAAATATATATTTGCTTTTAGAATTCAATCCAAGTGACAGTTAATAGGTAGAAAGTATTGTATGTAATGGCCATAAGCCTTTTCAGTATAGATCCAGTACAGTTGTTTAAAGAAATTAGCAGAGAATAGGGGAGAATGGAAACAAATATTTAGCTGTTTTTAGTACTCATCAAGGTGATGAAAATATTGGTCTTGTTATTCTGAGGCTGGGCATGTGTTTGCTTCTAAGCTGTGGAATAAAGCAAACGAGTACCTGGGTAATATTCTAATTCATCCCTGGTGTTCTGGAGAAGCAGGATATTCCTGGAAGAAAAAAAGTTAGAGGCACAAAACAGAAGATGTTTAGTTCTGAATTTGATTTAGAAGTGTCGGCATGAATTCATGAGATATATTTAAAAATATGTAGGAGTGTGTATGTGGATACACACACATAGATACACTAGACTTCCTATTTCTGTCTGTTGGAAAGGTCTAGAAACAATAACCAATCTAAGTAGAAATGATGATCCCTAGTACCCAGAAGGCGATCTTGATACACCCTTTCCCATCAAAAGAAGCCATGGTTTTGGGGAAAGGGCTGATTCTAGGTCTGATTCCAGGTCATTGTAAAAAGATGAGGCTGGAGCATCTTGGAAGTCTGGAACCAGATAGCAGTAGAAGTACCAGTATTTCATGTTGTAAGTGTTCAGGGGCCAACATGGAGAGGCTTCCATTGGCCAGAGATGTGATTTGAGCAGCAGTGTGAATAATAACTGGGATGGGTTGGATCACACCAACTGTGTATAGCTCTGTTAGTTCATAATAATACTCAGGAACAACTAATTGTTCATCTTTGGAGGATAATAAGAATCCAAATTATTTTGAAAAACAAAAGGAAAGACATGACCATTTATCCTACCTTTCCTAAATACTGTGCCACTGGGGGAATCAAATAGTGGATGAGGGGAAATTATTCCTTATAGAAATGCTCCAGCTAATAAATGAAGAAAGGATGGTGGAATTAGAATATCACCACTTTGCAACTTCTAATGAATTAATGGACCTGGGCACTAATGAATTAATGGACCTGGGCATTGAGGAGCAGTGGCTGCTAACATCACCGAAAGGGCCAGCCAAGGCATGATTGCCTCCTGATGGAAGGACTTCACTACCACCTGTGAAGTAGTCTTGCCAAATAAATGGAATCTGAATCTGATCAAGCATCTACATCCAATTTACAGGAAATTCTGAAGACAGAAGATCATGTGAAACCATACCTTGTGGAAGCAATCAACCAATTCCAGACTGTGGGAAACTGCAGGTCACACAACCAGGTTTCTTCAACAAATCAAGTGCAAGGGAAAGAAAAGATGGAGGGGGATCCTGTGCATTAAGAGACTTGAATGACCTCAAAATGGGCTAGACTATAGTGTTCGGGGATATACGTTTGGTGAGGCAATGATGAGCATGGAGGTGTGGGTTGTGATGGTTGTAGATGGGAGAGAGGGCCCTGGAGGGCTCTGGGGGGTCTGCGAAGTCGTTTCTTAGCCTGATGGGTGGATATAAGGATGTTTGTCTTATAATCACGCGTTGAGCTTAATTCATGAAGCTGCTTGTTTGTTTCATGCAGTTTTCTAGATTGGCATACCTTACAACTCAAAGGTTAAAAGACTAGTAGAACCTAGCTCTTCTGACTTTCATTTACTAACTGAAGAGTGAGAGTTCGTTCTTTCTTTTCTTTTTAAGATTTCATTTTTTTGAAAGCGATCCAGAGAGAAAGCAGAAGCAGGTGGCGGGGGGAGGGGCAGCACAGAGGGAGAGGGAGAAGCAGGCTCCCCACTGAGCAGGGAGCCCAGTGTGGGTCTCAATCCCGGGACCTGGAGATCATGACCCGAGCCGAAGGCAGTTGCTTAACCGACTGAGCAAGCGAGGCGCCCCATAGAGTTCTCTGTTTCTGAAGCCACACTGATAAACTAATCAGTCTCCCTCCTATTTCCCATGATCCATGTGTGCATTTGGAATATCTGGTGAAGCATTTCATTTACTTAGCAAGTATTAAGCATCTGCTGTGTACCAGGCTCTATCTCAGGCACTGAGAATACGCTCATGAACAACACAAAAAGCCCTGTCTTCATTGGGCTTCCATTCTTAGTGGGGGAGATAGTCACTAACCAAGTTAAGATGATTGATTACATTAGAAGATGCGAATTGCTGTAAACAAATACTAATCAAGGAGGGATATTTGGCTTGGTGGTGAGAGGAGAAGACCTAACTCGAGATGACATTTGAATGAAAACCTGAAGGAGGCGAGGGTGCAGACTGCAGATCCCCAGGGAAGGAGTGTTGTAGTCAAGGAGCTGAGAGTGCTGAGGCCTGAGGTGAGCACCACCAGGTGTGGTGAAGGAACGACCGGGAAGCCGGTGTGGCCAGAGGCCTGGAGGAAGCAGGGAAGACCAGAAATTGAGGTCAGAGGGGCCATGGGGCAGAGTTTAAAGGACCTCTTAGGTCATCGTTAGGAGTGAGGCTTTTACTTTGAGAAAAGTGGAAAACCCATGCTGTGACCTGTGCTGTGACTTACCATGCTAAATGAGGCATTTGGACTGCCATGTGGAGGGGAGACTATGAAGGGGCAGGGTTGAAGCTGGGAGCTCAACTCAGGTGCTTTTATAACACAGACAGAAGATGTTGGGGACTTAGTTGAGTGAGTGAGAAGTGTTCACATGTCTGGTAGACTTTGAAGATAGAACAAATAGCACGGGTGGATGGGTTAGATGTGGCCTCTGAGAGCAAGCGAGCAAGGAGCTCAGGAGAACTGCAAGGTTTTTGGCCTAATTGCAGTGGCAGAGTTGCCTTTACCTGAGGGGGATGACTGGGAGGGGACGCATGCATAAGGAGTTCACCAGACACCCTTGTGGGGATGTGGAGTAGCAGTTGGATATACACGTCTGGGGTTTAGAGCAGAAATGCATACTGGAAAATAAACTGAGGGCTGTCAGTGGAAATAACATTTGAAACCGTGAGATGGGATGAGATCACCATGGAATAAGCGTAGAAAGAGAAAAGCGTTAGCCCAAGGCCTGAGTTCCCTAAGGCAGGTGCCCAGGGGCCAGCAAAGGATTCCAGACACCTCACCCCTGGTTTGTGAGCCTCAGCCAGCTGCCCCGGCTTTCAGGTTTCTCCTGGATTTCTTTTTAGTAAATCTGAAGCCAAACAGGTCAGTGTTTCTTGGATCTCAGCACGAATAATCTAGTGTTGGTGACATATGCAGAGTCGTAAATTGTGCTGTCTGCCTCCATGATAACAAGTGCTGTGTGATCACGAAGCAATTATATTTTTCTTGTTAAGTAGGCTCTTTACATCCTTTGATCAGTGTGAAATAAAAAATAAGGTAATCAAGGTGTTAGTATCTTGATTCTCATTGACTTATTTTTGTTTGTTTTCCAGAAAAGCTTTGACCTGGAAATACTACGCTAAAAAAATTCTCTACTACCTACGCCAACAGAAAATTTTAAATAACCTTAAGGCATTTCTTCAGCAGCCTGATGACTATGAATCGTATCTTGAAGGTGAGGCTCTGGCGGTGATCTTTCGACTGGCAGCTGAATTGTCGCTCAGTACAGTAGTGGAGACTGTCCTTGAGGGCGTGCTTATACGGTCTGATCAGTTAGACAGGCAGAACTGCTAAACGCAGAGCTAAGATTTTGCCAGAGTGTTTGGCTGTCAGCTGAAGAGACAGTTTTCTAAAGATGTACCGTCAGTTCAAAGCACGAGGCTGACAATTGAACTAATGAGGTTAAATTCCCATTTTCTGAGCTTTGAAGCATCATTTCCAAATCAGAAATAAACTTGTCCAGTTTTGTCTCCGTGTGACCTCGGGCAGATCCCTTCAGCTCCCCTCCCTGGTTGGAGTTTAATGAGGACCCAGTGTTCTTGTGCATCAGTGAGTCTGCTTGTCCATGACAAGAAGTGAGGAGAAAGAAGTTGAGTGGACAGACACGATGAACAGAATGACTTCGTTCCTGCTAAGTCAGACAAGAACAAAATGTGACTTCATTTTTTTAAACTAATTTAAATTTCTAGCGTATTGCATAAGCCCTGCTATAAATTACGGTTATGAAGTACAGATACGACTGTTCATTCACTTTCATTCCCTGCTCCCTATGACTTACCCTGTTCATCAGTTTTCTTTCTTATCAGTGCTGGCATGGTTGTGTCCCCATTTTATTCCTGTGGTCATGCAGGCTGTCACCGCCTCTCCCAGCAGCCGCTTTCTAAGCGGCACTTGCTTTCCTGAGCCTCAAGGCCGCTGAGACCTAGCGTCAGTCCTTCCTGAAACTTGGCCTTTTTTTTTTTTTTTTTTTTTAAATTAACTCTGCCTGCTTTTTAGTGCCTGCCATAATCTGGGATCCCTCCTCCAAACCCCGCCAAAGCCCAAACCTTTGCCTGTTAGTCTCCAGAACACCCCCTTTGCTCCAGCCAGGTCATTGTCTTCCCATCTTCATTAGTGGTATTCATTTTTCTTAGAATTCCCTCTTAAGTCCTGCTCGCCCACAGGAGTGCAGTTCAAATTTAACTTCCATTCTGCTGATTACTGCAACGCTTGCAGATTTACTCACCTTAGGAGGCGTGCGTGCAGTAGCACTGACTAGTAGACCATGGCATGGTGTGTTTCCAGTGTGTGGATTTTGTTCTCCAGCTCATCATGAAGTTTCTTGTGTCCCTTGACCTTAACATTGTTCTGATCACTGTGTGATCCACAGTGCCTAGTGCAGATTCTTGTTGATGGTGTAAAATCTCATCATCCAGAAGGAAGTGAAAAATCTGTTCCAGTTGATGAAACTCCAACAGCCTCACCACCCCAGAATCTTCTCCTGTGCGTCTTGTAGTGGAGAGTCACCCTACCTGTTTTTTCCCAGTGAGGAATGACTTGATAGGTTTTGTTTTCTGTAGCTTATTTATGAAGACGATGATTTCTTTTTCATCTTCCAAATATAAAGTCATAGTACGATTTTCAGTAACTCATCCAGATCAGTGCTATAGGCACTGGGTAGCCATTGGAGGTTTTTGAGCAAGTAGTTGAGCAAGTGGAAGTTAGCTCCAGGGTTTTGATCCTTGGAGACTAACAAGAATAATCTGATAGGACTAATGCAGTCTAGGAATCATAGCATCAGGATGGATTGGACTTCAGCCAGCAGGTGAAGAAACCATCCCAAGAAAGCCCAGGAGTCTGTCACTAGCTAAGGGGCAAAACTGGGACTGGGGTCCGGCTCTCTTGATGCCTGCTTTCAGCTCCTTGCAATGTAAGTAGGGGGTCAAGAACCTGACCCCTTGAATTTAAAATGACTCCCCCCAAAAAAGTCGTAAGTGCAGCTTCTCAAGTGAAAAGGTCTTATAACCAAATGATCAAGTTAGCCCTTTGGCATCTAGTTAGAAAATGCCCGGGCGCCTGGGTGGCTCAGTGGGTTAGAGCCTCTGCCTTGGGCTCGGGTCGTGATCCCAGGGTTCTGGGATCGAGTCCCGCATCGGGCTCTCTGCTCAGCAGGGAGCCTGCTTCCTCCTCTCTCTCTCTGTCTGCCTCTCTGCCTACTTGTGGTCTCTGCCTGTCAAATAAATAAAAATTTAAAAAAAAAAAAAAAAAAAGAAAATGCCCCAAGGCAGTAGAGAACCAAGCTGGATTCCAGAGACCGTGTCTCTGGTCTACTTTGTCTAAGTCTTCAGCAGCAGGTTGGCCGAGTGTCACTATTTCTCTGATTTGAAAGTACAGTCTCCTCTCCAAAGTTCATTCACTGTCTCATCTTTGAGGGGTACACATTGTAGAAATCCCTCATTGAGGGTTTCAACTTTTTAAAATTTTTTAAAGATTTTATTTATTCATTTGAGAGAGAAAGAGGGAGAAAGAGCGCACAAGCGGGGGGAGAGGCAGGGGGAGAGGGAGAGGCAGATTCCCTGCTGAGCTGGGAATCTAATGCGGGGCTCGATCCCAGGACCCCAAAGAATGTGACCTGAGCCAAAGGCAGACACTTAACCATCAAGCCAGGTGCCCCTCAACTTTTTTTTTTTTTTTTTTTTTTAAGTAAAGTGATTGTCTTATGCCATTATGTTTTCAGACTTCCTGAAATGAGCTCCTTTATAGCGTTTATTTTTCTTTGTAATAGAATATGGGAATATGATTTGTCTCATGCCCATTTTTGAGTCCATAACCTTTGAGAGAGGATTTGGTTTATTTTTTTAAAATAAAGTGTTTAAACTCCTTTGTTGTGAGAATGTGACTCCTTCTCCGTGTACTAGCAGCAAGGTCTGTCCTCCACGAATGAAGCTTACCTGGGGAGATGATGCAAAGAACTGTGGCCCCAGGTGCCTGGGCTGAATGAGCAACTGAGAGGGAAAGGGTAAAAATAGGAACTTATTCAATAATCCCTGTTCATTTTCAGGTGCTGTATATATTGACCAGTACTGCAATCCTCTCTCTGACATCAGCCTCAAAGATATCCAGGCCCAGATTGACAGCATCGTGGAGCTCGTTTGCAAAACCCTCCGGGGCATCAACAGCCGGCACCCCAGCTTGGCCTTCAAGGCAGGTGTGGAATTGCTTTTGATCCAGCTGTATTTGCAAAAGAGAACCTAGCAGAGCAATTGGTTGATTTGAGAAGCTCTGCAGGGTGTTGCTGTGAAGCAGTTAGTGACACTATCACGTGCTCACCGGGAGATGCGAAAAGACTTCTGAGTTCATACTCATTTCTCCACCCTGGACTGGCAGTACCTGCTGGGTCCTGTTGGGGCACTGCTAGTGTCTGCATGGTGCGGGTTGTCGGGGACGATGGTCACAGCATGGGGAGTGCTTGTGTCCTCAGAGTAGATCTCTGTGTTTCAGGCGAATCCTCCATGATAATGGAGATAGAACTCCAGAGCCAGGTGTTGGATGCCATGAACTATGTCCTTTATGACCAGCTCAAGTTTAAGGGGAACCGGATGGATTACTATAATGCCCTCAACTTGTACATGCACCAGGTAAATGTGGGCAAATTAAAATGGAACAATACGTATTTTTTAAGCTCATTTCTGGCCAATTGTGTCAGCTTTGAGGGCAAATGTATTGTCTTTTCATCTCTCAATGCCCAGGGAAACTCATTTTTGCCTCTACCATCAGGATATTACTCTGGATTTTTATTTCTTAACTCTGTGTGAAAACCCTTGAGATCATTTCCTGTCTGGAAATAGGTATTTCTCTGACTTTGGTCAGTTTGTATCTTACAAACACAAAACTGTTAAACTAATCAGGTTTTTTTTTTTTTCTGCACTGGCCTTTCAAAGGGTCAGAAGAAGCTTGGCTGGCCATATCATTGATATTTAGTTTTTATGTCCTTTGTCCTTGGCACTGTTTTCAAATCTGTTCTTTTGCCCTCTGTGCTACCCTGATTTTTTTCTTTCCTTGGAATGGCCTTTTATTCTTTTTGGAAGACGAACACCCTAAATCCCAGGTCTGCAAACTTTCTCTGTCAAGGGTCAGAGGTTTTGGCTCTGCAGGCCATATGCCGTGTGTCCTCAATGCTCAGGTCTGCCACTGGAGTTGAAAGGAGGCATGGACAATGCAAAAACAAAAGAGTATGTCTGTGCTCCTATGAAACTTCTGTACGGACACGGAAATTTGAATTTCATGTAATTTTTATGTATCACGAGATAGTATTCTTTTGACTGTCTTTTTTAAACACTAAAAAGTGTTGACACTCTTCTTATGCAGGCCCCATACTGAAACAGGCAGTGGCGTAGATCTGTCCCACAGACTGCAGTTTGCAGACCCCTGATCTAAATAAATCAAATATTCCTCCACTTAAGCCACAAAAACCTAGTGTCATTCCCAATGCACAGCGGGTGCCCCATAGCACTTACATTGTAGGAACGATGAGGTGTGGTTCCTTTCCATGAAGCTGAAGGATTTTTTTCTCCTTTAGGTTTTGATTCGCAGAACAGGAATCCCGATCAGCATGTCCCTGCTCTACTTGACAATTGCCCGGCAGTTGGGGGTCCCACTGGAGCCTGTCAACTTCCCCAGTCACTTCTTGTTAAGGTGGTGCCAAGGTGCAGAAGGGTGAGTCATTAGGCCACGTTGTGACTGGGCCTCAGCATTCACTCCCGCGGTGGTGAGAGGAAGCGCAGGACCTGAACAGAGGTTCACCAGAGCACTGGGGACGGGCCAGCTGTCCGATCCTTGGCCATCCGTGTCAGGATTCCGATGCTGGGAGAAGGGCACTCTGGATCTTTCTGTATTATTTCTTAAAGCTGCACATGAATTTACAAGTCTCTCAAAGTATGTATAAAGAGTAGGACTAGGAGTTCAGCATTTTAGGTGGATCTCCAAGTCCCTTGTTACAAAGCACAACAGATCGAAGAGGTTTTTGTTTTGTTTTAAGGAATTTTGCTTTTTATTTATTTATTTAACAATTTTATTTAAATCCCAGTTAGTTCACATACAGCATACTGTTAGTTTCAGGGGATTTGGCACTTCCTGTAGAATATCCAGAGCTCATCACCATAAGCCTTAATCCCCATCACCTATTTCACCCTTCCTACCACACCCCACCCGCCTCCCCTCTGGTAACCATGAGCTTGTTCTCTGTAGTTAATAGTCTGTTTCTTGGTTTGCACCTCTTCCCCCCCACTTGGCTGTTCTGTTTGTTAAATTCGACATATGGGTGAAATCATATGGTATTTGTCTTTCTCTGACTGACTTATTTTGCTTAGCTTTATACTCGCTAGATCTATCCATATTGTTGCAAGGGGCAAGATTGCATTCTTTTTGATGGCTGAGTAATATTCCATCGTGTATAAGTGTACCACTTCTTTCTCCACTTATCTTTTGATGGACATTTGGGCTGTTTCCATGGTTTGGCTGTTGTAGATAATGCTGCTATAAACATCAGATTGCACGTATCCCTTTGAATTAGTATTTTTATACTAATTTTGTACTAATGCAATTGCTGAGTCGTAGGTTAGTTCTATTTTTAATTTTTTGAGGAACCTCCATGTCGTTTCCCACAGTGGCACCAGTTTGCATTCCCACCAACAGTGCAAGAGGGTTTACCCTTTTTCCACATCCTCACCAATACCTGTTGTTTCCTATGTTACTGAGTTTAGCCATTCTGAGAGGTGTGAGGTGATAGCTCGTTATAGGTTTGATTTGCATTTCCTGGTAATGAGTGATACTGAGCATCTTGTCATGTGTTTGTTGGCCATCTGGATGTCTTCTTTGGGAAAACATCTATTTATGTCTTCTGCCCATCCTGTAGCTGGATCATTTGTTTCTTGGGTGCTGAGTTTTATAAGGTTTTGTTTGTTTGTTTGTTTTTGTATTTAATAATCTCTATACCCAATGTGGGGCTCAAACTCACAACCCCGAGATCAAGAGTCGCACACTTCCCTTTATATTGGTGCCCCAATATAAGTTCTTTGTAGGTTTGGGATCTTACCCCTTTATCAGATTTGTCATTTACAAGTATCTTCTCCCATTCCATAGGTTGTTTTTTGGTTTTGTTGTTTCCTTCACTATACAGAAGCTTTTGATTTTGATGAAATCCCAGTAGTGTGTTTTTGCTTTTGTTTCCCTTGACTCAGGAAACGTATCTAAAAGAAGTTGCTGTGGTTGATGTCAAAGTGGTTACTGCTGTTTTCTCTAGGATTTTAATAGTTTCGTGTCTCACATTTAGGTCTTTCATCCATTTTGAATTTTTATGTTTGATTCTTTTGCATGTTCCTGTCCAGTTTTCCCAACACCATTTGTTGAAGAGACTTTTTCCTCACTGGATATTTTCCTGCTTTATCAAAGTTTAATTGACCATGTAACCGTGGGTTTATTTCTGGATTTTCTGTTCTGTTATATTGATCTACGTGTCTGTTTTTGTGCCAGTGCCATGCTGTTTGGAGATACTACAGCTTTATACTATATTTGAAGTCCGGAATTGTGATGCCTCCAGCTTGGCTTTGCTTTTTCAAGGTTGCTTTGGCTGTTCTTGCCAAATGGATTCTTGCACAGAATGTCTTTTCATTTCTTTGAGTCTTCTTCGATTTCTTTCATCAGTGCTTTATTGTTTTCAGAGGACGGGTCTTTCACTTCTTTGGTTAGGTTTATTCCTAGGTATCTTACTGTTTTGGCACAGTTATAAATGAAATTGATTTTTTTTTTAAAGGAAATTGATTTTTAATTTTCTTTCTGCTGCTTCATTTTTGGTGTATACAAATGCACCAGATATCCGTAGGTGGATTTTGTATCCTGTGACTTTATTTAGTGGAATCTTTTGGGTTTTCTATATAGAGTCTTGTGTCATCTGCAGATGGTGAAAGTTTGACTTCTTGCCTCTTTGGATGGCTTTTATTTTCGTTGTCTGATTGCTGTGGCTAGGACTTCAGTACTGTGTTAAATGACAGTGGTGAGAGTGGACATCCTTGTCTTATTCCTGACCATAGAGGAAAAGCGCTCTGTTTTTTCCCACTGAAGATCGGTTTTTTTGTATATGGCCTTTGTATTATGTTGCGGTATGTTTCCTCTAAACCTACTTTGTTGAGTGTTTTTATCATGAGTGGATGCTGTACTTTCTTAAATGCTTTTTCTGCATCTGTTGAAGTGATCATCTGGTTCTGTTCTTTTATTACTGTGGTGTATCACGTTGATTGATTGTGAATATTGAACCACCCTTGCAACCCAGGAATAAATCCCACTTGATTATGGTGAATGATTCTCCTAATGTGTTGTTGGATTCAGTTTGCTAGTATTTTGTTGAGAATTTTTGCATCCATGTTCATCAGGGATATTGGCCTGTAGTTCTGTTTTTGTTTTTGTTTTAAAATTTTATTTATTTGAGAGCGTGCACATGCATGCACTAGTGTGGGGGGGGGCAGGAGAGGAGGGAGAAGGACAGGCAGACTCCGTGCTGAGTGTGGAGCCCAACTCAGGGCTCAGTCTCACAACTGTGTGATCATAACCCCAGCCAAAGTCGAGTCTGATGCTCAACTGACGGAGCCCCCCAGGCACCCCTGTAGTTCTCTTTTTCAGTGGAGTTTTTATCTGGTTTTGGAATAAAGGCAATGCTGGCCTCATAGGAGGAGTTTGGAAGTTTTCCTTTCTTTTCTATTTTTTGCAACAGTTTAAGAATAGTAGGTAGTAACTTCTCTAAATGTTTGGTGGAATTTACCTGTGAAGCCATCTGGCCCTGGACTTTTGTTTGTTGGGAGATTTATTTTTATTACTGATTCAGTTTCTTCGCTGGTTATTGCTCGTTCAAATTTTCTTTTTCTGTTTGTTTTTTGGTACTTTGTTTCTAGGAATTTATCCATTTCTTCTAGATTGTCTGATTTGGTGACATAGTCTTTCATACTATTCTCTTATAACTGGATGTATTTCTGTGGTGTTGGTTGTTACTTCTCCTGTCTCGTTTGTGATTTTATTTTTGGGGGGTCCTTTCTCTTTGCTTTTTGATAAGTCTGGCTAGAGGCTTATCAGTTTTATTAATTTTTCAAAGAACTAGTTACTTGGTTTCATTAATCTGTTCTATTGGGGTTTTGTTTTGCTTTTCTATATCATTTACTTTTCTTATTTCCCTTCTTCTGCTGACTTAAGGTTTCATTTCTTGTTCTTTTTCTAGTTCCTTTAGGAGTAAGGTTGGATTGTTTGAGATTTTTTCTTGCTTCTAATGTATTGTATCACTGTATTGCTATATACTTCCCTTTAATGACCACCTTTGCTGCAACCCAGAGGTTTTGGACAGTTCTGTTTCCATTTTCATTTATTTCCATGTATTTTTAAATTTCTTCTCTGATTTCCTGGTTGACCCATTCATTGTTTAGTAACATGTTTAATGTCCACATATTTGTGGTCTCTCCACATTTTTTCTTGTGGTTGGTCAGAAAAGATTCATGGTATGATCTCAGTCTTTTTGTATTTGTTGAGGCCTGATTTGTGACCCGGTACGTGATATATTCTGGAGAATGTCCCATGTACTTGAAAAGAATGTGTATTCTGCCGTTTTAGGATGAAATGTTCTGATATATCTGTGAAATCCATCTAGATCAAAGAGTTCTTAAAGTCTTGCTTTGTAGTCTTCCATAAAATCTCCCCCCCCCTTCAACAGAGAGAGGAGGAGGAAGAGGGGGAGGGCAAGGAGGGAGGTGGGGGAGAGGACAGGGTGGCCACGTTCTCACTCATGTGCAAAGCAAATGCTTGATTTCTTATCAGCTGGAGCTTGGCTTTTCTGAAAGAAACAGTTCATCAAATAGGCAGAACTATCTTCTCATTGAATGTGCCATTTATTTATTTATTTTTTTAAAAAGATTTTATTTATTTATTTGAAAGACAGAGATCACAAGCAGGCAGAAAGCCAGGCAGAGGGAGAGGAAGGGAAGCAGGCTCCCTGCTGAGCAGAGAGGCTAATGCAGGGCTCCATCCCAGAACCCTGGGATCATGACCCAAGCCAAAGGCAGAGGCTTTAACCCACTGAGACACCCAGGCGCCCCTGAGTGTGCCATTTAGAGGAAAAAGAAACATTATTTAATCATATCCTGTTCTTTGGATGACTATGATATCCTTTGGTGAATGGAATAATAGAAAATACCTGAGCTTTGAAGTCGGGCAGGGTTCAGACCTGCTTCCTCTGAGTCTCAGCTTTTTACTCTGTGAAAATGGGGCACGTGTTTTTCAAATGGTTTGGAGGATTGAGATGACCCAGTGCTTCTACGCACCTAGTAGAATTGTGAGACCTACCTAGAAGAAAGTTATAACTTATTTCTGTGTTTCTTTTTTTTTTTTTTTTAAGATTTATTTATTAGAGAGCATGCATGCATAAGTTTGGGGAAGGGCGGAGGGCAAGGGAGAGAGAGAACCTCAAGCAGACTCCACGCTCAGCACGGAGCCTGACTCGGGGCTCCATCCCAGGACCCTGAGATTATGACCTGAGCCGAAGTCAAGAGTCAGACATCTGCTCAGCCAGCTGAGCCCCCTGGGTGCCCCACTCATCTCTATTTCTACACCTTGTTCAAGAAGTAAAACACGTATTGTTGGAACCTTCTGGGTATCCTTCCTTATCCCCTTCTTCCCCCCTGCTCTGCAGAGATATCCACCAGTTATCTGGAAGTTTTCTTACTTCCCTGCAAATTTTTATAGTTCATCACATACGTATATTTCCTTAAATGGTATGTATGGGCTTCCTTTCTTTTCCAATATCTATTTCTAAAAATGTGTTGCATGACTTCTTTTTTGGATAACAGACACCCATTTTCCGTTACTGTAAATGGGAAGTATGCTTTTTCAGCCCATTCTCTCTCCCTAAATAACCCAACCAATTTCCCCAAATACCTCATAAATGCTCTTAAATGGCCATGTAATAATCCACCAAGGATCTCTGCATGATATAAAGCATTTAAAACTAATTACCATGTTATTTGCCATAGTAACTTATTGCTGGGTACAGTTGTGCGTGGTAACTGTCATTTTTCCTTAGGCTGCAGCAAATGCACACTAGCAATGCAGCCGAACAGTGAAGTAATTTGTTAGCACCGAGGCACCTGGCAGAAGTAAATACTGAGCCTCCTGGCTGGGTCCTCAGGAAAGAGAGGAAGCTGGTGAGAGTAGTGGGGGGCACACCGCCTCTGAAGCACGCACAGGGCTGCAGGCCCTCCAGGTCCTCACTTCCACCCATGTTCCTTGTTAATCTGGTCTCCGCTCTGTCCTGGCACCAAGACCAAATAGTCTACTTACTGTACCTCTGTCATTAACTAGTATCTGCTGGCCAGACCCCCATCGAGTTCTTCAAAATTCTCTTGGCTATTCTTAGCCTTTTGCTCTTCTATAGTTCTAGAATCCATTTAGCAGGGGTGCCTGGGTGGCTCAGTTGGCTGAGCGTCTGCCTTTGGCTCTGGTCTTGATCCCAGAATCCTGGGATCGGGGCCCGCATCGGGCTCCCTGCTCAGCGAGAGCTTGCTTCTCCCTCTCTTCCCTACTTGTTCTCTCTCACACTATCTCCGTCACTATGTCTCTCAAATAAATGGAAAAAAAAAATCCATTTACCAGACTCCTTCAGAAGCCCATACGGATATTGACTGGCACTAGAGCTTATCTTGGATTGGAGTCATAGATGAATATGAGCGGTATCGTCAGTGTTTCACCAATGAGTCTGTGAACACGATACCTCCCTAAACATTGGTCTTTAATGTCCTCAAGAAGGATTTATTTATTTACTTACTTACTTATTTTCAGAGAGGGAAGGGGGGAGAGGGGAAGAGAATCGTAAGCAGGCTCCATGCTCAGCTCAGAGCCCAACGCAGAGCTCAGGCTCATGACTCTGAGGTGACCTGAGTCGAAATCAGGTTAGACACTCAACTGAATGAGTCAGGTGCCCCCTTAAAAAGATTTTATTGTGTTCTTCATGGAGTTCTTTGGCTTTTTGCTAGTTTTACTCATTAAGAACCTTAAATTTTTGTTGCTATTATAAATGGTAGTTTTTAAAAATTACATTTACTAAGTGTTGATGTATAGGGACATGATTGATATTTAGGTATAGATCTGGTAATCCGCCCCCCCTTTTTTCTAAGATTTTTATTTACTTATTTGACAGAGATCACAAGCAGGTAGAGAGGCAGGCAGAGAGAGGGAGGAGGAAGCAGGCCTCCCACCGAGCAGAGAGCCCGATGTGGGGCTTGATCCCAGGACCCTGAGACCATGACCTGAGCTGAAGGCAGAGGCTTTAACCCACTAAGCCACCCAGGCGCCCCCGATAATCCCTTTGCTGAAGAAATTATTGGAGCTGATTGTCAACTCTTGGGTTTTCTGTGTAGAGCATCATATTGCCCGTGAATCATGACAGTTTTGTTTCTTTTCTTTCTAGCCCTTGTACGTTGTTTCTTGTACTTACTGTGCTGACTGGGTCCTCTTGCACAAAATTGAGTAGAAACAGTGATAGCGGGTACCCTTGTCTTAGGCAGGACTTTCGGTAGAATGCCTTTCTTCACTTATTTATTTTAAAAGATTTTACCCATTCAGGGGCACCTGGGTGGCTGCCTTTGGCTCCGGTCATGATCCCGGGTTCCTGGGATTGATCCCTTCATTGGGGTCCTTGCTTGGCGTGGATCCTGCTTCTCCCTCTGCCTGCTATTCCCCTGCTTGTGCTCTCTCTCTCTCTGACAAATAAATAAATAAAAGCTTAAAAAAAAAGATTTTATGTATTCATTTGAGAGAGTGAGCACAAGCAGGGGGAATAGCAGAGGAAGAGGGGGAAGCAGGCTCCCTGCTGAGCAGGGGGCCTGATGTGGGGCTCGATCCCAGGACCTGGAATCATGACCCGAGCCAAAGGCAGATGCTTAATATACTGAACCACCCAAGCACCCCTAGGTGGAATGCTTTTAAAATTTCATCATCAAGCATGATGTTTGGGGTATTTTCTTCCATTGGGATTATCCCAGCTGCCTTCTAAATTTATAGTTTGCTTCAGTTTTATTAAAAAATGGGCATTAGATTTTTTTTTTCCAAAATATCCATTCTGTGTCTGATATAATCATGTAGTTTTCTCTTTTAGACTGTGTGCTGAAATAGATTTTTAACGTTCAGTTCTCCTTTCATTCTTGGGGTATATCTGTCTTAATCATACGGATTTTTAAAAACACATTGTTGTATGATTTGCTCGTGCTTTATTTAGGATTTTTGCCTATAAATTTGTGTGTATATGCGTGGTTCTCCTAGACTCATAATAAGAGTTGAAGAGCCTTCCTTGTTTCTGGAACATTCCATCTGTCTTGCCACAGAAGGGATATTGGTAGGACTCTAGGAAGAAATCTGACTGGGCTTTTTAAAGAAGCCAAAGAGAAAATCTCTTAACATGGTTTGCAGTGGGCATAAGATCAAAGTGGAACAGTCGCTCAAGAAAAAAAAACAACTATCTCTGAAACAAAGACCCACTGAATCTCTCAGGAATCCTCATAGAATGTTCTTGGTAATGTGGGAAGGACTTGCTTTGTGTGACCTCCTCCCACTGCTCCACTCAGCGTGGGCCACCCTGTTCGAGAGCATGGTTCACAGGAGGAACGGTGTGGTTGAGTGCCAGGGCCCTGCTCTCTGGTCTGGCGCAGGCTCCCAAGCCGAGCTGACCGCCTGAATGTGTCTGCAGACTTAGGGGCAGGGCTCCATAACTTTCCTCACAGCCCCAAGCCTCAGAGCCCACAGACACTGTGCCAACTGCGGGGTGCACAGAGGGCCTCGGCCTTCCGTCAGTATTGGTCTCAGGCAAACATTGGATTGAGTGTCTTATAGACCACGTCAGTGAATTCTAGTTTGTTCTCAAACTTAGTTTAATCTGGCCTAATTGCCCCCCAAACTGTATTTGATGCCATACATCAGTGCTGTTCCTTAAACGTCTGTGTCTTGCAGTCTTAGCACAGCAGGGCAGGTAGATTTTGAACTTTAGACAAGGCTCTAATACTTGTAACACTGCTGTGTTCGTACTCAGACTCTAATTTCAGCTACTGAAATTAGAGGTGGGGGGGGTGGGCGGTGGTTAGATAAATGCCTTGTTCATCTCTGACCCGAGATCTGGCTGACTACGTGTGCCGTTCACATAGGGCGAGCCTGGACATCTTTGACTACATCTACATAGACGCCTTTGGGAAGGGGAAGCAGCTGACCGTGAAGGAGTGTGAATACTTGATTGGCCAGCACGTGACAGCGGCGCTGTACGGGGTGGTCAACGTGAAGAAAGTGTTACAGCGCATGGTGGGAAACCTGTTAAGCCTGGGAAAGCGGTAAGGTTTTCTTGGTTTTCCAGCACTTGTGCCGAGTGCATGTCTTTGGAGGCGTGGATGGCCTTACAGAGGATTTTATTCGATGCGCAAATGGTGGATTTGGCGAAGCCGTGGATGCTGTGGGGCACAGCTGGGATTATCTATAGCTGTCAACCCACTGCGGGAAGAAACTCATCCCCGTGACACGGTGCCGTCCAGTTTAAGATGTGCTAAGTGATTCTTTGACACCTTCGCAGTCCGCTCGTGCAAGCTGTCCATAATACTGAAAGCATTCTTGAGTAACAAGGGTATTTTAGATGGGTGAAGGTTATTTTTCGGGGGCAAGATGTTCTCACGTCCAAGTGCTTTGTCAAGTCCCTTGATTTATACATTTCTATCACTTAGATAAGAAAAGTATGAAACTATTTTGCTTCTGAGTCAAAGGAAATTTGTCTTACAGGGAAAATAGAAGGTTGTTGAAGTCATAGTTTTGTTTCTTTTTAAATAGATTTTATTTTTTTAGAGCAATTTTAGGTTCATAACAAAATGAAGCAGAAAGTACAGAGTTTTCATATCGCCCCTGGCCCTTCTCCCTGCCACAGACTCTCCCACTGTCACTGTCCCCCATCAGAGCGGGACGTTAGTTGTGGTTGATGAACCTCCAAGGCCAGGTCATTAACAGAGTTTATGGTTCACATTCGCCTTCACTCTTGTAGTGTGCCTTCTGTGGGTTTGAATAAATGCATCATGACATGTGTCCACCATTGTGGTATCGTACAGAACAGTTTTCCTGTCGCATAAGAGTCCTCTGGGCTCTATCTATTCAGAATTTATTTTTAATTATGTACAAGGTCACTGAGGTGATTGTGTAGGGAATGCGATTGTGAGTTTAGTTTAATGCCCATCACCAAAGCAGGGTACAAAAGTTCTGTTTCTTTGGGGACTATCATTATTACTAAAATCATTGTAGCGACGTGCTGAACAGAAAGGAAGTTCTAGAATTAGAAAAGGTGTGGCATTTGTGTCCATTACTTTTATAACCCGGGCCTTGAAATGGAGGGTCTCAGCTCAGAAGCAAGCAGAGTAAGACGGTGATTTATGTCCCCTGCCAGGGAAGGCATCGACCAGTCCTACCAGCTCCTGAGAGACTCGTTGGATCTCTATCTGGCCATGTACCCGGACCAGGTGCAGCTCCTCCTCCTTCAAGCCAGGCTCTACTTCCACCTGGGAATCTGGCCAGAGAAGGTAATTATTTGACTTTGCTGCTTTGCTCTTACCTTAGAGAGGGAAATTCTAGCTTGAAAAGGCGGCTCTGGGAAGTTTATCCTGTATCAGCCTGGGGGGTAATAAACATAAATTGATTCACTCTCCCAATCTTGGCCCCTCAGTTAAATCTTTTTTGTCTCCTTTATTCTAAAACAATTGCATATGCTGCTAGGAGTTGCCTCTTCTCTTTGTGGTCCGTGCCTTAAGCCCCTAGAATCACCAGGCCTCAGCTCTGCGTCTCACCTGCTCTTGCCCAAACGTGTTTGCCCCAGGTCACCCCGGCTCCACAAAGGGAAGCAAAACTCTAAATGTTCCCCATCCAGCTGTGCCGGTAGTCCAGAAAGGGACCGCACATAAACACCCCTGTTTGACAAGGAGAAAATGGATCTTCCATGTATTCGGGTCCCTCTGCTGGCCTTGAAGGACTGGCTCTGTCTTTGAAAGCTGTTGAATTTTGAGCCGGGCCCACTTGGGCTTCTCCGTGTTCTAACAGCCCCTGTGGCCAGTGGCAAGCCCTTGGAAAGGACCACGCCGTCTGCGATCGGAAACACTCCTCAGCGAGCTGGGGGTGCAGCAGGGAGGGGGCCCGGTGGCTGCAGCATGGGAGCAGCTGCGCATTTCCATCATGCCCTGGCTTGGCCGTGGGAATGTGCTAGTAATCCATTTTGTTTGTGTAGAGCAGCCTGCCGAGAGAATTCTCGTACTGAGTGGTCACAGGGACGTTGCCATAAAATCATCTGCTCATGTTATTAGAGAGCAGTACATAGTCCAACTCCACATTGCATGGAATTAAACTGGCTTATTTATTCCCCACTTCAGTGGTCTAACATAGTTCTAAGAAAGGGCACATTAGTAGGAAAATCCCAAGGGATCTATCTTAAAATGCCATGTTGTCCAGCTAACAGATGTCCTCTCAGAACATCCCATGATCTGGTAGAACTAGATTCTCTGCTGAAGTGACCGTCCACTTCCCAAAACCCCCTTGTCCAGAGTTCAGTTGTTTTTTTTATTTTTTCACTTTATTTTTGAGACTGGGGTCTACGTAACTTGTTCCTGTCACTTTTTTCTTTAAGGAATTTTGTGATAATTTATAGAATGCAGAGACCCTCTCAAAGCGTGGTTTTTTATAAGTGAATTCTGTACTTTAATT
Organism: Martes martes; assembly: GCF_963455335.1. Lineage (NCBI taxonomy): Eukaryota > Metazoa > Chordata > Mammalia > Carnivora > Mustelidae > Martes > Martes martes. The sequence goes on from NC_137901.1 coordinate 79,870,794, forward strand.
ACACATGAGCCATAGAAGGGGTAAGGTGAAACTCGGCTCTGGGGGAGAGTCTGCAGGAGCTCTCACATCCTTAACCTTTGATGACGGACTCAGTGTAGTGCTCACATTGCCCACTGGGGAGGTAACTTCGTATCCTCCTTGGACGGTCCAGGAACGCCATCCTGCCAAGCAAATGTCACAAAAACAAGTTCCAGATTGCTTGTGCACAGAAAATTTTTCCCACCATGACCATTCATTTGCTTTTGGGCTCAAGCACTTAGATGCCCCCTAATTTGGGAATCAGGAGTGCAAAGTAGCTCATTCTCTGCTCCGGTGACTCCCCTCCGTATGTGTGTCCTTGAGCTAGGGGAGCGACCTGAGACGGAGCAACAAAACTGGGGCTCCTGTGTGGGAAGTATTTGGGGGACACTGAAGCAGTTAGAAAAGGCTCCTCTCCAGAACAAGGGTTTGAGTTGGACCTTGGAGGGTGGGAAACTGTTTCAGAGGACAGAAAAGTAGGTTATTTCCACCTATCTGTGGCACAGAGGTGGGCCAGCTCGGTGCCACAGGCCCAACTGATGAGGGTTTATACACATAAACATATGCATATGAACGTGAGTGTGTGTGTGTGTGTGTGTGTGTGTGTAAAATTTTTTAGATCAGTTTCTGGAGGACTTGGAATTAGTTTGGCCTTTTTTTTTTTTTTAAGATTTTATTTATTTATTAGACAGAGAACACAAGTAGGCAGAGAGGCAGGCAGAGAGAGAGGAAGGGAAGCAGGCTCCCCGCTGAGCAGAGAGCCCGATGCGGGGCTCGATCCCAGGACCCTGAGATCATGACCTGAGCCGAAGGCAGAAGCTTTAACCCACTGAGCCACCCAGGCGCCCCTTAGTTTGGCCTTTTTAGGTAAAAGGGAAGTATTTCCAAACTGGGAAGACGGGAAAGTCACCTTGTGTTCATTTGAAGTAAATCAGGAAGAGCTAAGAAACACAGGTCCACTGGGTCACTGTGGCCAAGATCCAGGGCTACTGTGGCCATGATGGGAAGAGAGAGTGTAGGATGGTCACATTTTGAAAAGTCGCTGGTGCTTATCAGACACATCATTCCAACCCTGTGGGATGGATGCTGGGGTTTTGCCATTCTATAAATGATGAAACCGAGGCAGCAGAAGTCGGGTAACCTGCTGAGGCCACCTGCACAGGCTCAGGAGTTGTGGGAGAGCAGTTTGGTGCCTAAGCCCACCCTTATGCCTCACCCCTGTGCGCCAGCAGGCTCAGGGGAGAGGGTAAAGCCTGTGCCTAGGCAAATTCTGCTTTCTGCTGCCGGACTTCCTGCTTATTTCGACCCCTGGCCCTGCCTTCCCCTTTCTTCCTCTACATCTCGCTGGAAAAGATGTCCTTCCAGTTTTCCAAGGCAACCATCTGTGCCCTGGATCCCACTCTGTTTTCCTCTGTCTACAACTCCTGTTTCTGCTCTCTGCCATCAGGATTCTACTGATTCGAGTATCTCTCATCCTTGGAGAAGAAAACAAAAAGCACTCCCATGACAGCCCTGCTGGCATTCCCCTGCGGCTGCCTCCTTATCTCTCTCCTCCCCCGCAGGGCTCAAGCCCTGGCCGGCTGTGCCTACGTGAGACCGTGCGGAGGGATGGCCACCTGCCTTGCCTCCTTCGCGTGCGCCAGAACACGGTGATCATTCCCCCTTCACACACACTGCTCTTGCCAAGGGAGCCAATGACCCCTTCTTACTGAGACCATTCTTGTTGCCAGATCCACAGATAACTTGTCTTTCCTTATCTCTCTTGATCACTGGGGCTGCTCCTGCTCAGAACGCTCTGTTCCTTTGACTCTGTGGCCCACGGTTCTCAGGCTCTTGCTAGTTCCTTGTCCCGTGTTTCTTCCCTAGAGGCTCCTCACTGCGGGCTAGTTTCTTAGACTTCTGCTGACTCTACTCCTTTCCCCAAAGTGATGCCGCTGGGCCTCCTTGCTTCAGTTACCATCTGTAGGCTGACCGCTCCTGACCGACGTCTTGCCTAGACCCTGGGCTCCAGACCCACACCCCCCATGTGTGCTGCACATCTGCACATGGCTCTGTCTCCTAGAGTATTGCAGAGGCTGCCTGACTGCTCTTCCCTCTGCCCTTAGACCCTTTGAACCCGTTTAACACACTGTAGCCAGAGTCTTCCTTCCTCAAGTGCTCAGAGCCCTCTGAGTGGCTACCCCAGTGCCTTGCAGATCCGGCTCATTGTCTTCAGTACGGCTTACTAGTTTCTTGGGGGTCTGGCCCTGCCAGCCTGAGCTTCTCAGCTCTCACAGTTGCCCCTTTGGTGCTACACTGCCCAGCCATGTCCTCCATTCGTCCCTGTTCTCTTGCCTTGATCCTTGGCGTGGCCCACAGCACTGCCTAAAACACCTTTCCTTAGTCCTCAGTCCCATGTGTCGGCTACTTTTGCCAAACTTCACCTTCACCTCTGAAAGCTCTTCCTTGGCCCCTCCATGGCAGTCAGCTTCCCCTGGCCCAACAACCACGTGCTCGTCCTTTTGAAGAACTTTCTGTAAGCATACCTTGGCTGTTTGTTTACTGTGCCTTCGCCGTGGACTAGGCTCTCTAAGGACAAGGACCACGCTTTGTTCTTCACCATAGCTACTTCCCTTGCTTTTAGCACTACGGTGAAGTGAGGTGTTCCCTTGCTCCCACAACATGATAGGCGCTCAAGAAAGATGCTGGAATGAGTGATTAAGAAGTGACAGAACTGGGCGCCTGGGTGGCTCAGTTGGTTGAGCGACTGCCTTCGGCTCGGGTCATGATCCTGGACTTCCGGGATTGAGTCCCGCATCGGGCTCCCAGCTCCTTAGGGAGTCTGCTTCTCCCTCTGACCTTCTCCTCTCTCATGCTCTCTCTCATTCATTCTCTCTCAAAATAAATAAATAAAATCTTTAAAAAAAAAAAAGAAAAGAAGTGACAGAACTTCGGGATGCCTGGGTGGCTCAGTCAGTTAAGTGACTGCCTTCAACTCAGGTCATGGTCTCTGGGTCCTGGGATTGAACCCCGCAGTAGGCTCCCTGCTCAGCGGGGAGTCTGCTTCTCTCTCTCTCTCTCTCTTCTTCAAATAAATAAATAAAATCTTTTTTTTTTTTTTAAGATTTTATTTATTTGGGGCGCCTGGGTGGCTCAGTGGGTTAAAGCCTCTGCCTTCGGCTCAGGTCGTGATCTCAGGGTCCTGGGATCGAGCCCCGCGTCGGGCTCTCTGCTCGGCGGGGAGCCTGCTTCCTCCTCCCTCTCTCTCTCTCTCTGCCTCTCTGCCTGCTTGTGATCTCTGTCAAATAAATAAATAAAATCTTTTTAAAATTTTTATTTATTTATTTATTTGACAAAGAGGGAGACAGCGAGAGAGAGCACACAAGCAGGCGGAGTGGCACAGGGAGAAACAAGCTTCCCACCAAGCAGAGAGCCCAATGTGGGGCTCCATCCCAGGACCCCGGGATCATGACCTGAGCCAAAGGCAGCTGCCTAACAACTGAGCCACCCAGGGGCCCCAAATAAATAAAATCTTTAAAAAAAAAAAAAAGTGACAGAACTTCATTAGATAATGAGGGAGAGGATGTCCAGCTTTTCCACAATGTTTGGCCACATAAAGAGTGAGTGTTTGGAGAGCAGACTTGTTTCAGAGACAGGAGAAGGTGTCCAGTTTGGGGCATGCTGGATTTGATACAGTCTGGGGCCATCGAGGGCAGCTGAGGGCATTCGGCAGGGGCTCCTCATATCAGCACCCGGTGGCCGAAGCCCCAGAAGCAGCAGAGGCCACAGGCAAATGGATATCTGAGGCCTGGAGCCAGGCGCATCATAGAGAGTCTTGGGGGAAACCTGTAGTTATGAGAACAGAATAGGGCTGGCAGACTCTGCTACCTGGCTTTGTCACGTTTCTTCAAAGGCATATCTCGTAGAAGGCCCATTTGTTTACTCTCCGTCTCTGGCTGCTTTCCAGCCGCAAGGGGCAAAGAAGAGTAGTAGGGTCGTAGACCATATGGCCCACAAAGCCTGAAGTATTTGTTCTCTGGCTCTTTACAGTAAGGGTTGCCAAATGTGAGTGATAGACACTTCCACCCCTCGTTCTAAGATCTCTACCCCCAAATCTGTGGGCTCCTGGGATTATTGGCCTAGACATTTGGTTGGAGACGTCACGGCAGCTCACCGTCACTGCTGTTCTTCAGGAGCGCGCCAGGGCCCCAGCCCGCTCTCTTTTCTGTTTCTGCCCTCTCCCTTCACCCTGTCATCCACACATCAGGAGAAGGAGGCCGTAATTACCCCTGGATCGTATCTCCTGATCCTCCACGTGAGTCTTAGAAGACTTACATCTGTTCCACTTATCTGCCGGGGAGGGGCTGCTAGTTTGGGAGGGGAGCTGTGTCTGCAGAATGTCACGGAAGTGCAGTTAAAAGTAACTGTAGTCGACCCTTGTGCAACCCGGGGGGTTGGGGTGCTGGCCCCCGATGTGGTTAAAAATCCACATACAACTTGACTTCCCCAGAACTTAACCAGGAGCCTGCTCTCGACCAGAGGCCTTACTGATAGCAAGTAGTTGATGAACACATACACGCTATATGAAAGCCTACTGTGTTCTTACAATAAAGTAAGCTAGAGGAAAGAAAATATTACTAAAAAAATCACAAAGAAAAAATAGATTTGCAGCCCTGTACTAGAAACAATCGTCACGTAAGTGGACCCACACAGTTCAAACCCAAGGGTCCGCTGTGCTTGGAACTGCATGTGGGAACACAAGGGAAGCCATAATGCACACAGAGGAAATAGAAGCTCACCATTCAAATCCCATGCTTTTAGCTAAAAAGTATACATATTGTCCGTGTCCCCCCCTATTAGAGGTGGGATGTGGGAGGAAACTGGCACTCAGGTGCTACTTGTTGAAACTGGATTTGAGGTGCTTAGGGTTGTACCATCTGGTCCATTTTCCTAACAGTGAATTAAAATGCTCCTTGTCTCGCTTTGGTAAGATGGTGGTTGAGACCTGATACTGAAAGTCAGCTTGGGGTCCACACCTCCCTCCCCTCACAGCCCGGGGACCTCAGGCAAGTTCCTTAACTTCATAGTGCCTGACTCCTCTTCTGGAAGTCCTCGCTGATCGTACTGCTGACCTTCAGCTTGGGAGGAGTAAATGAAGTAAGACGTGGTGGGCTGGGCACAGTGATCAGCGGAGAAGCAGCATTCAGTAAATACTGAGATCCTGGAAGTCTCGATCTGGAAGACAAGATCAGGTTTCGGAGTAACATCCTTCATTGTGAAAAACTAGTCTTCACAACACTTTTACTGGGTCAAAATGTATCAGGAAATAGGACAGTTATTAATCATCTTTTGGTAAGTGAATAAACTAGACGTAGAAACAGCCAGTTTGATGGATCTGGGACTAGAATCCAGGTCATTCTGTCTGCTCGAATGCTCTGTCTCACGACTCCGTAAAGAGGAAGAGCTCCTGTTCCCCCAGGAGGAGCACGTCCGAGAGCCTCTGCTGAATGCCGTAGAACAGGCACTGGATGATTGTGTGTGTGTGTGTGTAAAGCTTCATTTGAATCTGCAGTTTTCCTTAGAGGCACTGTGTACAGTAGGAGGAACCGTGACCTTGGAGTCAGACGGTTCTGCTGCTAGTGGCTTAGTGATTTCTATTCCACAGAGATGTGGTCTCTCCTTGCCCCTCAAGTACAGCGTTCCGCTGGGAGTTACAGTAATTGAAGCGATGCGTATGCTTCCAGAACCCGAGACCCGTTTTCATCAGCTCGGCTCATTCGCATCACTCGGGTGTCTTCTCTGTCGCCCCTTGTGCAGCAAAGGCAGCTCTGTCCCCTTGAGCTGGACCAAAGCAGCTTAGCAACTCTCTTACCCCCCCAGTTGACAAGTGGCAGATTATAATTGTCTCCTTTCGGTGTATGAAAAACTGAATCCCCACACTGACCAAGACTGTTAGAACCTTTTAGAGTTCCATAATCCAGATGTGCCCGTGGGTGGCCGGCCCGGGCCTCCTCCCCCGTGCTTACTGCAGCACACTTGAGTTTCTGAGTCACTCCTCTGTTCCTGCTGGTCGGATTTGAAGGTCTGGGGCCAGTGCCCAGCCTTTGAAGGGCGACCAGCAGCTCACAGACCGCGGGGGCCATCAGCACAGCCCCGCCTTGCCGTCCTTCGCCAGGTTATGTAGCTCTAAATCCCGTGCCGTGAAAAAGAAAAGGCCTAAATGAAAATATTATCTCCTAGTCTTTCTGTCTTGTCTTGAAGGTGCTTGACATCCTCCAGCACATTCAGACCCTAGACCCCGGGCAGCACGGGGCGGTGGGCTATCTGGTGCAGCACACATTAGAGCACATTGAGCGCAAGAAGGAGGAGGTGGGCGTGGAGGTGAAGCTGCGCTCCCACGAGAAGCACAGAGACGTCTGCTACTCCATTGGGCTCATTATGAAGCATAAGAGGTGAGTGCCTGTGCCGCCCATCCCCCGCGCCTGCAGAGGACGCCCGGCGTGCCCCCGGAGCATGCTTCTCAGGAGCCACTGCGTCTGAGTGTCCACCACGAAAACCACCGAAGGCTGAACTGGTCTGAACCGGATCCACTCTTTTTGTTCAGTCAGGAGGATCTGTAAGCCGCAGGGTTCTTTTCCCTCTCATTTCCTCATTGTTCTGATGCTGCTTTTCATCTCCATCCCCTTGCGTCTGAGTCGTGGGTAGGGTTTGCTGGGTAGTAGGGCATGCGGTGCTGGAGTACTAGGCGAGATGCAAGTGTCTCCACGGCAACTGTGCTGAATGCCCCCCTACCCCCTGCTGGCTGGGAGGGAGGGTGCCCGTTCTCACTGGCCTGTGTTCTTGCCACACTGTTGAGAATGCACTTACTTACGTAGTAAATGGCAAATAATATTTCACTGTGGTTTTCGTGTGCATTTCCCAGATTGCAGTCTGATTATGCAGAGTGACTCGTAAATGTACAAAAAGAAGCTTCTTCAGGTTTCCTTTTATGAAGCATCTCTTCTGGTATTCTTACTTTTCACCTGAGTCATTTGCCTTTCTTGTTGGTTCGTAGCCATGTGCCCTGCTGCTAGCGTCTCTTTGTGTGTACGTGGCAAATACCTTTGCCTGGTGTGGTGCTAGCATTCTTCATTCTTTTATTACTTTTTTTTTTTCAACTTCATTATGGAAATTTCAGACATACACCTGTGGAGATGGTGTAGCAAACCGGGGCATGTGCTCCCATACCCAGCCTCAGCCGTTGTGAGGGTTCGCCCTCACTGTTCCTCCCCCAGCCCCACCACACACCCACCTCCCCAGGCCCGTACCAGACGTCATTCCCTCTGTAGCTGTTGAATTTCGTGTCCCTAAAAGGTAAAGGCTTGCTCTGTTGCTTAGAAGTACATTTACCATCCTCTTGTCACACCTAAGGAAGGACAGTTCCTTCACCTCGTCACGTCAGTCTGGTCAGAGCTCCTGTTGCCCGGTGGCCTGTACGTGTTTTAACAGTCTGTTTGGATCTGGCGCCTGTAATACTATTGAATGGATTGAGACTCTACCCTTAGGGACTGAATTGTTCCTACCTGGCTTGAGGAATCTTAAACCCGTCCTGTGTCATGAAGCTATCTTAAGAATTCTACATTTTATATCTAGGCCTTCGTCCTGCTAATATTGTGCATTGCTCTCAGTCCTGAGTCTTGATACCCCTTCCATTCGGATAACCAGTTGTCCCATGACGGTTGGTTGAAGTTTTTTCTTTTCCAACTGCGGTGCTATGTTGATAATAAGAGTGGCTTACAAAGGGGGCCAAGAGTGTCGTGAAAAATGCTTAACAGGGATAAACGCAGGTAAGTTTGTAAGGACATGAACTTAGGAGAACCAAGCCATTATTTATACATCCCATAGTCACCGTGACAGGGTCCCGGGGAACTGATTTGCCATTGCTCTTATGTTAATTAGGTATGGCTATAACTGTGTGATCTATGGTTGGGACCCCACCTGCATGATGGGACACGAGTGGATCCGAAACATGAACGTCCACAGCCTGCCTCATGGCCATCATCAGCCTTTCTATAATGTTCTGGTGGAAGATGGTTCTTGTAGATATGCAGCCCAAGGTAAGTACTTAGTTCTTTGTGTACCTGTAATGACACGCAGGGCATCTTTTTTTTTTTTTTTAAGATTTTATTTATTTATTTGACAGAGATCACAAGTAGGCAGAGCAGCAGGCAGAGAGAGAGGGGGAAGCAGGCTCCCTGCTGAGCAGAGAGCCTGATGCGGGGCTCAATTCCAGGACCCTGAGATCATGACCTGAGCTGAAGGCAGAGGCTTAACCCACTGAGCCACCCAGGTGCCCCAGGCAGACGCATCTTAAGCACACATTTGAGCACTCTGATATTGTGGGCACAGCCATCAGTGTTATTTAGAGATGACAGTTGACAGTTGTCTGATGGCTAACCTCATCAGGGCCGATACCCTGCTAAACATGGATAGGTGTGCCCTAGTATGGCCATGCCATGGGTTAATTAGTCACTGCTCCCAGATCCCCCAGATTCTCCCCTCCGTCACCACCACACCCAGACCCTCTTCCAGGGCTGTTGCCAACCTCTGTTCTGATTGGTCATTACCTTTGCCAATCAAATTCCTGAAAGTCTTGGTTGCCAGGCCTTATAATTGGTTCCCTCCAGGCAGAGAGGGCCAGCCTGTGCCATGTGCTTATGGCCTGTCTGAGCTGGAGGGCAATGAGTGGATACTGTTGGGGGGTCTACCCTAGCAGCCTCTGGCACCCTGAGACTGGCCTCCGGTTGTGCTCCACCCCCTCCCCCGCCCCTGTGGAGACTCCCTCAAGTGGCCATGATGGGAACTGCAGTCCACAGCTGTTGCAAAAGGCAGTAACAGATACTGGGTGTGTAAAAATCTCAGAAGTATCAAAACACTACGAAGTTTCCTGTTCGTGTTGATTCATCAGAAGCTGAGAGAGAGTTGTATACAGAATCAAGAGAAAGTCTGTTCGTTGAGGCTGGAAGTCACTTAACCTCCATCAGTGTAACGGGGCACTTGTAGGAGAGTGTGTGTGCCCGTGTCAGAGCAAGGGGCCCACAGGAAGGTTATCTGACTTTGAAGTCGTGCCATATAAAAAAAGAAAATCACATAGGGGCTCCTGGGTGGCTCAGTCAGTTAAGCGTCTCGCTTCGGGCTTGGGTTATGATCCCAGCATCCTGGGATTGAGCCCCACATGGGGCTCCCTGCTCAACGGGGAGCCAGCGGGAACCCTCTCCCACTCTCCCTGCTTGTGTTCCCTCTCTCACTATCTCTCTCTGTCATAAATAAATAAAATCTTTTAAAGAACTTTTTAAAAATGAAAAAATAACATAAAATGAAATAGGCTTTTCAGAGTCGATTAAACTGGGTATTTGGTTTTAGGTGTTCTGAATTTGGTGTCTGTTGAAGATTCAGGAATTCGTCTCTAACAGATCTAAGTAAACATGCAATGTAAAATTTAGAGTTATGATATGGTAATGACTTTGCAAAAAAAATAGTACACTTGATATCTGGTTGCAGTTTTACATCCTAAAACTGAGATTGAGTGAAGTGATTGTGGGTAATGTCAGCAAGTTGCCTTTTTTAGTTTTAAATTCTGAGACTTTCAGAACATTTTTGACGTGAACAGCTGGAATTCCCCTGTGAGAGCGGACTGTCTTCTCCCAGGGTTCCCATCGGCCTGCGGTTTCCCAGGAGTCTGCTGCGTGCCAGGTCGGTGCAGCATCGCGGGTCCAGGCAGCACCGTGGTCCTGTGCACTTGGACGTGCTCAGGGGTGTCTCAGGGGTCTTGAGTTCTTGTGGCAGCATCTCTGACTTCTCTGTCTCTCCCCCTGCTCCGTGGTCCCGGTAGTCCACAGATGACACCAACTCCATCTCCTGAATGTCTGTCACTCGTGTTTCCATCCACTAGTGGCTATTCCTGGCACCTCTTCCCCCAGGGCTACAGGTATTCCTGGCGTGCACCATTCCAACTTTCTCAGTGGTATCCCCCCCAGACTCCCCTGCAGGGCCCAGAGGTGACCTGGACCCTCCCTCACAGCCTCATCTCTGTTCCCAGCCCTTCAACCTTTGTGGTTCCTTGAGACCATCCTACTTGCAGGTTTTCACACAGGTGATTGTCCCTTGCGAACAGGCTCTTTTCTCCCCGCTACCACTCCCCCAGAGGCTCAGATCCGGTCATCTGCCCCTGCTCTGAGCTCGCTGACACCCTGCCCCTTCTGAGTCCTCACACCTTTGGGAGAGTTGCAGTGTTTCCCGTCGAACCATCTGGCTCTCAGTCCAGTAAGCTCTGTGAGTGCAGAGCCAGAGCCCAGTCTGCCTGTCCCATGATGAGTCCCTGTAGATGTTCACATCTTTGACAGAGCAGCCTACAAATGGAAGTGCATGATAATGAGATGCGTGTAAGTAGCAGGTCACTAATCAGGTGCTAGCTTTTTTTACGACTTTGTTGAAGTTAAGCATATTTGAAAAATATGGTTAAAACATCAAATACCCCATACACCTTCCATTAGATTCAATAGCTAGTATTTAGCATCTGTGTTTTATCTGTACGTAGAGATTTCAGGTTTTTGCTGAACCATTTAAGACTCTTGCAGACATCAGGACTTAAATGCTGAATCACGCATCTTCTAAGAATAAGACTCTTCTCTGCGTTACTGTAGTTACATCACCACACGTAGCAAGTAACAGTGACCTCCTGTCTCATCCTGGGTCAGTGGTCACATCCCTGGTTGTCACAGCGTAACTTTGATAGCTGTTGGTTTGTTTTCACACCATGATCCAGCCAGGATTCACACAAATGATTCCGCACTTGGTTTCTGTTGTCTCTCTAAAGGCGTAGTCCTCTCTTAATAAAACCAGTTAGTTCCTTATTCCTCACCTTGTTTTCTTCCTTTTTCATGTGACTTTCATTTTCTGAACTCTCCAGGCCGGTTGCCATAGAAATTGCCTAACATTCTGGATCTGTCTCACTGTTTCCTTATCTGTATTATCTGTAAACCGGAAGCCAATCAGGTCTGAGGCTTGATTAGATCAGGTTAATATTTTTGGGCTAGAATGCTTCCTGTCAGATGCGTGTCTGTCACGTGCATCTTCTCCAGAGCCCCCGCTGATGTCCCACTGTCAGTAGGTGGAGTTTGGCCAGTTGGCTAAGATCCGTGTAAGGGAGTTTTCCCTTTGCAACTAACACTGATGTCCTTGCCTAAATTATTATAGGAGAGCTGCAGAATGATGATTTTTACTGCTGTTTTCCCTGCTTCTGTAAACAAGAGCTTTCCTGCCTTCTGTCCCCTCATCCCCTTCCCCTTTCTCCCTCCCCACTTATCCCTCTACTTTCTGTCTCTGTGCCTCTCCTCCCATAAATTCCTAGATTTTTATTTAGTCAATGTGTTAAAATCATTTGGGACAATTTATGCTCAGATTAACCCATGTTTAGCCAAACGTAAACCTTGAGAGGCTAAATTTCAATTTAAAAAATACTGGGGCACCTGGCTGGCTCAGTTGCTAATGCAGCTCTTGACCTCGGGGTCCTGAGTTCGAGCCCCATGTCGGGTATAAAGATTACTTAAAAATAAATATTTTTAAAAAACCAACTTACTTCAGTATGTTTTTGAACATTTCTGGGTTAATTTATTTACATCAGATTATTTTGCTTTTAAATTTTTTCTTGATTTAAATTTTCAGCCTGTGACTCAGGTACTCCTTTTAACTTGGGTAGAGCCCACTGATGAATGCCTCCCTAATTATGCCCTTCACAGAGAGTTGAGAGAGTGAATTATAAGCCACGTGCATGCATGAGATCCTCAAATAGTTTTAGTCTACATAATTAAGAGAATTTTTCTCCCAATATGTTAGATTGTACTTAAGTCCAAATGGGGTGGTAGACAGCATCTTGCATGTGTTTAACTTTTGTTCCCACTAGGGGGCATGCTTTAGTACTTTGGACACCACGGGGGAGCAGCGCGTCCTTTCTCAGCTTCCCTCTGTACTTCTTAGATACTGCAGAAAGTGAACATCACAGGTGGTCAGAACCAAGTCAGCTGCCCATATCGGAAGACCAGTCATTCCCTGCAATTTGAGAACCCAGTTCTTACGTGTGTCTTGTGTAAGAATGAGCACGCGCCTCAAGAGGATGCTTGGTGCACGGTAGGCCTCGCCAAGCGTCAGCTCCCCTTTCTGTCATTCGTCTTATGCTTCAGAACGAGTTTCCACCCACGAGCAGTCCGTGGTAGTCTGCACGTGCTGGCGTGCGGGTGGAGTATACATTTCCAGCCACTGCCGAGCGGGGTATGGCTGTTTGTTTTAAACGGTGACTATCTCGAGTGCCCATTCTGCCGTGTCCCAGCAGTTCCACCCCGGGTCCGTCCACTGGGGACACAGTGACACAGGTCTGTGTGTTCTTGTTATACTAGGACAAAGGTGTCATTCGTGCGATGCCCCTGGTCCAAACTCTGGAATGCTAAGCTGCAGTCAGTCCGTTGCTGGTAAATGCTTACAGTGTGGTATACATACTGCACACACACACATGCGTACATGTATGCAGTTATGCTGTACACCGAAAACAATGCCACATTCTCTTTATATGTAGTTATGTTTAGCTTCTTCTGTCTGTGTTCACAGAAGAGGATCTGGAAGGACACACTCACAGTGGGTGGTTTCTTCTCAGGAGGGGATGATTCCACGTGGTATTGCCATAGTTGTATAGAACTATATTTGTGTACCCGGGTGGCCGAAGTTTTTTATTTTATTTTTTCTTAAGTAGGCTCCATGCCCAGCGTGGGGCTCGAACTCATGACCCTGAGATTGAGTTGCATGCTCTACCAACTGAGTCAGCCAGCCACCCCTGGGGTAGCTGAATATTTAAAATAAGATAAGCAGACGCATTTCCGTAAAAATGTCAAGGAAATTGGGAAGGACTTAGGATTTCTCCAGGACTTTTAAGTAGGCCCTGTTTGATATTTTCTCATGGAAGTTTTATATTGCTTAGTTTTTTCAGTCCCCTTCAGGTAAATTTTTTTTTAAACTTTATTTAGTGGATATCCCCCTGTTAATACATAGTCGCCATCTTCATTATCTTTTTTTCTCAGAAATGTTTTTATCAAGGCACCTGGGTGGCTCAGTCAGTTAAACATCCAACTCTTGATTTCATCTCAGGTCGTGATTTCAGGGTTCTGGGATTGAACCCCGCATTGGGCTCTGCAGTCAGCGAAGAGTCTACTTAAGACTCTCTCTCCCTCTCTGTTTCCCTCTGCTACTCCCCTTGCCCCCGCTCATGCTCTCTTGCTCTCTAAAAAATCTTTTTCTTTTTAAGATTTTATTTATTCATTTGAGACAGAGAGAGAGAGAGAAGGAGCAGCAGGGAGAGGCAGAGGTAGAGGGAGAAGCAGACTCCCTGCTGAGCTGGGAGCCTGATGTGGGGCTTGATCCCAGGACCCTGAGATCATAACCTGAGCCGAAGGCAGAGGCTTAATCATCTAAGCCACCCAGGCACCCCCCAAATAAATCATTTTTTAAATGTTTTTATTGGGGCACCTGGGTGGCTCAATGAGTTAAGCCTCTGCCTTCGGCTCAGGTCATGATCTCAGGGTACTGGAATCGAGCCCTACGTCGGGCTCTCTGCTCAGCAGGAAGCCTGCTTTCCCCCCTCTCTCTGCCTGCCTCTCTGCCTACTTGTGATCTCTGTCAAATAAATAAAATCTTAAAAATAAATAAATAAATAATGTTTTCATTAATATTTCTTTCCTGTTTTGCTAGTAACCTGGGCAGGTAAATAAATGCACAGAACCCAGCCCCTGTCCCTCTTATCGGCCAGGCATGGGGCCACGACCACTGCCTTGGGCTGCCGCTGACCCCTCACGTGACTTGCCAGACGATCTGTCTGTGCTTCCCTTGCCTCTCGGGCCCACACACAGAATCCTGCACAGCCACTACTGGCTCACATTATCCTTCCAGATCCATGATCAAAATCTGACCTTGACCTTTCTCTCCTCCCAGTACTCGAGCTGCTACTTAATACACACAAAAACGGGGAGGGAGAGACAATGCTAAAACATACGTCTGAATTCTTTTGAACGGTTGCTGTCAGCATGTTGGTCTAGACAGTTCTTTGTGGTGGGGACCGTTCTGTGCATTTCTTTCGCAGTGACCCTAGCCTCTTCCACCTGATGTCAGTGGCTGCCCCCAGTGGTGACAACCAGATCTGGCTTCAGATTTTTCTTTGTTCTGCTAGGGACAGACTAGCCCCCTGTTGAGAGAACCACTGCTCTCCATAAACTGGCAACAGAGCCGTTGTTCTGAATTACTGACTTGAGTTCTTTTTAAATGTTTCCATCCTGCCTGCTGATGACAGGTAATGGTAGCGCCTCCAGAAACTTGAGCCCACCCCCCCATACTTCTTCGTCCCTCTGCAGGGGACCCTGAGGCCCTCGGCAGCTGCCCTGGCTCCGGCACCGGCCGTGGTTCCACCCCGTGCGCCTGCAGTGCTGCCCTCAGGGAGGGGCACCAGGGGCAAATGCGGGAAGGTTAGAAACCTGTAACCCCTAAGTGAGGAGCTCAAGTTCTCTACAGAGATCTCGTCGTCAGCAATAGCGGTCAGGGTTGCAGGCTACTCCATCTCCCTTTTGAAGAACCTCGGGCTTCTGTGTCCACAGAGCACCGTCAGTCAGAGCCTGCCCTGCCAGGACCACGGCGGGCCCTCAAGTCAGTCCCCTCTCCTTCGTCCCTGCCGCTGCTCTGGTGCGTCTCCTACTCTGATGCCCTCAGCTCTGGCCTCGGGCTGTCGGGATTCGAGTCCCGGCCGCCTCCTGGGCCAGGGCTTTTGGTCCGTGTCACAGTTCACTCAGTTGGCAGGGACCCCGTGGGGAAGGCCGCGTGTGTGCGTGCACTGGGAGCTGGAGCCCGGTAGGCTGCCGCAGTGGCCGATGGGGCGGGAGCCCCCCGACCCCGGGCAAACCCCGCGGGCGATCTGTAGCTGTGCTGCGGACGGGGCGGCCCCAGCGTGTGGCCTCCATGCTCACCGTCCAGCAGCGCGGCACGTTACTGCCCCTTCCCTCTCAGCGTGTGGGAAACCGGTCACTTGTTCTTTTGGCTGTCTCGTCTTCCGAGGAGTGCATTTGCCGTTGTGAGCCCCGGGAACTGCATTGGGCAGTCCGACCGCTCTCACACACGCTCTCCTAAGTGAGGGTAAGGCGGTCGCGCGGCGCTCTTCTTTGCACCAGGTTCATGTGCATCTCCCTCAGGAGCGCCCGGAATACCTGAGCAGGTTCCACGACCCGCAGTCTCTTAGCACAAAATGTCTGCAAATCCCTCCCCGTCCTGTGGGGAAAAAAGTTAGATTGAGTCATGCAACTCCTTCCCGCTGTCCCAACACCAGGGCAAGTCAGTGCTCCCAAAAGATGTTCCTGTGGTGACTGGGGACACATGGCCTCTGGGTAGATGGGGCTGTGCCCTGGACTGGCATGTGAGCAGGTTTAACCAAGCCGTCGAGGGCTGCACTGCGTGCGTTAGGCTCGCTGGAATGAACCCAAGTGAAGGGCTGTGTGGGGTGTGGCTGTATGTTGGCCAGAACCGACACCGCCCTGGTCCCCGGTCAGAGCAGGAGGATCTGCCTAGTCTGGCTCCTCCTGGTGCCAGGTCATGGGGGACGTGGCTGAGTGACTCCTGGGTCGGGGGCTCAAGACATTATCCTTTCATTGGGCCTTTGGGGGAGCTGTTTTTCTTTTCTTTTCTTTTTTTTTTTTTTAAGATTTTATTGATTTATTTGACAGATCACAAGTAGGCAGAGAGGCAGGCAGAGAGAGAGGAGGAAGCAGGCTCCCTGCTGAGCAGAGAGACTAATGCGGGGCTCCATCCCAGGACCCTGAGGTCAGGACCTGAGCCGAAGGCAGAGGCTTTAACCCACTGAGCCACCTAGGCGCCCCGAGGGGGAGCTGTTTTTCAAAGTTTTGCAGGGGAGAAGTGATGTGAAAGGATTCCAGCCTTTTAAATACCTTGCCTGTATTGTCATCTGTTTGTTGTAATCATTGCATTTTAGAGGAGTCTTGCTGTTTCTCTGGTGGCAGAATGGCTAGCAGGGAGAGGAGGTAGCATGGTTTCCTAGGAGACCGGACAAGTAGTGAGAAGCCACATCCATGCACAGGTTGGAGGTGCGAGCCGCTCGTCAGCTCCTCCCACGGGCTCTCAACATGGCCAGTATTGAAGGGAGCCAGGGGGAGGAGTGCCGTCTGTGTGGGAGCACTCCATTAGCAGACAAGAACGGTGGCAGGTGCGAGACTTGGAGCCACACAGTGTGGAGGCTTCCCAGGTCGAACCTCTGGTGGACGAAGGGCAGGCTCAGATGCCCTCGTCCCATACGCTTGGCTGTCGGCGCGATCAAGTCAGAGGAACATGATGAATCTGTAGTTCGCTGGCCCCCCAGAGACAGCTGGAGATTTGCTGGGGCCAAACTCTTGCTCAGAGAATAGGAGAACGTTCTGTTCAGTGTGGAGCTGCGGGGGCCCATCCCACCATCCGCAGCCGCCCCCGCTGCCATTGTCCTCTTACCTCTTCCAGATTCCGTAAACATGCTCTCCTTTTCCTCCATGTCAAAATGCCACATGAAAGGGGTGAGAGATAGGAAGACGCTGCAGCCATGTCCGTTTTAACAGCAATTGTCCATGTGCCTCTTTACCAACAGAAAACTTGGAGTATAACGTGGAGCCTCAAGAAATCTCACACCCCGATGTTGGACGCTATTTCTCAGAGTTTACCGGCACGCACTACATCCCGAACGCAGAGCTAGAAATCCGGTATCCAGAGGATCTGGAGTCTGTGTATGAGACGGTGCAGAATATTTACAGTGCAAAGAAGGAGGACGCAGAGTAACGTCTGCTAGAGGACACTGCACCTTTGCCGCTGCTGCTGTCCTCCAGGAGAACAGGATTCCGGAAGAAGACGTCTCCACGGATCCCTCTGGATTCACACCACCAGGAAAGCCACTTAACCAGTAGTGCTGGTTGCCTCCTACCAAGTCTAAATAACGTGTGCTCTCCTCCAGCTGCAAAGACAATGTTGCTCTCCGCCTACACTAGTGAATTCATTTGACGGCACTGTGTTCAGTGGCATGGCTTGTGTGCTTGTCCTGTGGTGACAGTTCGTGACATTCTGTCTTCATGAGGTCTCACAGTCGACGCTCTTAGAGTCATTCTTCCTGCTCACTTCCCATACGTCTGTCTCCCACCTGTCTCAGAACATTTCATTTGCCAGGCAGGAAGGGGGGGTCCTGTGTTGGCAGTACTTTCTCTCTGATTTCTCTGTGGAACACCGGGGCTGCTTGTCTTTTCACCGTGAATTTAGTTGCTTGTTCAGAGGGGAAGCGGTGAGTGATTGTG
The DNA here is from genome assembly GCF_963455335.1 of Martes martes. Lineage (NCBI taxonomy): Eukaryota > Metazoa > Chordata > Mammalia > Carnivora > Mustelidae > Martes > Martes martes. The sequence continues at coordinate 79,888,178 of NC_137901.1, forward strand.
GCAGCATCTGAGAGTTGGGGACATTAACGGACTAATGGTAATCAGAGTCATCGCATTTATTTTTTCTAATATTTGAAACAGATTTCAGGCATTTTATCTTCTCCCTGATTTGACTTGGGAGAATGGCATAGCTTTTCCTTCTGTGTTCCTCTCACACTTATGCTCATCTCTCTGTGAATTCTTAGTTTTCTGTTCCATTACATAAAATCTTCTAAAGAAAGTGCATAATAATGGCCTTTATAGATGGGTTTTCCCACATTCATCTACTGTTCCTCCCTTTAAAATAACTACTTTTTGTTTCCTTTTAATTTTAAGAATTGTTCCAGTATCATGACTAGATCTTAAGTCAGTGATGGGTTCTCTTTATTGTAGGAAGTATTAATCTGGTGTTAAAATGTTTGCTTTTAGAAATCACACACGGTGGTCTCCAAAGACCTAAAAAGGAGGTTTCACTTTTGTAACTGGAAAAAAGAAATAATGAACCTTATATGTTTTTTAAAAAGGAAAGAGGAGGTTCCATGCCCCCTGTCATCTGTAAGAATCACTCTAAGACCCTTTTGAGTGTGGCGGGGTGAAAATAAGTAAAACATCTTAAAGATTGTCCGATCCGTGGGGAAGGAAGCGGGGTGTCCTTCTGCTTTCTCGAAGCACTGCTGTCCCGAAGATACCACTGGCTCTTGCTCCGTGCCCTCCGTCCCTGAGCGTGAGGGCACTGGGTCCCTGCGCAGCTCCAAACGCCGAGCTCTCCACCTGCCTGTTCTCAAGCGAGCTAGCTAATTCGTAGTTAACCAGTAGAAGCTAACTTCTGGAGTTAGGACCTAGTTACTTTCCTCTCTGAGTTGAGAAGAACCCAGTTGCTCTGGTGAGTGAGGCTCCGGGGGCTGGGATCCGGCCCCGCCTCGCCGCCCATCCGTGCATTTGCATGCTGTTTTTCCACGCCGTGTTTGATGACTGCCTCTTGTTCGCCCTTGGAAGCCCTGGGATGACTGAGGTTTGGGGAAGCCACCTGAGACCATGTAGTGGTACCTGGTGGCTGGTAAGCAGTTACTAGAGGTGAGGGTCTGGCGGGCCGGCTCCTGCCAGCCTGAGTTAGCGCTCGCCAGTGTCGGCGTCCCTCGGCAGTCAGATCTAGAGCCCGATGGGTTAGATCTGCCGGGGCAACGTGACCACTCACAGCACCCTGCCTGCTGAGGCCGGGGGTCTAACACTACTCTCGTTTAAAGGTGAGAAACTAGTTAATCCGGAGGTAATACTAACCAGATGCGTTACTAAGAAACTGTGGAGCATGCTGAGTTATAACCGTTGGTTTTCTGGTTTGATTTCCTTTTTTTCTTAGAGTAACATCGAAGCCAAGAAGGATGGTTTTACTTTTACTGACCCAATGTAAATATGTATGTAGACCGTTTTTAAATGTGTTTCTTCATGAATGCTTCATTCGGCTCCAGGAAGCCTGTGTCACCTGTGTAAGTTGGTATTTGGGCACTTTATATTTTTCTAAAAACGTGTTTTGGATCTCCTGTACTCTAATAAATCATAAGTTTCTTTTTAAAATTTTTTCCAAAAGTTTTCTCCGTTTTAAAAAGCCCTGTTACAACAAAGTAGGACTTTCACGATGTTAAAAATATTAAATATTTGGATATAGTCACTTCTTTTCTCTTCAAATGAATGCCAAGATTTTTTTGTACAATGATTAATAAAATGGAACTTACCCAGAGAAACCACACAAGCGGCCTGCCCAATTTCGTTTCGGAACAGAAAGTCCGGCCTTGACAACAGCAGAATGTCCCTGGCTTCTCTTCTGCTCCAAACATCCAAACATTTGCTCTACCGAATTTTTCCTAACGTTGGTGAGTGCAACAGGGCACCTTTATTCCACCGGCTCCTCCCAGACGCCAGTTGCCGTCAGCCGGCTAGGAGTGGCGAGAGCACGTGGTTGTCACGCGAACGGCGCAGCTTGTCTGATGTTACAGTCTGTGTTGTGCAACGGGGAGGACAGGTGCTTCGGGACGTGCGGGTTCTCCGTGTGTTGTTAGCATTGGTGTGATAGCTGCGGGATGCGGGGCGCCCGTCCCCCAGGTGATGCACTGTGTGCTATGCAGAGAGGACCGGGCACAGGCCAGTCCCCAGCATGTGCGCTGTGGGGGGTCTCAGACCTGGAACGTACTGTCGTGCGTTGTGACTTTGTGAGAGGAGAATGTCATGTGCTGTGTCTTACCTACTTCTTAGCCCCTAGAACCTTCCTCCCCAACACACACACACACACACACACACACACACACACACACACACAGCAGCCCCGAGGTCCAGTGTTTGTGGACGTACTTTGGGAAACACTGTGTCATCAGTTATGTCCAAAACTAGTCTCCATTTGCCTCAGACCAATTTGGCCAAGGGTCTTGTTTGAACAACTTCCATCTAATCGGATTTCAGACGGCTGGCTTCATGTTGTCTCCACCTGAACCTCATGACAGATCTCATTATAAGTGCATTTACACGGCAAAATTGTTTTATCATGAAACCAGCATTAATACTGTTGCTACGTCAGTTTTACATTTTCTAATATCTACTCAAAGTCTTGTTCTAATTTTAAAATGTCTCAGTCTTTCTTAACGTACTAAATTGAGTCCAACGTTCATGTTCTAGGCCTGCTTCTACCATCAGAAGGCGAAATGCTGTTTTTCTTCCTCCATATTCCAAGTAACTAAAACTGGATTACCAGCAACTTTTTAATTTAGAGGTATCCTGTGGCCATAATAATCAAGATGTAGCTCTTCATGTCTTTCTGTTTGTTTTTTTGGAGGAAAGGAGAGAATGTTCACCTAGACAAAATGCAGCATTTGGCTGTGTGCCGGTTTCTTTCTGGAGACGTCGGCGGCTGTGTTGCGTGTTGCTTTTGTATTCAAGCTTCCTTGGAGCCGGCACTGGCTTCAGCTAGACTCTTCACAGCAACCCTCTAAGGCAGGGCCAGGTAGTCAGTGTTTCTGTGGGCCACGGAAGGTCACATGTTCTTTGTTTTCAAAAACGTAGAAGACCTTCTCAGCTTGAGGGCTGTAAAGAAACAGGCCGTGGGCTGGGTCTGGCCCATGGGCCACAGTTTGCCAACCCCCGCCGAGGTGTAGGCCTGCCAGCATCCAGCCGGGAGGTCGGGAGCGCACCGCTTGGAGGCGGCACGGCTGGTGGGACGCCCAGGTGTGTGACCTCCGAGCTCCCGCTCTTGGCGAGCTCACTACTGCCAACTTGAGCAACTACCTCGCACTGGTTTGATCTTTTGCCTTGCAGCCAATTTAACTTCTAAACGTTTCAGTTCTTTAACACTTAGACGCTTGAGAGGAAAGGACATTCCTTTGGTGAATAAAATTCTGTGCAATTATAGAACAAATGTATTATGGCCATTTAGCGATGATTGTATTAAGGGTAATGCTAGTTCTGTAATAAATAGACCCAAAAATATCCTGTGGCTCCAACACAAAAGAACTTTCTTGCTCACCTGCCACCAGGCAGGGGAATGGGGTTGGGGGGAGACGGCTGTCTGTCTGCTGGAAGCTGTGTGGCCCTGAAGGGGAGCGAGCATGGAGGGACTCGTCTGGGAGGGTTCGATGCACGGAGGCGGGGGGCGGCCCTTGGCACTGCCACTCACATCTCACAAAGAAAGCTGGGAATGAAGACACAGAAACACAGAGGCCAGTCCACTCTGGGTATGCTCTCCTCGCAGCAGGACGTACCCCCTTCCCAGGGAGACAGCCTCTGTGAGGTCAAGCTGTGACAGCAAACATTGCCTGCGTCAGTGGCTCAGTCCAGAAACATACTGCTTGCTCCTGCCACACCACGGCCCCCAGGTGGTGGGAGTGAGTCCTCACAGGTCCCGCCGCTAGCCACCATCCATAGTCACTGCAGCAGATGACCGTGGGAGGGAAAGAGGTCCCAGGCCAAGCCACATATGTCATTTCTGCCTCGGTAACCAGACAAGTCACAGACCCACAACCTAATTCCAGATGAGGCCGGGGAATGGCCTCCCATGTGCCCAGGAGGAAAAGGAAGGGTTGGGGGCTCAGCCTGGTCTTTGCCTCTCACCCCAAGCCTCTCCTACCCACTTCCTGCATCCTACCCAGGGTCAGTCTAGCATGGCTCCTTGGGGACCAGCCCCATGACCCAGAAGTTTTGACCCAACCCCCAGTACCCATTCAGTGGGGATGTGGAGGCCTGGTAGCAGCAATGATGAGATCCAGCAGCCGCAGTGATGAGATCCTGCTGGGCAGGCACTATGAAGACACTCCCCACCCCCACCTCCGTCCTGGCAGGGGTGGGGAGAGTGGTTGCTACGTCCCCCCACTAGGACGGGTTGGGGGTGCATCCTCCCTGGGAGGTGGGCAACTTGCACAGTGTACTGCTGCCTGCTGCAGGGTTTGGGGGCCAGCCCCAGACTTCTGTTTATCTTTACAAGCTTGTGAATCTTCCTGCAATGATTCCTTCGGACACTTAGCAGGCTACTAACCTATCTGCCTATGATCGTAGCCCAAGTTCTTTTCCAGGACTTGAACGGGTCTGCTTTATTTCCTTCGCGGCTCTGCCCCATGCCTGTCCCCACCCCATGTCGTACCTTGCTGTAAGCCGCAAAGGGCAACCAGCACACTGTATCCTCTCCCTCTTCACCTGCTTCCCCTAGACCAGCTGCAGCACCAGCTGATCCACCTTGCAGACCGTAAGCCCACATTTTACCCCGTGCAGCCCCAAACACAGCCCTCCCACCTCCCAGCCTGCTGTCTGTGCGCCCGGCTGCCAAGCGGACTCTGTACAGTCTAGGTTTTTGTTACGGCAATTCCTTTCCAGGGGTTTTTGTTGTGGCCAGGGTGGTGGGGAGGGTGGTTGAGTTTGAAGTGGGCTAATGTTTCCATGGGAAGTTCTCCTTCTTTGTTGGGCTGTGCAAAAAAAAAAAAAGAAAAAGAAAAAGAAAAGGACAATGATGGCAGGTTTTCTGGGGACAGGAAAGAGCTAAAAGCAAGTTGTTTAGTGAACTTAAGGAGTTGACAGAATAAAGGAAAGAAATTTGGGGGAGAACCAGTGGGAATAGCATGCATTACAGAATCCTTGCATGGTCAGATTTTCCATCTACTTCCCTTAGAATGACAGAAATCTTGGGGCGTCTGGATGTACAACTCGGGGTGCCTGGGGGGCTCAGTCATTGGATATCTGCCTTCGGCTCCGGTCATGATCCCACGGTCCTGGGATCGAGCCCTGCATCAGGCACCCTGCTTGGTGGGGAGCCTGCTTCTCCCTCTGCCCCTCCCTCCCTCCTGCTCATGCACACACTGTCTCTTTCTCTCTCTCAATAAATAAAAAAAATTTTTAAATTAAATAAAATAAAAATAAGCTTAAATAAAATTTTTAAAATGATTTTATTTTAATTTCAGTAAAATTTTTAAATAAAAAACATACTTGAGAGAGAGCACGAGCAGGGTGAGGGGCAGAGGGAGAAGCGGACTCCCTGCCGAGCAGGGAGTGGGGCTCCATCCCAGGACCCTGGGATCATGACCTGAGCCAAATGCAGACGCTTAACCAACTGAGCCACCTATGTGCCCTCTTGAGTGTCCTTTCATGTGCCCACCTTAGTGCCAGGAGCTGTGCCAGGAGACGTACGTTTCTGTCCCCTGTAAGTGCTAATCTGTATATTCTCAAGGCCTTTCTGGGTACGTATTACACAGTCTTTGCCCTCATTTGCCTCTTACAAATATGGAATAAAAGAAAGTACAGTTGCCAGATATTCTGGGTAATAGCTACCTTTGTATGAAACTATTCCCACAGGATTAGAGCATTTGAAGGCTAAAGGCCTCCTGAACAGTTAGCTAGTGTTAGACCATTGTTCCCTACGTTCTACAAAAGGAAATAATGAGGCCCGTGGAGGTTACGTACCTTGATCCGGCAGGTGGCTCCGAGCAGGTACTCGAGCCTGGGCCTTTGGACGTGACTGCGCTGCTGTTTCTCTCACCCCCAAATTGCTTCCTCTGAGGGTTTTCCCTGCCCTACAGAGAGTCTCGCTAATAACATCAGCCCTTATTCCTCAGCATTCAAAACCTTGTTATTTCTCCACGGCTGTGCTGTGGCAACCTCCCAGCCAGCGGCAAACATCCTCTGACCTCATACATTTACTTTGACAGAAAACGAGCAAGTGTTCTTTATCCCTCACCTTTTCAGCAATTTGTCCTCTTGAAGTTTGGGGAGATATTCAAAACCCACGAAGACTTTTTAATTAATCAATTAATTATTTTTTTAAGGTTCCACCTATTTATTTGACAGACAGAGATCACAAGTAGGCAGAGAAGCAGACAGAGAAAGAGAGGGGGAAGCAGGCTCCCTGCTGAGCAGAGAGCCCGATGTGGGGCTCGATCCCAGGACCCCGAGATCATGACCTGAGCTGACTGCAGAGGCTTTAACCCACTGAGCCACCCAGGCGGCGCCCCCTGCAAAGACTTTGTAAAGGAAGTTGCTTTCTCCCCCTCCAGCTTTATGGAGGTGTAGTTGATCTCGGAATCTTACTCATCTGGTGTAACTGTAATTTATTATATGATCTCTCCTCAAGCGTGGGTTGGCAGACTTCTGGAAAGGGCCAGGGAGTAAGTATTTTGGATTTTTCGGCTCTTCGAGACCACTCAGGCCTGCCATTGTAGCAGGGAAAGCAGCCATAGGCAATTGGTGAACAAGGGAACATGGCTGTGTGCCAATAAAACTTTATTTACAAAAACAAGTGTGGCCTGGGTTAGGCCCACGGGCTGTCTCTTGTTGACCCTACTGCACAGTCCACTTGGCCGGTTTTGTTTAAACCAAAGTCTAAGCAGAAGCCACTTCAAAAAGTTGAAGCAGGGGGCGCCTGGGTGGCTCAGTGGGTTAAAGCCTCTGCTTTCGGCTCGGGTCATGATCCCAGGGTCCTGGGATCGAGCCCCGCATCGGGCTCCCTGCTGGGAGCCTGCTTCCTCATCTCTCTCTGCCTGCCTCTCTGCCTACTTGTGCTGTCTGTCAAATAAATAAATAAAATCTTTAAAAAAAAAAAAAAAAAAAAAAGTTGAAGCAGGGGGGTGCCTGGGTGGCTCAGTGGGTTAAGCCTCTGCCTTCAGCTCAGGTCATGATCCCAGGGTCATGGGATCGAGCCCCGCATCGGGCTCTCTGCTCAGCGGGGAGCCTGCTTCCTCCTCTCTCTCTGCCTGCCTCTCTGCCTACTTGTGATCTCTGTCTGTCAAATGAATAAATAAAATCTTAAAAAAAAAAAAAAAGTTGAAGCAGGGTAGGGGAGCCTGGCTGGCTCAGTCGGAAAAGCGTGTGACTCTTGATCTCAGGGTGGTGAGTTCAAGCTCCGTGATGGGCATAGAGATGACTACAAAATAAATTAACTTAAAAAAAAAAAAGGTGAAAAAGGGTAATGGAAACCCATATAACCCCGCACCAAGTTTCAACATTTGCTGTGTTTTATTTCCTTCCCTCTCCACTTTTTCCTCCTGAACCATATGAAGGTGCCTCAGACAACCCGGAGCCTCTCCCTTAAATTCTTCCGGTGTGTCTTTCCTAAGAATGAGAGCAGTTTCCTCCACGACCACAGTGCCACGAGTACCTAAAAAAGATGAACAGTCGTGATGTGATGATCAGGGCGCCTGGGTGACTCCGTTGCTTAAGGATCTGACTGATGTTACGGCTCAGGTTGTGATCTCAGGGTCATGAGATCAAATCCCTCCCTGGGCTCTGCACCGAGCGTGGCGTCTGCTTAAAATTCTCTCTCTCCCTCTCTTAAAAAAGAGAAGAAACAAACTATCCCATCCTCAAGATGATGAGACTGGACCTTGAGGACCAGCCCATGTCACCACTTGGGTTTCCTGTGGAGCACCCTGGCCTGCAGCTCGAGCCGGTAGGTAGAGGTTCTTAAAGAGAAACAGTTAAAAATCGCTCCCCGATTGCCCCAGGTGACCCTGACAGCAAAGTAACTGTAAGCTTAGGCTCTGAAAGGTTCTTTGACTAAGGGGTATAAAATTCAGTGGAAACAGGGTTTTTTGTGTGTGTGTGTGTTTTTTTAAGCGTTTGCACATTTAGCAGGTAGGTGTGCCACCCCCAGAGGGATGGTGTTGCTGATGGTGTCTGGTCCCGGCAAGGGTCAGTGGAGCTGTGTCCTCTAGCCTCAGCCGGAAAGCTCTGCGGACCGCAGGGGGCAGAGTTCCCTTCTAAAGGCAGCCCATTCACTACCTTGTGGCTTGCTTATTCCATTAGCTGCCGCTAAGACCCTGCTTCCGTGGACTGCGTTGGCTAAGAGCAACGATCCGGGCCGGAGCCTAAGAACATGACCCATCTAATGCCGGTCTGGGGGCTGTGCCCTCTTTCTGGGCGGGACAGCGGGGTTCTCAGCAATTCCATTTGCAGACACAGAGAACCTGACAGCCTGTCGTCTTCTGAGTCAGCCCATCATGTGAATGAGCCAGTGAGGCACTGACATTCCCACGTTCTTGCCTCTTACCTCTCCTGGGCTTTCAGTTTCTACCCTTCTCGGTGTACTCGGGATGTACTGCCGTTGGTATGGTCCCGCCGATGGCTGTTTTTTTCTAAGCAAGTCCCCCAGTTATGTCTTCCACGCCCCTCCGTCTTCAAATGCGTCTTTAGCACAACTCCCCTCACTTGTCCTCTTCCAGACTTGGAGGTTTTGGTTTTTCTGAGCCCTGGGTAATAGAGATGGTCTTCGACAAAGGGAGGGCTTCCGGATTTTAGAGACCTCACAGCATTCATCTTGAGAGGTCCAGCCCAGAGTCTTGTGAGAACTGGAGATACTGCGTGTGCTGGGGCTCAGCCAAGCCCCTTGGTCTAAGCGGATATTATTCCCGAAACCTCCACCTTTGCTCACGCACGCCTGCACCCAGCTGGGCCACTTGTCTCCTAGTGCTTGGCGTGGGTGGCTGGGCACGGGGCCACTGTCCTCCTCGGTGAGTCTCTTCATCTGCCTTCAGGGCCTGGACTCATGATGTGGAAGATAGAGCCAGCAGAGGTTCAAACTTGATGGGACCGTCCTCCCAAACCTGGAATGACCTGGTTTGGGGTGTGGGTGATTTAGACTCACAGTGGCCCCAGGTGCACTGTCCTAGCTGTGTAGACCACACCTGCCTCTGGGGAGCAGGGGCTCCATTCAGCCCAGGCTGGCTGGCATCTTTCCTCCCACTGTGCAGGGAAGCAGCCTGTCCTTCTGCTTGGGCAGGGAGCAGAGACCTCACTGGGGTGTCAAGCATGAGCTCCTGACGCCCTTTCACACTGACTCCCGTCTGTGTCCGCAGCGGCCAACACACCTGGCAAGCAAATGCTTCGAGACCGTTTGCCGAAGTCCCTTTACCTTCCCGTGATAGAGCACTCTTTGCACAAACATCCCACCTGTCAAAGCTCATGCTCTTTGGAACCTTGATTCTGCGCCACGCCTGGGTGTCCTTGGAATGACCCCAGTTTCACGCACAAGAAACTAAGGCTCAGCGAAGTTGAGTAACTCGTCCAAGACGGCGCAGCTCCTGAGGGACGGGGCTCACATCCCATCCCAGCTCTGCTGACCAGAGAACCCAGCGTGCCCCTTGCAGCCCCCACTGACGGAATGTTTGAGTCTCTCCCATCAAGTCTGTGTGTTGAAACATGAACCTCGGTGTGATGGTATTTGCAGGCGAGGACTTCGGGAGGTGACTAGGTGACGAAGGGACTAGTGGCCTGATAAAGGGGACCCCAGAGAGTTCCCTCACCCCTTCCGCCAAGCGAAGACCCAGCGGGAAGACCTCATCTGTGAACCCAGACGCAGCTCCCACCAGACACCCAATCTGCAGGCACCTTGACCTTGGACTCCCAGCCTCCAGCACGTGAGAAATTAGTGTTTTCTGTGTCAGCCCCCACATCCCAGTCTGTGGTATTTTGGTGTAGCAGCCTGAACGGATTAAGATAACTACCCTCCCACCCCGTAGAGCTTAATTCCTTATCCTCCCGGAAACACATAGAATAAGGCAACCCTCTTGTATAAAAATGTCTACTACAGCTTTCCATGAAATGGTGACAAAATCGCCGTGAGTACGGTTTGGCTGAGTTAGTTTAACTCCCAAGGGCAGACTCCGGGCGTGCTTCGGGACCTATGTCTTTTTGCCTTTCCAGGGATTAGAAGCTGCCACCCAGAGGTGTTCAGAGGACCACCTGTTGATTTCCTGTTTTCTCAAGATGCCACCGCGTCCTCTATGAATATGGGGATGTTACTTTTCAGCGGCTCAGGTTCCCTCTATGTGGTGTTAGGACTTCTGCCTGCCTTTTCTCTTAGGTATCCACTGAGATGGCCGGGGCATCACTTGGTGTCACTGTCCTCTTGGGGCAGGGCGGGTTTGGGGGTGCACAGCGGACATGCTACCACCAAGCAGAAGGGCCGGTTCCCAGTCTCAGATCCGCCAGTCTGTGGTGCGTGGAGCTGCAGTGCCGCAGGCCACGGGGCGGGGCGGCGCGGCAGAAGTCTCCCAGCAGTGTTGTGCACGTAGTAATAGAGACAAACAGATGGTTCCATGGTGAGGGGGCCCAGCCTGTGTAGTTTCCTCTGGTCCTGACAAACTCTGCAAAGTGTCACTGTCCAGGCCAGGTGCATTCAGCATGAGTCACCCCTGCCAAGCAGCGGCCCACAACAATCAGCATCACTAACTTTAAGATCCCGTGGAGGGTTCTGGCATGTTGAGACCTGCCAGGAGAGGACTGCTGAACAGGGAGCACCCGGAGAGCCAGAAAGGGGCCAGCCACCGCACACGATGGCCCCGTGTCCTGCCAGCTGGTCGCACACCCCAGGCTCTGCCAGCCCCTCCAGAGAACCTGTGTTCCCATTTGGGAAGGAGAGAGAGGGAGACCGGGAGTGTTCCATGTTCTTGCCCTGGGTGACTCAGAAGAAAACCAGATCGGTTCCCAGCTTGTTTCACTCCTTCCGTCGTTTCTCTGGGGGAGTCGTGCAGATCAAAGGCTGGGAGAGCTTTGTCTGCCCCGACTCTACCTTCTGACCACAAGTTCTCCCCATGATCTGCTTCCTTCTCCCATCTTCAGGTGCCCCCAGCTGCCAGAGGGCCACCCGCTTGCCTGGCTGTGCCATCTCTCTGTCCTCATTTTATTTTAGATGAAGATGCCATCAGCCCTTGGTGGCCTGGGGACACTCAGGAGGCTCCGCTGTGAGGTTTGGGCCGTGCATCGCTGCCTCTGTGGAATGCACTCCAGATGCACAAGAACGCAGCAGGCTGGGAGGAGTCGCAGGAGAGAGGCCGGGCCTTTGGATATGCCGTCTTGGGGGTGGGTTTGCTGAGCAAACCGGGACTCCATCGGCTCTAGCAAGTGACTCAGAGACTCAGGACACTGTTCCGCTCCTCCCGTCCTCTACGGACCAAGACTGGCTGTTTCTCACCTAGGCCTGGAACCATCCAGGTGCTGGAAATGACTTGCCATGTCCCCATCAGGGGCTGTCTCGGGCACACAGAGGCCATTCAGTCGCTGAGTAAATCAGAGGGGTCTCAGGAGGGACATCCTGTCCTGTCTCCCACCCTGTGTTGGTGAAGAGCTATGCGGGGACTCGGACCCTCCTTTTCAGGAAGGGTCCGCTGAGTCCTGAAATGGATGGAAAACTCACACCCCTGTCTCCGCCACGTGTCATCCAACGCCACGTCCTGCCCAGGGGACCACGTGTCCTGTGTACGTCCCCACTGCTGCCACCCTGGTCCAGGCCTCCACCGCCTCTGCCTTAAGCAAGTTCAACCCTGTCCGACCTGGTCTTTCTGAAAAGTGTATCTCCTGGAGTTGCTGCTTTGCTTGATGGCTTCCCCGTTGCCTGCAGGATAAGGTCCCAGCTCCCGAGTTCAGGCAACTTACCTTCCTCCAGCGCACAGACCCTGCAGCGGCCCTAAATCACAGGCTCCCTGATGTCCCTATAAGCCCCCGCCTCGGGGCCACTCATGGGCTGTTTCTCTGCCAGGAACCCCCTACCTCCAACATCACCAACCTCAGGGCGTCTTCAACCTCACAGTTTCACGTTCTCCTGCTGACTCCACTCCACGTTACCCCGCGCCCTCTGACCCCGCTGGGCAGGGCACATCTACGCTCCCGTGGCATCCTGAGCCTAAACCCGTCGGGGCACCTGCAGGAAATTTTGTCTCTTGCCTGCGGGCCCCAAAATGCTTTTGAGCTCCTTACGGGCAGACAGAAGGGCTGGATCCCCGTTTTCTGTGCATTCCCTGCTGCTTGGCATTTGCTACACTGAGTGGGGAATGCCTTCATGATTTGGAAGAAGCTGGCGTCAGGTGGAAGACATAATTTTAGAAGAAAAAGGGAAGAAGCTATCCATCCCAGGAGGGGCCCCCAAACTGTTGCAGACACAGAGACTGTAGTGATGGGGGGTGTCTCCTGTTCCCTCTCCTTGCGCATGAAATCTTCCCGGCCAGAGGGGCGCCACCCTGAGGGCCGGCACGCCTCTGAATTTTATCTCATTATTTTATTTATTTAAGAGAGAGAGAGAGAGAGGGAGTGTGTGTGAGCGAGCGGGGGTGGGGAGCAGGGGGAGGGAATGAGAACCTCAAGCCAACTGTGTGCTGAGGCCAGAGCCCAGCAGGGAGCTGGATCCCAGGACCCGGAGATCATGATCTGCACCGAAACCAAGAGTCAAGACACTTAACCGACCACGCCACCCAGGCGTATGCCTCTGCATTTTACATAATGAGGTTTGTCACGATAAGGCATGGACTGACTGATGTTTTCTGTAAAGGAATGGCCGGAGAGTAAATATGGTAGACTTCACAGGCCTGAGCACCTCTGTCGCAGCTCCTCAGCTCTGCTGTTGTAGGATGGAAACAGCCAGAGACCCCGACACAAACGGGCATAGCTGTGTCCCAGGAAACCTTGATTTACAAGCACAGGGGCCAGCTGTGCGCTGCCCACACCTGCAGTGATGACACACCCGGTCACGTGGGCCGCTTCCAGTCCCTCCCGTTCCCAGGTTGTCGCCATGTGCTTCGCACAATGCCCAGGGTGTACCAGACACTCGGGAGAGAGTTGGTGGTTGGTTAAAAGTACATCGCATGAAACCAAGGATCCAGTGGAACTCCCGGGACAGTTCACACGTCGCTCCCTGCTCGACAGATGATTTCTGCTTCATTCTTACAAACAGAACCCAAACTTTGTTCTGGCAGCAGTGTCCCTCGCTCCCCTCCTTGGATGTGCACTCACTATGGGCAGTTAGAGCCAAGTACGGGTAACCCAGTTGCCAGCAGTTGGTCTGGGAGAGGGCGTGGGTCTCAGTCCGACACAGTTCCCGTCTGTAAGAGAATTTGGTAAGACATTGCTCCCTCATGATAGGAGCTTTTCTTTCTGCTTCCTCCCTTCCTGATTTGAATACCAATTTGAGAGGATGTGATGTCCTGTACTGCGGCAGCCACATTGCAGCCGTGAGGGGAGGGCCCAAAGAATTTACAGAAGTACCAGCCCAGAGCCCCAACTTTTCTGGGCTTCTGTACCAACCCTGGAAATGCTCATCTCCAGCTTCTTGATAAGAGAGGTCGTATTTGTCTGTGATGTTTATACTAAGCAAGCGTTCTTCACTTGGCAGCCTTCCCAGGTAGGTCCTAAATAACAGAAATAATGCATTTTTACTATATCAATAAATGTTCATTCCTACAAAGAGAAGGCAGCTTAATACATTTCCTCCTACTCTGGCTGCCCAATCTTGAATCTTTCCCTGTTCACTTTCCAACCAAATGTGCAGCATCCCCAAGGAGAAGTTTTGTGGCAAAAACCTAGACACCAGGGGCCCAACAAGCCCCAGCTGGGGAGAGCCATCTGTGTCCTCCCATCAGTCTCAGAGAAGCCCGTCTCACACAATCCCTCTGCGTTAAGCTCCAAGAACTGGTTGAACCAAGCATGGCAGGAGCCACGGGGGAGGCAAGACCCAAGAGCAGTCGGGGACGAAAACTCCGGTGCTCTCTTCTGAGTGACCTCGAGCAGGCCCCGGAGCCCACCACGTCCCCACCCTCACCGGGCTGACGGCCACACCCGCAGAACGGGAGTCCCTAATCTGGCAAGCCACCTTCCAAGGGACTCTTCCCTCCGACGATGAGCTGATCGTTAACTTTGCGTCTCGTGTCCCCTGCGGCAGGCACGAGGCTTATGGGCTTGTGGCCCTGCGTTCCTCAGCATCCTGTATGGGGGGGCTGATTAGCCCCGCCCTGTGGACCAGACCGGGGCTGGCGCTCTCACCAGGCCACCCTTTCCGTTCACTCAGCATGCCGCCGAGAATCCGTAATCCCACATCTCCACAAGCCGCGAGTGGGGAAACGGCACAGACGGGGCAGCCTCGCCGTCTCCTGTCACGAGGCACCTCCATTTCCCTCCCCTTCATGGAGAAAGCAGTCCCTGAGACCAGCCGCTTTCCGCGCGGCCACTTGGGTTGGTGGATAAGTAGCGCCCCCATAAGCAAGCCCTTGATTGTTCCTAGTATATGGGGAGGGGACAGTCAGCGTCGCTGACATCAGTATTTCTTGAGTACCTACTGTGTGCACAGCACTATGCTAGGTGCACAGAGGACATAGAAGGCACCCGGGGTTTGGGGTCATGTTGGAATCCTCTGTACCATACTCTGCAAGCCCACCGTGACCCTCCCGGACCTTACCCTGTAGGGGCAGCACTGACCTGTTCTTCTCGTCCTAGAGCCAGGAGAATCAAGGCCGAAAGAACAGTGGTAAAAAGCTAAGAGAAGGGTGAGCAGCTGAGGGCGCAGGCGCCGGGCCTCTCTGGCTGGGTATCGTGTGGATCTAGCGAGATGGGTCTCAAAGTCCCGTCCCCCGACCAGCAGCCTCAGCACCCCCTGGGTTAGAAATGCAGGGTTTGGGGCACCAGACCCACTGAGTCAGGAACTCCGCATCTGAACGGGCCTCCCGAGGGGTTTCGAGGCACACTCGAGTTAGGGAACCTCTATGCAAGGAGATATTTTATGCACAAACAGCTTGAGGGCTGCAAAGCGCTCTGTCAACATGGCATCTTGAAAGCCTTTTGTGAAAGGTTATTCAGAGACCTCTTGGTTGGTGTTTGTTTTTTTTCAATTAATATTCTATTTATTACAACTACAAATTCAAAACACAGTTCTTACCTAAAATTTTGTGTTGAATTTATGAATCTCAGTATTTTGCTTATAAAATTGCCTGTATTTTACAATCACTTTTAAAGTGTTTTTTTTTTAAATTTAATTGATTTCCCATAAATACCTTAAGTGCAGTAATGAATTTAATATATTTCATTTCCTCTTAAACACATTTCAGAACCTTCCAAGTCTTTCATGAATTCTTAGGCAGCCACTAAGTTGAACTTTTAAATATGGCAACTCTCAGTCCTCTTAAACAGTAGCGTACTGCTTGAAAACTTAGTAAAATCCTCTTATAACTTTCAAATTAAAAATCTGTCCAGTACAACAATGTGAGTGTACTTAACACCACTGAACCGTGCACTTAAAAAATGGTTAAGACGATCAGTTTTACGTTAATGGGTATTTTACCACATTTAGGAAAAAAGGATCTGGCTACAATGGATTACGCAGTACATTTAAAAATGGGAATCACAGGGGTGCCTGGGTGGCTCAGTGGGTTAAAACCTCTGCCTTCAGCCTGGGTCATCATCCCAGGGTCCTGGGATCGAGCCCCACACAGGGCTCTCTGCTCCGTGGAGAGCCTGCTTTCTCCTCTCTCTCTGCCTGCCTCTCTGCCTACTTGTGATCTCTGTCTGTCAAATAAATAAATAAAATCTTAAAAAAAAAAATGAGAATCACAAAGCCTTCCTGTTTGAGGATGCCAAATTCTCTTAAACGTTTCAAGCACTTGAAATACAAAATATACATAGGGTAGGAACGCCTGGCTGGCTCAGTGGGTAAAGCCCCTGCCTTCAGCTCAGGTGATGATCTCAGGGTCCTGGGATCGAGCTCCACATCCGGGCTTCCTGCTCAGCGGGGAGCCTGCTCCCCACCGCCCCCCCCCGCCTCTGCCTACTCGTGATCTCTGTCTGTCAAATAAATAAATAAAATCTTTAAATAAGTAAATATATGTGTGTGTGTGTGTGTGTGTGTGTGTATACACACACACACACACACACACACATACACACATACATAGGGGCGCCTGGCTGGCCCAGTGGTAGAGCATGTGACTCTTCATCTCAGGGTTGTGAGTTCAAGCCCCACTTTGGGCGTGGAGCCTACTTAAAATATACATAGATTACATTCCAATATAATATAGGAGAAAACAAACACAAACCGACCACAGCTTTGCTTTACTTCACCCTCTCTGTACCAAGCAGTAACCCTTCTGGGGCGTTAAGACCCCAACAAGGAGAGTGCCATGCCATCGGCAGCAAGCTGGTGCTCCCCAGCTAGGAAAGGACCCTACACAGTGCTCTTTGGCCAGGAAGAAGGAATTGATTTTTTTCCAGGGACTGTAGCTGCATCCTAATTGTAGTCACTCTGCCAATGGAAGATTCCAGGTCCCCTTCACTCTCCACACGGGGTGGTGGTCTCAAAGCCTGGATTCCCTGCATCCAACGGCGGATACCCTAAAATTCACCCCCCCATTCGAATCTCCAACACCCCCCCCCCCAGATCCGTCAATACAGCTTCCTCTCTTACTGAATTCTTCCCACCTGCCAGGGTCACGACTCTACTGGGAGCTTTCAACGCACTCTGCTGATTCTGCACCCTGGGCTCCTCCTGACTCTCCTGTAGATTTCCAGAGAGGGGAGAGGATGGCATGAGTCAAGGGCAGCACAGGAGGATTTTCCAGAAGGGAGAACTGACAACCGGTCTTTGGACAATGAGCCGCCAAGAGAAGGAAAGCTCATGAGGTGAGGGGAATGCATGCTAGTCTGATAAGCAAAATATCAGCTGGGCACACTCTTTCCTTACCCCCACCTTGGTGTTTTTTGTTTTTTGTTTTTTTTAAGATTTTATTTATTTATTTGACAGATAGAGATCACAAGTAAGCAGAGAGGCAGGCAGAGAGAGAGGAGGAAGCAGGCTCCCTGCTGAACAGAGAGCCTGATGCAGGACTCGATCCCAGGACCTTGGGATCATGACCTGAGCCAAAGGCAGAGGCTTTAACCACTGAGCCACCCAGGTGCCCCTCCTCACCCCCACCTTGTGAACAGGGCTTTGTTCCCACCGAGTGCATCACCTTGAGGCACCCCCTCTTCCATCAGTCTGATGGAGGGGGAGCTGCTAGCAAGGGACTGGCAAAGCTAGGAACGAGGTGAGCAGCCCTTTGCTCATTGAGCCGGCCCCGCTGGAGGGGGCTGGGGAAGGCGCTGCACCCTGGGGGTCCTGTCACCATGCCCTGTGGGTGCAGGAGGGGCACTGGCCTTGCGGTGTTCCATCACAAATGTGGAAGAATGTGGGCAAGCCTAGAGCAAGTCACCAGATGGTGCTTCACCGCGCAAAGTGAGCTAGTACGTAATGCCCCGGGGGGCGGGTGGTGAGTGGGAGCAGGTGGGGAAGCAGCCTCACTCTGATTTTCCTGGGCACCTGCTCCCTGCCAAGGACATCAGCAGGACCTCCGGGTCCACCAAGGGAGATGCTGACACCCGCAAACGACCAACGCAGGTCCCCAGGATCCGTACTGAAGAGGAAGCCCCGAAAAGTCTCTAGGAAGATGTCGAGGGATACCGGAACATGCCAGCCTTCAAGCATCTTGGAGGTCAGTTGGTCTTGCCGGGGGGGGCTGGCCTATCCAGGAAGCTGAAGAGGGTCCCCCCTCCCGCCAAAGTCCTCATGTTCCTGTGCAGAGTGGATTCTACTAACATAAACCCATTCTATAGATGGAGAAGCTGAGGCTCAGTGGGGAGTACTGAGTTGTCCAAAGGTCTCAAGGGGAAAGGAACAGATCGGGAGTTCCTCCCCCAACTACACTTGGTCGGGTCTGATTCCGCCTCCTGCCCTAGGGGGCAGCAGCACTTCATAACTGACTGTGTGCCTCAGCCCCAGGTTCAAATCCGACTTCTGTAAATAACCGAGCAAGTGTGGGCAAGTCATGTAATCTGCAGGCAGGGGTCTCTGTCTCCTGTGTGCGAACGGGGAGAATCGTCCCTCCTTCTAGGAGCAACACAGACCCTCAGAGGTCTTCCCCTCTGGGGCTCCAAGCGCCGCTGTGTGTTCCGGTTCTTGTCGTCGGCACAGCAGCCCTGCCTCCTGGTTTCACAGATGCAGACACGGGAGGCAAAGGGACTCGAAGGGGCTTTCCCAGGTCCCATGCCCCATGAGCGGCGGAGTTGGGATTGGAACCCAGGTCATCGGGCTGACCAGAACTGCCTCCAGGGGCTCAGGGCTTCCCCAGGTCTCTGCTGGGCACACAGCGCCCCCCTCGGTTAGCCCTCAGTCCTGCCGGGGTAGCTCCACGCTGAGCACAGTGGGAGGGAGCAGTCCTGATACACGCACGATATTTACCAGGGGTGCAGGTTGCGGAGTTGGTGCCCCCCACGCAGACTCTCGGAACATCTTGCAGAAAAGAAGTAAGTACTTAACTGGTGGGGGCCCAGCACACTACAAGTTTCTAAGTTATTTATAAAAGGCAGCTGAAATCTAGAGACTTCTAACGGGCGGAGGTGTGTTCTGCAGACTAAGAATAGCTGACAGGAGAAGCTTTCTGGTGACGTCAGAGCACAGCAGTAGCTTGGGGGTGGGGGCTGTGGTTGTCTCCAGCTCAGCAACAGTGCCCCGTGCAGGCTCACCCTGTCCTCCAGAGAGAGCTGGACAGAGGGGCTGCAAAAGGGGCCTGGTGACCCTGGAGGCAAGCAGGGTTTCCATCGGCCTGGGGGTTTGTAGTGTTTCCCTGTCTCCCCTCCCTCACCATCCTGCTGTGGCCAGACCAGCAGGATGGGGGCAAAGAGTGGGGAGCAGCAGGGGAGGGCACAGGGCAGGTCCCTGGAGGGTCCTTGGATTTGGACCACAGGCTCCTCCCTCCTCACCCCTGCCTGTCCATCCTCCCTGGGGGCTTCTAACACAGAAGGACCCAGGCCCCCACCTCCGCCCACTGCACCAGATGCTTCTTCTCAATGCACACCTGAGCTTGGAACTTACTCCAAGCCCCAGCGGGGTGACCACTCACTTTTTCTGAAGTCAAAGTAAATTCTGGGGATAGAGTACAAAGATGAAGCTAACCCAAGGTTAAACTGTGGTTCCCCTTGCCAGGAGCTGGGAGTTTTACTGGAGGTATTGGAGGGCTTGGGGGACCTGGGGGAGAGGAAGGAGAAAGGAACAGTTTTAACAAGACTTAACACACTGTCGCAGACTATGCCTGGCCATTTGCAAGTTCTCGGTCAGGGCCCCACTGGAATTCCTGGTTTCGGTTGATACATGATGCGTACTTACTACACAGGGCTGGGGCCTGATGCTGTCATGGTCCTTAGGGGGATTTTCAAGAGTGATTGTGGCTGCATGTGACTCTGACCTTCCAGGCTCCCCGCAATTTAGCCCCCAAGCCTCAGTTTCCCCTTCACCAGTGTGGTTTTGCTTTCTTGACATCATCTTTTCAAAACTCAACACATCTGACTTTGAGAGAGCTCAAAGTGTTCACCCACCCTTCCAGGAAGGACAAAGGGGGATTTTCTTTTATCTTTCCTTTTCTTCTTTCTTTTTCTTTTAAGATTTTATTTATTTATTTGACAGAGATCACAAGTAGGCAGAGAGGCAGGCGGAGAGAGGAGGAAGCAGGCTCCCCACTGAGCAGAGAGCCTGATGCGGGGCTCGATCCCAGGATCCTGGGATCATGACCTGAGCCTCTATCCCAGGACCCTGGGATCATGACCTGAGCCGAAGGCAGAGGCTTTAACCCACTGAGCCACCCAGGCGCCCCTTATCTTTCCTTTTCCTCCCTCTCCTCCTCCCCCTCCTCCTCCCCCTCCTCCTCCTCCTTCTTCTCCACTCCCTCTTTCTTTCTTTCTTTCTTTTTTTTTTTTTTAAACAAAGGAAACACTAAACAAAGCCTGAGAAGAGAAGCTACTTGCCCAAAGTCACACTGACCTTCTCCCCAGATTCCTCGGGCTCCCTTTACCAGGACTGTCCGTACAGTACAAGCCCCACAGGCTCCCCGAGTGGAAGGATGGGAGGCCACTTGTGAGCTGTCCTGGGTGCGCTGGTCACATAGCCCTCACGGCTGGTGTGCCACTCACCTCTCTGGGATATGGAGTTAATGAGCCCCATTTCAGCACAGCTGCCAAGCAGCTGGTCCAAGGTCACACTACCAGAACTCGCCAAGAAAATTCTCGCACATGCACAGCCATGCACCTGTGGTACCAAGTGGCAGAGGAATCCCACCACTGCGTTGACATGATTTGCGATTCTCCACCCTGGGGGCACCTTATGGAAAACATCAATGCTAAGGCTCCCACCCCTGGAGCTTATTGTTCCGAGCCCCTGGGATGGGGGATGGAGCCTGCCCGCGTTTGCAGAAGAGCTCCCCAGGTGGGTAACTTGCAGCTGGGGAGGGAGGAGACCGAGGTTTTCAAACCCTCCTGTATACTGGAATCATCTGAGGGGTGAAAGCACTGCCCACCCCACCCAGCCTGCTTTAATTGCGGTCTGGGGTGTGGCCTGGGAATTAGAATCTTCACCTGCTCCCCCAGGTGATTCAAATTTGAGAACATTGGTCTGGTTCATTCTGCACCTGGACTCTGGGCCCTACCCCTGCCCCCAAAAGACAAGGCCGCCCTGCCCTTCCCAAGTCCTCCCAAAAGAGATTTTAGTCCCATGTTGCTGCTTATGTATAGATAAGCATCTCCAGAAAATTCTGTTCTTGACTTCTGAATGTCAAGAAACCAATCCAAAGTAATAGGTCTTTTGGCTGTAC
Source organism: Martes martes (assembly GCF_963455335.1). Classification (NCBI taxonomy): domain Eukaryota; kingdom Metazoa; phylum Chordata; class Mammalia; order Carnivora; family Mustelidae; genus Martes; species Martes martes. The sequence continues at coordinate 79,909,045 of NC_137901.1, forward strand.
CTTCCTGAATAGGATATAAATGCTCAGCGTGAGTGGCATGAAAGCTGCCCGGTTCTGCCATGCTTTGTGCACAGAGATAGAAGGAAGGGAGCCTTTGCTGTAATCCGACCCCCAGGCCTCGCTCTTCCTCTCTGGAGGGTCCTGGTTCCTTGGCTCCCGAGTGCACCCTGCAGGATCTGAGCCCACCAGGTTCCCCTGGGTGTTTCCGGGCAGTCCTAGGGCTGTCTCCTTTGTGCTCTCAAATTCTGCCCTGGCCTGTCGGAGGTCCCCGGGGAGGGATGCCTCCTTCTGGATGCCCCTGCTTCTGGGACCCGTTCCTAACATACACATTCCTGTTCCTGTTGACCTGTAAGCCCACAGGGGCCCCCACAGTGCTGAATTCATTCCTGTCTTCACCTGCCTTCCTCTCCCCAGAAAGCCATGGGCCCTCTCTTCTCCCTGTGGCATTTGGTGTCTGGGCTTGGGGCCCAAATTTCATAAAATCCAGGAGGCATGGCCTCTGTGGCCCTACCAATCCTCCCTCCTACCCTCCATGGGACTTAGACCTGCCCCAGGGGATGGGCACCAAAGTGTCCTCCTTATCACCAGCTGAGCACAGCTTCCCTCTGTAAATGCTCCCCAAAGTACACATGTCAGCTCGTACTGGGAGAGATAGCCCCCCCATCCAGTCCCCACCAGCATGCAACCAGGACCAGCAACGGATTGGCCGTGAGCTAGCCCAGTGACCTGCCAATCACTGAGCACTCTCCATGCACCAGCAGGTGTGAACACTTTGCACAAAGTCCCATGTACCCATTTCATGGATGGGGACCAAGGATTCCAGGGGTAAACCATCCCCTAAGGACAAAGACAGGATTTGAACCCATATCTCCAACCCCATCCCCAACCCCTGTAGCAGCGGCTCCCAAGTTTAAGAGTACAGCAAAATCCCAGGAGTCTGCATCTCCAAGAATACAGGGGACCCTGACATAAATGACCCGAGACTAGCCCTTCCTCTACCCTGTTCTGAGTCTCAGGGCTTCTTCTAGGCCCAGCCAGGGTTGACCTTGCTGCATGACCTTGACCTCTCTGAGCTTCCTCTTTGGTGAAAATGAGAGAGTAGAGCTAGCCAGTTGCAGGGAGCTCTTCAGTTCTGCCTTGAGCCCTCCCACTTGGTTCCCATCCAAAGCGACGTTGGGAGGTCGAGGGGGTTCTCTTTCAGGGTCTGTCCCAGCAGACCCCTCTGCCAGGTCAAAACTCTGGACCCTGCCCAGGATTTGCACCTGCCTCCACACATAGTCAGGGACTGGGAAGCCCCCAGAGCACCTGTCTCCACACCCTCCCTCCCCCTGGAGTCCCTGGCACAGGGCAAGTGCCCCATCCCACCCCCGCCCCCTGCATAAAGGGCCTCCCACCCTCCCCTCACACTCATATCCTTCTTTCTCATGAAGCAGGAGAGCCAGATCTGGTTCCCATCTCTGCTCTCTGCAGCCAGCCCCAGGAGAGGTTTAAGAGACAGCCCAGAGTGGACATCTGGGAAGGGTGCCCGGTCAGCAGGAGCAGGCCCTGAGCTCTGCTGAGTCAGCGTGGGAGCGGTGAGGCTCCGGGCCCACCTCCTACCCGCACCTCCCAGCCTGCCTGTGCCCTCCGCCGCCAGCTGCCCAAATGGTAGGTGCCTGCTGCGTCCTTTCCCAAGTAAGCCCCAAATTATTGACTGTGCCAGCTCTGAACCCCAACGTGTATTTATCATCCTGCCTTCCAGGCACTCAGCTGGGGTCTTGCTTGAACATGCAGCTGTCCCAGAGTGCAGGGAAGGGAGGGGGGAAGAGAGGGCTGTATCTGCTCCCCTCCCCCACCCCCTTGCTGGGGAAGCAAGTGGCAGGATCCTGGCCAGTGGTCCTGCCCTGCCGGTCAGCTACTGGTCCCTGAGGTGGCCGGCTCAGCATCCAAGCCCTGCCCTGTCACCCACGAGCACACCAGAGACGGGGACCTGCCTGGAGGCCAGGCAGCCAAGGGGACAGTTGGCAACAGTGGAGAAAGTGCCAGAAGCTAGTTTTCCTCATGGTACAGGGTTTCTTCATGGGTGGTCTTCAGAAACAGCTTGGTGGGGGGTAGGGAGAGCCCTTGTTAAAATGCAGATTCCCAGGCCGGGCCTTTTCCACAAAACCACGTAAGAACCAGCCAGCCATGTGGCAGCCAATGGTTTGGATTCCCCCGAACCCATAGTTCCATGTGCTTCTAATGGGGGAGGAGAGGAATGAAGAATGCGCATCGCACGGTGTTGGCCAAGGATTCAGTGAGGTAATATGATACGGAAAGTGCTTAGCGCTCAGTAAAGGGTATCCCTGGGTCATTACTCAGCAGCAGAGGGAAATTATGGCAGACTGATTCAGCAGATGGGAGAGATAGATGGTCCATTTTTTTTTTCTTCCTTTTTTTGCCAGCTCTGTAACTTCCGGTGGAGACACCTGCAAGAGGTGTCTCTGGGTCATGGGCCAGGGGATCGGACCCACCAGGGCTCTGTCACTAACAAACCATGTGAACTTGAGCATGTGGTTTGAGCCCTATGGAGCCTCAGTTTCCACATCTACAAAATGGGAACGCTGTGGTGGCTAAACGAGGCCCTTGAAGAAAAGCCACACAGTTACTCAACTGTCCCTCCGTGGGTGAATCAATAAATAAAATGCGGTCTACCCCTACAATGTTACGTCGCCTGGCAATTAAAAAGAATGCAGGACTGACTCCATTCCACAACACAGATGAACCTCGAAACCTTCATCTTAAGTGAAAGAAGCCAGACACAACAGGTCCCATACTAGAGCCTCCGCTTACAGGAAACGTCCAGAGTAGGCAAATCCATAGAGACAGGAGAGTGATTAGTGGTTGTCAGGGGCTGGAAGACGGGCGACTGAGGGGTGATAGGTAAAGGGTGTGGGGTTTCTTTTGGGGATGATGCAAAAGTTCTGAAACGGATTATGGTGATGGTTGCACAACTCTGTGAAGATAGGGAAAACCACCGAGCTGTGGACTCTAGATGGGGAGTTCCCTGCTATTTGCATTCCGGCTCCGTATAGCCATTATACGGAGCCACTACCAAACATAAAACATCATGTCCCCCAGAATCACCTGGCAGTCTCATCTCAAATGCATCCCTTGGTCTCTTGAATCTGAAATTGTGACAGGGGCGGGGTCCAGGAATCTGAGTTTAGATAGGAACACCTGGTGATTTGCACGCACACAGAATTAAAAGAACCATCCCTCCGGGTCCACCGTCTGGTCCACGCCGGTTTCTGTGGCCCGGGCGTCTTGCAGGTGCAAACCCATTCTCCATTGATTTCCTACGGCTCCTGTAACAAGTGACCCCAAACTTCACGGCTGGAAACAACACAAATGTATCATCTTACAGATCTGGAGGTCAGAAGTCTGAAATGGGTCTCCCTGGGCTAAAATCAAGGTGTCATCTGGGCTGTGTTCCTTTCTGGAGACTCTGGGAAGAATCTTTGTCCTTGCATTTTCCATTTTCCAAGCTACCTGCACGCCTCGACTCCTGGACCCTTCCTCGAATTCCAAGCTATCAGCGCCCAGTGGAGCCTTTGCCACATCACACCACTCTTGACCCTGACCCTACTCCCTGTCTTCCTCTTTCACATACAAAGACCCTTGTGATCGATCACATGGGGTCCACCAGCCATAGTCCGGGGTCGTCCCCCCATCTCAAGGCCAGCTGGTATGTTCACACCTTCCGGGGATCAGACACGGTCATGCTGACTTCTATCCGCCCCTGCCGTTCTCTGGTACGGGATACCTCTCCCCACATCACGGATACTGAGAATAGAAAAGCAGTTGCCCTTGGAACCCCTCAAGGGGGCTGCATTTGTGTCCGAGAAGCCCTCCTAGCAGACCCTCCCACACACGAGTTATCACTGCGTCCTCCCCCAGCCCCCAGCCCTCTGCGAGGCCTGCCCCGCTATTCGTGTGAAGCCGTGGCGAAGTTAAAATAGATTTTGGGCCCCTGCCACCTCTTTCTGTTTCTCTGGTGAGCTTGTTTCTCGGACAACAATGCAGAGTTTGAAGCCCATCCAGGAACAAGCTTCCATCTGCCCCCTACAAATTCCAGTAATCGGTCACTATTTATAATTATATAAATAAGAGAAAAACATGCTCATGCCACCCTCCCCAAAGAGCCCCCATCTCCATTTTTAGGCGGCCAGCCCTCCCACTCACCCCTGGAGCTGCGTCGTCACTCTGCGGTCTGGGAGGCGGGCTCCAGCCACCCGTTAGGATGGAGATGTTGGGGTGGTGGCTTTAGTGGAGCCCAGGAGGGGCGGGGGCGCCTCACTGGGGGCTGAGGGATCTGGGGAGCTTGGTCACCCAGAAAATGATTAAACAAGTGGGCATCAGGTGGAAATTCGAGTGCAAGTTCCGTTGATTCGTCTCACAAGGTATCATGGGGAGGACAGCGATGGAGAGCAGAGAGTCAGGCTGGCTACAAAGTCCTGGGTCTTGTCCCCCGAGAAAGGGAGCTGCCACTTGTGCGGGGGGGGGCATGCTCTGTGGCAGCCTTTTCACCCTTGCTGAATCCTCTCTAGCAAGACGGGGCTGGGGAACATCAAAGCTCGGAGGGCGAAGGAAGCAGCCCCTGGGGTGCACAACCAGGAATGGCAGAGCCCCTGCAGGGGAGCCGATGCAGACTTGAGGCTACCTGCTCTAGGGTTCACCTAAAAGATCAGGGTGCCTCGGGCAAGAAAAGGATTGTTTGAAAGATAACCAGAAGGACAGCTTTAATTCAGGAGGCAGATTGGGGATGATTCTTCTCTGATTCCATTCTCGAGACCAACATAAGGAGCCTTAATGAGCTTAAGAGAACAACTGCCCATGTCCTGAGTCCAGACAGAGATGGGGGCATGAGGCACCCAGCTGGGTTTCCATCCCTGGGCAGCTTTTATGGGCACATCACTAATCCTTACTTGTTTGAGGCCCTTTAGGCATGGTCTTCCCTAAGTCAGAGGCTAATTCCCTAGAATCAGGAGCCTTCTTACAATCAGAAGATTAAGGAAAGAGTCTTGTTCTCCCAGAACGTTGCTGAGCCTTGGGAGTACCCCAAAGTGATTAGAGGGATAGGGAATCGAGACAGAGGTATTATAGGAATTGCCATTTATCCAACTTCCTGTCTGTCCTCTGACTCTGGCTTACCACGCGTTCTGTGACTATCTCGGTGTTCTCATCAGTAGAATGGGCGTGTGTTGGGTGCCTCTCCTCCCGACTCCCACAGCAGCCAGTGTCTTATTCATGTGCCGTGATGGTCTGTTTATTTCTCTTTCCTTCCTGACTGGGATCCTCCGGGGTCAGGGACTGGCTCCTTTCCTGTAGTACTTAAATTCCTGGCACTCAATAGTGAGTGAATGGGGGCGTCTGGCTGGCTCAGTCAGAAGAGCGTGTGACTCTCGATCTCGGGGTCATGGGTTCAAGTCCCACGTTGGGCATAGAAATCACTAAATAAATAAGCTTAAAAAAACAGGGAGCGAAAGAACATATGAATAATAACCGTCTCCCGTGTAATGGTATGCCGCTGGCTTACAAGATGAACTGTCAGACATTTCAGGAACTTTGCAAGCCCCTTGTCAAATTACTGGTAGCTTGAAATTGACATGGTAGGGATACTTACAGCCCAGAAATAGGCAAATGTTACAAAGTAAGGCTTCCCTCAGGCTCTACCTACACAAGGCTAGAGAGTACCTACTCTATTAGGCACTGTTTTAAGCATTTGATGAATATTCACATTTAATCTTCACAGCTAAACCAAGGAAGGCACCTGTATTATTGCCATTTTACCGATGGGGAAACTGAGGCCCAGGGAGATGATGTCACTTGCCCACATACAGTTTGGGAGTCTTCCCTCAGTGGAATGCAGGATTGCTGCAGGAAGACCATCCTCGAAGTCTCTGGGTGCCGCTGCCCCTTGGGGACTCCGGGGTACCGGCCATTCTAATCTCGGCCGCCGGTTTTAATCAGTTCCTCTGGGAGAAGAGAGGCTGTTGCCTGCGGACTGAAGTGTTTTCCAGCCCTTAGAAGGTCACGCTGTGTGATGGGAACCTAAAGATCCCCATATGGGGTGCCCCTCTTACAGGACTCCAGACAGCAGATGCAATCAGCCCAGCCAGACCCCACGCAAAGCTCCAGACCTCCTTCCTGCTCTGACGCTGCCGACAGAGCCATTGCTAGGATTGAATTAAAGCCGTGACGTCCTGGAACAGGCAGCAGCAGGCTTTGTGAGCAGAGTTCCTGCTGTGTATGTGCATCACGGCCAGAGCAGGGGGTCAAGAATCCAGGGCCCCCCACATCTCACGGATACAACTGTCGGCCCGGTATGTACTTTTTTTTTTAAAAAAGATTTATTTATTTATTAGACACAGAGAGAGAGATCACAAGTAGACAGAGAGGGAGAAGCAGGCCCCCCGCCGAGCAGAGAGCCGAATGCAGGACTTGATCCCAGGACCCTGAGCCGAAGGCAGAGGCTTAACCCACTGAGCCACTCAGGCGCCCCCGCCCAGTATGTACTTTTGGCCTGTCCATTTGGGTCTGTGGTTGGGGGGAGGTCACGGACTCCCAGAAGCTCTGTTTAAGGGATAACAGAGTCTTTTCATGGACCACTCTGGCTCGAACATTCCAGATCTTTCTGGGCCCAAGTCAGCCCTTGTTTGAGCCCTCTGCCTTATCACCTCTTGTGTGTCTGTCTGCCCCCATTCCTCCAGGAGTTCCTTAGGAGCTGAAGTGTGGCTCCTGATTATTCCTGGCTGTGGCCCCAGGACCCAGCCAGGTGCCTGAACACAGCAGAGCCTCAATAAATGGGCAAGGAATGAGTGAATCAACAAACCCACGGACTGTGCCTCGGCCTCCCCATCTTCCCGCTGCCACACGGAGCTCCTGATTCTCACTCCAAGACACTTGCCATCAGGAATCAATTCCCCTTGGTCATCACACCCCAGCCTTCCCCTCTTGCAGCTCCCTGCTGGCTGGTGAAGGTGGCTGGTTCAGCAGCAGACCCAGGAGGGTGGAGGGAGGCCTTCAGAGGCCCCTCAGGGGAGGTGATGTTTGCACTGAGATCTGCAGAGGAGGCCCCAGCCATAGGAAGAGGGAGGGGAAGGGAGTTCCAGGCTAAGGGGCAGGTGCCAGCACTCCTCTAGGAGCCGACAGTGGTCAGTGGGGCTCAAGATGAAGGTGCCAGTGTCGACAGGTCACAGACTGAAGATAGGCTCCCTTCACCCCACACACTGGGGTCCTCTTTGTGATCACTGAAGGGCAGAGCACAGCCATGTGCCCCGCCCCCCCCTCCGTCCCCCACTGCCCCAGAGCAGGGTCCCAGGGCTTTCCTCCCCACCCACCTGCACTGTCTGTAACTTCGGGGGCAGCAAGGTCAAGGGCGAGACGGTGCCGGCCTGAAAATGCTATTTTCAATCTCTTCGGCAGCAAGCCCCATCATTTACTCCTTGGATAATTTAATATAATAAAATTCCAGGAAATGGTATTTTACATCAGAATGAAATTGTGTTCTGCAGTCATGGGTCATTTGCCTGGGGTCAGAAGCCCTTTCCAGACCCTGAGGCCAGTCTGGGTGTCTCAGTTCCTTCTGCCTTGAAATGCAAGCCCTGGGTTCAGTTAACTCAGACCAGCTGATGCCCCACAGCCCGCGCTTCCCCAGCCTGGCCACCTCAGCCCGCCCAGGGGTGCTTCTGCAATGCCGATTCCAGGCGCTTCTCCAGCTCTTTCAATGCCAACAGTGTGTCATGAGCAGCTGGACTTTCCACCAGGGGCTCATTCTGCAGCTCTGGCTGGGTTCAGGACCCCCCCCTGGAGGTTCTGCAGGCTGTAGGTAGGGGTAATTGGTTCTCAGCACCTCCTCCCCAGTGCCCTGTGAAACTGATGTAGGTGGGCCCACCCAGGTCTGTGTGAGCACCAAAGGACTCATGCCTACCCCCACATCCCAGCACAGTCACAGAGCCTGGCACCCAGGACATAACGCTGAATACTGGCCAAACATGGATGGCCACATCATGAGGCACCACGGAGAGCAAGGGTCTGGCCTTGAGAACCAGAAAATGTTGACTTTGAATTTCTGCCCTGGCTGTGTGACCTTTCTGAGAATCAGTTCCTCCCTTGTAAAACGGACAGGATTCCACAGCAACCGCTTAGTGCCCTGTCCCAGGGCAGGCCCTTCTGATGGACATCTCATTACTATTATCGTCCCCATTTTAAGTAGAAGGAATCATGGTCAAACAGGTGGCAGGACGGGCTGGGGTCATCCAGCCTGACCACAGAATTCAATTCCTCAAGCCAGCTTAAGGCCAAACTTCTCCCAGGAGGCTAGGGGAACCACCAGCATTACATTCTCTGGGCAGCTTGAAATGCAGCCTCCAGGGCCCTGCCTGAGCCAGAATGGGGGTGGGGGGCGGGGCCAGGAAGCTGCCTGCTCCTCCAGTTTGAGAACTCCCCCACCCCAAGCTCCTGGGCTGTGCCGGTAGGACCGGCGGCTGGGGCACGTGGTGTGTCCACTCCATCAGGGTGCTGGGGAGGGGCTGAGGGGCTTTCCTGGAATGAGCCAAGCGAAGCACCTCGTGCGCGTTGAAGGTGGATTACTATTATTATATTACCTTTATTGCTGCTCAGTAGAGAGCTAATTAATGCCGGCTGTATTTCTTCACTGTCCCAGGTGAGTTTCCCTCCTGAGATCGGGGAGGACGTGTGATGGAACCGGGGTGGGGGTGAGTAGGGAACCTCCCCGGGGTCCGATCCCGCCCACCTACACCCCAACTCTGTTCGCACCCGCCTCTTTCCAAAGCCGGCAGGGGTGCGGAGGCGAGGAGGCGCGACGGGCACGGCCGCTGCACGGGGAACGGGGGGACCTTGGCGGTGGGCATCTAGGTCGCGCCCTCCCTTCCACCCCTCCCCGCCGTCTCTGGCCCGGGTGCTCCCCCATCCCCGCAGTGAGCGAAGCCGGCGCGCGCTAGGACCGCGGCGCGCCGCCCTCCGCCGCTATAAGAAGCCGCGCTCGCGCCCCACGCGGAACCCGCGGCTCAGACCCGTCCCCGGCGTCCCGACCCGCGGTGGACCCGAGGCCGGACCGGCCGCTGCGCAGCCGACGCCAGCCCGGGGCCTGCGAGGCACGCGCGCCCCGGGGCCCCCGCCGCGGGCACCATGGGCGCTGCCCATTCCGCCTCCGAGGAGGTGCGGGAGCTCGTGGGCAAGACCGGCTGTGAGTATCCCGCGGGGACACGGGCGGGAACCGACGGCCGGCTGGCTCGGGGCTCCCAGCCCACGGCCGCTCGCCCGGCTCCGCGGCGCCGCGCTGTGTGACCTTGGGCCAGTAGCTGGCCCTCTCCGCGCCTCAGTTTCCCCCTCCTTCAAATGGGTCCCCGCCGGCCACTTTGCAGGCTGCGGCGAGGAGCTCCGCGGCGATGCTGAGTAAGTGCCGCGGCCGCTCAGCCTCGGCGCCCGCGGAGTTGGCAGGGAACCCCCGGGCCTGGGGACTGCGGACCCGGGAGGGAGCAGGGCCGGGCTCCCCGAGGGCACGGCAGGCGTCCCGGGCTCGGAGGGCGAGAGCCCGTGCCGCGCAGCGGGTGTGCGCGCTCCGCACCTGAAAGTCGTTCGGGTTCGCGAAGCGCAGGGGCCCGAAAGTTTTGAAGTCGGCGGGACCTGGGCGGCAGCCGGGCTCCGGCGATCCCCGGCCGGCGACCTCGGGAGGGAGAGCCCGTCCCCCTGCGCCTCTTTTCGCCCTCCCGTCTGTGAAGTGGGTGCAGGCGGGTCCACTTCCCCGGGGAGCTGGCAGCGCCCGCGGAGCACTTGGCCGGAGCCCGGCGACCTTCCTCGAGCTCGCCCGCACTCCTGGGACCTGCATCCGGCCCGAGGCTGGGAGCAGGGAGAGGCCGCGCCGCGGGGCCGACCTGACCGCAGGGAAGTGACGGTGGAAGCGTTCGTCCTCTCCGGTCCAGTCGGGCTGGGAACTTGACCCTGGGCTCTGACCTCGGAGTGCCGGGCTCTGCCACCGGCTGTGAAGGGGCGTGTGGACCCTAGACCGAGGGAAACCAGGTGTGTGGGCAAACTGGACCGGCGGATGTGAATCCTGCCAATGCCACCTCCTGGCTGAGTGACCTTGGGCTAGTCACTTCATCTTTGGGTTTTCTTCTCTCTAGAATGGAAGTTCTGCTAGTACCTGCTCGATGCTCAGGAGATAGGAGCTGCGGATAGTATTTCAAGGAAGGGGCTGGCTGGCTCCTGGCACCTGCTTTGAGTTTAGGGCAGCCAATCAGGTCCATAATACCACCTGGGTGCGGGTGGGGATGACCCCGCCACTTGTGCCAAGGCTGAAAGGTGACCCCTGCAGAACTGGGTGAAAATTACAGAAAGCACCTCAATACCTGGTCTGGGTGTGCGTGTGTGAGTGCGTATACACACTCATACATCACATACACTTGTTATGTTTTCCCATGTACAATCCCAGAACTGTCTGTGACTGGAGGGGAAAAAACCTGCCGTGTATACAACTTGGAACGCTTTAAAAAAAATAATAAGAGCATATATTTGTAATTGGTTTGTTTGCATCAAGGATCTTAGAAGCTTCTGCAGGAAAGTAAGAAGAGTGCGTACTTGCAGATTGGGTGGAGGGGACAGAGAGGGAGTGAGATTTTCTCTGTAATTTTTTTTTTATAGTTTCGTTTTGAACTGTGTGTGAATATAAAAGTTTTAAGTTCAGGGGCACCTGGGTGGCTCAGTTGGTTAATCGTCTGCCTTTGGCTCAGGTCATGATCCCAGGGTCCTGGGATCGATCTCCACCTCTGGCTCCCTGCTCGGTGGGGAGTCAGCTTCTCCCTCTCCCAGCTGCTCCCTTGCCTCTTGTGCGTGCTTGTTTCTCGCGCACGCTCTCTCTCTCTCTCGCTTTCTCTTTTGCATGCGTGCTCTCTCTCTCACTCTCTTTCAAATAAATAAATTCTTTAAAAAAAAGGAAGTCTTAAGTCCAGTTCAACCTTAAGGCTCACGTGACAGAGGAGGTAGGATTCCCCTCTTTCTTTCCTGGGTTTCCCCTGGTTCTGTTAGTTGAGCTCTTACTACCTCGGATCTGCACTGATGGAAGTCCGGGGTCTCTGCAGCTGGGTTTTCTGCCGGCAGGGTGGTACCCCCATATGCAGGCAGTTGGGGGGACTTTCATCTGGTGGTGAGTTTTACAAGTGATGGGTCCACAGAACATGCTTGGACTCCTGAATGTTTCCTGGGTCCGGTCTCCCGTGGGGGGAGACAGATGCTTCGTGTTCCTCCTGTAGCCTTCCTACAAGTGGCTGAGGAGGCTTCCCTTCTAGTGCCCTGGACTCCAGTTTCATACCCCAAATGGGGAAGGGAGATGGGGCGGGGGCGCACCAGGGAGGGGGTTGTGGGATCAGACTAGAGGGGAGCATGAATACCTCCACTTCCTTGAACTTTAGGGGGAAAGTTCTCCCTTGTCCTCTGAAAGGAGCTGGTAGAGTCTGGGCATTTGAACCCATTCAGCAAGTATTTATGGACAGAGAACTTGGGGGTTTAGAGGTAACCCAGAGAAGCTGATGTTCCTGAGGGGAGTTGCAGAGTGGTGTGAGAGTCTGGGGCAGGACAGGGAAACATTTCTTTAGGGAGGACCAGGCCCTGTGGTGGGAAGACTTTCAGGACAATAAATGACAATTGTATGAGATGCTGCTGCTGCCGTAGTCCAAGGCTTAGCTGGTGGGGGAAGCCTGACTTAAAGGATCTTGCCAGGTATGTGGCTTGGGGCAAGTGTTTAGTGGTACTGGCCATGCTTTTAAACCCATTTGTATGTCTGCATCACTGTGAACCACAGCCAAGAGTTAAAGCTTGGTCCCACTTCTTCCCAGCTGCCTGACCTTAAACAAGTCCTTGTCCTTCTAAGAGCCAGGGTCCCCATCTGGATCCTGGGGTGGTTATATGGCTTCAGTAAGGTGATGTTTGTATGTATGTGAAATATTCATCTTGGCCTAGAAAGTCCGCTCCCAGAACCCTGCTCCTACAAGAATCCTTGGGAAGCATTCCGCTTAAGACCCAGGCAGCCAAGGAACAGGCTGTGCCTGCAAGGTTGTGGGGCTCCCCCTGCCTCCTCAAGAAACCCAGATGGTCCCTAATTTGAAGAGTCCACTTGGTCCCTCCCTGAGGACTCCTTCTGGAGCTGATGAGCAGGACGAGTACAGGACGGGGACGCTGTGCGTCATTCCTTGGGCACCAGGCTCTGTGCTGAGTGCTTGGGATGCACTCAATGGAATTTTCATAATAACGTTCCGTGGAAGGTGGCAACGTGGCCATTTTACAGAGAAGGAAACTGAGGCTTGGAGAGGCAAAGCAACTTGCTTGCAGCTGCACAGGTCAGTGAGTGGGGGGAGTAGGGGATCCGAGGATCCCCAAGCCCATTTCCTGCCAACACTGTGCTTTCCCTGTGCCGAATTGCCTCCGATTTCTAGGAACGCAGGAGGGCAGGGAACAGCCTGCACATCAGTTTTTCTCACTTCAGGGCCTTTGTGCAAGCAATTCCCTCTGCCTGGAGAACTCTTCACTTGACTGTGCATAATCTGGGGTTTACGTAAGGGGGCACTTGTGCAATCACCAGCCAGGTTAAGATTGCAAACGTTTTCTCTTAACCCTGTCTTTTGACGAAGCCCACGCTCTTCCTCATTCGGGGCTCCGCTCAGCCATTGCTCCCTTCCAGAAGCCACCCTGCCTGCTCTCCATCCAGCCTTTGAGGGTTCACGCGTCCCGGAGACACGCGCAGCCCCTGCGTGGTTACAGCGCACGGCGCACCACGGTAGAGCTGTCAGCTCTGTCACCTGCCACCTCCTTAGAACTTGGAGCTTCCGGAGAGCAGGGAGGAGGTGGCTGGTTCACCTTGGTATGCAGGTGTGGTACTCACAACACAGGGGTTCATGCTGATGAGGTGGGGACCCCAGGGTCTTTAGAACCCAGAGTATTGGCTAGGAGCGTGGGTCCAGGAGGAACACTTAGTGCCACCCCAGCAGCCGGCCGTGGCCGTACCAGCCCTCCTGGCACCGTACTGTGGGCCTCAGCGCTGAGCCAGTCCCACCAAAAATAGGCCTGAGCACAAGGCAGCCCACGCAGGGCATCCTCAGAGCTGCACACCCACGTCCCCTTGCCTGGGAGAGTCTCACTGATTGATTTAAAACCTAAAAGTCTTCCCAGACATCTTTGCTGAGCCAAGAAAGCGGCCTACCTAGAACATTAAAATGCACATTAAACACGGGTGCTGGCCTTTCTGACGCTCCTCCCGCAGCCGGAACCAGTGGAGCCCAGCGTGTGTCCCGAGGTGTGAAGTGGCCCCCGACAGGAAGACCGGCCCCTTGTAGGGGGGGATCACTCACGGAAGCCTGGTCCCCTTCACCACCTTGAGCTGGCCTGGCGGTGGCCGTTTCCTGCCCCCGCCCCCCCCCCCCCAACCCGTGCCTGCTCCTGGGGCTGGAAAGGAAATAATAAGTGGAGGATTCTGGGAAAGGTGGAGGGTCTATTTTTTCCTCCAGGCTCCAAAACAGCCCCACAGGCTTATCTATGTCGATGCCAAGAAGCTGCCAGAAGGAAGAAGAAAAAACAATGTCCCAGATCTGGAGTTGAGACCTCTTCACGGTGACAGCGAGTGTTTACCAGGCGCCTGTCATCTGCCAAACACGGAGCTGAGCCGGGCAGCTTACCCGCAGCTGCTGAAGCAGCGCCCCCAGGAACACCGTGGCTTCCCATTTTCCCGAGGAGGACGCGGATGCTCCGGAGAGCACGCCGCGTGCCCGAGGCCACAGGCTCTGGAGAAGCTGAGCTGGGATTCAGTTTCTGGGGTGATCCCCAGACCCCCCTCACTGGGGAGGGGACTGGGATCTTGCTGCTGGTTACTCCTTGGTGGTTGCAAAGATCTCAAGGGGCCCCAGACCACGGCCTCAGCCTGTTTGCGATGTGCCATATTCCCTCTGGATGCACGGGGGGGCCAGACCCCTTCCCTGCCCTCCAGGAGCTCCGGGGGTGCGGGCGCCGTGGCCTATACTACTGAGCTCCTCCTGTCCCCCACTGAGGCATGGTAAGCCAAATGGCCAGTACAGACCCGCCTGGCTCCCTTCCTGTGTCCTGTGGGTGGACTATAGCTGCTATCACCTAGCAATCTCTAGGCCCCAGGAAACAGGGTGCACAACTGTGTCTATGTGGCTCTGGGGCTGGGGGTGTGGTGGGAGCAGATCCCCGGGGCCCATCTGGTTCTCAAAAATGATGAAGGTGGATTCCATTGAATGCAAATCGTACCTTAATAAGAGAGTAATTAAAAAACAATTTCTTTAGCAAAAACGAAAAACCGTTTCCCAGGCAGGGAGGGATAAGGGTGTCTGTGAGGTCTGGGGAGGGTCGGTCCTCCCGAGGCTGAGATCTCTGTGCAGGCTGGGCAGAAACGGTCCAGTGGTGTGGGCACAGTGGCCAAGATCAGAGGAGGGAGGCCCGGTGGCCCCAGTCTTCCCTAGGTGCTCACAGTATGGAAACATGCAGGAGGATTGGGAGAGCTTCTGTTTTTTAAATTTATGTTATTTTATTTTAAGACTATTTAATAATTTATTTGACAGAGAATGCAAACAGAGGGAGCGGGAGAGGGAGAGGCAGGCTCCCCTCTGAGCAGGGAGCCCGATGCAGGGCTCGATTCCAGGACCCTGAGTTCATGACCTGGGCTGAAGGCAGACACTCAACGGACCGAGCCACCTTGGCGTCCCTTTTGGGAAGCTTTTAAAAGGGCCGGGTGGCAAGTGAACTTCATTGCTGGATACCCAAAAGCACCCTGCTCTGGCCCATGCTGATATTTTGCACTCTGGCTGGGCTGGGTCTTCTCACCATTATAGCATATTGTTCCCAGTTTAAAGATGAGGAAACTGAGGCCCAGACCTTTGAAGGGACTGCTCCAGGTCACTGGGATGCAGAGTGCGGAACCCAAATTCAACACTGTCTTTCCCAGGTGACCCAGACCCCATACGATGTAGACTGAGACAAAGGTTCTGTATATCTGGGAGGGGGCAACACTGTCACCCCATGACCGCATTAATTAGGTCCCACACACTTGTTTACTAGGTTGGAAGGGGGAGAATTAGACCTCGAGGCAGATAGGCTTGGTATCAGGTTATGGAAAGTTCTAGAACTGTGAGCTGTCCCCAGGGAGGCAGGCTCAGGGGGGTGGGCAGTGTGAGGGGAGTTAGGGGCTCTGGGAGGAAGAGCGGGAATGTGTAGCCCCCTCTGTTTTCCTGAGGTCTTCCTGGGTGGCTCAGGTCTGTTTCAGAGGAAGAATTTGTGTTTTCTCTGCATGAAAGTAATTGGCAGTGCGCTCCAAAGACTTCCTAGCTGTGCGAATTAGTAGTAATCAGATCCCTTATGCGTCTTTCTTCTCACCCCACCCCCCAGCCCCATACTGGCAGGATATTTTTTGTGTGTGTGAATTAATGGTCCCCGGAATGCAGCCCAGAATGTAATCAATGCTCAGACATGCCATACGGCCCAGTCGCACAGACAGAATACCTCGAGTGTTGATAAGATGCCTTTACTCTCGCAAAGCGCTTCAGTATTTGCTGTCTCAAAGCCAAGGGAATAAGGCATTTCTGGCTCACAGCTTTGGGGAGATAAGGCAGAGCCCCCTTGTGCCCGTGCTGGTGACACCAGGCAAGGTGATTGGGGTTGCAGGGGGGAGAGGTGCCTGGGCCTGCGAGCCGTCTCCGGTTCCAACGTTATTATTAATTCATAAAGCCAGAAGGTCGAGTGGGTGATTTCCATTGGTGGCGGCAGCCACGGTAAGCACGAGGACAAAAAGGCCCTTTGTTGTCCCAGTGATGTGACCTTTGCGGATGGGCAGGCTGTCAGAAGTGGGTCTTCCGCGCCCTAGGAGGTGAGAAGGCTCCTTCAGGTCTCAGGGATCTGGTGCCTCCGGAGGGCGGGCGGGTGGCCAGCAGGAGACTTCATGATGGGCACGGCTGAGTCCCGGACCGTGATGGAGAGAGAAGGTGGCTACGGTGAATGGCTAACCTCAGCGCTCATGCCAGGATCCCCGTGGCCAACCCCAAGGGAGCACCCAGCACGCCTCACCCACCCGCTGTTCCCAGGGCCTCTCTTGTCCTTACCTGCATCCCCCAAGATGGCAGCCGGGGTCCCACATGGTTGTACACTGCCCTATCCTCCCCCCCCCCCCCGCCCACCACCACAATGGCCTTTACCAGCAGATAGTAAAGGCTTGAAATGTGGACCACCTTTTAGTCTCTGGGCAACCACCTTGGCCTCCACACCTCTGTTGTCTCATCTGCTGATTGAGGTTGTCACCGCATTACTGCGAGGATTAAGCGATCATCTTAGTAAAGCTCTTGACACATTGTAAGTGTCCAATAGTTGTTGGCAAGTACTCATAGTTTTGATTAAGAACCGTACGGAAGCTGGCTGCCTTTCTCCCTCTTAAGGGCATTCTCTAACTTCACGAATTCCTTCCATGTTTTTAACATGGCCGCCATCTTCGACATGCCTGATGTCCCTGTGCTGATGGTCAGGGACCTTAACATGCTTTAATTTTTGTCACTCTCCAGTATTTTTTCTATGTTTTTAAAACCTATGCATTAGTTTTATTATTGTTTTATGCAGACCCTTTTAATTCTTGTAAATGTTTTTCCTTATAGATTTCATTTTCTTACACGATACAGCTTTCCACTGATTTTTCAGTGACTCTCTGCGAGTTGTCAGTTTTGTCTGAAAATGTCTAGATTTTGCCAGCATATACAGTCGATCATTGATCTGGGTATAAAATTCTGTGTATCTTCTCCCAGCACTTTGGTTTTGGTCTCTTGCTGTTGAGAAAGTCAGCTCTCTTGTCTAATTGGTGTTTTTTGGTAGAAGTCTGATTTTGTATCTCTTTTAGATTTCTGGGATATTTATTTATTTATTTATCTATCTATCTATTTATTTATTTTTACTGCACTGTGTCTAGGTGTGGATTTGTTTTATTTATCCTCCCTGGGCATGGTTTATGCTGTTTCATTCTAAAGAAGGCTTGTGTCTTATATTATGAATGTATTCCCCACCGCCACCCCCCCCCCCCCCCGCTTATCTTTATTTTCTTCTTCAGTAATTCCTATTAGAAATAGATGGGGTCATGGCATTCTGTCCTGAATGCCTGTTTACCTCTCTTTCATATTTTCTGTTGTTTTATTGCTTTTTGCTGTCTTTGGAGTCATTTCCTTAGGTCCGTCTTTTTTTTTTTTTTTTTCTTTTTAAGATTTTATTTACTTATTTGACAGAGAGAGATACAGTGAGAGAGGGAACAGAAGCAGGGGGAGTGGGAGAGGGTGAAGCAGGCTCCTGACAGAGGCTGCCAGGTCCCCAGGATCATGACCTGAGCCGAAGGCAGATGCTTAATGACTGAGCCACCCAGGCGCCCCTTAGGTCTGTCTTCCAATTCATGAATGCTCTCTTTAGCTGTTACAGTCTTGCTGCCCCTAAGTTTGTAAGTTTTGATGATTTATTTTGTTTCATTTTTATTATTTTTATTTTTTAAAGATTTTTAAAAAGATTTTATTTATTAGAGAACATGAGCAGGGGAGAGGGGTAGAGGGAAAGGGAGAAGCAGACTTCCTGCCAAGCAGGGAGCCTGATGCAGGGCTTGATCCTAGCACCCTGGGATCGTGACCTGAGCCAAAGGCAGACACTTAACCAGTTGAGCCACCCAGGTGCCACTTACTTTATTTTCTTAAAAGATTTATTTATTTTAGAGAACAAGCGAGCAAGTTGTGGGGAGGGCAGAGGGAGAGAGAGTCTTAAGCTGACTCTGCGCTGAGTGTGGAGCCTGATGTGGGGCTTGATCTCACGACCCTGAGATCAAGACATGACCTGGAACAAAGAGTTGGACGCTTAACCGATTGCACCACCCAGATGCCCCCAGAGGGCTTATGAAATACATACAAAAAACATTTCATAAGTTCCAAATGGTTTTTAGAGTTGCTGCTTCTGTCATAGAGTAGTGTTCTTTCATTATTTGTAGTAATTTACCATGTATTGTATAGTTTCTTCCATTTCACCCTCTTGGGGTGCCATTCCTTTTTAAAATAAAAAAAAATTTAAGATTTTATTTATTTATCTGACAGACACGGGTGAGAGGGAACACGAGCAGGGGGAGTGGGAGAGGGAGAAGCAACCTTCCCATGACCAGAGAGCCTGATGTGGGGCTCGATCCCAGGACCCTGGGATCATGGCCCGAACTAAAGGCAGACACCCAATGACTGAGCCTCCCAGGTGCCCCTAAAATTAAAAAATTTTTTACGTAAATTCTACCCCCAACATGGGGCTCAAATTCATGACCCTAAGATCAAGAGTCAGATGCTCTCTACTGACAGAGCCAGCCAGGCACCCCCAATTGTTTTATTTAAAAAAATTAAAGTATACTTGATGAATAATGTTAGTTTCAGATATGCAACAGAGTTATTTTGCCAATCCTGCTCTGTGCTCACCAGGATAAGTGTGGTCACCACTTGTCACCACCCAGTGTTATTATGGTATTACTGTCTCTATCCTCCATGCTGTACCTTCCATCTCTGGGACTTGACTTTTTTTTTTTTAAGGTTTTATTTATTTATGAGAGAGACCATGAGAGCACAAGCAGGGGGAAGGGCGGGGGGAGCAGACTCCCCACTGAGCAGGGAACCCAATGCCAGACTCAATCCAGGACCCTGGGATCATGACCTGAGCCGAAGGCAGACACTTACGTGACTGAGCCTCCCAGGCATCCCTGACTTCATTTATTTTAATAGCTTTTTGGTGGGCTGTTTAGGGTTTTCTGTATATAGTATCATGTCATCTGCAAATAGTGGCAGCTTTACTTCTTCCTTACCAGTTCGGATGCCTTGCATTTCTTGTCTGATTGCTGCAGCTAGGACTTCCAGAACTATGTTGAATGAAAGTGGTACGAGAGGACGACCTTCTGTTTTTCCTGATGGTAGAGGAATAGTTCTTGGTTTTCCACTGTTGAGCAGGAGATGTTAGCGGTGGGTTCTTCATATATGGACAGTATTGTGATCAGGCATATTACCTCTAATTCCACTTTGTGGAGAGTTTTAGCCACGAACGGGTATTGTATTTTGTCAGATGCTAATTCTGCATCTTTTGATAGGCTCATGTGTCCTTTATCTTTTCTCTTGTTAGTGTCATGTATCCTTTGGTTTGCAAATATGGAAACACTCCAGAGCAAAGCCCACTGGATCATGGTGCTGTTAACAAATTTAAAACAAAACAAAAACAAAAAAAAATGGGGCGCCTGGGTGGCTCAGTGGGTTAAAGCCTCTGCCTTTGGCTCATTAATAAAGAATAAATAAAATAATTATAAATTATTAATTTATAATTATAATATAATTATATATTATAATATATTATATTATATATGTTATATATTATATATTGTATGTATATGTAATATAATATATAATATATAATATAATATATAATATAATCATAATATAATATTATTAATATTAATTATAATATATTATAATTTATAATTATAAATTATAAAAATAAAAATAATAAAGAATAAATAAATAAAAGCTGAAGCATAAAAGACCACTTCCCCATGTAAGACAGGCTAGAGAAAATATTGCCTACTGCCTCAGAGAATCAGCAAGGAGCAGACCCTGCTAAGGAGGTGTCTGGGCCCAGAAG
Organism: Martes martes; assembly: GCF_963455335.1. Lineage (NCBI taxonomy): Eukaryota > Metazoa > Chordata > Mammalia > Carnivora > Mustelidae > Martes > Martes martes. The sequence continues at coordinate 79,928,758 of NC_137901.1, forward strand.
AAAGGGGTAAGCCTCCATGAGGAATCAAAATGCCATGTCTGTGCCATGCCCCAGGGAAAACGCCAAACCTCTGTGGTACCAGAAAGCCAGATTGAGGACCTACTGTAAAAAGTGTTTCTAGACCAGTGACAGCTCTTGGGAACTTAGCACAATAAATGCAAAGCACTGTGTAATGTGCTTCTAGAACCCAGGGACTCTCATGGGAGAGGTACTTTAGGTAAGCTCTTCCTCACTTGGTTTGGCCTCGGCATAGATCTGGAGCTGAAGACCATTCCAGAAGGATGTGAAAACCAGGGGAGAAAGCCCAATCAAACATGAGCTCAGAATCCAAAACCAAACCACACAAGCAAATGAACCACCGGAAGGGAGGACCAGCAGACACAACTAACAAAAGGAATGGAACGCTTTTTGTTTTAAATTTATTTTTAAAGATTTTATTTATTTATTTGACAGACAGAGATCACAAGTAGGCAGAGAGAGGGGCAGAGAGAGAGGGGGAAGTAGGCTCCCCGCTGAGCAGAGAGCCGGATGCGGGGCTTGATCCCAGGACCCTGAGATCATGACGTGAGCTGAAGGCAGAGGCTTTAACCCACTGAGCCACCCAGGCGCCCCTTGTCTTTTTGTTAAAATGGAGACCTCTTTGTCTCTTTAGTGACATGAATGCTATGTGTTCATTGTCCCCCCCTCATCCTCCCTTGCGGCGCTTAACCCGAGCGCGAGGCTGTGTGAAAACATTCTAGCACTCCAGACCTGGGTTCAAACCCCAGCTCTGCTGCTCATCTCGGTCAATGACTTAATCTCTCTGAGGCTCGGGTTTGTCTGTGAAGAGGGTGTGATAACCACCCTCCGAGGCAGGGCCTGGTTGAGGGCAAAATAAAATGACATGTGCCAAGCATTCAGCTTAGTTCCCGCCTCCGAGGAAATGCTAGCACGTGGCCGTGAGTCCTGCTGCTATAAGGCAAATGGCAAAGAACAGAGCAGAGCTGTGGGAAGGTGAGCGTCGATGAGCACAGCACAGCCTGTGATTTCGAGAGTCCTGCCCACCCACTCTGACAGTGTTCCAAGTCGTCTCCTCGCTCATGAGAGCATCTTTGCTGAAGTCAAGCCACTTCATTCTGTCTCCGCTTCTGCTCCCGTCCTGGGAGTTGGAGGATTCCTTCTGGGTGGAAAAACCCTGCCGAGATCCTCCTGAGACCCTCGGTACCCGAGCTTAAAATGAAGACCCTCCCCATGCTGGCCGGGGCCCCGGGGCCGCTCCCACCCAGATCCCGTGGCTCTCGCGCTCACGGACAGGGTGAAGTTTGCGCGTGAAGCGTCCGAAGGTGCCGGAGAGAAGCCGTTGACTTTCTTGTTGCTGCTGCTGCTTTGGACGCTAGAGTTGGGTTTGGTCATTTCCTTTCCAAGGCTGAGTGCACCCAAGCGCGTCTTTGGTTCCTTTAAAAACCCCGGCAGCGAGGCGTGCTCTGTGATGTGCACAGGCTGGGTGCGTGGCGCGGGCGAAGGGGAGAAGCGGGGCCGTTGGGCACCCGGAGGCACCTTCAGGGCCATGGGCGGGTGTGTGGGGGCGGGTCCCTTCCAGGCTGTGGAGGCTGTCCCTCCGCTCTCCCTCCTCCTCCCTCCGGAGGCCCAGGATGAGTCACTGCTTTGCTGGAGCCCCAGGCAGCAGGCAAAGTGCCTCCTCCCTCCCAAGCCCAGCCAAACTGGGAGCCCGCTGGGGTGCCCCATAGGGTCTTCATGATCGCTCTCGCGGCCACTCTGGTGCCTCCGCTCCTCCTGCCAGGTCCCCTGCAACATGAATGTGACCTTTTATTTAATGGGTAGAATTCACATAACCTATCATTGACCGTCTTCAGCATTTTCCAGCCTACAGTTCTTGGGCATTGAGTGCAGCCGTCGCCACCACCCAGTTCCAGGACATCATTGCCCCAGAACGAAACTTCAGGCCCATTAGCTGCTCCTGAAATCCGCACCCCCTGCCCCATTCCTGGCATCCGCAAACCTATTTTTTTGTCCCTGTGGGTTCACGTATTTCGGAAGCTTCGGGTACATGGCAGCGCGCAGCGGTGGCCTCGCACATCTGGCTTCTTCCATCGTGTCTCTCAGCTCAGCCGTGGGCCAGCAGGTGTCTGTGCGGCCTGCCCCGTCGGGCAGCGCGCACCCAGTTTGGTTCATCTGCTCATCAGCTGATGGACGTGTGGGTGTTCCGACCTTTCGGCCATTGTGTATCGCGTGTGTGTGACTTGGCTTGTTCTCTGGGGTGTGAACAGCCTCGTGGGGGTGTCGCTGTTGTTCTCTCTGTGTTACGGGGGAGGAGGAGGCGGCCTCAGGGAGACAGTTTAGTAGGACGTGGAGCTGGGGACCCAGCCAGCAGCTCTTGGCCCCATGCCGTCAGCCCACCTTTCTGTCTGACCTGGCTCGCCTGTGTTCTGGGACGTCAGCCCACGACGCTTGGCTTGAGTCCTGGCCGGTCCGTCAGGACATGGTGAGCAGGAGAGCTTTGGGCACCCCAGAAGCTGCTGAGACCTTCCCTGCTCAGTGTCCTGGGGCATGTGTGCTGGGTGGCACTGCTGGGGGAGACGGCGGGGGGGCTGGCTCCTGGGGGGCCCCCTGCGAACACAGGAGCAGACCTTCAGCCGCCCTTGCTCCTTGCAACTGCGTTTTGAGCACAAACACTGCCCCGCCAATGGGTCCCGTGTGTCCTGTCCTTTGCATCCACCAGGCACATGGAAACTTGTCCCCCGCCTTAGCAACTTCTGCGAGCTGGGGGTGAAGTCTGAATGCCTCAGTTCGCATGTGACCGTGGATACCTCCCCACCTTGCTCCCCTGTCCCCCGCCCGCTCTCTGCTGGTGCTGAAGAACCCCCGTCCTGAGCTCCTCACCCCACCTCTGCCAGTCCCGCCCTCCCATCCTCGCCCCTCAGCCTTTAGGATCCCGCAGGGCCTTGCCTCCCACCCCTCCCCGTGGACTGGAACTCCCTCTCCGACCCTCGTGCTCCTTGGCAAGAGGACACCAACATTTATTATCCCGGATCCCAGCGAGGTGACACCCGTTGCCAACAGATGAGGGCTCTACCTTTCGTGTCTGCGCCCTTGGCCCCTAGCAGGTGCCAAGAGAAGCAGAGTCGCTCCATAAATGTCTCTTAATGAGTGATGGGGCATTTGTCAGAGGACTGAGCGACCCTGGCGGACCGTGGGGAGTCAGTCAGGCCTCCCCCACCCTTGCGAGCCAGCATGGATTCAGGAAAGGGGAGGGTGAGACTTTATGCGCCCTTTGTCACCAGACTTGGGCCCCTGAGAATAAAGGCTCAAGTAGTCTGGGTGACCCCATATAATGGAGGTGCTGAAGGCTGATGCTCCGTTTCTTCTCAAGTCAGATGGGGGAGGCCGGGCCCCCTGGGGGATTTCATGCCCCTTTCTCAAACCCCCCCATCTCCTGCCTCCTCCTCCTTGAGGCTTGTCTCCTACCTCTTGGTCTGTGTGACCCCCCTCCTGCCTGGTGACCCCGTGCTTAGCACAGCGGGGCTGGAAGCTGGACCCCACTGCCTGACAGGTGGGACCAGGCCCAGGCAGAGACCCCAGACCCATTACATCCCTCCCCATTCCTCCCTCCCCTGAACCCCGGCAACCCCTTAATCTACTTTCTGTGGCTTGATTTGCCGGATATTCGATATAAATGGAGTCGTGCGATATGTGACCTGGGCCTGGCTTCTCTCCGGAGCCTCATGTGTTCAAGGCCCATCCGTGTTGGTGCGCGTGTGGGGTTTTGTTCCGTTTAGGACTGGATCCTGTCCCGCTGGACAGACAAGTGGACCATGTTAATCACAGGAAAGTGAAAGGTCGGATAAGCAAAAATACAAGACAAGAGGAAGGGAGGAATGTCCTGTGATTCTGCCACCCGGAAGCAACGCACTATTTTGTTGTGCGTCTTTTCCTATGATCTGCTGCGTGTACACATATGTGATGGTGAAACTTCATATACCCGAGATCTTGTGGCTTGTTGGTTTTTCCCTGTAGTGATATCCTATGAACGTTGTTCTAAGTTCTAAATATCTTATTTTATTTTATTTTTTAAAAATATATAATTAATTTATTTGACAGAGAAAAAGTGAGAGAGGGAACACAAGCAGGGGGAGTGGGAGAGGGAGAAGCAGGGGGGAGTCGGAGAGGGAGAAGCAGGCTTCCCGTGGAGCAGGGAGCCTGGCGCAGTGCTCGATCCCACAACCTGGGGATCATGACCTGAGCCAAAGGCAGACGCTTAAAGACTGAGCCACCCAGGCGCCCCTAAGTATTTTATTTTATACATATATTTTTAAGTAAGCTCCATGCCCAGTGTGGAACCCAACACGGGGATTGAACTCTCGACCCTGAGATCATGACCTGACCTGAGATGAAGAGCCGGACACTTAACCAGTGCAGCCACCCAGGCGCCCCTCTAAGTATTTTAAACGTGTTTCTGAAGGCTGTGTAGTATTCTGTGTTCAGGATGCTCCAGGATTTATTTCAACCGGTTTCCTTGTGGCTCACCATTTCCCTAGGCGTTAACTCTTTTAGAGTCCGTGATGATGACTCTGGCCTGTTTATCTCTGTACACTTGTCTGAGGTCCTCGGTTTTTGTTCCCTGGGATCAAGTTGCTGGTTGGAAGCCCAGATACCAGCGCTGTCCAGTACAAATGCAGTGCAGGGTGGGATAATGCTAAATTTTTTTGGAAGCCGTGTATGTAAGGTAATTCTACATTTTCTAGTAGCCATGTTTAAAAAAAGAAACAGGGGTGTCTGGGTGGCTCAGTGGCTGCCTTTGGCTCGGGTCATGGTCTCGGGGTCCTGGGATTAAGCCCCACATCGGGCTCTCTCCTTGGCGGGGAGCCTGCTTCCCCCTCTCTCTCTGCTTGCCTCTCTGCCTACTTGTGATCTCTCTCTCTCTCTGTCAAATAAATAAATAAAATCTTAAAAAAAAATAAAAGAAACAGATGAGGTTAACTTCAATATTTTACTTACCCTCTTATGCCTAAGGTATTTCAGTGTATGACTGATACAAAAATTTTTGAGACAGTTTACATCCTTTTTTGTACTAAGTCTTTGGAAGCTGCTGTATATTTTAGAGTCCCTGATCCTGCTCCCTTGCTGCGGCTAGTGACTTACTATATAGGTATATACTTTCTGGTTTAAGCTTTTGATACAAAGTAGCATGTCACCCCCGACAAACACACACACAGAGACTGGGCCAGTTAAACTCCCACCAGCCACTGGCAGGGTGTGAACCCTCAGGTTGAAATCCGAAGCCACAGATAATGAGGTCACCATGCCTGCGCACCCAAGTGGCTCTGTCTCCCGTCTCCACGGCAACTGTGACCTCCTGGGGACCTGGAGAAAGGGCTGAGAGGAACAGGGAAACAAGAAAATCTTCCATCCTGGGAACCCCCCAGGGGGCCATGCACACACGGAGCAGGTGCCCACAAGACTGACCCTCTGGGGGACCCCCGGACCCGAGGGTGCCTTGAAAGTCACTTCGTGAGGCCCCAGACGTTCTTCCCACTGTCACTGAGGCTGAGGAGCCGCATCTAAGTTGAGCCCCGAGCTCTTGGCTCTGGGAATATGGGTACCGAAGACAAGTTGTTTTCCTCACCCCTCTGCTTTCAATCAGGCACGGCAGGAAGGGTTGTGTGCATGTGTGTGAGTGTGCACACACTTTGCATGAAAGTAGCTGGAGGCTTCATGAGAGGAACCCAGCCTATGGCGATTTCTAGTTTATACACCTCTTCTTACCTGTGTGATCTTAGGCGAGTCTCCGTGTTCCCATCTCTAGAGTGGGGCTAAAGGCCATTCTTACCCAATAGGATTGATAGAGAGGCTTATGTGAGCCAGGGCTTAGCAGGAGTAGGGCCGGACTCCGTAAATTCTCAAGGAATGTCAGCTGCTGTGGTTCTCATGCTTAGGCATGTAATTCGTTTTTCTAATGGCTTTATTGAGATGTCACTCACATTCTGTACATTTCACCCATTTAACGTGTACTCCGTAGTTTTTAGTATAACCACAGGGTTGTGCACCCATCACCACAATCTAACTTGGAACCCTTTTATCCCTCCCAGAAGAAGCTCAGTACCTATTAGCCTGACTCCCCATTCTTCCCCAGCCTCAGGCAAGCACTGGTCTACTTGGGATTTGCCTATCTGAGTGTCTCCTATAAACGGAATCATGTGACCGGTGGCCTTTGTGACTGGCCTCTGTCACTTAGCATCATTTTGAAGGTAACTCATCTGTCATAGAGGCTGTTTAGGAGCATTTTGGCTGTAATTTCGGAGAGCTATTTTTCATCAGATCAGTGTCAATTTTTTTTTTTATATCTGCCATTGAGAGCTGGGAGTGGCCATTAATCACACAAAGGGAGGTGGCGTGGGGCATCAGTAAGCAAATGAACAGACCTGAATCCACACACGTTCTGCCAGACAAACTGAACCCAAATCCCGGGTCTGCCTTTCGAGTTCAGTGAGCATCAGCAAGTTACCCAGCCCCTCAGATCCTCTGTGTGTTCTTCTGTAAAGTGGGAGTGTCTGTCTGTTCTCAGGTCGTAGAAGGGATTAAGTGAGAACGTGTGTTTGCAGGACAAGCTACACCACCAACGGATGAGTCATCTAGAGCAATGTTTTTGAGATCCCTGGACTGTCCCATATGGGACCATATTGTGTGCCTAAAATATCCATTTACGTGACTAATAAATGATGCATTGCGTATTAGAGAAAATTTGGAAAATATAGATGAATCAAAGCAAAACAAACCCTTTAATCCCACTACTGGGGGAGACCATCACTATTATTTCAGGGAAAATAAGTCCAGATTTCCTTTTATTATTTATGCACATTTGTATGTGTCTACATATTTCCCCCACCATGAGGTCATGCTGCTCTTGTAGCAAGCTGTGTGTTTTTGTTTTAAGTAGGCTCCAATGGGGGGCTGACCTCACCACCCCGAGATTAAGAGTCTCATGCTTGATGGGTCGACACCTGCGTGGCTCAGTTGGTGAAGCGTCTGCCTTTGGCTCAGGTCATGATCCCAGGGTCCTGGGATGGGGCCCTGCATTGGGCTCCCTGCTCGGCAGGGAGTTTGCTTCTCCCTCTCCCTCTGCCTGCTGCTCCTGCCTGCTCCCTCTCTCTCTGTCAAATAAATAAACTCTTAAAAAAAAAAAAAAGTTTCATGCTCTACCAACTGAGCCAGCCAGGTGCCCCAGCAAAGCTGTTGTTTTTTTTTTTTTAAGATTTTATTGATTTATTTGACAGAGATCACAAGCAGGCAGAGAAGCAGGCAGAGAGAGGAGGAAGCAGGCTCCCTGCTGAGCAGAGAGCCCGTTGCGGGGCTCGATCCCAGGACCCTGAGATCATGACCTGAGCCAAAGGCAGAGGCTTCAACCCACTGAGCCACCCAGGCGCCCCGCAAAGCTGTTTTTGAAGAACATCACATGTGGAATATATTTTCATGTCAGATATGCAATTGTCACTTTTCAAAAGCAACATGCTTTTTTTTTTAATTGGTCAAATATTTTGTGGTATACTTAGCCAATCTGCTTTTGGTGAGCACTTAGATTGAGTCCAGTTTTTAAGCTGTTAAGAATACGAAGGTGGGACACCTGGCTAGCTTCGTCGGTAGAGTGTGTGACTCTTGATCTCAGGGTTGGGTTGTAGGTTTGAGCCCCACATTGGGCATGGAGATTACTTAAAAAAAAGAATATAAAAATGAATACATTTATATATATTCATGTTTTGTTCTTGTTGGATTTTTGTTTTTAGGACAAATTCTTGCCAAGTAGAATTACTGATTTTTTTTTAATTACTGAATTTTGCATGTAAACCTCTTATTGTGGTATCATGTATGGAAAAGTGTATCACTCATGAGCAAATGTTTCCATGAACTTGAAATAGTATAGTCCCAGTACCCAGAGGGCCCCCCTCATACCCCGTTCAAATTGCTAGTCTCTGCTCAGGGGTAACACTTATACTGACTTTTTAAAAATTAAGACAGGGGTGCCTGGGTGGCTCATTTGGTTAAGTGTCCCGACTTTTGGTTTCAGCTCGGTCACAGTCTCAGGGTCGTGAGATTGAGCCCCACATCAGGCTTGCCCTGGGTGTGGGGCCTGCTTAAGATTTTCTCTCCCCCCTGCTCCCCTCTAAAAAAAATACTAAGAGGATGTCTTCACCATCATCATCATTATTATTAGAGAATTTTTAGATAAGTTCATAGCAAAATTCAGGGGAAATTACAGTTTTCGCGTATCCCCACCCCAACCCATGTTTGGTCTCCCCCATTATCGATAACCGCCCAACAGAGTGAGATATAGTTGATAAACCTACATGACACGCCATCATTGCCCCAAGTCCACTGTGTACATTAGGGTTACATCTTGGGGTTGTATGTTCTGTGGGTTTGGACATATGTATTGTCAGGCATCCCTCACAGTGGTACCCTACAGAATCCTTTCACTGCTATGAAAACCTTCTGCTCTATTCATCCCTCAGCCCTGTGACCTCTGAAAGCCACTGACCTCTCTTGTGTCTTCATAGTTTTGCCTTTTCCAGGATGTCCTATAGTTGGAATCGTCTAGAATGTAGCTTTTCTATCCCGACTTCTAACACCGTAGATGAGTTTTGCCTTTTTTTGAACTTTATTTGGTTGGAATCCTAGAGTACATGCTCTTTCCTGTCTGACTTCTTCTGCTTGTTTTTAAGGTGGGTTTTTTTTTAAGATTAAAAAATTTTTAAAAAAGATTTTATTTATTTGAGAGAGAATGAGAGACAGAGAGCATGAGGGGAGAGGGTCAGAGGGAGAAGGAGACTCCCTGCTGAGGAGAGAGCCTGATGTGGGACTTGATCCTGGGACTCCAGGATCATGACCGGAGCTGAAGGCAATCCCTTAACCAGCTGAGCCACCCAGGCACCCCTAAGATTTTAAAAAATTTTCAAAGTAATCTCTGTACCCAATGTGGGGCTTGAACTCCCAACCCTGAGATCAAGAGTCTCAAGCTCCACCAAACCACCCAGACATTCATTTTTGTGTTTTTGAAACTCACCTGAGTTACAACACATTCTTGGTTCACTGCTGTATCCTATTGTATTGTGTGACTACACTGTAATGTTTTGTGTTCTGCCATTGCTGGGTGTTTTGATAGCTTCCAGTTTAGGGCTGTTGAAATCGTAGTGCCATGAACCTCTTTCTGTACATTTTCTGATGAGCCCAAGTGTGCGTCTCTGTTGGGTACGTACGCAGGAGCGGAATTGCAAAGCGGTCGAGTATACACACGACCTTGCTGAGACGCATGTGCTGTATGTAAATGGCCATATCCTCCTCCAGAAAGCTGGTAATTGCCCCTGGTGGTTATCAGCCTCTCCAAGGGTCAGTTTCTACATCAGTAATGGGGTACAGTCTATCCCAGGGTGTCATGGGGAAGAGATGAGCTACAGTGTGGGGATGGACATCCAGCACTTAGCAAAGCCTTAGTACCAGTTGGCAGTCATAAGGAGTATTTTCTCAGCAACAATAGCTTCTAGGGAGGCTGGAGAATTCCAAGCTGCAGATTCTTGAAGCGATACAACCTGAGCCTGAGACAAAAAAAAAAAAAAAAAAAAAAAGGCACAGTAGTTGGCTGGCTCAGTCAGTAGAGCACGAGACTCTTGACCTTGGGGTTGTAAGTTTGAGCCCCATGCTGGGTGTAGAGATGACTTAAAAAATTCTTTAAAAGGGACGCCTGGGTGGCTCAGTTGTTAAATGTATGCCTTCAGCTCAGGTCATGATTCCAGGGTCCTGGGATAGAGTCCCACATTGGGCTCCTTGCTGAGCAGGGAGCCTGCTTCTCCCTCTGCCTGCCACTCCCCCTGGTTGTGCGCTTTCGTGTGCTCTCTCTCTCTCTCTCTGGTAAATAAATAATAAAATCTTTTTTAAAAATTCATGGGGCGCCTGGGTGGCTCAGTGGGTTGAAGCCTCTGCCTTCGGCTCAGGTCATGGTCCCAGGGTCCTGGGATCGAGCCCTGCATCGGGCTCTCTGCTCAGCGGGGAACCTACTTCCTCCTCTCTCTCTGCCTGCCTCTCTGCCTACTTGTGATCTCTTTCTGTCAAATAAAAAAATAAAATCTTTAAAAAGAAAATAAAATTAAAAAATTCTTTAAAAAAATCCCAGGGGCACCTGGGTGGCTCAGTGGGTTAAAGCTGCTGCCTTCGGCTCAGGTCATGATCCCAGCGTCCTGGGATCGAGCCCCACGTCGGGCTCTCTGCTCAGCAGGGAGCCTGCTTCCTCCCTTCTCTCTCTGCCTGCCTCTCTGCCTACTTGTGATGTGTCTGTCAAATAAATAAATAAAAATCTTTTTAAAAAAATAATAAAAATAAAAAAATAAAAAAATCCCAACAAGAAATGAGATGACCAGCTGGCCCCCAAAATTAGCTGCCTCTGTAATAACAGGAGAAAAGGTGTTTCAGGCAGGGGAAGCACTGGGAAGAAGGAAGAGGGGGCTGGCTGTTCATTAGCCCAGCCCCTGTTGGGAAGGTTCTGCCTGAACTGTATGTAGTCCCCAGGAATCAGATGTAAGGCCTTGCATGACAGAATATATGGGCAGACAGGAGATACTGAGTAGTGGGCGGGGGCAGGCTTGGGAGATGGATCCCAGCTCCACTGATGCCCAGTTGTGCAGTCGAAAGTACTCTGAGCTGCAGGCCTCAGATTATGAGACAGAGAGAAAGGTATCTCCTCCCCTACAGGGTTGTGCTGGGGCTTCAGGGAAAAGATGTAGGTCAGTGTTTCATACTGTGCATCTCATAAGATAAGCCCTGTGTGGACGGAACCATTACGAGTCTTGGGATGCACAAGGGCCCGTCTCACCTGTGGAGGAAACATGGCCCACTGGCCTTGACAGGGTCCTTAAGAAAAATTCCGGTATGTAGGTTTTCTTTTTTTTTTCTTTTTTTTTTTTTTTAAAGATTTTATTTATTTATTTGACAGAGATCACAAGTAGTCAGAGAGGCAGGCAGAGAGAGAGGAAGGGAAGCAGGCTCCCCGCTGAGCAGAGAGCCTGATGTGGGGCTTGATCCCAGGACCCTGGGATCATGACCTGAGCCGAAGGCAGAGGCTTTAACCCACTGAGCCACCCAGGCGCCCCCGGTATGTAGGTTTTCTGGAACGATTGAGATCATACATCATCTACAGCGTAATTATCCAGATCCTACTTCTTTTCCTTTTAGTTCCCTTGCTGCACCAGATTCTCCTTCCGTGTCTCCCTGTGAGTCTCCCAAATCACCCAGCACCAGCCTGAGCCACTTTCCCCTTCCATATCCTCTGTCTCGCCATATGGGACTGACCCTCTAAAGCCCCTTGCTCAGCTAGGAAGACGCCCGTCTTCAGGAGTGGGAGGGGAGGAAGCCAGACGAATGGTTGGGATCCCTTTAGCAGGCTGGGGAAGGGGAGAATGACCTGCTTCACATTTGTGCTGTCCTGGGGGCTGCTGTTAGTAGCCCAAGTTGTATCGCCAAGGGGATCAGAACGAATAACCCTAGAGGTGCCTTGCCAGGAAGAATGGGAAACCCTTTGTAGGGTTTGGTGCTCCTCGTCTGGTGCTCCTCGGTATTGGCCGGGTGGGGAAGGCAGGAGACCGATGGAACGGGAAGGTGGGGACGAGGCGGGAGAGTGTCACCAGCCTCCTGCTGGTGGCTTCCAAGTTCGGGGATCACTGATGTCTTTCTGTCTCTCTCTCCCCCTCCCCTTCCCCTCCCCTGCTTCTCAGTCTCCTCAGACCAGATCGAGCAGCTGCACCGGCGGTTTAACCAGCTCAGCGGAGACCAGCCCACCATTCGGTAAGGTCTGCGGTTGGGTTCGGGCGTTGGGCAGGTCCACGGCCCTTGACGATTTCTCTTTCCAGCTCTTTCTCTGAGTGTGCAGTGACTCTAGAAGAGCCCCTGGGTTACCCCCTTTCCTGCAACAAACCCGAAGTTGTTGTGATTCTTTTGGTCCCTTCTAGATGAGATGTTCTAGCGCTAATCTAGAGCCACACCTGTTTCTCTCGGCATCAGGAATGTCTAACTAGAGTGAAGACAGTGGCCAGTCCGCCATGCCTGCCTTACCCTGACTTCCCCAAATGGGACGTGCTCCTGGCCTCTGTGCTTAGAATCCCAGGTCGATGTTGAAGGTCTGTTGAATGTCTCTTGACTCTGCTCCTTCTCAGTGGTCCATTCCGGCCTCAGGCAAGATGGTCGGAGCAGCCTCTGGTTTCTATCAAGGAAACCGGCCATCCTACATTATGTTTTTAATGCTAATCTTGTAGAAGGTATGTAGGTTTAAGGGGGATGCCTTATCTGTACTCTTTCTCCTAGAAGAGTGTGTTCAGTCTTAGATGCTGGCTGAGTTACATGGAACTAGGTCAGTGAGACGTCCCAGTTAGCACGTTGGATCATCACAGAGTTGGCCAAGAAGCTTGGAGTCAGACAGTAGCAAGCAGAGTTTCCAATGCAAAGTAAACAGCATGCTACCACAAACTTTCTAACAGATGTGGTCTCCTAAAATAAATATTCAAGGTCTCAAGGTTACGGTCTCCGAAGTTCAAAACAAACATTTGAATAATCCAAGGGAAGCTTCCTCCGTCTTGGTGAACAGACTTAATCTTCACCTTAGTTTTATGGAAACTGACAGATGAAATATCCACTTTCCCTTGTCTGTCTAAACAAAAGCATGTTGTTAATCCCATGCTTTGTATTCTCAAAGCCTCCGTTCCCAGAGCATAAAGTCTCATGGTTCCTGGGGCCCCCTGTCTCCATGTGGTTGTATCCAAGACAGAATGAGAGCCAGTTAGAAGTGGCATCTTTAATTCCATCCAGGACACCTGCTAAAGCCCAGGAAAGAAGGAAGAGCGAGCCCAGCAGAAAGCCACCTGGCTTCTCATTGGTTCTGCGAGTGTTACATGTCTGAGTCCGAGATGCAAATTTGTGGTCCTCCCCGCCCCCAAGCTGTGAGGGAGTGGAGCTGGGTCCTCAGCCTGGGGCCGGGGCGGGGGGGTGGGGTGGTTTCCCAGGGCAAGGTGGGCTGAGGAGCAGGTGCAGGGTGGGAACACCGGGGAGTCTAAGGGAAGTAGCAAGGGACCACTGCCCCTCCTTCCGTCAGAAGTTTCTGGTCCCGTGCTCTGTGCCAGGTGCTCGGTATCTGGGCTGGTGAATGCAGCTTACTGTGCTGGTGGGTGACGTGTGAAAGTAGGGCTCCGTTTCTCAAGATAATTTTCCAGCAAGTGATGCCCCCAGCCCTGGACCAAGCTTCTGTGCTCGGGGGTCTGTGGGTCTTAACTGTTGAGAGGTTTTAAGTTCAACTTCCCCATGTGTTTATAAGATTTTCAGACTTGGGGGAAGCAGAGGCGAAAACCCACAACACGTGGGAAACCAATGGCACCGGCATCCTCTGTGGCAGGGGCTCTGTGAGTGCGAGTGAGTTGCTTTGTATCTCTGAGCTTGTCTCGTCACCCGTAAAGTGAGCACAGTCCGGCAGGGTTTGGTCTGGGCCCTAAACGTGAGCGGACACCTGCTGGAAGATTCCACTCTAAGCCCATTTGTCGGTACTGGGCGGCCGGGCTGTCCTCCTTCCACCACTGCTGAGGCCTCACGGAGCCACGCTGAGGGGCCGACGGGCAGGTGTCTGTTCCTGGGGCCGGAGCGGAGGTGGGAGCACAGGTGGTGTGTGAGAAGGCGGCTCTGATGCCCACGGAGCCCCTCCCAGTTGGAGGTTCTAGCATCCGAGCCCCGTGTGGCCTAGGGGCCTCTCCTGGGCTTTGCAAGGACACACCGAAACACGAACTGAATGTGCTGTGCACACACACTCTTTCCCAGCGGGAGTGTGTGCCCAGATCGCTCGGGAACCTTCCTCATGCAGGCTTGGCTTTGGCCGGTGTGTGGGGCCTGACACTCTGCATTTCTACCCAGCACCTGTGCCACACACCCCCTGAGCGCCCGGCCTGGGGCGTAGTAAGCGCCCAGCAGAGGAGGCCACGGCCTCCTGTCTCCAGGGCTCAGATGTCCGTCTGTATGGTACTCCCTGCCTCCTCTCATCCTGAGCCTGAGCCTGTAGCCTCCCTCCTCCGCCCTGCATCCCTCCGCCTCAATCCAGGGTGGCCTTTCAGTCTTAGTGGCAGCGGGGTTTCTTCTGGAAGTCAGCCTCGATGATGCCCCTGCCCCGTCAGCAACCTGTCAAGCTCCCCGGGCCCCTTCCGTCTTCCCTGTGGCCACACGCCACGGTTTCTGCCTCCCCGTGGGATGGCGAGTGTGTGTGTGTGTGTGTGTGTGTGTGTGTGTGTGTGTGTGTGTGTGTGTGTGTTTTCCCCTGGGAACCAGATAACCACGCAGGTTTGACTCACAGGTCTGGAGCAGAAGCCCAGACTCTGCATTTCCAACAAGCATGCGTGGTCACGGAGAGGTCAGCAGCCCCCAGCACCCAGGAGGGTGCCCAGGAGCCCCTCTGGGTTGGGTGGGAGGAGACTGCACCCCTGCAGACCCTGGGGGCCCATGTTGCAGGCTCTTGTGGGCACACGAGCCGTGGGCTCTGCCTGCCCATCCTCCACACCCACACCCAGGACCATCCTATGCGTCATGCTTTTCCCACCTGGCCTCACACAAACCCTGAGTGTGTCTGCCTGGCCCCAGGGAGCAGACCCTGCTCAGGGCTCCCCGGTGCCCTGAGGTCATGTCCGTACTCTTTAGCTGGGGTTCACCAAGGTCTCCGAATGCTGGTTTTGGCTTTGAGGAGGTCTCCTTGTGGACCTTGTCTCCTCCAAGATAACCCTCCTCCCTGCTGCACTCCCACAGCCTCCTCCTGGGGTGCCCCGTCCCCCTGTTGACAGTGCAGAATCGTAACTGTGGCCATAACGGACAGCGGGCCCCATGAGGGGCAGGAACTGGGTCTTTGTCCCTGGCCCTGGTGCTGTGTCCTGGGCTGGTGACACACCAGAGGCGCTGGGAGGACCACTACCGCTTGGTTGAATGAACGGGGGAGAGCAAAGTAATGAGGAAGAAACGAGAGTTTCTTGCCAATGTTCTGTATGAGCCATGAAGCGTGGAATCCATGAGACTTGTTAAGGCCGTGTCCCTCCATAGGGTGTGCAAATCCCCGGGGAAGACTTTATCCAGGGCCTGGCTCGTAGGCATGTTCGTGGGTGTAAGCGGTTCTTAATCGAGCGTGTTGTGTAGCTGGAGCCCGTTACTTTAGTCTTCTCAAACCCCGCCGGAAGTCGTGGTAGGAATGCCCGTTCTCCCCATTTTACAGATGGGAAAGTCAGGCTCAGGTGCTGTGTCTGTTCCCGAGGCACACAGCTTCTACATAGAGGAGCTGGGATTTGAGCCCAGGGCTGACAGCCCTCTGTACGAAAGCTGTGGGCATTGCTGTAACTTGGGAGTGGCCTCCTGGGGACCTCAGTCTCCCTGCTCTGCCCTCTGAGGACCCTCCACCCCTGTCATGCCGGGGTGGGCATGTGTAATCTCCCATCACCAAAGCCCTAGCTCCAGTGTCTCATAACCTCTGCTGGGAGGCTGGTGGCCGCTGCACACAGTGACCTCCCAGCCCAGGGGGAAGGAAGGAGGTGATAGACCACAGTGTTATAGGCAAACAGGCCTGCCTGAAGGGCCCCTTCCCAGAGCCGCTTTGTTCCTAGTCTTGCCTTTTAGGACCTGGGGAGGGTCAAAAACCTGCCGGTTTTTGGGTCTCCTAGGTGCTCCTGCCCATCCTCCCAGGGCAGAAGGGGTGAGCAGCCCTGGGCTGGGATCTGGTCCCCTGCACCTTCTCCACACTGCCAAGGGTTTCTCCAGTGACCCTGGGCCGAGCCTTCAACCTCTCTGATACCTGGGCACATCCAAGGAGCTGTGGGCTCTGCTGGGGTTTCCGAGTAGGGAAGGGAACTTGGCCTCATTAGCATGGAGCCTCGAGAAAGACATCGCATGGGGTCCCCTGGGTGAGGCCCCCAGCACCACAGCCTGCGAGGGGTGTGCGAGGTAGCACTCTTTGCCCTGCCTTCTCAGAGAATGAGGTGCCCCGAGAGCCTTTTAGGATCCTGTGGGGCAGTAGTTGGGGTGGGGGGAGGGGTGGACACCTCAAGTGCAAAAAGCCCCTTAAAAGTGACCATTTAAATCTGCAGGTTTTAAACATAGACTCCTAGTAAGTTTTATCAGTTGCATTAAAAAAGTAATGAAGAATTGAGTTTCTGGATTGGTGACTTTGATAAATTGTCTATAGCTTAAAAAAAAAAAATCCCACGGGGAAGAAATGCCAGAAGGGATTTAATTTTAACCCACCATCTCCTGCCCATGTCTGGTTGGTCCCTCGTCCTTCTGAAAATGATCTGAGGGTGTCCAGGCACGGCTTCACTCTGAGGCGCGGGAGCTGCTATCTCGGAACCCCACTGTGTGTGTGTCCAGCCCCTGATTAAAAAAAAGAAAACCAATAAAGCTGCATTCTTTTTCTTTAAGGGCTCCCCCTAAATTGTGTATGTTTCAGGACCCCCCCAAACCCAAGTCCTCTGTGACCACCAAACAGTGAGCTCTGAGTCCTCTTGGAGAAATGCTTGAATAGGAAACGGTCATTAGACAAACTTATCAGGTACTGACACTGTGCAGACCTCTGTCCCCCCAGAGCTTTTCTTCCAGCAGGGAAGCCCCGCCCCTAAGTGACCCCACGAACAGATACGAGGAAATTTCCAATCATGAGGAAAATGCAGTACTTGCCTCTTGGCCCCGTGTCTGTCTTTAGTTGGGGCCGGTCACGTGGCAAGTGACTTACACAGCAAATGTTACTTCCCGAGCACACCGTGGCCAGCTCACCACCCCCCAGAAATAGATGCCGTGGAATCCCTTCAGGGTGATGCAGGCCAGGAGGAGGTCTGATTAGATCGAGCCACATTACAGAAATATTTTTAGATTCATCAGCCGCCGAATGCGGAGTGAGTCCTGGAGTAAACGGAGCCGCGCACGTACGAGGTGGAGAGGAAGGGAGCAGGGTTCCGTGCTGATGGACACCAAAGCGCCGAGCGGTGTTTTTTCATTTATTATTTGAGAGAGAGAGAGAGAGAGCCAGCAAGCACCAGCAGAGGCGAGAAGCAGAGGGAGGAGGAGAGGGAGAAGCAGGCTCCCGTGCTGAGCCCGGAACCTGACGTTCAAGGTCGGCTCCCGGTCAAGCACGCGCGTGGGAGCCCCGGCTAATACGTGCAGGTACAGGGCTGCGCGCCCACTTGCCCGGTCCCACGGGTCTCAGGAACCCCGTGAAGTTCCCCCATTATCCCGTCTTCCAGATTAAGAAACTGAGGCTGAAGAGGACAAGGTCCTAGCAGAGCTGGAGCCCCCAAATAGCTCTTTTCTTCACCGTCTAGGATTTATCTTCGGGTGGGTTTACCTAGGGAGGATCTTCCCCGCTTCGAAGAAAACCCAGAGCCCACAGTGATCATATTGCTTTTCTCTACAGTAAGGCCTTTTAATTGTAACCCATTCACTTAGCTCTTAACCCGTCACACAGCTAAAAATGTCCTTTTTTTTTTTTTTTAAAGTACTCCCGACAGTGAACAGTTGAGGCTCTGCCTGCATCATCAGGCCGTTTTCCTGTCAGTGTGTAATGAACTCCGAGAGTTGATGAGGATGAGTCCTCCCTTAGAAGCCTCAGCAGGCCGGGTGCACATTCATCTGACTAAGAAAATCCCATAGAACTCCCCAGGCAACAGTGGGCGGGAGAGCAGTCCCTCCCGCCCACACAGGTGACAGGGAGAGCCAGGCAGGAGTCCCTTGGGTGTGAAGGGTGCTGAGATGTCCCCAAAGCAGGACAGAGCTTTCTAAAGGGACTTGACTAATTCGCAGGCACTCAAACATACGGTTTTTACGGAGACATTTTTCTGGGGAGGTTTAACCCTGACTCGGCCCTTGCTTGCGGAAGCAGGTGGCCAGCCTTCCGTGGCTCGTTCTGGCTGGAGTGAATGACCCGTGTGCTCCCTCTGCCTCTCCTTGGGGGGGAGGCGTGGGGCCTGTGGATGGGGCCCATGGAGAGAGGAGGGAGGGAGGGTCCCAGAGGTGAGGAGCCGGCAAGCGAGTTCATCACGTCTGAGCCGTGGAAAGACACGGGATGAAGGGTGCGTTGTCTCTTGGGACTGTGGTGGGGAGAGGAAGCTTGGGGTAGGTGGCCGCGTCTGGGCTGGGCTGGAGCAGAAGGGAAAGAGGGAACCGTGTGTGATGAGGAGGGAAGGGGCGCTCTAGGCAGAGGTGTGGGCAGGCCCCGGTGGGATGCGCTGCTCCCCTCCCCCGCGCCCCCTCCCCCAGCCCCTCAGCCACGGCCTCTGTCTGTTCCAGCCTCGTGGTTGTTCCTGCCGTTCCAGCCCCAGCGCTCTGGAACACACGCACTGTTCCTTCTGGCAGGGTTTCTGGTGGCCTTTGGGGCTGGAGAATCTGTGTGTGAGTGTGTGCGGGGGGGTGTTCTGGGGGCTCTGCCCGCCAGATGCCAGTAACTCCCCTCCCCCGGGACGACAGCAGAAATGGCCCTGAGACGTGGCCAGGTGTTCCCTGGGGGCTGAGCATGCGCCACCCTCTGGTCTCTGGCCAAGCGTCACCTTCGCCAGGATGCCTTTCTTGATCACCCCCCTGAAACCTCATCCAGTTCCCCGGGTCTCCATCCTGTCCTTGCCTGGTTTGCTTGCAAAGCGTTCGCTGCTGCCCGAGCCCCTCTGTTTTCCCTCTGTCGTCTTTCTCCTGCTGGAATCCCTGGAGGGATCTTGTCTGTCCTGTTCACTGCTGAAGCCAGCACCTAGAGCGGCGTCTGGCCCGTGGAAGGTGCTGGAATCCTTGTTGCCTCCCCTGTGATGAGGACATGGCAGGTGTCGGGAGGGCAGCTGGGTCCGGGCCTGCAGCGGGTACGGGAGAAGCTGAGAAAGCATGTGCAGGGAGGAATGACGTTGGTGATGCCACCCCCGGCTTTCGGAAGAGGGACTTGCCCAATGGCAAGGGGCCCAGGGTTCTTTCTGCCAGAGCTTTTGTGCAAAGGCACGTGGATGGGAGACACAAATGCCTGGTGCACTTAGGGACTTTTCTTAAACCTTAACTGTCACACGAGTTCCCTGGGATCATGTTCAAGTGCCGGTTTTGATTCCGGGCCAGCTAAGGCTCTGTTTCTCACAAACTGCAAGTGATGCTGATGCTGCCGGTCCGGGGACCACACTTTGAGTTTGGCTAGCATTGGCTGGGGAGACCCGTGCATGATGTGTGAGGCTTGGCCCCTTGTACGTGAGTCCTGTGGGGGCCAGTTTCCCAGTAAGTAGCACCTCGTGGCCCTCATGTGGGGAATGTCACCCGCTAAATGGCGGGCAGGGGGAAGGGGGTCCAGGAGAGTTGGGCAGGCAGCCCCCGAGTGAAGGCCCCTCTTGGATGGACCACGGAACCTCGGGGGCCCTGCTGTGTCCTCAGCTATCGGGCTACTCCCTGCTGGTGGCAGAGGACGGCCCCGAGCCTGCAGAGAGAGCTTTGCGGTTGAGCTGGTGCTCGGAGCTGCCGGAAGCCGGCCCCTCGTTGGTGGTTTCTTCGTCTTCCTTCCCTTGCGGGCTGGATGCTTGTCTTGCCTTCTTTGTGGGTCTCAGATGGGGCCTCTAGAGGCTGCGTCAGGGGAAGGGGAGCAGATCCCCAACCAAGATTTCAGTCCTTCTCTCTCTTTCAAGTAAAAACCTGCCACCGGGAGGAAGTAGCAAGGGTCACGAAGTAGATGGGGCCGTTACAGCACCCTTCAGACTCCCCTCCCGGCTGTGGGACCGTGGCCTCCTCACTTCGCCTCCCGGGACCTCAGTTTCTCACCTGTCCAAGGGGGATTATGGGTGTGTGTGGGCTGATTAAGCATGGCAGTGTTTGCAAAGCACTTAGCACAGCCAGTGGATGCTGGTGGGGTGGGGAGTCTTTAAACCACCGGGCTTAACCCCCAGGAGGAGATGTGCAAGTTGTGTGCCCCTGGGGCCTCCATGGGGAACCTCTCCCTGCTGGCCACTGCAGCAGCATTGCCCCTGCCCCCCTCCCCCAGCGTCAGCTCCGGCCCCAGAGCCCTGGGCTCACGGGGAGCAGAGTCCTTTCCCATGGCGGCAGCCTGGGCCCGGACACGTGCCGCTGAGCCGGTTCTACCAGCCCAGTGGGCACTGGGGGCGGGTCGGGAGGAAGGAGAATAGGACCGAAACCAGCATTTATGGGGCATTAAACCATGGTCAGCCTTTCCCAGGCTCTGGGCTCCAGGCCTGCAGTCGCCTTGTTGAAAAGGGAAGTTGGCAAATACCCGGGAGGGTCCCCAAGGACCAGACAGCCAGACCTAAGTCTTCCTAGCATCTGCTTCCCCGGGATACTGCACACTGTCTGTCCGTTGATATCCTTCTTAGCAATAAGAAGGTTCTTTACCTCTGCCTCAGTTTCCCTATCTTTAACTTGGGGACAAGTGTCTGCCTTATAGGAGAAGAATGTAAAGCTCTTAGAGTGGCACCTGTCACCTTGGAGTGCACAGAAGGTTAGCTGCTGCTAATACTGTCCTAATTTTATTTTAAAGATTTATTTCAGAAGAGAGAGCATGCACGTGTGTACATGCATGCAAGCCGGGGGAGGGGCAGAGGGAGACAGAATCTTTGAGCAGACTCCCCGCTGAGCGCAGAGCCTGATGCAGGGCTTGATCCCAGCTCCCCAAGATCCTGACCTGGGCCCATCAGCAGCCTAACCTGAGCCACCCAGGCACCCCGATTGTCCTAATTTTAAAATGACGAGCTCACTGTGTGTCAGACCGTGTGCTAGGCTCCGTATGGGTATTTACCGGATTTCTTAATTTCGTCAACCCCGTGACACTATCCAGACATTCTCGTGACCCCCATTTTACAGCTGAGGAAACTGAGGCTTGCCCAAGGGCACGTGCCTGGTCAGGAGCAGATCCTGAACCGGCCCCGGGTGTGCTTGACTTCACGGCCCCTTTGCTGTGGGCAGCGCTGGGTGTGCACCCCCCGAATTCACAGATGAGGAAACTGAGGCATGGAGCGTCTGTCAGGTGCCCGTGTGAGGAAGCTGAGGTTTGAGTGTGGGTCCAGCGGGTATCTGAGGACAGCTGGAGCAAGGGCAGCTGGGCTGCAGAGACACCTGCAGAGACCTGCCGGAGGCTGTGATGTCCAGACCCAGGACACTGTGCCCCCAGCCGGATTCCTAGCATCTGCCTCACCTCTGCCCCTGGTTAGTGGAAGGTCAGGCCTCATCTTGTTAATTTTCTTCTGCAGACATGTGGTCAGGCTCTGCGCGGTCCTCCCTCCCTCCACGCCAGCCCCAGGGAGCTTCTGGCCTTTCGTGGGATTGCATGGGGGCTGGAGAGGGCTGCTGGCGTGTCCCTTCTTACCCCCCTTCCAAGCCCACGGCCCGTGTTTCTCAGCCTCCTAGAACCTGCAGCTTCCCCGTTGCTGGCTCTTTCCTTCTGGGGAATTAACCGGACCCATTTCCACGTCCCAGGCGTGTCCCCACATAGGATGCTTCTGGCAGCTCAGGGGGATCGTTCCTCTGACAGCCGGTTCCCAAGCTCAGCAAAGTGCAGCTGGGGTTTGGTGCTCTCCAAGAATCCAAGGGCATGTCCTGGGAGCAGCTGAGAGATCTGGACACCTCGGCAGGGGGACTGAGCCTGGCATTAGCCAGATGCTCAGGACAGAGTGGATGAGGAGCCCAGCCCTGCCCGCACTCACCACGCCTTCCGTTCCGCTGTTCGCTCTGCCCACGGCTCTCTGAGCACCTGAGCCGCCCCCAGCGGCGCGAGGCACTGAGCCCGTGGTGTGTGAAAGCTTCTGTCTGTGGCATCTGTGTGCCCACTTTACAGATAGGAAACCGAGGCCAAGGCCAGATTAGCGGTGGCTGGACCCCTGACCAAGAAAGACAGGGGGCTTAGGGGGTCTCAGCCACAAAGCTGCTGGCCGCTTCTTTTCCCTTCGCCCAGAATTCTCTCTCGCTCTCCACGTGGCTCCTCTGAACTGACCTGTACCCATGCAGGGGTCTCTGGGCATTCCGTCTCTCGTCTCCCGTGGGGGTCTCCGGCTCTGCTAGTGGGGAGGACAGCACACCCAGAGAAAGGTGTCAGCTCTCAGAGAGGGAGACCGTACAGCCTGCACAGACCCCTGCCCCCGCCCCAGGTCAAAGGCAGAGCACTGTCTGCCTCAGAGCCGCCTCCTGTCCCTCCCTGCTCCCCCTCCCCCAAGACCTCTCTCCTGATTTCGGGCCACATAGGTTAGTGCTGGTACCTTGTGTTCTTTCTATAAAGAGGGTCATAGTGCAATGCTTCTTTACTTTTGGTTTTTCAGCCTCTCTTGGGGAAATTTTTTAGATGTCTTGTTGAGCTATAAGGCGCATATTCTACAGTTTACCTCTTTGAAGTATGCAGCCAGTTTGAGGACATTTCCATCACTCCCTCTCCCCTCCCTGCCACCAAAGCCTGTACTGATCAGCCACCACCCCTGCTCGCCCCCCGCCCCTGGCGGCCAGCAGTCTGCCTTCTGCCCTTCTGCCTTTGGATCTGTCCTGAGCAGGCCCATTCTGGTCATCGCAGATAAAAGGATCCTCTGGGATGTGGCCGTTTGTATCCGGCACTTTCTGCTTGGCCCCATGCCTTCGAGGTGGTCTGCATGGCAGTGTGCCTCAACACTGCGATCCTTTTTTTTTTTTTTTTTTTAAGATTTTATTTATTTATTTGACAGAGAGATCACAAGTAGGCAGAGAGGCAGGCTCCCCACTGAGCAGAGAGCCCGATGCGGGGCTCGATCCCAGGACCCTGGGATCATGACTGAGCCGAAGGCAGAGGCTTTAACCCACTGAGCCACCCAGGCACCCCACACTGTGATCCTTCTTGTGACCAAATAGTACTCCGTCACCCCAGGCTACTGTTCTGAGCGTGCCCCCTTCTTCAGCCCTGGGATCTGAGGAATCCAGAACGTGGCGTCCACAGACGCTGGCTCCTGAGTTTGGCCGGGCGTCCCCTGAGCCAGCCCCACCAGGAGCCCTGGGGGCGGGGACAGGAAACAGCGTGGGGGTGGCAGTGGGGTCGCGGAGGCATCTGGGCACCCGAGCCAGGCTCCCCTTTCCCCTCTGGGCCTGAGCCTCCCCGTCTGTAAGGTGGGGACAGGACAGGTCAGCCACGTGCTTCTGAAAGCTTCCAGCTCCGTGTTTGAGTGTCCGTGTACGTGACACCTCCTTGTTCCCGCCAGGCGTGAGTTCGAGTTTTGAGCCCCGGCTCTGTTGTCGATCCCAGCCCCGGACAGTCTCAGCTTAAGTAGCTGATCTACCTCCCCGGGGTCACCAGCCTGGGCCTTGGGTCCCTCCCAAGGGCACTGCCCCTTGAAGTCCATGGAATAGAAAAAGAAGGTGAGTGGCAGATTCTGAGAACAAAGGACAGCTTTTTGTGGGCAGGGCCGGCAGGTAAGGACCTTCGCTGCCTCCTCCCCTGCAGACCCGCAGCCTGTCCCCCACCCAGTGACCCCTTTGCCCAGCGACGGTGCTGTTGGGTTTGAAATTCATCCTCTTCTGCCCCAAGCCGGCATCTTTTTTTTTCTAAACAGCTTTCCTGAAATAGGCTTCACATACCATACAACTCGCCCTTAAAATGTACAATTCCATGGCTTTTAGTATCCTCGCAGCTGTGCGTCCAACCCCACGATTTCTGAATCTTTTGATCATCCCCTAGAGAACCTGTACACTCAGCGGTCCCTGTCCATCGTTCCCACCCCCCGGTCCCTGGCCACTGCTGGTGTCTGTTCCGTCTCTGCGGATCTACCTCTTCGAGACTTTGTGTGTGAACGGGGTCCCACACTGTGTAGTCTTGTTGCCTGGCTGCTTTCACTCGGCCCCTGTGATGTGTTCAAGGCCCAGCTGTGTTGCCGCGTGGACCCCGCGTCCTTCCTTTTCATGGCTGAGTGATACTCCGTCGTCTCGGTGGACCTCGATTTACCTACTTCTTGGGTGACAGACCCTTGGAGGAGTTTTTCCAGTTACGAGTGATGCCTCTTGCCGTCCACAGATGCATTTGGAGGCGAATGCGTGGTATGGAAGGACTGGGTCCTGGACTGACTCTCCCCTCCACCCGCTGAGGTCTTGCCAGCCTGTCTTCCAGCCCCAGACCAGACTGGCCGAAGCAGGCTCTCCTCACCGGGGGTCTGTGATGGGCCTCAGGGGTCTCTGAGCCCCCGGAAGGGGGTGTACATCTTGTGTCTCTGCATTTTCTGGGGGGTGAAGGTCCGGGACACAGAGCATCTCGGAGCTTTCAGATCCTCCCAGCTCCCAGCAGTCGGAGGGGAGAGCAGGGGGCCGATCAGTGCTGTGTGTTCCAGGCCTGTTCTCATGGGACCTGCTCAGGATCGAGAAATACAGCCTGAGGAGTGCTAACACGCCACGTGACCTTGGCTTTTTCCCTCTTCTCTCTTTCCCCGGTGCTCCTCCTTCCTGGGACCCAGCAAGGAGAACTTCAACAACGTCCCTGACCTGGAGCTCAACCCAATCCGATCCAAAATCGTCCGTGCCTTCTTCGACAACAGGTGCGTCTTTGTCCCTGAACCGGCCCGATGGCAGGTGACTTCGGCCTCGAGAGAGAGCATTTCACCCTTGCACCTGCTTACAGGCCCGGAAGCCAACACAGAGAAGAGGGGGCAGCACTGAGTAGGAGTTAGAGGCACAGCTTGGGCTCAGACAGCTCCGGCGCTGGGTTCCTGGCTGGTTGACTCTGGGCAGCTCACTCAGTCCCTCAGGTCTATTCAGCAGTTTGCTGCGGCCGCATAACAAATTATCCCGATACTTAGCGGTTCCAAACGAATACTTCTTATCTCACTGGTCCTGCACATCAGAGATCCAGGTGCAGACTAGCCGGGTTCTTGGGTTCAGGGGCAGCTGGGGCCTCTGTCATCTGAAAGCTTGACCGGGGCAGGCTCTGTTTCCAAGCGGGGACTGTCCGCCAGGTCTGCTCACACATGGCAGCTGCTGGCCTCCCGCAGAGCGACGTCCACATGGAAGAGGGGAGGGGAGCTTGAACCCCTGAGCTGGAAGACCCCATTTTTTTGTTAACCTAATCTTGTGAGGGAAATCCCATGGTTTTCGCTGTGCTCTCCTCATCAGAACTGAGTCGCTAGGTCAGCCCACGGGAAGAGAGGGGACTACACGGGCACTGGCTGCAAGGAGGCGGGAATCACTGGGAGCTGTCTCGGAGGCTACCTCAGTTTCCGTATCTGTAAAATGGAGGTCACAATAGCATCTGCCTCTAGGAGTTGCTGAGGGAGCTCTGAGACGATGTGCGCTAAGGAGTTGGCTGTCACTCTGCTTGTCGCCCTGATGTAAAGAGAAACTGAGGCATAGAGCAGTGGTGCAGTGTCCCAGAGCTGAGGCTCCAACCAGAGCTCATGCCCTCAGATGTCCAGCGTTGTTGGAGCTGACTTGCGTGACTGCGTGGAGACTCACTGTGTCTGAGGCTTTATCAAGAGTCGGATGGCATACGCCCTTCCCAGCCTGCCAGGGCCCCAGGCCTGACCTCTTATGTCTACATAGATGGTCGAGAAACGGGGAGAACTGGCGGAAAGAGGAAGGAAGGGAACAGGCGTGTTGTGGCCAGAAGATGGGTGGTGACTTCCCAGGCCGGTCTCAAGTTTGTGAGCCTGAGCCACTGAGCTCTGGTTCTGCTAAGGCTGTGCGGCCCGAAGCAAGGTGCTCAGGCTCCCTGAGCCTCCCCTCGTCATGGGTGGGGGGGTAGGTGGCCTCAGCTTCCCTGAAAGATGCAGAGGCCTTCCTGCAGGGCAAGGCCAGAGAGACTGACCAAGTGTTAACGAGACAAAGCCGAGAGAGAAGGTGTTCTGGGAGGACTGAATGGCATGTGCAAAGGTCCTGTGGCACAAGAAAGTGGAGTGAGTGTGTGTGGCAGAAAGGAGGTCTGGCCGGAGCACAGAGAGAGAGGCTGTGTGAGATGAGAGGTGTGGGGAGGGCAGAACTGCAGCGTGTGCAGCCCCCTGACCAGTAAGAGGGGTCTTGACCTTAACCTGGGAGCAGCAGTGGGGCTCTGACAGGTTTAAGGCAGGGTGGGGATCACACACTCTGGCTGCCGGTGAGCTGTGGGCGACAGAGGCCCAGGAGGAGGTGTCGTGTGGTCCCTAGGCTGGAGGCAGGGCTGCTGGGTGGAGGTGGAGAGCAGTGGGCAGCTTTGTGACACATGTGGTGGGGACAGAGGGAAGGCTGGGTCTTGGGTTGGAGGTGAGCAACCAGTGTCAGAGGAATCTACACAGACGATTGTCACCTTTGCCAGAGGGATGGCACACGGTCCTTGGTGAAGAGGAGGTTGGAATCTCCTTTTTGATCCTGGTTCTGTCTGAAGTATCTGGGGAGGAGGCCTGGGGTGGGCAGGAGGCAGCTCCGGGGATGGGGAGGGGCTGGCAGGTGGTGATGGGGGCCACACTGGGGGAGGTCCCCCCCAGCATGGAGTTGACATGGCTGTTGGGGTCTGGACTTGAAGGTCTCACAGAGCGACCAGAGCCCAGGTGTGCCAACATGAGACGGGAGTGTGCGTGAGGATGTGGGCCACGCCTGCCAGTATGTGTCCGTGAGGCTTGATTCCAAAAGGCTCTGTGCAGACCTGGCCCCTCGGGAAGTTGGCCGGATATCAGGGACGCAGCCTTCTGTAGGGTGGAGCTGGGGGGCTGGTGGCTCCCGTAGCATGAGGTGAGCGAGGGAGGGGCGAGGGTGGAGGCCTGCTCGTACCAGCTGCCTGGGGCCTGCGGGGCTGGCCTGGGCCAGGGCCCAGCAGGCGGGTCCCCTGACCCTCCCCGGCGCCCTAGCAGGGAGTGTGTTCAGACTGGAGAGAGGGCGCTCCTGGCGTGGAGGAGAATGTTCTGGGTCCTGACTGGGGCGTGGGTTGCACAGGTGCACACTGTTCAAGTGCAAAATCTGTGCCTTTGACTGTATATAATTATTCCTTAAAACAAATCTGACCTTGGGTCGCAGCTTGGCGTTCATCCATCACCCCTGGGAACAGGGCGTGGCTCCAGGAGCTGTGTTGTTGGCTCCTGGGGTAGCCTTCCGGTACCTGCTGGGCTGCCGCCTGTGAGTGGTGGCCTCTGCCGAGGGGACAGGGCGTGTGCCTGGGGCTGGAGCTGTGGCCTCCGTCTGGCTAGGGGACAGGAAGGTAGGGCCCACGCAGGCAGCCACTGGACTTCAGGACAGCCAGTCAGAGGCAGGAGAGTCTTACTTGGAGGGTCGGAAGTTAGGACAGCCATCGGAGGCTGGGGCAGGTGCGGTGCTACCTGCAGGGAGGGAGGGGCAGGGATGTTAGTCGGTGGGGGAATGTTGAGTGTCCAGAAGGAGGACCTCGAACCAAACCTGTGGGGACCCCTGTGGAGTGGAGAGTGGCAGGAGGGGTTGCCTGGGGCTGGGCTGGGGTGGATGGTGAGACCAACACCCGCCTTCTGGGGCCCCGGGGGAGCAGGGGGAGGGATTGGGACTTACCAACTGAGATTTGAAGCCTCTGGAGAGCTTGAAACAGGGGAGATATAGGGTCCAATTTGCGCTTCTGCAAAGCTCTTTCTGGTCCTGGGGATGGTGGCAGGTGGGTGAGCAGGGCAGGAGCGTGGGAATCTGTGAAGAGGGCAAGATTGAGGAAGGGCTCCCCCAGCCTGGCCCTGGGGGCCTGCGGCCAAGAGCCTGTATACCCTTCTCCATCCTTCACTTTTTTTTTTTTTTTAAAGATTTTATTTCTTTATTTGTGTGAAAGAGAGCGAGTACACAGGCAGGGGGAGCAGCAGGCAGAGGGAGAAGTAGGCTCCCCTCCGAACAGGGAGCCCAAGGTGTGCTCAGTCCCAGAACCTGAGCCGAAAGTAGATATTTAACCAACTGAGCCACCCACGCGTCCCCACATCCTTCGCTTCCTGTCCTGGAAGTTCCAAGGGGATGAGGGGAGGACTTTGGAGTGGGGTCCAGAGACAGGGTTTTCCTCTCAAGACAGACCAGGGTCAGCCTGGCTTCCTAAGACCTTTGCGGACCCGGACTGTGGACAGAGGAGCCGTCTTAGAGGGTGGGGTGAGCCCTTCCCCACCTCTAAGGGCTCCGTTCCTTACAGGATCATCAGAAAGTTCAAGATGAGAAAGATTGCTCTAAACTGGGCATCTTTGTGGGGTGCCTGGGTGGCTCAGTGGGTTAAAGCCTCTGCCTTCGGCTCGGGTCATGATCCCAGGTCCTGGGATCGAGCCCCGCATCGGGCTCTCTGCTCAGGAGGGAGCCTGCTTCCTCCTCTCTCTCTGCCTACTTGTGATCTCTGTCTGTTAAATAAATAAATAAAATCTTAAAAAAATAAAATAAAATAAACTGGGCATCTTTGCACGAGGAATGAAAAGGGCCCCTCCCAGCACCTTCTGAAATGCACGTCGCTGGGACAACCTCGGCCTGTCTTGACTTATTAAAAGATCTGAAGTTATCTGTAAACTTTGCACCTTGGCAGTAAACCGGTGACTCAGCGCTGCCGAGCCCATCGCTACCGGAACTGCCAGCAGCCGAGAGCGAGCAGGAGTCGGCCAGCTTTTTCCGTAAAAGGCCAGAGTCAATATTTCAGGCTTCGTGGGCCACGCATGCAGCGTCTGTCGCACGGCTCAGCTCTGCGGTGGTGGACCTGAAAACAGCCACAGACGCGGAATAACTGGCTGGGCGTGGCTGTGTGCCAATAAAACTTTATTTATAGACCTTGACATTTGCATTTCCTATAATTTTTATGAAATTTTGCCACGGGAGGCTATTATTTGGGGTTCCCCCAATTTTGTCAACCATTTAAAAATCTGAAGCCCCTTCTTCATGCATGGACTGGACCAACACAGGTGGCAGGCAGGGCTGGCCCTGGACAGCGGTTTGCCAGCTTCAGATCTGAAGGGAAGGGTCAGGAGAGGTGGCTCCGTGAGTTACCGAATTGCTCGGTGCCTTGGTTTCCCCACATGGGAGTGCCCACCCCAGTGCACCCCAGCCCTCACCAGCCCCCTTGTGCTGAGCTCTGGGAGGGCAGCACCGGGCTTGGGACAGACCTCCGGGGACCACCCCCGCCGACCCCTGGTGCCCCTGCGAGCAGGTTGCTGGGAAATGGAATCCAAAGCCAGGAGGGCCATAGCGGGTGATGCGTGGGCCCAGAAGGGCCGGGTTCACACGCTGCCCCTGTTCTCCTCTCGGCTCCCGTAGGAACCTGCGCAAGGGGACCAGCGGCCTGGCCGACGAGATCAACTTCGAGGATTTCCTGACCATCATGTCCTACTTCCGGCCCATCGACACCACCATGGACGAGGAGCAGGTGCAGCTGTGCCGCAAAGAGAAGTTGAGATGTGCGTGCACGTGGGGGCGGGTTGTGTCTCGCAGGTCCCACCGCACCCCTGCAGCCAGCGGGAGGTGGGGGGGAGGCGAGTGTGGAGGGGAAGGCCAGGGGACGCCCACCCGCATCTTTTGGGCGCTCAGTCTCAGTTGACGACACCCACAGAGGCCCCCAGGGGGTGTTTCTCCCCCAGGTTGGGCCGTGGCGGCTGAGGCTCTCGGGGGATGTGAAAAGAGCAAGGCCCTTGGTTCAGACAGACCTGGGCCCTTCCGCCAAGCAGCCGTGTCACCCTGAACCGGGACACAGGACGCTGATGGTGAACACACGCGGGTTCTGAGGCTCAGGGAACTCACCCAGGTGCTAAGGGCGCTGCCTGGTCCCTGGGCTCCAGAGCCTGCTTGGTTGTGATCGGGCTGGCCAGCAGCACGGGGTCCCGGGGTGGCCTGTGTCACGTGTCCCTCCCCCGTGTGGACTTTCCCAGGACTCCTGACGTCCCGCTGTAGGCCACCCGAGGCTCAGCCCTGTTAGCGGAAACAAGTAAACATGGGGACTTGGCCGTATTTAGCTCTGGAATGCGTACGTGAGGGCTGGTGGGAACCGCCAGGGCTGGGGGCCCCCGAGTGGCCCCCCTCTGGTGCTCTGGACCAGTAGGGAAGCCCGGTGTCGGCCCAGTGTCCCACCTGCTCTGAAGGCCAGGTCAGAGGTCGTGGGGGCCCCGGTTTCCCTTCCCTTAACAGGGCAGCCGTAGGCAAACCCACTAACTTCTCTGAGCTTGCAGAGTACAGTCTGTGAAATGGGCTCAGGGCAGCCTCGCCTCATGGGGTCACATGCAGATGAGACGTAAAGATGTTTGCTGCACGTTGCCCGGGGTGTCCAGTTGGTGCCAGATCAGTGCTAGCACAGGGACTTGGGGAGCTGCAGGCTGAGTTGGTGGGGCTGAGGGGCTGCCTCCCCCTCGGCTCCTGGCCTCTGCTGGGCTGCCGGGTGCATAGAGGAACAAAGCAAATGACACAAAGTGGACTAACGAGAGGAGAGGAGGTTCTGGTGTCCCAGCCCGTGCCCATGGGGGCCGGCTCAGACCAGCCAGGGGCCGGGGTATTGGCAGTACGGCCCATGACCCGCCGATGGTAGCTGCCTGCTTGGGTCTCTGAGGAATGATGATTAAAAAAAAAAAAAAAATGTTTTTTAAGATTTTATTTATTTGACAGAGCACAGCAAGAGAGGGAACACAAGCAGGGGGAAAGTGGGAGAGGGAGAAGCAGGTCTCCCGTGGAGCAGGAAGCCGGACATGGGGCTCAACCCCAGGACCCCGGGACCATGACCCAAGCCAAAGGCAGATGCCCAACGACTGAGCCACCCAAGCACCCCCCAATCTTTTTTTTTTTTTTTAAAGATTTTATTTATTTATTTGACAGATCACAAGTAGGCAGAGAGGCAGGCAGAGAGAGAAGGGAGGAAGCAGGCTCCCCGCTGAGCAGAGAGCCCTATGCGGGGCTCGATCCCAGGACTCTGGGATCATGACCTGAGCCGAAGGCAGCAGCTTTAACCCACTGAGCCACCCAGGCGCCCCTCCCCCCAATCTTATTTTTAAGTAATCTCTCTACACAACACGAGGCTCAGACTTACCACCCCAAGAACAAGAGTCCCACACTCTTGTGACCGAGCCAGCCAGCACCCCAAGGAATGAGACTTTGAAATAACTTCGATCTGTCCGTCAGTTTGTGCTCAGCGTGTGCAGGGATCTCCAGTCCTGACCCGCCAGTCTGGGCAACACCTTGAAGTAGGTGCTGCTGTTGTTCTTCCCATTTGACAGATGGGAAAGCTGAGGCTCAGAGAAGTTAGGTCACTTGCCCAAGGTCACCCAGCAGGAAATAGACAGTCTGGGCCCACGGCTTTTGCCCTTGATCCCTGCGGTGGCCACATTGGGGGTCGTTGTGGATGTCTTTTGCTCATTTTGAGGTGTATTTCCGAGCAGGAGGGTTGGGCAAGCAGGGGGACGTGGGCCTCCCCTCCCTGCTCGTCTGACCGAGCCCCCCTTTCTCTCTCTCCCCTGCCGCCCCCAGTTCTGTTCCACATGTATGACTCGGACAGCGATGGCCGCATCACCCTGGAAGAGTATCGAAATGTAAAGTATGCTCCTCGGCCCGCAGGCCAGGGCTCCTGGCCCTCCCCGCCCTGAGGCCCGGACGGAGCCCCGAGGTCACCGTGTGTCTGCCTCGCCCGGCAGGTGGTGGAGGAGCTGCTCTCCGGGAACCCACACATCGAGAAGGAGTCGGCCCGCTCCATCGCTGACGGGGCCATGATGGAGGCAGCCAGCGTGTGCGTGGGGCAGATGGTGAGCCGCGTCCCAAACCCCCGAGCCCTTCTCCCCGACCAGCCTCTGCCCCGCCTTGCCCGGCTTGCTTCTGGAAGGTCCCGCAGGGAGACCCCCAGCACTGTCGCCTCCCCCCCAGCCTCAGGTTGTCAGCTCGTCAGACCGTTGTTCATCTACAAGTGGCTGGGAGGGGATTCCTGGCCTTGAGACGGACGGGGTCAGCAGGGGGTCCCCTCTGGGGTCCTTCATCTGGGACCCTGGTGTGGAGCTGGGAGTGGGGATGTGTGTCAACGAGACTCAGCCTCAGGGCTGGCACCTGTGGAGGGGAGTCCCCCACTGGCCCCAGAAGAGATGTGGGGCCAGAGGCAGGTGTGGCCACGGAGGCATCACGTCGCTGCCGAGGGCTGAGCATCGGGGTCTCTGCACGGGGGCTGGGGGCCCCTGGAGGCTTGTTGGGGTCGTGCTGGGGTCGAGACGGCTGGGGCATGTCTCAGGACTGTGCCGGGCCGGTTAGCGCAGGGCTGCATCACCTGGCGCTGGTGACACGTGGGGCAGGACAGCCATCGGTGGGGGGACCATCCTGTTCAGCCGAGTTCCTGGCCTCCACCCACTGGATGCCAGTCCCTCCCTCCCAGTTGTGACAGCTAAGAACATCTGCAGATATGGCCAGATGTCCCTGGTGGGGGGATGGGATCGTCCCCAGTGAAGGACCATAAACTAGAGGGGCACCGATGTAGATGGTCTGCAGGGTGACTGAGCGGGGCGACTGGCATGCACGTGCTGCGTGGTGGGGCAGGTGGAGGCACCTGCAGCTATGCCCCAGGCAGGCCAGGCGCCCCCGACGCTCCTGTCCCCGAGGGTGGCTGCACGGCCTGTGCACACCTCATTCCATAGATTTGTCGTCTCACGTTAGCCTGAGGACGTAAAGAACTTTCTGGAATTCGGGGGCAGCCCTCTTTACTATGCCTGGTGGACTTGCTCTTGGAGGGCTGGGTGTAGCCCGGCTAGCCCCTGACACGGTGGCTTTGAGCCCCAGGACCCCGAGGGCAGGCACCTGACCATCTCTGTGACTTTGTTCGCTGAGGGTTTTGGCTGGTCCCACGGAGGCCGTCAGCTCTTCACACCAGTGTGTTACGTGGCCCCAGACACCTCCCCAGCCTGAGTGGAGGGGCGTCTTCCTGCCAGAGCTGGCTCTTTGTGCCCCACGCCCACTGTTGAGGGGACTGGCAGGCCCGGGCCTGCTCCCAGGGGCAGGGGCTGCGGTCACTGTACTGGGCTGTGTTTTCTCTGCTTCTCAGACCTGGGGCGGGCAGGCTTCTGGCTTCAGTGAAACCGCCCCACTCAGCAAATTAACTGCGGCAGAGAGGGCTGGTGACCTCAGCGGGGCGCGCAGGGATCCCCTGCCGTGTCGTCGAGCCAAACTCCCATTTGATTTAATTACACTCTCCTCCTTTAAACGGCTCCCCGTCCCACTCCAGTTTCCATTGGTGACAGTTTTCTTAATTTGCCGTAGTAAACTCGCCGGCAGCTGGCAGCTGCGGATCTGCATAAAATTCGCACAACCTCAGAAGCGGGGGCATCGCTGAGCCCAGGCCTTCTCCCTGGGGGTGCATCCCGAGCGCCTTTCTTGATTTACGGGTCCTCTGGGTGCTTTTCAAATATTCTCTCCTGCAAACGTTGGCCGGTCACACAGAGGAGCCGTGTGCGCTCATATCTGCATGCAGGACCGGGACGGGCCTCGCGGCTGGGTTGCACGCAGGCGGCCCCCGGGGACGCTCAGTGGCCCTGCCCGCACCGCCCGCCCCGGACCGAAGCTCCATCAGCTGCGTTCCTGGCCTTCCTGAGCCAGCCGTTGACTGGAGCCGTGCTGGCTTTCCAGAGCGTTCACCCCGGAAGCTCCTGTGGCTTGGGGGTGTGGGGGGCTGCTAGGCTGGGGTCTCCGCTGGGGGCTTCCCCGGCCCTCCCTCCGCCGGTGCCCTGCATTCGGGGCTATGGAAACTTCTTTCTCATTAGCTCTCCTCTACTGCTGTCTCTCTGGAGGCATCCCGGGTCCCCAGGGTCCCCACCACTCCCCGTGTGCCTGGGCAGGAAGGGCAGGGAGCCCCAGGGAGGGCAGGCCCCGGCATTTGAGAACCGGTCACATTTATAAAATTTATAACGTATCACGTATCACGTAGATACGTTTTCTGTATGAAAAACAAGTGTTTGGAAACCACAAAGGGTGAGGAATCCGGTCAGGCTCTTGGAGCCTCCCAGCTGGATGGGGGGCCTGGCTTCATGCGCCTCAGTGGTCTTCTCTGTAAAATGGGAGCAAGGACGGGACCCGCGTGGCAGGTGCTCAGGGCGCCTGCTGTTTGCTTAGACAGACACCAGGACAACGCCGGAAAGGTGTACGATCTCTGTGCCCTGCTCCCTCCGGGGAACCGCCCTCGTGGGGTTGTTTCCCGACATACACCAACGTGGACGTGTATATCTTTTATTTCTGATTTACACAAAATGGAATTGAACAGACCCTTTCTCCTCTTCTCTGTGCTGACCTCCCCACCTCCACGGGCCGGACAATGGCAGACGGTGTCTGGTTAGCCGTATGGGACCAGACTGGCCTGGGTTCACGGACCTGCCGCCATCTTTCTGCTCGGTTTTTCCCACTCTGTATCTCAGAGACTTTTCTGTACCCGCACGTAGAGATCGACCCCTTCTTAGTGGCTGTTTAGTACTCAACAGCACAGATGCCCAGGATTTATTTAGCTGGTCTCCTGAGGATGGACACGGATGGCGGCTGGGCGGTCCCTGTCACAAAGGGTGTTGCAGGCCGGGGTGAGGTTTGGGGAGGCTTGGCTGTGCCAGAGCCTGAGATAGCAGAAGGGGCAGGAGCCCCACCTCTGGCCTCATGAGGTCTGTGTGTGCCCAGAGGGGGGACAGACGCACATGGAGACTGGCACTGACCATGACTGGCTGGGGGAGAGGCCCCGCAGGTGACCCTTATCACGGTGACTCACCGGGCACGAGGGTTGGGCTGCAGAAGCCAGCCCTCCCCCCCAACCCCTGCCCCAGTGGTCTGTGAGCTCACAGGGTCAGTGCGGGTGCAGTGGGGCAGGGCCAGGAAATGGCAGGAGGTGTGTCCATTGGTGGCTGAGGGGGAAGGGGGTCCATGCCTCTATGCCCCGCTCTTTCTCGACACCCTCATCCACCGGGTCTCCCCTGGGGGGCTCGGGCGGGTCCCCAGTTAGCCCGCACCCTCCTTCTGTTGTGTTGTTATGCCAATGAAGGGGACCTCGGAGTTCAGGGTGATGGCCTCAAGCCGGAGGCAGCAGTCCGGAGGAACCCCCTTCTTCTCTTGATTAAAGGGGCCTTGGCGTCTGTGTCCTGGGGCGGGGGGGTCTCCTGGTGGAAACCGCTCACTCTGCATGTGCTCTGTCCCCAGGAGCCTGACCAGGTGTATGAGGGGATCACCTTTGACGACTTCCTGAAGGTGGGTGTCTAGGAGGAGCGGTGGGGCTCGAGGGAGTGCCCACTGGTTAGGAGGAGACCCGCTTCTCTGTGGAAAGTGGTCATGCCTGGGCGTGACCTTTAAAGCTCGGGCTTTACTTGATTTTATGGGGAGAGTCCTCTTCACCTGCGGTCGGGGCACCTGAAGTAGAACAGAAGAGCTCCAGCCAAACCTGTCTCTCCCCGACGAGTCCCCGGCCCCCTTTGTCAGAAGCCTCGCTGCTGACAGTTGGAACCAGGTTCTGGAGTGTTCTGTGCCTGTAAGAGAACTAGCTTTTCCCAGAAGCACACCGTGTGGGATTCTCCTGTGCCTCGGAGAAGGTGCCTTGGATGTAGCTGCCCACCCTCCCAGCCCCCACGGGGGGATACCCAGCCTCTGCCGTCACAGATGTGCTCCGAGCTTGGGAAGCAGGACCCCTCACTGCTCTGATGGGTATAGACCCAGCGGAGGGAGATGAGCCTGTTGCGCCCTCTGCCTGGCTCTGAGTACCCTGACAGGGGGTTGTTCTGGAATTTGAGGAAGGAAAGGAAGTCAGGGAACGGGACCCAGAGGCTCTGGCCCAGGGCACTGTGGCAGCCACTGACCAGCCCGAGGGAAGGGACAGGCCCGGGCCTGGAGCCAGGCCAGGACTTGGGTGGTCACAGCCCCAGGGAGCCCAGGGCAGCTCAGATGGGCGCTCCTCCCAGGCGGCACAGCTCACCTGGCCAGCAGCAGCGCGCTCTGCAGAGGAGGCGGCAGGCAACACAAGCTTCTGAGCCCCGGTGTGCAGCCTCCTTTCCTGCACACCAGGGCTGGGCGGGTTCTTCCCCAGAAGGCTTCCCCTGTCTGCCACCCCCATGCCTCCGCTGCTCCCCAAGCCCACCCCACACCAAGGAGGCCTTTCCCGATCAGCTGGCCCTTGCACTCCCCTGAGCCTCACCAGTGCCCCTGTTGCCACCCGGCATTTAGCAGGAAACACCCTGGGTGCCCAGCTAGCTTGACTGGGAATGACGCCTGGAGCTGTTCCCAGGGAGCCAGGTCTGATCGCTCTGCACGCTCGCCAGACCCCACCACACCCAGAACAGGTGCAGGAGACCACAAAGCTGCTGGGGCATGGTGGGTGTGTGACAGTGGCCAGAACGGCAGCTAGGCCTCCCCGCAACCCGGGTGCTGACAGGGCTCTGACTGCAGCCTGCCTACAGCCTGGTGACCGTCCCCAGGGATGCTGCAGGTGACAGCCCGAGAGAGTTTGCACCTCTCACACGAGCAGGGGGACCAGTCACGCCCACTGCCGCATCCGGCCCTTTTTCAATGTGTGGCCCCCGAGGGCCAAGGAGCTGGCAAGTGCAGTCCTGAGAGTGGGGGGCGGGCTGGCTCTGTAGTGTGGCAGATGGGATCGGATGGCCGAGGGATCCCCCGGAGCCCTGGCCAGGATGGACTGTAATGGCAGAACCAGGACCAGGTAGGTATGTGACAGTGGACATCTGTGGGCAGAGATGACCCTTCCCAGGGAAAAGCTTGCCTCCGTAGAACAGGGTGACCTATCCCAGGGAAGCTATAAAGACCAAATTGCTGTGACCTTTTAATGAAGGAAGGTGGCTTAATAAAACTTGGCAGCTGCACAGTGCTTAACAGCTTCCAGAACGTTCCTACGGATGATTGCATCTGAGCCCCCGGCGTTGCGTGACTTACGTGGGCAGCGCGGGTGGGGGTCTCGGCATTGTACTGATGAAGAGGAGGTTTAGTGGGGTTAAAGAATTTGCATGAAAATCGTGGAGCCCAAAGTGGGGTGGGTGGGATTGAAATGCCTTGGAGCTAAGAGCTTGGATTCCGTACTTAATAATAACTTGCTGTGACAATTATCAGAAAGGATCCAAATGTCAGAGCCAAATTAACCCGCAGAAAGGCAGATGGAAGTTTCTCTTGTCTGTTAGCTCACAGTCTTGAGAGCAGCCCTCTGGTTTTCACCTGCCCTGGTGGCGGGGCGGGCAGGTGGGACCGGGGCGGGGACCTGGGCGGTGGCGGGGACACGTGCTCATGCTGCTCTGTCCATTGCAGATCTGGCAGGGGATAGACATCGAGACCAAGATGCACGTGCGCTTCCTTAACATGGAAACCATCGCCCTTTGCCACTGACCCGCCTGCCCCCCCAGAGGCCGCACTGTGCCCACAGCCTCCCGTGGGGCCCGAGGCCGCAGGGCTGCTTCTGCCACGGCTCGTGTAAATAGCCCCCACTTCTCCGCTGTCTTGTTTTCCCGAGGGTGTGGTACCTGGGACCTCGCTGTTTTTATCTCTAATAAAAAAGAAAACGGTTGGTTTGTTAATGAACGTGGCTCCTGTCTGGTCCCCACGGCCACTTGGTGGCACGAGGCTGAACGTGAGCAGACAGTGGCTAATTTCCAAAGGCTGGTTTGGCAGAGCGGAGGTTTTTTCCTCGCGTTCCCTGATTATATTTGGGTGAAGGGGTCGCTCTTTTCGCCGCACGAGTGCTGGGCAGTCGAGGGAGGCAGGCTGCTCCCTGCTCTCTAGTGGCTGGGACTCAGGTTGTGACCGAGTGTCCGGCCTGGAGGAGAGGACGAGGGGGACCCGCGGTGACACGCCTGAGCCCGCCGATGCTACCGGGAGTGCTGGACTTGAGGCCTGGCTGCTGACGCCCTGCTGGGCCCAGCATGGGGCTGCCCCCAGTGGTGGTGGCAGCAGGGCAGGTGAGTGTCCCAGGGGAGGGGCTCCAACAGCTCCACAGTCACCTGTCATGCGGGGGGGGGAGGGCGGGGGGGATGGGTTATGCTGGGGCAGGGAAATGAAGGTTGTCCATCTGGTTGGTGGCTGTGACCGGTGGGTCAGCAGAGGCCAGGCTTGGGCTGAATGCTCGGAGTCGACGTTCAGAGTGGCTGTGGTCACTGTGGTCACTCACCGCTAGTGGTGTTCCAGGCCTCCTTGCTCGGTTCCTCCCATCCACACTCACTGGGAGGTTCCTTTCTAGCCTCCCAAGAAGGTTCTGGTAAGCGACAACCACGGCTGTTGGCATTCTGCGTTCCCATCGCTTTGTTACCAGTGTGCTTCATCTCAGACCTGGGCGTCGGGGTTCAGAACGTGAAAGGCGCAGGAGGGCACCCCACGTGGTCCTGGTCCTGGGCCCGCCAGGCCCTGGCTTGCCCTTCCCGGAGGCACTCAGGCCAGCCCGCTTCCTCGACATCTTTCTGGGGCTGTTTGTGTGGACACAGGTGACTGGAGTGCTGAGGACAAGCTTCACGTCGTCCTTCGAGGGAGAAGGTGAAACGGAGCAGCGAGATGGGTGGCAGGGGGAGCGTGGCCGAGTGCGGGGCGGATGTGCGAGGCTGCTGCCCCTTGGCGGGGGCGGTTTCGCCAACGCTCCTCATGGAGGACCTTGGGGGCGAGAGCGGACCCTTGCTGGTGTCCCGTTGGTAGTCGGCGCCTAGGACTGACCCCCCCGGGGCCCAGGGCCTGAGGGCTGCGGGCCTCCACGCCCCCGGGTCAGGGTGGACGGCTGTCAGGCAGCGCGGCCCCTTTGTGAGAAGCAGAGGGCGGTGTGAAGTCACTTCCAGAACTCTGCTGCTAGGACGAGCGCTTCCTCAGCCAGTGTTTTGACATTTCCAAAGCGGTAGGTGGGGGGCGACGGCAGAGGCCTCGGCTTCCTCCCCTCCAGGTGCCAGCCATCTGGCGGGCCGCTGAACTGGGAAGGAGCCAGCCAGGCAGTTTCCTGGAGTGGGAGCGGGACACAGTGGGCCTCGCTGCGGCCCCTGCCTTCTTGGGCGGCTCAGAACTGCCCCGCTCACGCCCTCGGTTTCCCCGCTGCCAGGGGATAGACTCTAGCATTGCTGGGATAGGCTGGTACGTGGAATCCGGAGCTCTCCCAGCAGTATCTCTGCTGGGGAAGGCCCCTGCAGCCTGGACGAGGCCGCCTTCTCCCCTTCCCCACCCCCAAGCAGGTGGGACTCACCTTGACTTTGAGCTGCAGGACGGCTGGCACGGCCACTGTACGCCTGCATCTTCTGGGACTGTCCCAGTTTGCTGCAATGTCGTGTTTCTCCACAAAGGTAGCTCACTAATGGAAAGTGTTTTTATAAATAATGTTTCATCAGCCCCCGTGCTCTGGGTTTTAGTTTGGGAGAAGCAGCCACTCAGGGCCTATAGACCACTGAGGGCCACAGCTTACCTAAGCAGCTAATTAAAATGAGAGTCATTCACCATGGGCCCGGTCTGGGCTGCTCCAAAGAAGGCTCGGTTGGTCCCAGTCACCGAGGTTGTGCTCTGAGGCAGGGGTAGGGCCGATTTCCATCAGAGGGTGGCCTGCAGCGTTGTCTGAGAGCCTGCCCGCCGGCTCCCAGCGAGCCAAGAGCATGAGGTGGTGGTTTTGCTTGTTCGGTCCTTTGGGGGAATGATCAGGGTTGCTGTCAGTTGGTGCAGACCTGCTTCTAGAAAGGGCAGGTTAATTCCCCGCAGTCTAGCAGGGAAGTTGCCGCTGCAGGCACAGGGGACAGGTCTCAGGACGGCCATTGGGGCTGTGTGGTCCGTGCAGAGGAAGGAGGTAGGAGACTCAGAAACTGTACCTGTTATCTGCTGGGCCAGCGAGGGTGCCCGGGAGGGGCTTTCTGGCTGCCCAGCACCCCCTGCCGGTCCCGGGGCACTCGGTGGGGCAACTCACCTGAACTGAGTGTTGTGCGTCTTGGAATTTGTTCTGAAACAGGCAGGTTGGTGAGTCAGTGGGAGCACTTGTTGAACAGGCCTCCGTGCATCAGGAATGACACCAGCAGCTCAGAGGAAAGGGGCAGAAATCAGTGCTAAGTCAGATATTTGAGGGAAGTGTGGTCGTGCTTGGAGGGCATCGGGCTGTGGGTGGAGACCGAGCTTGGGGAGGGCACGTGTGCGTGTCAGCGCTCAGGTCGCACACGGGGCCGGTCTCCTGCCGCTGCTTCATCAAGGCGGAGAAGTTCCTGGATCTCAGCTTTTGGTTGTTAAAAGAATCTGGCAGTTTGACGTGAATGCTTTGGTTTGGTAGGCTCCCCAAAGGGCTGTGCCATGGAAATCTGATAGGCGAGGCTCGCGGGACACATCCTGCAGCTGTGTTAAACGTAAATTATGGGTAAGGGAATAACGTACGATCATAACAGCTTCTACTTCTGGCCGAGCACCCTCTTGCTGGACTTGAACAAAACAACTCCATTCTTCTCTGGTCCAAGGGACTAGAAAGTCTGTGCTCTGCTCATGGGGGGCGGGGCACCTGTGCACCTGCCCCTGCCCCGCCACCTGCCTGCTGAGGCTAAGCCGTAGCGCCAGGAATGGCAGTGACTTCCGTGGGCTGACAGAGTTAAAAATACAAGTCATCTTGGCAAGGGTTTTGCAAACACCTGCTTTGCAAGCTGTCCTCCCACACGGTGACCTTGGGAAGGCCTTGGAGAGAGGAGCTGGAGGAGCCAGGTTTTGTTTTTGTTTTTTGGTTTTGTTTTTTAACCACGACTTCCCAGGGCATCCCACTGCCTTTGTCTTTGGGCTCTTCCGGAATCGGGAGGCAAGTGCCAGCCGAGGTTCAGGGGCAGATGACCTTGGCCCTGTGGTGGCTGTTCCTCCCTCTCATCCAACCAAATCAGCAAGGGACCAGCCACCTCCCTCTTCAGCCCCAGAGCAGCAGTCAGGGCGAGGGAGATGCTGAGCAGCAGCTTCTGACCCCTCTCTTAGCAGGGGGGACGGGGCAGCGTCCGTCCCGGCAGTGGGCAGGGGAAGGAAAGAAGCACCAGGCTCAGCTCTCGGTGCTGCGCGGAGCAGGAGCATTCCCTGCCTCCCTAGGCGCCAAGCCGGGGTGGAAAGGCCACTGCCTGAAGCCCGCAGTGAGCATCGGAGGTTGAAAGCCTGCCCTGCCTGGTGCCTGCCGGAGCCCAGCAACAGGGAAGCCGCCACCACGCGGCAGAGGCAGCCCCGGCCAGACCAAGGCCAGATGCTCCTGGACACCGCAGCTGCTGCCTGAAGCAGAGGCCCTGAATGGGAAGGCAGGACGCCGCCTGTTGCAGCCCATGGACACGGACCTGCCCGAAGGCTGTGCCCACACGAGGGGAAGCCATTGCTCGTCCACGGCGGCCAGAGTCCGTCTGCAGTAAGTTGGTGTTTGTCACGTAAATGCAGAGGGGAAAGCGCCATCTGCCTGAACGTGGGGCCTCTAATCTGAAGTGGGGTGCTGGGGTGGAGGACCTCCTCTTGGGGTCATTGTGAGCCAGGGACCAGTTCTCTCCCAGGGAAGGTGATGCCATCCCCCAGAGTACCT
The DNA here is from genome assembly GCF_963455335.1 of Martes martes. Classification (NCBI taxonomy): domain Eukaryota; kingdom Metazoa; phylum Chordata; class Mammalia; order Carnivora; family Mustelidae; genus Martes; species Martes martes. Next base: position 79,970,132 of record NC_137901.1, read on the forward strand.
TGTGAACCATTGCGAACACAAGGCAGCTCGTGGCTTGGCTTAAAAACCACAAGCGAGTGGCAGAGAGGAAATTCTCTGGGGTGGGGTGGGGGGTCCGCAGTCCCCTTGGAGAATCTAATGAAAGCCAACCTGACTTCCCAGAGAATGTTCTTGTGTCCAACTTCACATCTAATTTTGTGGGTTTCTTGGAATCCGGGCTGGGAACCCCTGGAAGCCGTGGTTCTGGGTGGTTCGACTCCACCGTGGCCTGTGAAACAAGGCGGCCCGGCCAGCTGGGCCCTCCAGGGGTGGGGCAGAGCAGGTACCGTGGTGGTGGGGGGTGTCGGTCACGGGGACACCTGGCCAGGGTGACCAGTAATTGAGCAAGAAACAGATTTTTAAAATTTATTAGAACCCACAGACATACATTTTATAAAGTACAAGCAGAAGGCAGATGACATTGTAAGACGCAAAAGCTCCGGTGTTGGGCCCTCTGGCTCCCCCAGTGACACGGGAGTTTCTTCTCTCTTTAGGGGAGACGGAGGGGGGTGAGTCGGAGCAGCAGCAGAGCTACGGAAGGAGAGGAAGTGATACGTCTGCTCACTCCGAACTTGTGAAGAAACCCTCAGACTAGCCAACGGGGATAAAGGTAAGGTGGGATGAGGGGAAGGAGTGGTCGGGGCCCAGAGGTTTTAAGTCACTGGGTAATGTTGATTTCTAGAGGAACTCTGGTCCTTTCCGCACCTTCCAGGGTGTAAAGTTTGCAGCAGAAAACACTGCCTGAGATTGAGTTTGGATCTGATAAGCCCTCCTTCACAAGACCGGGCAATGTTCCTTAAGGGAGGCTATTGGTTTTTTAAAAGTATTTAAGAGCAAGAGTGAGAGCACGGTGGGGTAAAGCACAGAGAGAGAAGCAGACTCCCCACTGAGCAGGGAGCCCCATGAGGGGCTCGACCCTAGGACCCTGGGATCATAACCTGACCTGAAGGCAGACGCTTCACTGAATGAGTCACTCAGGTGCCCTCTTAAGGGAGATGTTATAAACAGGTTGGGGAGGAAAGAAAACCCCCATAATTGTGACATTTTACATTGGACTAGCTGTTGGCTGTGAATGACAATAGTTTAAAACTAGTTTTGGTGAAATTTTCTGGGTTCCCAGTGACCTTTCATGGCTGCAAAGCTGGGGCAGGAGAACGCGTCTGTAGAATGAGGGGTGGAATCGAACTGGCAGGGCCTTTTGAAAGAAAAATGTGTCTTTCTTAGCAGTCCAGTCGCACGAAGGCTACGAGAGATGAAAACCTTACAGAGTGAGGTCATGAGGGGGTCAGAGCACCACATGACAACAGGAGTCAATAAAATGCTTGTCTGCTAAGTGCAGACCAGCTTTATTTAGGAAGTAATTTGGCTGAAAGGAAGCAGAAGGCTGTCTGAAAGCAAGCGTTGCTCTGGGGCCTCAGGGATGATTTCCAGGTGTGACTCTCTGGGCCCAATGTCCTGTCAAGTTGCACAGAGGTTTGTAATGATGGAATATCAATCTGAAAATACTTCCAAAACCTCACAGCATTTCCCAGTTTTATCCACGGGGGTCCAGTAGGAGAGCTTCGTTCTTCTCTCGGATTCGTGTGAGCAGATCGTCCCCACCCTGGAAATCTGTGTGCGTTAAGTACCTCCTTTTCGGTTTTTCACAGCCCCTTGTGGTTTTTTGTATCAAGAGTTGTCTAGTTTAGGGGTGCCTGCGTGGCTCAGTCGGTTGAGCGTCCTGCTCTTGGGGTTGTGGGACTGAGCCCTGTGCTGGGTTCTGTGCTCCGCAGGGAGTCTGCTTAGGATTTTCCCGCTTGCCCCTTTGCTCCCTAAAAAAAAAGGTTTATTTTGGCTTTCCAAAAAAGCTGGTCCAGCGTAAAATGGGCAGGCATAGGGTTTAACTTTGTGATTTGTTGGTAACCCTTCTTTCATTCCTTCCCTTGGGGTCACTATTTGAGGTGACAGCTAGCCATTTATCTACTTTCTATTCAAGCCCTGCTTCTCTTTGTCCATTCTGGCCTCACCCCTGGCGTTTTGACAGTCAGTGTTTCCATGGCCCAGAGGGTTCACATTTTCCATTTTTCTTTTTCACTTTGTTACCTCATTTTATTGCATTAGGGGGTCACTGACTTGGGCCTGGCTGGATCTTTGTGGAATCTGAGACTGCCTTTGTGATTTTTAGACAGCCGTTTTCTGTGCATGGTCTAGGGATATTTAAAAAAGCACAAAACTCTATTGGATCATACTTGGAAATTCTATTAAGTAAACCCTCTAAATCCTTCCATTTTTTTTTTTGTTGTTGTTGTTGTTTTGTTGATCTGTTGATCACGCACTAGAAGCATGGCCTTTCTCTTTGTAGTTCTGTCAGTTTTCGTTTTAGTGTTTTTAAGGGATATTAGTGGCCGCTGCTCAGAACAGTCTAAATCGAGAGTAATACGATGGTTTGCCCTCTTAGCCCTTTGGAAATGGAAGCGACGTGTCACCTGGAGGAGCTCCCCAGTGCCGCCCCGCTTTAGCCCAGTGGTTTAGGGGAAGAGCTTCTCCCCCAGCTCTCGCTCTTCCGTCCTAGGTGGAGGATGACTGTTTATGCAACAAATAGATAGAAAATAATCTACTTTGTACCACATGTTGTGGACACCCCAGTAAACAGTCCTTAATGCAGTAAGTGTATAAATATATAATTATAAATTGTGGTAAAAACTATAAAGACAGTACTGCTCGCCTAGGTTTACACGGGGTGGTGCTATGAAGGATCCCCCGGAATGAGTCCGTGATCTCCGAGCCCACACCCCAGGCCCCCCGAGAGGAAAGGGCTTGCACACTGGAGCAGGGCCCTGCACGGTAGTGCACAGACGACGGCGGGGGGGGGGGAACCCACATTGTAGCCAGGGGGGAGGGTCCCGGCTGGAAACAGGGTGACCAGAGTTGCGCGGCAAGCAGCAGATGGAGGAAGGGGGGTTGGTGGGTGGCACGCAGAGGCACAGTGTCCAGGGAGAGAAAACAGAGTCAATGCCACAGCCCCCGACCACCTCCAGCTTTCCATAGGCAGCTCGAGAAGCAAACTGGCCGTGGAGGAAAGCAGAGGCAGTGGAGGAACCTGTGGGTTAGACCAGTGCACCTGGTGCAAAGCTCCTCGGTAGTTTTTTAATTCATCTGCTTTGGTTCTTCCCATTTTCCCCTGCTCCCCGACGAGGTGCTCCCCTAACCATGGTCCTAGGGAAAGGCGAGCGCAAGGTCATAGTTGTAGCCCGGCATAGTGTCCGCGGACGCTCGGCAGATGGGCAGCGTGCTCTGGAAGGCCAGCCGGTCCACGGCAAACTCGTAGGCGTGGATCAGCCCACGGTGTCTAGAGGAAGCACACGGATTGCGAGTGCGTTAGCACACCCCCATCCCGGGCGTGCACCCCACCTGGGCCCGTGTTTCCGGTAACACCTGGGTCCCTCCAGCCCACGGGCCGTCAGACACTCAAGAATCCCCGGACTCGAGACAGGTCAGGAGGAGGGGACGGCGTGTGGGGAGGCCAGCGGTGGGGTGGCAGGTGGAAAGTGTCAGCATCAGGGAAGGCCAGGACACATCCCGAAAGACCCAGCTGGGTGGGGGGCTCCGGGGTCCAGACTGAGCACGAGGCCGGGGCTTGGCCACCTGCACTGGGAGTTCAGCCATAGCGGTGGTGGGTGCTCCCACCCCAGCCCCTGGGTGCCCCACACCATGTGCTATCCCGGGGGAGGCCCTCACAACACGAGCACTGCCGCATGGCCACGTGGGCTCACAGTTGCCGTGAGAACAGCCTGCCTGAGAGAAGACCCGGGCGGGATCCTCCTCCCAGAGTTGAACTACAGATGGTCTGCCCTGAACCCCTGCAGCCCCAGCCCGCTGACCTCCTGTGAGTGGTGAAGTTGTCCAGGTCTGTGTTGCGCACCACCCTCTCATAGGGCACGTTGGCCGTGATAAGGCTGTGGCTGTTGAAGGACAGGTGACGGACGGGGTGCCTGAAATATGATGGAGCGGGCCGTGAGAAAGGGAAATGCTCTGAAACTGGGCATCTCCCACGTTTAGAAGTTGTGCAGAAGAGATGCTAGAACTCTTTGCCAAGCTTCTGCCAGAGGACAAACCTGGGCCCCCAGAGGGGCAAAGTCTTGCCTTGCCTTACCCCTGCCCCCCATGCCCCCAGCTGACTACCCTGCAACATGGTGTTTCAGACGTCAAGGAGGTTAGCCACACATGGTAGAGAACAGCCCCATTTCTGGCTGGCCGGCCTTGGGTAAGTTCTCCAAGCCAGGCTCCCCAGCTGCAGGGTGTGGGGCTGAGTTCTAAAAGCCCCTCTCCTCCTAAGCTTGAGAGACCTACCACAGCTGCAGGTACTGTCAGGCTGCAGTGTTTTGCAACAATGGCTAGAAATTAATGTAGCAAAGGCTTTTGTTCATTCTAAAAGCTTTCATCCAGTGCCTCCTATGGTCACAGCACCAAGCCAGGAGACACAGGATATAAAAGATGTCTAATGCCTGCCAGTGAAGGATTCCTACCTAAGAATCGAACATTTGCATGAGAGACATTATAAGCCCCCAAGATGAGACACAGGATTTGGCACTGGGCTCTGGGCGGTAAAGGCCCATGAGCCAGGCCTTTCGGGAAGACAGAGCTGAGACAGAATCTGTGCAGGATCGGCAGGGGCTGCTCCTGGGATGGCTGAGGAGGTAGGGGGTGGGCGAGTAACAGGCTTCTCGGCTGGAACAGAACGTTCTCTTGAGAGTACTGAAGGTTCAGGGGGATCTGAGTCAGGCCCTGTCAGTCCAGGGCACCGGCTGGAAGACTTCACTAGGGGCCAGGGAGGTAGGTGGACAAGGGGAGCTGGCTGGAGATGGCAGGAGGAAATGGGGAGGGTGGCGGTGGAGGCTCCCACGCTCAACAGGACCAGAGGCTCAGCAGAACCAGACCAGCTGCGTGCCTGGGCAGGGGAGGACCTAATGTGCTCACAAGCTCTGGGCAGGAGACTGAAAGATGAGGCCCAGCAGTGTCCCGGGGGAACTGGGGACCTTGCCGGGACAAGCCACGAACTGGTTGTACATTTACCAATGAGTTAGGAAAATGAATGCTGGGACGGGGAAATTCTGAGGAAGGCCTGACCAACCCTAGCTTCACCCAAATGATGCCCTGGAGGAAACGTAGCTTTTCGGGGAGAGAAAAAGATCTGCTGGAGTGGCGGCCTAGTGCAGCAGCTGGACTTGCTGGAAAGTGGGAGAGGGGACGGTGGCAGTCCCCTGGGCCAGAGCTGCAAGGAGAGCTGCCTGACAAGGAGAGGGGGACAGGCTCCGTGAGGCAGCTATTTCTGGGAATGCCACCGCGGAGGAGTTTTAGTTGCCTTCTGGCACCACCTGGTGGCAAGTCCATGTGTCACCACAGAAAGCACAAAAAGGGATTACACGCCTGCTTGGCGAGTAAGGCAGGGCTGGACAAAGTCAAGCAGTGTGGACATCACCCGGGGCTCAAGTCTCATAAAAGCTGCTAAAAGCAGTGAGCACTAGCTCCCGAGGCTCTCCAAGAGGCAGCCAAGCCCTCTTTTAACCTTGCCTGCTTTTGCCCTGCCTTCTCTTATCCTGACTTGCGACGTGTATTTGCAGGTCTGGGCAACTGTAGATTTCTTCCTTTTATTCTCAGAGTCCACTTTCCAGGATACCGTGAGTGCCCCGTTACCTGGAGTGCACTTCCCACAGCTTCTGGCTCATCCGATAATCCCACACGGAGACCAGGCCTTCCTCGCCTCCGCTGACGATTTTCCAGTCATCCATCTGCACTGCGGAGACTCCCAGTTGGTGGGCAGAGAGCGACAGGGCGATTTTGTCAGTGCGGAGGTCGTGGATCCTCACCCTGGAAGGCCCAAGATGAGCACAGAGAAGGGAAAGGGGAGGTGAGTTAAAGCCCGAAAGAACACAGTCATCCTCAGGGGTTCTGGTCTGTGCACAACAATCTTGTGAAAACACAACATACAAAAACCCCTTTGTGGTCGCAAATATCTAAATATCAGCAGAGAAGTTTTATCCCTTTAGGCACACATCACAGGAGGCTCAGATGCACAAGGAATGAGCTCACTTACAGTGCCCGCAGCTCTACAGACAGAATGCCTTAAAAGCCCCTGGAACAAGATAGCTGCGAGAGAAATACCATGCTCTTTCTCTGCTCGACAGGAAGGACACCTGCCCTGAGCACGAGTCCACTCCGAGGGAAGGTGAGCGGGGCCTGGCATCTGACTGCGCAGCTGTCCCAGGTAAGTGTGGTGCCCAGCACACTGGTACTGCTGGCAGTCTAAGATTCTGTTAAGGGCAGGAGATAAACCAGCCACACTCATTTGCAACCCAGATCCTTACCCGGTTGGGAAATTAACACTTTTCTGGTATTTAACTCAACTCTGTAAGTTCATCACCCTCTTGTTGAAATTTGGAAAGGGGGGTGTCTATGGTTGACCATGGGGACACTGGTTGCCACTTATCTGAAGTCTCAAAACAATGACTTGCTTTGTCATAATCTGAATTCAAGAACCTCTTTAAAAACTACTCTTTACCTAAGTATATGCTGAATTTCCACATATGGACAAATCAGATAATGAGACAGAAATTTCTCATCCAGCAGAAATACCAACACAGTTCCGGAAATAAGACACACAGACAAAATTAAATGTGGCAAAATTTCAGTACAGGTGAATGTAACAGTCTCTGCGCTCTGAGTCAAAAATGAAAAGACCCTGCCAGCCGGGAGGGGAACTGGACAGACCTAATGCCAGCCTGTGAAATGTGGTCCCGACAGGCGGTGAGAAGAGATGATCCGAAACACATTCTGTGTCCTAAACTCAGTTTTGAGCATGCACACACAGACCTATTGTTTTTAGATTTCTAAGGAACATAAATTTGAACTGAAAATTCTATACCCAGTGTAGCTTCCAAGTTTAAATGCATAATTAAGATTTTTGTTTGTTTTCTTAACAGAAAAAGACCCCAAGTCAGCTACCTATGGATACTTTCTAGAAGAAAGGGATGTACCAAAATACTGGCAGAACACACAGGCCATGCGGAGACAAACGAAACAAGTGTGGCACCAGACCGCCGGCTTGAGACCGAACGCACTTGCTGAGTCTCGGGTACAGGCAGGATAAACCCACGTATTAACAGGAAGCACCCTGAATAGATCAGAAAGTAAAGCTGGACGCAGGCCAAAGAGGAAGGGTGTACTTCAGGACCAGAAGCTTTACAATGACAGAGGGCAGAGTTTAGCAAATATCTGGAAAAACTGCCTGGGAAAAACAAACAAAAAAATCCAACTTACATGGACCTGATTTTTGTAGATTTTAAGTAATTCTGTTTCTTGCATCATAATGCACTCAGGTTTAACCTGATTTTCTTAAGTCTCCAAATTTGAAGACCTAAGTGAAATAAGCCACTTTCTGGAGAAATAAGAATTACCCAAACTGACCCGCAAGGATCGCAAAGATAACAATGAGCAGACTGAGAAAGCTGTCAAGGGAGCAACAGTCCCGCAAACATGCTAAATGGGCCTGTCCTGGAGGGAGGAGCCCAGGGGCCAGGCACGCTGCTCCACGGCCAGCAAGGACGGAGGACAGATGTCCAGGTCCTTTGGTGAAGCCAACATTCTGTCCTCCCCAAAACTGATGATGAGAGCAGAGTATCAAAGACAATGCTAGATCGGTGTCAGTGCTCAGACTGGAACAAAATACAGAACTCCTCGAGGGTGTCCATTAATATACTTCAAGTTACTACAACAAACCATGGACTGCTGAAAAGAAATGTGATGAGATTTACCTTCTTTCTTTCTTTTTTTAAAGATTTTATTTATCTATTTGATAGATAGAGATCACAAATAGGCAGAGAGGCAGGGGCTGGGGGAAGCAGGTTCCTTGCTGAGCAGAGAGCCCAAGGTAGGACTCGATCCCAGGACCCTGAGATCATGACCTGAGCCAAAGGCAGAGGCTTAACTCACTGAGCCACCCAGATGCCCCTCTAAAGAAGGTTTTAAAAAACAATGGTCTGCTTTCACTAATACTTCACATTGTTTTTAAAATTAGGTACAATTTTTTAAAAATTAAAATTTTTTTTTAATTTTTTAAAAATTAGGCTTTTAAAATTAGGTATAGATACGAGAAAAAATGAGAAGTGGACAAGTTTATTAGAAATGACAGTTGAAGATAATTCAGTAATAACTTAGATCAAATGAAATTAATACGTCAAAATCAATAGCTATCTTAGGTACAAACAACCACTAGTTTTAAAAAATGTACCCAAAGAAAAGGTGCCACTTATAAAAGCAATTAGAGACAGTACCCTATAATAACTTTCTCAACTTTGAGCTCTTAAATTCTAGATGTCTCAAAGAGTTAAATATAATTAGCTACAAGAATATTCAGAATAGAGAAGACCCTTCAAAACAAAAAAACCTCAGAAGTCAAAAGGGAAAATACTGATAACTACAAAAGTGTTTAAAATTTTCCCACATGGGGAAAAAAATATCAAAATCAAGGCAAGCAATAAACTGGCGGAAATGTTTGCAACAGAGAACTGGCTAATTTTGTTTAAAAAAAGTCCTTCAAATTGAAAGTAAAGACTGGCAACCCAATATTACAGTAGAAAAGCTAAGAAAAAATAGTTCACGGGAAAATACTAATGGCTTTTAAACATGTGTGAGATGTTCATTTGGTAATGAGAGAAATTATGAACTAAAATTACAGTTGGATAGCACCTGTCACCTACCTACCTGACAAAGGTCAAGTTTGGTAGTAAACTCTGAGACCCTCCAGGCTGGGGAGCCTTGGGCAGTCAGGCACTTATGTATGCCTGATGTGAGCACACCCCTTTGGGGCATGATCTGGCAATAACCCAACAAACAATACACTTGATTTCTGACCTAGCAGCTTCAGTTCTAGGAATTTATCTAGGCTGTATCTAATATATGTCTACAAATATACACATGGGCATATAAGACCATTAGTTATAGCACTGTTAGTAGCAAAAGATAGGGTTTCTGTTTCAGACAACTTACTGACCCTCCCGCTGAAAATCGCTTAGTACTGCTGGATAAACAGCCTTTAAAACGCACTGCCGGGTTCCTAAAACAAGCGGCTGCCCCCCGGGGCCCAAGCTGGAAAGCAGCCTCGACAACCTGGGGTGGGGTGAGGCTGCTGGCAGGTGCCAACCTTAGGAACCGGTGGCAAGATGGTAAGACTTAGGCCTACCCAAAATAAATGGGGTGGGAAATGGGAGTCAAGACGTCTGCCTTTAAAAAAAAGAAGGGCGGCCTCATAAAACTTCTGGAAATGAAAACACCACTCCTGAAATTAAATTCAGAAGAATTTGTGGATTAGACAATAAATCTGAAAAATGACCTAAAACAGAGCACAGATAAAAAATGTGACTGAGGGGTTAAGAGACGCAAATGATAGAAGGGGACAGTTCACCCTATATCCAAAAGAAGTTCTAGAGGGAGAAACAGTATAGGGCAAGGAGGCAATATCCAAATAGTTAAGGGCTGGTATTTTTCTAGAATTCATGAAAGGCATGCATACTCCCACTCCAGAGCACTAATCAGAACGAGAATTTCGTATTTAAGTGTATCCTACTGAAGTGAGGAACACCAGAAACAATGTTCGCGGCACGGTTCAGGACCTCTGTCAGCTGCGAGCCAGTGATGGCAGCTCCGGGTGGCCGTCCAGCTGCCCCGGCGCCATCTTTGCAGGAGGCAGAGCGGGACAGGCCGACAGTCCCTAAGCCAACGCGCAACGTGAGGAGCGCTGGCCTGGTGGTGTGACAGGTGTGGGGGTGAAGAATCAATGTGTGTGTGCTGTGTGCGTACAGACACCCTCCAGAGAACGTGGACAGGCAGTCGTGGCTGAGAGGGACCAGGCTGCTCAGGAAGAGAAGTGCCCAGAAGCCTGGCTTCTCTGTGTACTTTTGAATTCAATTTTGAATGTGTGGGTTGCCTGTTCAAGTAAAGTTGAAAAATTTTAAGATTTTGGGGGTGCCTGGGTGGCTCAGTCAGTTAAGCATCCGACTTGGTTTCAGCTCAGGTGATGATCTCAGGGTCATGAGATCGAGCCCTGCTCCAAGCACTGGGTGTGGAGCCTGCTTAAGGTTCTCTCTCTCCCTCTCCTGCCCCTCGATGCCCCTCTCTCTTAAAAAAAAAAAAAAAAAAGGAAAAGAAAACTCTTAGTAAGATTCTGGAAGGACACACTTGAATTGGTAACAGCAGTTACCCTGGGGAGAGTGGCAATAGCAGAGTGAGGGGGATAAAGGCGCCCTTTCCTTCTAAGCGGAGACACGGCCATGTTGTTTCAGAAACAGGAACTCATTCATGATGGGGCACCCTGAGGTCTTCAGAGGTACCAGCCACGCTCTGTTTCTAAAGCTGGGGGGTAGATGCACAGGCCTTCTGTGACTAAACTGTACACACAGCTTACCTACACTCCTAGATGTATGCTTTGTTTCAAACAAAACTGGATTTGAGAAATATGTAGTCCTAGAACTCGGAGGAGAGATCCACTGGTTCTTCTGGGCCAGCACACAGAACCATCTAGGCCACGCTGTGCGCGGACGAGCTCTGACTCTGGCGGTGCAATCCTCCCTCCCCAGGGAGGGGTCGGGGGTTACAGACGCAGGGAGAGCAGGCAACAGGATTGGAAAAACAGGTCTCCCTCCCCACATTTAGAGCCACTGGAGGCACTGTACGAAGGGGAAGTGAGGAAAGGTATAAATGCTGGGAGAGGAGCGCCGCCCATAGGCTACAGATGCACTGCTCACTCAGGGCAACTTGGAAAGGGCGGGTGGGGAAGGAGGAAGATTCCGGCCCAAGTACTTTTCAGCACATATTTGGTTAATAAGGGCCTATTTTGCTGTGGTGATTTTCATAAAGAGCCCCTCTGTTGAATATTTATACTCCATAATTTACAGTTTGGCTGTTAGGGAGACAAAGGCAAACACAAATTTGGTCCAGAAGTTCAAAGTTTGCCATCTGTTTTCCTATTGTATTTAGATACCAGCATGGATGGCTCCAAACAAAATAAACAAATACACCAAAAGATACAGCGTTTGTGTATTTTACATCACTAAAGAAAACAAAACCGGGCCAAAAGAGACTTGAACTTCTACCCCAGGAAAAAAGGAAAAGCATTTATAGGACATCTCCTTAGAGAGGCATCACTCTGCTTTCTCGTCAACAGACAGAAATAGCACACCCCGCGGTGTGCGAAGTCCACACGAGCCATTCAAATCCACATTAAGAAACCGGTGTCTGCCTCGAGCATCTGACAGAGCGCCACCAACCTGAACCACATCCCTTGGCCAAGTGTGCAACCTCAGCACTCCAATCAGAGACTCAGTGCTGGGAAACAGGTAGCACGACAAATGGGCACAAAATCCTGCCAAGACAACGGACTCCAGGGCCAGAAAGAAGCCAATGGTAGATATTGTGAATTCCTATCTAGCAAGTATTTCATCAACTTTGCCCGTTGAAGAGAAAAATAATTGGTCCGAGAGCTGTAATTGTATTATGTTTAATATTCATGGTTGGGTTTGGAGGGCTGTTCCAACACTCCCTCTCTCCAGCCCCTCTCTAATGAAAATCACACCATAGGAGTCGGCGCTAGCCCGCCAATTAAAATAAAAGACACCAGAACCTTCCAAAGACTCCAGCAGAGGAGCATCCATCTGATGGGCAGGAAAACGTGCTGGAACTGAGAGGGAGGCACGCTCTGGTTGGTCCTGTGTTAAGAGCTTTGAATAACTTATTATAACACTTGCAGATGGAGCAAACACAACATTTCCGCCCCACTCACTCTCTCTCTGACAGCAGGCAGCAGCACACCCCAACTCCGTACTTGTCGGGGCCAGAAGGAAGCTCGGAGACTCTTTAACTGGGGGTCACCACTCAGGGCTCACCTCCCATTGGTTTGGATTAAATAGTCCCAAATGATAATAAGGCAAACTGTATTTGATGGCAAAGATAAAGCCTATTCAGGCTCTGGCTCGGCAGTTTCATTTAGAAGGACCTGACCTAAAGCTATATTTCTATCCAGAAAATAGAACAAATAAGAAAACATTAACATGGAGGCTTCTTTTTTAAAAGACCAAATTAATCAAGGTTTTGGGTTTGTTTTTTTTTTTTTTCCCAAGAAATCAATACACGATTCTGTTTTGTCCTGCTGAACCTGGGCTATTAGAGAATCTTAAATATAACCTTATATGCCAAAATCAATAAGCTTTATCTCTGTAGCACTTGACGGTGGCCTCTGGTAAGGATTCACTGTAAACAGCAACTAGAAGAACATAGTTATTTAAGTGGAATGACCCAGTTTAATTATCCAACTCCAGGCTCTGCTCCAAGCTCTGCATTTTAAAACTGTATCTCAGGTTTGGAGTTCTCTCTATATTGCCCATAAGAGTAGGAGGGCCCTTGGACTGATCATTCGACCTTTCTGGCTGTTTCCTCAGTGGGGCCAGCAATGGATGGCCTTGAAGAGCTCTGTGAACATCTTGTGATCCCCAGCAGGACAGCCCATGAAGCCATCTGTGGGCAATAATGGTGATGTATATCACCCACCCCCCCCCCACACACATAAGGCACAGGATCCCAAATTGGAAACATGGAAATACTTAGCTTACTTTAATATCCTTTTAGATTTTAAATTTTAATCAGATGACTATACCTCGATTAACAGCCCTATTTGACGGTTAATTGATTTTCAACAATGGTGCTGAACAGTTCAAAGGGCAAAGAATACTTTTCAACAGATAGTGCTGGACATCCACGCAAAAGAATGAGGTTGGGCTCCGCCTCACAACATACACAGAAACCAACTGTAACTGCACCGGGACCTCAGGGGAACAGTGAAAACTAGAAAAATTCTTTGAAGAAAACCTAAGAGTAAATCTTCGTGACCCTGGGCTAGGAATGGCCTCTTCAGTGTGATACCAGCAGCACTAGTGACAGAACAAAACAGATAAACTGAACTTCATCGAAATTTAAAACTTTTATGTGCTTCAAAAGACACCACCAAGACAATGAAGGGACAAACCACCAACTGGGGGAAAATGCTTACAAATCCCATCTGAGAAAGGATTGGTATCTGGAATCTATTAAAGACTCTGACAACTCAATAAATAAAAAAGACAAGTAGCCCAGCGAAAAAAACAGGCCAAGGATCTGAACAGACACTTATCCAACGAGGCCAAAAAGCACATGAAAGGAAGTTCACCATCACATTAGCCACCAGGAGCATGAAAATCAAACCCAGGATGAGCTGCCACTTCACACCCGTTATGCTATAATCAGAGACAAGAGCAAGGATGGGGGTGGGGGAAGGGGGAGGATGGACGAGGATGGGTGAGAACATGGAAAAATGAGAACCGTCACCCACTGCCAGTGGGAGAGGCACGTGGCGCAGCCACTTTTGGAAAGAGTCTAGAGTTCCTGAAAAGGTTCAACTTTGAGTTACCATGTAATAAGCTAACAATTCCACTCCTCGGTATATAGCCAAGAAAATGAAAAACCTATGTCTACACAGAAATTTGTACTTGAATGATACAGCAGTATTCACAATAGTCAGAAAGTGGAAACAACCCAAATGTTTATTAAGTGACGAGCGAATAGATGTGGTATATTCACATTTGGCCACAGAAGGAAAGAAGGAATGAAGAAGTGATTCAGGCTGCAACGCAAGTTCATCTTGGAAACATCGTGCAAGCGGAAGAAGCCAGTCACGAAGGGTCACATTTTATAGGATTCCATTTATATGAAACGTCCAAAACAGATTCATAGAGACAGAAAATAGAAGAGTGGTTGCCTAGAGCTAGAGGAGCTGGAGGGAACTGGGGAGTGGCTGCTAGTGGGTATAGGTTTCTTTTTGGGGTGATGGTGATGGCGGCATAACCTTGTGAACGTTATATAATTCAACCTTGTGAATTGTACAATTTTAAACCGGCAAACTGTAGGCATGTGAATTTATCTCAAAAAAAGCTGCTGAAAATTTAAAAACTAATCTTGAGATTCTAGGGCAAGAAAGGCAGTGAGCATTGTTGGTAGAGTGACTGTTGCCTTGGCAACCCACTCCCATCTTGACATAGGCCCTTACCACCAAGTCCTATTGAGATTCTCCCTGCAGAGCAGTGAGGAGCTGCTTTGTTCCAGGATGTTCCAGGATGAGATCCGTAGTCCCCTCCCGCCCCTTTCCCGTTTTCATGGTGGGGAATGAGCAGAGGTCACCGATGAGGAGACTGAGAACAGACAGGATGGAAAGGGGTCTCAGTTAACACAGCCCCCAACTGCCAACTATTCATTTATTTAAATCACTGAGGAGAAAGTGGGAGTTCTGCTTCTGGCCAAGAGGAATGAAGCCCGTTACTGCCTCTCTCCTGCTGACCACAACCAAATCCTCTGGACAAAACACAAAGCAAACACCTGAGGACACTGGAGAGTCAACTCCGGATGGTGGGCTGTGGAGGAAGGTGCCACATGGGGAAAGGTTTCCCATTTTCTCTCTCTTCTCTCTCAGCCACGCCCCAAGTATGAGCTCCAAGAGTTGTGTGGTAGTGCAGGAGCTCGAGCTCCAAAAGAAAGTCCACCTTTCTGAAGAACCGAGGTGAAGGGCCCTTGCAGTCCCAAGACTGTGTGTGTGTTGGGGAAGGGATGTCTTTGTGGGGATTTCCCCCCTCTTTGTTCTGTAGCCTTGTTACCACAGAGCTGCACAGTGGTAGTGAAACAGGCAGGAAGACCGAGAGAAACCCTTTCTTCTGGTCAGTTGCCCAAAGAGCCCCTGAACGCTGGAAAGTATAGGGATGAAGAGAGGAACACACTGACGGAGAGCCTGTTATTGTTTGTATAAGCCCCCACACAAATCTCTGGCTCCTCTCTGGGCTGTGCAGGACAGCTCCAATGCGGCATATAGCAATGGCTCTGAGATTTCATCTAAGATTTAAAACATTGCTGGGGTGCCTGGGTGGCTCAGTGAGTTAAAGACTCTGCCTTTGGCTCATGTCATGATCCCAGGGTCCTGGGATCGAGCCCCGCATCGGGCTCTCTGCTCAGCGGGGAGCCTGCTCCCCTCCTTCTCTCTGCCTGCCTCTCTGCCTACTTGTGATCTCTGTCTGTCAAATAAATAAATAAAATCTTAAAAAAAAAATAAAACATTGCCATCTCCAGAGGACCAGAATAGACAGTTTTTCTGAAGACACAGAGATGGCCAACAGACACCTGAAAAGATGCTCAACACCACTTATCAGGGAAATGTAAATCAAAATCACAATGGGTTATAACCTCATTCCAGTCAGAATGGCTAGTATCTAAAAGAAATAAGTGTTGTTGGTGAGAATGTGGAGAAAAGGGGACCCTGTACACTGTTGGTGGGGAAGGAAACTGGTGCAGCCACTGTGGAAACCAGTATGGGGGTTCCTCAAACAATTAAAAAATTCCACCTCTGGGCATTTACCCAAAGAAAACAAAAACACTAATTCGAAAAGATACATGCACTCCTGTGTTCACTGTGGCATTATTTATAAGAGTAAGATATGGAAGCAATTCAGGTGTCCATGGATGGATGGATGGATGAAGAAGATGCGGTATATATACACAACGGAATATACTCAGCCATAAAAAGTGAAATCTTTCCACTTACAACATGGATGGACCTAGAAGGTATTATACTGAGAGAAATAAGTCAAAGAGAAAAAGACAAATACCATATGATTTCACAGATGTGGAATCTAAAAAACAAAACAAGAGAAAAAACAAAAAAACAGAAACAGTAAATACGGAGAACCAACTGGTAGTTGCCAGAGGAAGTGGGTGGGATGGAAGGATGAGCAACATTGTGAAGGAGATTAAGAGAGTACAAAATTCCAGGTATAAAATAGTAAGTCGCAGAGATGAAAAGTACAGCCTAGAGAATACAGTCAAGACTGTACGGTAAGAGATGCTAACGACACTTGTCCTGGTGATAACACACAGACGGCTGAAATCACTGGACCACTATGTTGTGTACCTGGACTAACAGAACACTGCATGTCAGCTATACTTTAGTTAACAAACAAAAAACAAAAAACCGACAGCATCTCAGACTGACCCCTGGGTAACGTGTGTGGGACAGAGCCAGAGAAGCATTAACAAAACCTTTGAAAGTGGAGCTAACACTGGAGTTACCACCCACAGAAGACAGAACATGCAGTCTGAACCTAACCAGGGTCACTGCCTATTTACAACAATAAAAATCCTTTTTCTTTTCTTTTTTAGAGTAGGTTCCACACTGCATGGAGCCCAACATGAGGCTTGAACACACAACGCTGAGATCAAGAGTCAGACACTTAGCCAACTAAGCCAACCCCAAGTGCCCCCTAACACAAAAATCTTAACATTCTCCAGAGGATTATACAACACGATCCAAAGTGGACACAACATAACATTTCAAATGTCCAGGATACAATCCAAAAGTACTTGACATACATCCCCACCCCCGATACCACAGAAACAAACAAAAAAACACCAAAAAATCCCCAGGAAAATGCGACCCACTCTTAAGGGAAAAAACAAATAACCCAGATTTGGGGAACCACCAATGACTTTAAGAGCAGCTATTGTAACTATATTCCAGAAGGTAAAGGTAAAATGGTAAGAAACAATGACATTCTGAGCACAGAAACAGACCTACATGCAAATTTTGAACCCCAAAAACCGGAAATAAAAAATTAGCACTGGGTCAGCTCAGGAGGAGAATGGATATGACAGAGGAAAGAGTCAGTGGACCTGAAATTAAATTGAAGAGTTATTATACAATCTGAAGGATAGGAAGTTTAGGGAAGAAAATGAACAGAGAGCATCAGTGGCCTGTGGGATAACATCAGAAGTCTGATATCACTGAGTCCCAAAAGGAGAGGAGAAAGGGATTAGTGCAGAAAAAAACATCTGAAGAAATAATGGCCACAAACTTCTCAAATTTGGTAGAAGACATAAATGTAGAGATTTCAATGCTCAGTGAACCCCAAACACAGGTTAAACTGAAACAACAACAAAGTGGCCTATTTCCTTCAGTCTCTCTCGGTGACCTACTGAGGCTTCTTGTAAATGTTTCATTCCTAAGCCATTAATTCATGTTGCCTTCATTGAGTAAATGCATCCTTTCATTTCACTGAAAACACCATTGATTATAAGAAGCACCGTTATTTCGTGTAGCATCTAAAAATACTGCCAATTAATTTTAAGATTTCCTTATAAAGGACACATCCTGATTGCACAGCTGTGAAAATATAAAAAGGGCATCTTAGAATAAATACAAAACTTCGTGTTGAGCCCTGACTGAGCGCTGGACACTGTGGTGAGGAGAACAGACACGAGCCCACTCCTGACATTACTCCTCACTCTTCTTGGTTTAGCAGGAAAGGACAAAATGTGTGTTCAGACAAAGTCAATAATCTATGATGTTAAAACTCTTGTGCAAAGCCACACTCCTCCCTCTCCCTGCTTTACAGCCCTTTTCTCCCAGTAAGGGAGAAGCACAATCCAACAATAACCATTTCCACTCTAATCATTCTCTTCATCTTTATCAGACTTTTTTTTTCTGGAAAGGGTGAGATGCTAGGTGAGCTGTTCTTTCCCTTTAAATTTTAGCCACTCTGCCCCACCCCCCACAAAAATGCCTTAAAAAATTCTACCCATTGTTTGTTAATTTCCTTACATTCATGAAGATTACTTTTGTCTTAACCTGGGACAGTTTTATGTATCTTTAGAGTCCACTTCATTTTCAAGTTATTGATAGAGTACTAAGAGAGCGCAGTAGAAATTAAGTTTAAATAAAAATTTAAAAAGGAAGTTCCAGGTTTTTAAGATTACAGCAGCCATTAACTGACAACCAAGTACATTGTTCTCTTCATAGTACTGGACCCCTTGCTCCCACTTTTGAGATGAAACATAAGCTGTAAGAGCCTCTGTGTGAGTCTCTAACGAGATCCGACTCCTAGCCAGTAAGCCTTTGCTGAAAACACACGCACACCCCGTTCCTGCTACTAGATTTGAAACTCTAGATTCCTTACTCTTTCCTTTTTCCAGATGTATAATTTTTTAACCCCTGTGTTTCAAATTCATTTAGCTTCTGCTACTATTCTGATTCATAAGGAATGACCTCTGTGACGGCGGGCCCCTGACATCCCAGCAGCGGCCCATCAGCTGGCACATCTAGGACAGCCCTGATGAAACGCCTCTTTGAACAACCCCTTCTCAACTCCAAGCCACTAGTCTGCTCTTTACATCCACAGAGACAGAGGATGAAAAAACCAAACCAAACCAAAAATCCACACCATAACACTGGTTTCCTAATGAAACAGACTTCACATGGTCAAATCTGCACTTGAACATGACCAGAGAGCCGTTCTCCATAGGGCCTTTAGCTCCTCTTCTGGCAGCCCTGCTCCAGAGGACAAGGTCAGCTTTACGGAGTTTGCAGGTCTGCTAATGGACAGGATGCCGTTCGGCTGACAAGGGTTGGGACAGTCTGGCTTTAACTGTTCCTGTCCAGCCGACTGGGCTAAGTAACGCAGGCAGCAGAGGCCTCTTCTCTGGAACACCACGGCGGCTTCCTGGGAGCCTAGCTATAGTTGAACACCTAAACGCTCATGCCGTAAGCAAACTCTGAAGGATGACCTACAATCCTAAACCATTCCATTTGGATGCCCCCAGAGCCCTCTGCATTCACTGTCCTGGAAAGAGAGTAGTAGCAGCTCGATCCCTGGGGGAGATCCTATCAGATAAGCATGGAGCCTTTGTGTGGCTCAGTCTGCAAACCACAACATAGGAGTAAACTCCAAACTGATTTCATTTGCTGTGCCACATGTGGGGCCACTTACCAAGCCTGGTTTGTTTTTTGCTTTTTAAGAGAAAAACTGGACATACAATGAGGAGGAGTTCCATTCTTGAGCTCAGAAATTATCAGCCATTTTAGGAAGCCTTGAGAACCAATTTTCTTTCAATAGAGCACACTCACATTATCTTTCTGCTCTAAGGGAAGGGGATAGCAGAGGGGTGAAGGTCAGGAGTTGAAAATATTATTTGACACAATAATTATTTTTGCAAGCTGCTGCACTGGTGCGGCAGAGGTCTGAGACTTGGCACACGGGAGTGCCCGCCTCACGATCTGATCCCCCCACCGAGCAGCCCACCACCTGCAGCCCGGGGCCGGGCCCGGGGGAGGGGGCGCCGGCAGACCCTGGCCTCCAGCCATGCTACCTCTCTTCAGGGCACTGGATCAGACATGGCAGATAACCAGCCCCAAAAAAAAAAAAAAAAAAGACAAGGAAAAGAAAAGACAAGGGAGAGAAGGGATGGGGAGGGAAAAAGACCTAAAATTTGGACTCAGAGGGTCTTTTCAGACACTTTAATCCTTTCGTGCTGGTGGTTCCTGGAGCGTCCGTTACTGGCACTGGACCTTGTAGCAGGAAAATCCGAATCCCCAAGCCAAAGCGTTAAAGAGAAGACTGCTAATCAGCTAAATAGAAACTGGAATCTGTTCCCATCAAGTCCCTTTTTTCCCCCATCACCAGAGGGACACCATAGTGTTCTGAAATACACTCTTGACATCATTTGGCAGGCAACGCTATCCTGCTGAACATGATTCAGCCCTTAGGTTATTGTTTTTAATATTAGAAAGTGAGCTTTTAAATGCCAGACAAATTTTGCAGCAGGGGGACAAAAGATATTCCAAGTGGTCTCACTGGACCTTCTACCAACTGTGTCCACCAAATGGCTTAAAAGACCACCTTCCCATGGCGTTTCAGAAACGAGGCAGAGAGCTAGCTCTGTCCAACTATTACCTAATGCAAGACTTTGTTCTCCAAGTTCACAGAGACAGTATTTAAGGATCAGGCTGAACTGAGGCGGCAAGGCTGTGGAGTGAGAATGCAGCCGCGCAAGCAGCAGAGGAAATGAGCGAGCACAGCGGAGGTGAGGGGCAAAGACCCGGCAGAAAGCCGCCGTGGCTGCAAAATGTGGCTCTTCACTCACACCTACCTCCTGTCCATGTTGCCGCTGACCATGAGGTTGGGAGGGCTGTCTCTGAGGTTGACGCAAGTGAAATCACCAAGCGCGTTGCCCAGCTTTGAGAGGCACCGTTCTGCTTCCAGGCTGTACACCAGGATCTGGGAAGGAAGGAAGATATGTGGGTGTGCGGCTGCTTACAGCAGGCCCCCATCCAACACTTCTTATCCCAGACCATCACCCAGCTCCCCTTAACAGAGATGTTCTGCTGCATCATTTCCTGACCTTTTCCAGCACAGGGATATGGCTCTTAGAATGACAAAAGTAAATGCAAAAGAAAATAAAAGAACAGCAAAAGAATTCCTCAGGCCAAGGTACAAAAATCACAGGACATAAAGGAAAACGCCAAATGGGGATGTTAGGTATCCCAATTTCCTAACCCAGAAAGAGCAGCATGGAAACTAAGGGTCAGTGACAGTGTCAGATTGGGAAGCTGCCTTCTGATTTTCTGATGTCCACAGATGAGCCAGCCTGTGTTCTCTCATTTTTCCATCTCTGTATTGCTATCCCAGAAGGTGAAAGAAAGAATGGTACTATTTCCAGGAGGATGGATAGTTAATCACTACATGACAGATGATTTCTTTAGACTAAACTACAAACCAAAACACAAAGTCTTATTCCCAAACGTTAAAACAAGTTTCTTTCTTTTTTAAAAATATTTTATTTATTTATCAGACAGAGACCACAAGTAGGCAGAGAGAGAGGGGGAAGCAGGCTCCCTGCTGAGCAGAGAGTCTGATGCGGGGCTCGATCCCAGGACCCTGGGACCATGACCTGAGCTGAAGGCAGAGGCTTTAACCCACTGAGCCACCCCGGTGCCCCAAAACAAGTTTCTTAAGTGAGGTATAACTGACATTCCCAAACATCTCTCTCTTCAGCCACTCTCCCCTTGCTAATTTTAGGAGGTTCTGTTCTATAAGGTGTGGAAGCAAATAAAGTATCCTTTATCTCTAGACTATGTATTCATTATGATGGAACAGTTCTGTGCTTTCTCTCCAGCAAAAAGAAAAAAAAGGGTGGTTCATGAGGAATCTTTCTAAAGATTATTTAAGTCTTTTACTAAAAAAAAAAATAATAATTCAACTAATTAACGTTAAATGCTTGCTATGGGGGTGCACAGGTGGATCAGTTAGTTGAGTGTCTGCCTTCAGCTCAGGTCATGATCTCAGGGTCCAGTGAGCAAGCCCGGTTTCAGGCCCTGTGCTCAGCAGGTAGTCTGCTTCTCCCTCTCCCTCTGTGATCACTCTCACTTCTCTCAAATAAATGAATAAAATCTTTAAAAAAAAATAACTAGATGCTTGCTATGGATTAGTCACTGTTATATATACTTAAGATACTGCCCATGTGTGCCCCCAAATTCACAGTTCAAAAGCCTCCTCATTCTCATTCTCTCTCTCTGACACACACACACATACACTTCTGGGCACGTA
Organism: Martes martes; assembly: GCF_963455335.1. Taxonomy (NCBI): domain Eukaryota; kingdom Metazoa; phylum Chordata; class Mammalia; order Carnivora; family Mustelidae; genus Martes; species Martes martes. Next base: position 79,991,629 of record NC_137901.1, read on the forward strand.
TTCTATTCTGTTGATCATGCAGTTAAAATGACTGAACTCAAAACTATTAATGTTAATATTTTGTAGAGATTCTCCTTCTTTTGCACACACATGGAAATGACGTGCTCTCTTTTTCTTCTCAACCTTACATTTATCAATTTATCAGGATATTCTTCTTTCAGTATTGAGAGGCTGATGGTCTCCACCTTGAAAACCATGATCTCCTTATCAACACACATTTCTAACAAGTGAATCTTTGGAAATGCTTCACAGTTAAAACAAGATTATCACTTTAATTAATATTGCCAGCAGCTCCTGAAAAGAAAAGAGACTATTTCAAATTTTAAAATGCCTTCCTAATCTATTAAGACTATAGAAAACAAGCTAAATTTTATTTGTTTTCATGCAGTGGAAAATAACTTTGAAAAAACTCCAAGAATTCTATACAGTTCTAGTAGTTCTGAAAATAATTAAACAATTCTAAAATATCCAAAAAAAAGTTATTCTTCCAAGTAAGAACATAGAAATAATCAAATCTCCTATCTATAGTGAATAACCTAAAAGCTGCATAAAATCAGTTCTAGGAGGGAGAAAAAAATTAACAGCAACCTCATGGTCTCTCACATAAGTTAATTTTCCTTGTAAATAGAGCTTTTGGTAGAGTTCTTAGACTCAATTTCTTTTTGTTTTCAACTTCCATAGTAGGAAGGTAGGCCTCTAATGTGCAAATGTCCAGGGTAATTGTAAGAATTAAAATCTGGTATTGAGGGCGCCTGGGTGGCTCAGTGGGTTAAAGCCTCCGCCTTCGGCTCGGGTCATGTTCCCAGGGTCCTGGGATCGAGCCCCACATAGGCCTCTCTGCTCAGCAGGGAGCCTGCTTCCTCCTCTCTCTCTCTGCTTGCCTCTCCATCTACTTGTGATCTCTATCTGTCAAATAAATAAATAAAATCTTTAAAAAAAAATCTGGTATTGAGTCCATCTTTACTTTTTCTCATTCCTTTTTGACAAGTGGAGGGGTCTTCTCTAAGTGACACAGGGAAATCTGATCCCTCTCCAGAAAGACTGCAAATTCATCATAAAGGCATCAAAGTTCGTAGTCAAGAGTCAAGTATTTTCTGAAATGTTTAATAATTCAATGAATCAGAATATCCGAAGAGTACCTTTACCATTAGGGTTAGTTAAAGACCACAGAGATTAGAAAACACATTACCCATCTCCGAGGCGGTTCTTTCCATGTTAAAAGTCCCTTAACGACCTTTACCATTTCTCCCTCCCTCCCTCCCGCACTCTCTCTCTTTTAATAAGGTTGAGCAAATGGGACTTCATTTTATCTGATTGCCACAGACGAGTGAGATTAATTATTCATGCTCCCACTCCCCCTCTTGTTAAGACCATGCATTAGACTAATTTTTCTCTTTATTGCCCTAGTTGGGTGAGTCTCAACCCAGGGCCACTTGACTCCCTCTCGGAGGTGTATGGATATGCTGGAAAGAAGGAAAATACTACCCAGAGCTAAAATCTCAGACAAAATGCTCTGCACTAATGTGACCGCCAAATCAATAGATATTACTGGGATTTTTCCCTTTAAGTACCAAATGTATGTTACAAAAGAGCCTACATAAGTGATTACAGAGCAAAGTTTTATTTTAAGAATGATCTCAAGTGACAATATTAAGGCTGGTGCCTCTTCTGCAGAGAGAACTACAGGAGATGCCTGTGCAGAGGACACAGAACTACAGGAGATGCCTGTGCAGAGGACACAGAGGACACACACACCTCCCTGTGTCCTGCAGGGAGCAGGGAGGTGTGTCCTGCTCTCAGGCTTCCAGGTAGCTAGCTACTGAAAGGGCACCTGGTGGAAACAAGCATTGTTTAAAAAGAACTTCAGGGGGCACCTGGGTGGCTCAGTGGGTTAAAGCCTCTGCCTTTGGCTCAGGTCATGGTCTTGGGGTCCTGGGATTGAGCCCCGAATCGGGCTCTCTGCTCAGCAGGGAGCCTGCTTCCTCCTCTATCTCTCTGCCTGCATCTCTGCCTACTTGTGATCTCTGTCAAGTAAATAATTAAAATCTTTAAAAAATAATAAATAAAAAATAAATAAAAAGAACTTCAGCAGAAAGTTCCTCCCCTTCTCGCCCCCAGAAACCTTAACGTGTTTTCATAAATCCTAGTTTGAGAATCCAAACTTTCCATTTTGGCAGCTGTTCAGATTTCTTTGAAATCTTTTTCTTTTCTTTTTTTTTTTTTAAAAGATTTTATTTACTTATTGGACAGAGAGAGAGAGAGATCACAAGTAGACAGAGGCAGGCAGAGAGAGGGGGGCAAGCAGGCTCCCCGCTGAGCAGAGAGGCCGATGCGGGGCTTGATCCCAGGACCCTGAGATCATGACCTGAGCCGAAGGCAGAGGCTTAACTAACCGAGCCACCCAGACGCCCCTTGAAATCTTTTTCTTAAACAATCTATTTTTTTTCAGATTTCAAGTATAATATATATTGTAACACATTCTAGCAGAACTACAAGAAGTTGAAAACCTTCGATAGCTCCGTCTCAGAAATAACCACTTCAGCAGTTCGGTGTACACAGTGTGAGACTTTCTTCTGACACAGGTCTGCCTTGTCTGTTTCTGTGTGTATAAAAAACTGTTTTCCTTTGAATGGAATTATGTTGTTTTACAACTAGTTTTTCCTAAACAACGTGAGAGTCCTTTCCTCATGAGTCTCTATAGATAGACCTTGTTCTTTTTAATGGCTGCACAGAATTTCTCTACGGATATGTAATTTCATACTGATGGCTACTTGTGTTGTTTCTCTTTTTTAGACTGATAATGTACTTCATTCAACAGTTAAGTCAACATATATTTATTAATCATCTTTACAGTAGGTACTGGGATGACCCAGGATGGCGGAGGACCTGCAGAGGCCTTAGCCTGCTGCCAGCTGTAAAGGTCGATCCTTTCACCAGCTGCGGCGTGGCCCCCAGCCATCCCGCTCCCCCGTACCTGGGACTTGCCTCTCTGAGGAAACCCACCTTACAGCCAGGTCCTACATCTGGTGTTGTGACTTGTGACGTCAGTGGGAGGGGGCAGGGTACAATCAGGAAGGAAGTGGCAGCCCCAGGGCCAATATCGGGGTGCCTGGTGCAGGTGGGCCCTGTATTTTCCAGGAGTAACCCGGAATATTTGGTGTGCCCAGGACTAGCTATCCAACCAAAGCTTGAAGGCAAGAGCTGAGAAACGGCTACTGTCCCTGCAGTGGGATAAGGTCCTTCACCCACCCAGTGAGAACTGAGTGTCACTGCAAATGTTTCCTAAATCTGGGACTCCTGTTACCTTCATAATGAAACAGGAGCCAGCTGCACACAGAAATCACTACAAAGAGATTATAGAGCCTCGCAGTCCCAGACTTTTGGTCATGCACTGCTGGAAGAAGAAAGGAACTCCATTTCCATTTTGATTTTAAACTTACCCAAACAGTAAGTCCTCCTCCTAGTCCTCGATCTGCCAAAGGCATGACACCAACCACCTGATCAACTGGCTTCCTCCTCAGGGCCCCAGCACTGCCTTTCCAAAGGAGTGAGGAGAGGTCAGAAGGCTTCTTTACAAGATGGTGCCATTTAAAAAAGCACAGTGGGGGACACCTGGGTGGTTAAGCTGGTTGAGTATCTGCCTTTGGCTCAGGTCATGATCCTGGGGTCCTGGGATTGAGTCCTGCATCGGGCTCCTTACTCAACGGGGAGCATGCTTCTCCCTCTGCCAGCCACTCCCTCTGCTTGTGCTCTGACAAATAAATAAAATCTTAAAAATACGGGGCGCCTGGGTGGCTCAGTGGATTAAGCCTCTACCTTTGGCTCAGGTCATGATCTCAGGGTCCTGGGATTGAGCCCTGCATTGGGCTTTCTGCTCAGCAGCAAGCCTGCTCCCCCCACCCCCCAAGGCCTGCCTCTCTGCCTACTTGTGATCTCTGTCAAATAAATAAATAAAATCTTTTTAAACAAATCTTAAAAATAAATATAAAAAATAAAATTAAAAAATAAAAAAGCATGGTGGTTTAAAGATCACTTGTCTGCTGCCGTTTTAAAAAAGGGAAGTGGGGACGCCTGGGTGGCTCAGTTGGTTAAGCCGCTGCCTTGGGCTCAGGTCATGATCCCGGCGTCCTGGGATCGAGTCCCACATTGGGCTCCTTGCTCGGCGGGGAACCTGCTTCTCCCTCTGTCTCTGCCTGCCACTCTGTCTGCCTGTGCTCACTCGCTCGTTCTCTCTGACAAATAAATAAATAAAATATTTAAAAAAATAAAACAAAATAAAAAAGGGAAGTGACAAAGAGAGCTAAAGGTTGGGAGATGCTGGGCTGAGGGTCAAAGATAAAAGGCACAGTGTGGGTGAGGATATCTGAAATCCCTGGAGATGACAAAATCTACCTACTTTCTTTCTTGATTCCCTAAGAAGCCACCCCCATCACTGCCACACATACTTTGCTCTTCTAAGGGGGATAGCCTTGGTAAGAAGCCAAATTCTAGAGAGTAAAGCAAACAATCCTCATGTTCTCTCCAATTCCATCCCAATTATGCTTATTTTGTGCTCTCTCTGTGCCCTTGGCAGAATTCAATTTGACAAGTTCCGCTCTTGTCAGTACTGAATGTATTTACTGTCTACACACTTCACCTGGTGTTCCCAAGATGCCATCTTGAACTGTGCCTCAGCTTCTTTTCCCCAGACCTGTGTTCTCAAACATTGGAGACTGCTCTGGGCAGGCCACCTGAGGCTCTGTTACCAAGCACCATGCCACACGCTATAAAACACTGCTCAGACCTAGGTTCAAAGTTCCCTGGGGACAGAAATCCTATGGTTCATTCCTGCGGCAATGATCAAGGACAGAATGTGTGTTTGAAGATTAACTGATTGGTACATGGTATCCAGCAAACCCAGAGCCCACCACAGTCCGGTTCATAATAAATACCCAGAGATTCTTTGTTTTGCTTGACACATTCTTCCCCCATTTCTGGAAGCTTAATTTTGCTACTGGCCTGTATACAAAGAATCACTTCATCCTACTCAAAGTAGGAGGTTCCATAGATCTCTCTCCAGAAAATCCAGATTCTAGAACACCCTGACTGTATCCAGGCTAAGGTTTTACCCTGACAACACAGCAGACTAGAATATGTGGAAAACCCTCCTGTTTACAAACACTGAAAATGCTGGATAAGTTTCAGTCTATTAAATATTCTTCAGACATTCTGTTTAACTCCTAAAAAATCCGAGAAATTCTGAGGAGCCAAAAATGAAGAGGGCGCTAAAACCAGAAAAGGAAGCGGCACTCATGTCAGGGGCTGCTCTGAGGACATCTGCCAGCACCAGGAGCCCAGAACTGGAGCGAGAAGAAGCAAAGTTTCCGGCCAGCACTAAACAGGACACCAGAACTGAGATGTCTGCCTCCAACTGGGGCCGTTGTACGGATAGGTACACCCAGTAAAAAGCAAGCTAGGGAAAAAGCCAATCCACTGGCAAAGAGAGCCTACCTGGAAACCTGTCTGCCTCAGGTTCAGCTCAGGATGGAAAATGTGGGCTCTGCGTCTGCCCTCACACAGTTTCGGACTTTGAATTTATCCTACCTGCAAGGCCCCAAATCCCTAAGCCTACTACTTCAAGTACTTTCATGTACTTGAAGTAACATGTCTCCTGGTACCTGGGAGAGTCTTCTCAGGAGGATGACCCTCTCAACCCAGGCCCCTTAGGAAACCTACAAATCAAGATCAGCCAAATACGAGCTCATAATTTAAAAAATCCCAAATAAAGAAACAAATCATAAATGAGAGGTAGGAAACAAAGAGAATAATTAGACTTCCAAGGATATCAGATATTTATTAGATAAAACAAAAAATGTATGCTGAAAATGTCTATAGAAATAAAAGTGGGTGAGGGGCTAAAAACAGCAAAGCAGCCTTGGGAGAAACAAAACAAATAGAATTTCTAGAAATTAAAGAGGCAATCGATGAGCTAAAGAACTAATCAGAGTCCAAGAGACTTCTGTGAACCGAAGACAGATCTGAAGACATCATCAGAAGGTAACACTGAGCGGCAGGGATGGACAGGGTGACTAGCACAGAGGACAACAAGCTAGTCCAACACACATGCCCCCGGAGTTCCAAACAGGAAGAGGGAGACGAAAATTCTGACAATAGCTCAGAACGTTCTAAACTGGAAGGGAAGAAGCACAAGAAATCCCAAGCAGGAAAAATAAAAGCACATGCACACCTACAGACATAAGAGAGAAACCAGAGAAAAGTAAGGAAAAAGTCTTCAAAGCAGACAAAAGCAGAGGCCATTAGACTGACAGTCAAGTGCTCAGTGGCCCCAAAGGAATCAAAACCAATAATTTCTTCAAAGGTCTGAGAGAAAAGACCTGCCAGCCTACCATTAGAAAGGATCAGCAAAACCACCTTAGACTGAGGTGAAATAGAGAGGTTTGGGGGATAAAAACACAGAGAACACCTGTGCCTAAAAGACCCTCGCTAAAGGAACTTCTAAAGATTATACTTTTGGAAGATGGGCAAGCATTCCAGAAAATAGGCCTGAGATGCTAGAAGGAACAGTAAACCAAGATTCAGGTAAATGTGCCAAAAGTATGCAAATACTGACTATCTACAACAACAACGCCGATCTGGGGTTACAGAAGTAGAACAGACTGTGTCCAGTCCTTCTTCCAAACAGACAAGTGCCACGGATCAGGGCAATGCACCACAGCCACAAAGATGCCAGACGCCCAGGGGACCCTCCAGTGCAACGGTCTGCAGTGGACAGATAGTTCCCATGGTTGGCACAAAGGAGGGACTCAACATGTATTTGATGAAAGAATGAGTAAGTGCTACACGTCTCTGCCTGTATCTATCGATCACAGGCCCATGGCCCACCGACCTACGGGAGAGATCTGCTCCACGCATACAAATGAACAAATTAAGTCCGTTTGCTTTTGCACTCATGGCAACATATTTAGCGGTTTCAGAAGTGGGAAGTACAGTTGCATTCAGTACAGATCCTGAAGTGCAAGACCAATAAAGCCCATTTAAAAAAAAATCATAAAAGAAAAAGGCTTCTCAGCCTTTGGGGTAAGTCATGACTCAAATGACCCAAGCTGCTCTTCTGACCCAACATAAATATGACCTGCAATAACGTGGTAAACAATTTCGCTGCAAAAATGCAGGGTCTGCATATTCATGTTCGCATACAGAGCTAAGTGAACAGCCTCTATAAATTCACAGATGAGCTAAGATTTAAAAAAACGATGAGAAAGACAGACAATTGGGGAGGGAGGAGGGGCCTGGTGAGAAAAGAGTAAATCATACACAAAACAGCCAATAAAAAAATAAAAAAGCAGTTAATATACATGAATAATGGATGTCTGATTTAAAAGCAGTTTACTCCGATATGATGTAATTTTTGACAATCAGCCAGAGAGACTATTTTGTAAGCCCTTGCCAGAGAGAAGTCAGAGCGGGAGGCTTGGTAACACGGCGTATCTCTGAACATGTGCACAGTGACTCTCATCGCCATCCCAAAGGTGACTTTCTGTTGGCAAACAGAAACTTGCCTCCCAGGTGCATTTAGCAGCAGCAACCAGCAAGATGCGAGGCTTGAAGAACGGACCCCGGCGTGAGCGCGGATCCCTGAAGTGCAGCGCCCTCTCTGCAGTCTCCATGACACGCTGCTGGCACAGGCCACACTCAAACGCAGCACAAAGGGAGCAGCAGCCTGGGCTGCTTTCATGTTTAAGTTTTAATTGGAGTGACAAGCCCACAAGGCCAAGATATTTCAGGGACGGGACGGTGTTGCCGAGTGTCGCCAGGCGCTGGGCCGGCAAGGCCCGCGTGCGCTCCCCACCACCGCGTGCCAATGCACCTGCACCCCCCGCTGTTCCAGGACTGGACTCTGCCCGCAAAGGCGCTGCCAATCACCATGGCCTGTGCCAAACGCGGGGGCTTTGTGGCGTGGGCAGATGTCTACAAAGGACCAGAGTGAGGCCAAACCAACACCTATTGTGACCTAAACCTGAAAGGAACCCAGAGAGCAGGAGTACGCTCGGGTGAAAAGGCAGGCAGACGTAATCCAAATCTCTCTCCCGCTCTCTCAGCCCTGCGTCCGTAGATGCTGGAGATGATAAAGCAGGCAGGTCTGCTTGTGGAGGGGACAGAACAGGGCTCTCTGCTTTGCTGCAGAGGGCTCTCTCTAGACACTCTCTGTCCTAGTGCTAGAATAAGGAACAGAGATGCGACTGCAAAGAACTGGTGAAGGGGTACCTAAAACCGACAGGAAGTGCTCCTCGCCACAGCGTTCAGCCCAACGAAGAGATCATACTTATTATGCAAACATGCCACCGAAAGCTGAAAATCCTCCTATCCTCCTGTTAGGCTCCCAGCTCGCCTCATGGTAACAAAGAGCACAGCTGGTTTCAAAGTGCTTCACAAACAGCAACCACAGGTAACCGCTCCCAGCCCATGAGAAAGTTATTCTGTCCGCCGCTTGCATACATGGAGGCAATGGAGGCCGCCGACTACGGGACGGCGTCTGTAAGCCTACAAACTTAACATCGGACTGGATTGTGCAGGTGGTCACACTAGCCGGGCTCTCGGTTCCCGTCTGACTGGGCTGGTGACTTGGAGTGTGGCCCCGGGCTGGACTGGACAAAGGCTTAGAAGAAGGCAGGGAGGCAGAGCACGGCTAAAATCAGACCCTGGACACACAGGACAGCTGACGGGGGAAAGTGAACAAATGCGCTGTTCAGGACCTTTGGTGTCGGGTGAACAGTCCACGCTATAGCTGTGGTTCACAACTATACCCACCCACACATGCACATGAACTCAGAAGTGCTTTGCACATAAAGAATACATAAATAGTATCTGTTAATAGTAATCCTCATATTCCTTCACATAAATCCTTTCAGAATATTTTATGGGATTCTCACAACCACCAAGTGGAAGACAAATACTACTGCCTACGGTTTATGCACAAAGAAGTGGAGGCCCAGTAGCTTGCCCCAATTATACAGGTGACAAAAGCGGCCAAGGACACAGGTGGCGAAGCCCAGCCAGTCCCATCCCTACGTCAGTGTCTGTCACCATATCACATTACCTTTCTGGTTTCCAAGAAAAATGGTTCTTAATAATGGGTAATGTTTATAGCGTCCTCTTAGGTGCAAAAGATTACCACGATGCCATCTCTCACCTGCTCCCCACAATCCCATATGGTGGGGGTCACAGGATTTTACCCATTGTACACATGAGGAAACGGACGTGTGGAGAGGTGGAAGCACTTACAGTGATGAGGTTGTGGAACCGGGATTCAAACCTGGGTGCTGAGCCTCCACACCCATGTTCCCTCTTGAAACCTCTACCCCATGGTGCGCAGAGTGTGGCCCCAGGACGAGGAGCATTACAGCACCTGTCAGACATGCAGATTCTTAGGCCTACCCCAAACCTTGACTCAGAACCCTTGGGGCTAGGGTCCAGAGATCCACATATTTCTATGCTGCCTCGCATTTGAGAACCCCTCACTATACCAATACTGCCTCCCAAGCCAAAAATGAGTCTCCACCACAACAGAAGTATTATCAGCTGTAAATGCTCACTTCCTGCCTCCCAGTTAACGCTAATCTAGTTAAGAAGAGTGCTGGGCAGTAATAGTACCAAAAGGTGAGATTTAGACCATGTCCACACAAGTCAGAGAAGAAGGGTATTCACTGAGAGCCAGCGAGTCAGTAAGGCTCCTTCTGGTAAGTGGGACTCTGGACAGACCTTTCCTGAAAGGACACGGAGAGACAGGAGGGAAAGAGGGAATGCTTCCATTAGTAATAGACATGCCCTGTTGTGGACTGAGTCGGCCTGGCTGGAGCAAGGGACTCATTCTGGTGGTGCGGGACGAGAGCAGGAACTTGACTCCTACAGGTCTTGAGGGCCAGGCTGAAGGCCAGCACACCAGGGCCTCACCCACAGTCCTTAGCACAGAGCCACTGCTCTGGTAAAGCCTGACAGGACCATGAGGAGGTTTGCTGACAGGTGGTATAAGAGCACAGAGGTGGGGAAAGAGCAGGGACCAGTAAGGGAGTAGGGACTGGGAGCAATTATTTTCATGTCATTTTTGTGAACATGAGACAAGAGTTCACACTCCAAGGAAACACTGCAGGGCAATGTGGCCACCCAGGGGAGTAGATGGAGCCTGAACCAGAGGTCCTAACCTAGAAAGATCCAAAGGATCTGGGTACTGAATTTGGCTGAGGTCCAGTCAGTCAGTCCTGTATCAATATATCTTTCTGGAGCAGGTGAGGCGAGCAGAGGTTGGGGCCCATGTCCCAGCAGAGCTGCTTTCTGCATACCCCACAGTTCAGTCCATTCCTTACCTCCTCTTTTTGTTTATTTTTGTTTTTGTTTTGAAACAAACTGTTACCATCTTACAATCCTGTAGGTTGGAAACCTACTGTGGGTCTCATTGGCTAACATTTAGTTCCCTGGTCAAGACTAGGGAAGAATCCGTTTCCTTGCCTTTTCCAGCTTCCGGAAGCTGCCCATATTCCCTGGCTCTTAGAACCTTCCTTCCATCTCCAAGCCGTCAATAGGGAGTTAGGACCTTCTCACAGGGCATCACCTCCTCTCCCACCTCCCTCTTCTACTTTTAAGGATGCTTGCGATTACATGGGGCTCACCCAGATAATCCAGGACAATCTTCCTATTTTAAGGTCATGGCACTGGCAACCTTACTTCCTTCTACAACCTTCACTCCCCTTTGCCATGTAACCTAACCTATGCACGGGTTCTAGCAACTGTGGACATCTGGTGAGGGACACTCTGTTGGATTCCTGGCCTCACTGTGATACACTATAAACCTCATTACTCAGCTCAAATTCCTTAATTTGGAATATGATCCCTCAAACTTGGACTGAGCTGGAGTTTTCCTTTACCCTGCAAATTAATAACACACGGAGAGAATGCTTAAAAGAGTAACTTTGCGTCCATTAGGACTCATCTGTAACTCAATAATTTATAATTATTAACCCACTCTAACGTGATGCCTCATTGAAACTGGAGTGCTGAGTAAATGAATAAATCATATTTCATCTATGTATTGAATAAAAAGCAAAGTTCTCTAACTTGTAATATTTTGTTAGTCTAAGCTATGTGTATTTGAGAACAATAAAATGTCTGAACTATCCTGAAATTCTACTCACACAGGTTATTTTCTGGGTGCCTTCTTTCTCCTGCTCTCCGCCAAACTACCCATGGGTTTCAACAGTCTGGACATCTACATACCAGAGCATGCAGTCGATTCTACAGTGTTACTGTTTTTAGTTCTAGAGCAAAGACAAATATTTCCCATAGCCCCCTCCTGGCGCCCCTTGATCTTTATCAACTGAAAAACAATCTGATTTTTAACCCTAACAAAACCTAGTTGCTGCTAGGGCCATATTGACTCCAAGACTCATCTGTCACAAAGAAGCCAAAGCCATACCTATTTGTATATGTGCTGCCGAAGCGAGCACAAGCCATACCTATTTGTGAGGTGAAACAAACACAAAGGTCAACTCCAAGTTCACATTCTTCCATGGGTGTGGAATGGTAAACCAGGATGGAAATTCCACATAAATTACCAAGAACGCCATTAGAAAAATTAGGCCCTATTAACAAGCCATCTGTAGATCCTCTCAGACAGGTGAAGGAGATTAAGAGATACAAACTTACAGTTATAAATAAGTCATGGGAATGAAAAGTGCAGCACAGGGAATATAGTCAGTAATAGTGTAATAACATTGTATAGTGACAGATGGTGACTACACTTACTGTGGTGGGCACAGCACAACGTATAGAACAGTCAAATCACTAAGTTATACACCTGAAACTAATATAACATTATATGTCAGCTATACTTTGATTAAAAAAGAGAAAAAAAATAGGCCCTAAATAAAATTCTAAGCTAATTCAAGAGGCAAAAGAGAAGAAAGCAATGATCGCCATATACTTCAGTGTAATCATCTTGTAATTTTGCTCAGAGCTTCAAGAATACTGGTCCATGGGGCGCCTGGGTAGCTCAGTGGTTTAAGCCTCTGCCTTCAGCTCAGGTCATGGTCTCAGGGTCCTGGGACTGAGCCCCTGCACAGGGCTCTCTGCTCAGCGGGAAGCCTGCTTCCTCCTCTTTCTCTGCCTGCCTCTCTGCCTACTTGTGATCTCTGTCAAATAAATAAAATCTTAAAAAAAAAAAAAGAATACTGGTCCAAGTTTTTAACAATTAGAAAATGACACAAATGTCATTGGTGTACAAAATCATGCACATGTAAGTGAAGACAAAAGATGCTTAAGACACAGTGCCAGCCCTCTCCAATAAGGCTTTATGTGTCAGAGGCTTTGACACAAAGTGACTCAGCATTCACATTAACTTACTCCATTAGTTCTGTAAGAAGCTAAATTGATCCATCCCTTATCTATTCTAAACGTATTCTTTCAAAACAGTTCTTGGGAAAATGAATCTCGTGAAGCGCCACAGACCGCTATTACTACCACCATGGCTTTAGCCCTGCCCCCCGCTAGTCCCTGTGTTCCAGGTGGCCTGCATCACCCCAATACTGCTCCCCCAAACTTCCTCCCCTTCAGGCCTGCTGCCTCTGCCTGGGCTTGCCTCCTGCCCAGGCTTTCCTGATGAACTCCAACCTGACCTAAAGCTAGGGGGTGGGGAGGTGAAAGAGGAACCTGACAAGTACTGAGCACCAGGCTGGTGCAAAGCACATTATCTGCCTTTCCCAGGTCTTCTCCCTTCCCAAACGGGGAGCCTGAGGCATGCCAGTAACCCAGCTAAGGTTTATCTGACTCCAGAATCTTGCTGAGTCTCCAGCGATTATCCCACTACTTGACTGGAGCTGAAAATACTTTCCCCTCTATTCCCTTCCTCTGACTTCGTCACTCGCTCTCAGAAGTGGCCCAGGACCGCTAGAGACCTTAAAGTCCTCTTAGCTTCCACAAGCAACAGCAGTATGCTAAGAAATGCTTTTTGCGGAGTCACGCACTATAATCACAGGGCATTGTCAGAGGTGGCCGTGAAGGTCTCTGCAGTCAGAGGCTCCATGCTCTGCTCTAAGAAACCCTAGAGCCATGGGGGTGCTTCAGGGTTTCCACAACACGTGAGAATTTATTATTATTCATTAGCAATACAGAACGGTTTTCTCGCCTCCTGATACCATTTCAGCGCTAAAATGTGTACAAAACGCATTTGGATGTTCCATCCTCATTTATTTATCTGTATAATTTTTCACTGCTCTGAAATTCAGCAACTTCAGTAAGATGGACTCCGGTTCCTCTTGATGGGGAGAAAGCCACTTCTGTGTTGCTAAGTTGCTGGTAAGGCCCACAAGATCGTAAGCCCCACGCAGAGGTCATGTTTGGTTCATCTTGGTTTTCAGTTCCAATCAGAAATCTAGCACATGGGGGTGTCTGGGGGGTGGAGGGGGCTCAGTCAGTTACGTGTCCAACTCTGGGTTTTGGCTCAGGTCATGATCTCAGGGTCATGAGATTAGGCCCTGGATCGGGTTCCACGCTCAGCAGGGAGTCTGCTTGAGATTCTCTCCCTCTCCTTCTGCCCCTCCCCGCAACATACACACATGCATGTGCTCGTGCTCTCTCTCTCTCTCATAAATAAACCTTAAAAAAAAAAATCTAGCATACGGCATGTGTTCAATAAGGAGTCACTAACAATGGCAGCAACCTCAATAACAAAAATGGATCTTTTTGGTAGTCCGCATGACTCAGTAACCCAAGAAAACGGGTCTCCAAGAGCTACTTCCCTAAATTTCTCCAAGAACAAAGTATATATAAAAAATTTTAAAGATTTTAAGATGAGAGTGAAAAGGAAATTAGCCATTTACTCTGGGAAATTTCAATTTAAATTGGTCATCCTGTTTGTAAAATACCAAGTTTTTGTTCTCTGGAATAGAACCTTGAGCAAAAGATGGGTTTCATATTCTAGTGTAGATATGGGAGAGGGGGGCCCAAACGCACAGGTGCTGAGTTTCTGATTCCAAAGGCTCTCTCTGACTGATATTTCAACTCGTGACAAGTGCAAGCCACCAATCCAGAGTCCTTTCACGTTCATGTAGAGGGAATGATTATCACAGGAGACGTTAGCAATTCTTTTCCAGCGTGATGTAAGCTGAGGCAGCAGCGCCAAGCAAGCGTCCTTGTCAAACACGTTCCAGCCTTCTGGATTACTTCACTCACATCTCCCTGATTAGGATGCATGCCGCGTGCTGCTTAATACAATCTGCCATCGAATGCCAAGTACTTCAGAACTAAATTAGGAAATATGTCCAAATACATAGAATGATGCTAAGAGCCCTAAGTGGGTCTCTCTCTTTCCTTTATGAGGCATGAGACTCATCGTCAACATAATGCTCTTAAATGAGGCAATTCTATCTTCTAACCCTCTACCTTTGAGAGCAAAAATTTAATTCAAGCAGCAAAAGAATTAATAAAGATAATATGGTATCATAAATACCATTTTCATGGATGAAGTGTTTTTGACAGATTCAGGAAATGTGAGACATAAAAACATACTTTACAGGGTTAGCAACAGAGTTGACACTGATTTCCACACTGCAGCACAATGGAGGCCGGAGTAATTACAACTACACTTGTCTTTCCTCATCATCACATGCCACTTAGCAACGGCCACCTTTCAGGTCATGTATGCCACTGAAGTGAGGAGCCCAAGAAGGCAATATCAAAACTCTAGAGCCTGTAAGCCTGGGGATCCCTGCGCACAGGCAGACCAAGAGGGACCAGAGCTTTCTCTCTGATCCTTCCTACCTGAGCTGGAAATAGCTGAACCACCAGCTGTATTTACAAGCCTTTTCTTAAGACTAAATACCTTACTTTTTTGAGAGAGAGGGAGAGAGAAAGCATGCGTCCACGCATGAGGCAGGGGAGGGGCAAAGGAGCAGGGAGAGAGAGAATCATAAGTAGGCTCCATGCCCAGCACGGAGCCTGACGCGGGGCTTGATCTTACCACCCTGAGTTCATGACCTGAGCAGAAATCAAGAGTTGTTTCACTTGCTTAACCACCTGAGCCACCCAGGTGCCCTGAGATTAGATACATTTGTGTGATGTTCCTTGGTTTCATTTCCTTAGGAGACTACGTGTATTAACAGGGCTAGGTTCTACAAGTGCCAATTTGCTGAAGCCTGTGCAGAATGCCGTTGTAACGTGCCAATGCCAGGAACACAACTGGTGTTCTGTAACTCTCCGCGCCCAGCATGCGTCCGGCTGGCTAGCTAGATGTATGAACGGATGGATTCGAAAACATTATTACTTGATGCTCAGATAGCTGTGGATCCTATAAAATGCTAATGTGATTATCACATGGTGTAAGGATATTCTCCAACTAAACACAAATAACACTGCTGGGACACTTCTACAGGTTAGGGAAATTCTGGTCGCTGACTCAAATTCTGTATCAACATTTGGACTTCACTATCCGCTTTGATCACAGTTAATCAATAACGGATTATAGCTAAACCCCAGTTCTGTATCAGTACAAACGAAGATAAACCAAACCCTGTTCTCATAAAGCCTTCATCTGAATCCTAAATACACGGGCCAGAGGCAAAGACACAAACCCCCACGTGCATTTAGCCGCAGGCAAACTCTCCTGCTAATAGTCTCACACCAACCTAATAAAATGTGCTGGGCCACATGCTGCCGGGCCAAAGCAAATAGAGCCCAAACATCGTATTCACAGCGTAAGCACAGTGACACTGAGCACTGCACATAAGACTGTTTGGGAATTATGATATTATATTATAGGATAGCAGGAGGATACCAAAATCTTATAGAGCCACCCATGACATGGCTTAGTTCACCCAGAAATGTTACAGGACAACTAGTTTCCTAAAAATGCAGGTTTTTCTCAAACAAGCAGAGAATTCATTGAACACAATCAGATGGAAAGTGCTGCCTCCTCAAAACTGGGGAAAATTTCATAGATATAGCGTGGCCTCCCTCACGTTCCAGTGGGTGGCATTCATGCTGGAGAAACATCTCAATGCAAAGTTATTACGGCACTACTAACAACCACCAGCCATCCACCCACAAAAGTGTTGGAGGGTTTGGAGCTGTGCTCACATAATATTTGGATGACTAATGGTACTATCAGATTCAAAGAGATGCTGAGACACATTCCTGTAGCAAATTAATCTCCATTCTTCATTTTAAAACACCAATGAAAAATACCAGGTAATGACTTGAGGGACTACAAACTTTTAAAAGTGAATTTTCATAAAATCAGTGGGTTAATCAGCTGATTCCAATAATTAGTGCTTTTATTTTTTTAGATTTTATTTATTTGAGAGAGAGACAGAGATAGTGACAGAGATAGCCAGAGAGAGAGAGAGAGAGAAAGAGCATCAGCAGGGAAGACAGGGAGAAGCAGGCTCCCTGCTGAGCAGGAAGCCTGATGTAGGGCTTGATACCAGGATCCTGGGATCATGACCAGAGCCGAAGGCAGATTTTCAACCGACTGAGCCATGCAGTCCCCCTAATTAGTGCTTTTAATGGGGTTGAAAAACCCGAGATATCCAAAACAGCACTTCTTTCCATTGATATCCAAAGGACACACCCTCTCTAATTTTGTGCTGAAATATCCCTTTACTGGTTTCTCAAATACATCCACACAGTTAAGTCAAAGAGAAAGAGGACCTGCCTATGAAAAATTTATTAAAATAGGACAAATTTAAGCCAGGCTAGTGCTAAATATAACTATCACCTCACTAGACTGAGAACCTGAGACATAAAGGAGATAACCAAACTTGAAAGTATGATAGATGAAAACTTAGAAGGCAAACAGTCTCTCTTCTCTCAATAAATGAGCTCACCGGGGACCAGAAAAGAAGGTTTTTTCAAAGCAAGAAAGGAAACTGCCTTAGGAAATCAACTGCTCTCCCCTCCCCCACCTCCCAGGAAGGCACAGCACTGGAGTTAAATCATCCTCAATCTATCTTTCCAGCTAAGCTGTGCTGAGTGTGCTCCCACAAAACAGGCCAACTGGAGCACAAAGGGAGTCCGTTGTCTCAGTGAGGTTGCAAAAAGCCACAAGTATCTTTGACTGCTTTATGTGTCTTCCTGAACAAAGAATAGCTCACTGCAATCCGGGATGCTTCAATTCTTTGCACGTTTACTAAGTCGCAAAACCAGCGAACACCTTGATGAACGAGATTTGATCTTAGAGGGGACTATACACAGGGGAAACAAGATATTAAAATCACAACCGGAGGCCAGACATAAACTATGAGTGGAGGAAAGAAACAGGAAGCACCATGATGGTCATGCTCACATGCTAGGCACTATGCTTAAAGCTTTACGCACAGATTTTCATCAAACCCTACCATTTTATAAAGTAGCTACTATTCAGAACTCCCTTTTACCAATGAGAAAACAGAGGCCTAAAAGGGTGAAGGTCCCACAGGGCAGTAGGTTACTACAGAAGTGGAACTGAAATTCGGCTGTGTGCATCCAGAGCCTGGCTTTTCTCCGGGTCATAATGCTGCTCTGTGGAAGAGAGCCTCCTTCCTGAAGGAGAAGCTATGTCGTCAGAGGAGCCGCTGGCTCAGGGAAGTTCCTTCCCAAGGACTGCACCTACTGCCAGCAGGGTCAAGAGCGGGCAAATTGGAGAAAAACAAAACAAAACAAAACAAAACTTGATCCCTTTCTCCCCTAATTCCACTGGAAGAGAGAGAGATAAATCAGCTTTACGACCAAGTACTTGGCCTATAGTCAGGATAGTAAAATGCTAGGTAGTGGTAAAATTTAGTCAATTAAAAAACCTGTCTCCTTAATTTTGACTCAAAGATTATCAGAAGGCACTTTTATGCACTACTGGTGAGAAATTTTGCTGCAACCCTTTTAGAGGGCAATTTGGCAAAGTCCATCATTGTCTTAAGTGCACACACCCTCTGGCCAAGCAATGTAACTGCTAAGAATTTATCCTAGAGATCTACTACACAAGACTTTCAGAAGCTGCAGTACACATCGTAGTGCGGTCTGTAACAGCCAACAGTGAAAACGACCCGACTGCCCATCCGTGAGCGGGGCTGGATAAATAGACATGGGCCATAAGCATACGCTGGAACCCTAGCGAGAAGGAGCATGGTATGTGCTGACAGGGAACGCTCTCCGAGATATATTACTGAATGAAAATGTTGAGTACAGGACGGTATGTATACTATGATCTCATTTTTTAGTGTATAAATGTCTCTATAAATGCATGAAATTCTTCTAGATGGATACCTAAAAACTGTTTAATAGTTTCTTCTGTGGAGTGGGGTTGGGGGAAGGAACGAGAAAGGAAACAATTACTTTCATTTTACAGCCTTCAGAAGTGCTTGAAGTTTCTTATTTTTTTACCATGCTGAATATATATTGCCTGAATATACCTTAAAAATTTATCAGACAGCTTTAATTTTTTAATTGTCTTCAAAAAAATAAAAGTTGATGTTCTTTTTTGTTCCTTATACGTCTTACTCTTTTTGTACCTTGTTTCCTTCGTATACCCATCCTAGACTCTTCACACCGAAAGCAGCCTGGCTGGCCGAGACATCCAGACATGTGACGGGCTGGCCATAGACATAATGGAGGGTTCTGGCAGAGTCTTCAGCTTTTAGCAGGTATACCAGATCTCCAGCCGTGGCCACTGCCACAGGGTATCTTTCAGTATCTGGAACTATTTCAAGGTAGTCAACCTGTGAAAGGATAAGAGTTATGGAGTCCATCAGGTCTCACCCATGGTTCATCCTGACTTGGTCAAAAATATACAATCCCTCCTCTATGTCAGTAAGACCAGCAACCTGACAGAAAAAGATGGGCAAAGGGTCACAAGGTCACAGAAAATGAGAACATAGTTCTTACACTAATAAAAAGTTGCTCTTTGTTAAAAAAAAAAACAAAACAGCATACATTTCCGATAAGAGAAATATGAAGTAATTCGCCAAGATACCATTTTCACCAGTCATATCAGCAAAGATCAATTAGCCTGATAGGACACCGGTCTGGAAATGGAGTGGGGGGACAACCATACTTGCAGATCCCACTTACGGTTGGTGGGATATAATCTGTTCCAACCTCTCTAGAGGGACATCTGGCAATACTTATCACAATGTCAAACGCACATTCGCTCTGAACCAGCAAGTCAGCCCTAGGAATTTACTTACAAGTAAACTCACATACAGGCAAAACAATTGTGTACAAGGTTATTTACTATTTACTATGTTGTCTTAGCTAAAAATTGGGAAAACCTAAACATGCCTAACCAAGGGACTAATTAACAATACATCTATGCGTTGGAATACTATGCAGCCACAGAAAAAAAAAGCATGAAGCATTCTTTATAAACTGATATAAATGGAATCATCTCCAAGATACATTTGGGGGGAAAAAAGCAAGGAAGCAAGGTAACAGCATTCACAGTGTGCTACTGTGCGTGACGGGGGGCCAGAGGGACCACAGCACGTATGTGACTTATGCAAATATAAATCTGATAATATTGGCTACTTTCAAAAAGGGAACAGAGTTCTTTGATGGGGTGGAAGAGAGATTTCACCCTGTAAACCTTACTCTATCTTTTAAATTCTGAACCATGAGGGTATAATAACTATTCAAAAAATAAAGGGTTTTTTTTTTTTATAAGAAACTGAAAAAAATCCATTCAGTTCCAAATTAGCACCATTCACATTTTAACATTTGTGCAAATACCAAAAATGTGTTGCTAAAAGGCTAAAAGTACCTGAGGTATCTGTCCTCTGCTGGCTTCAAGGTCATCAAGGGTAGAAAGGCCCCTTCACTACTCCTGACTGCATTATTGCAACCACTTTCTCTAATCTGCAGGAGCATGAGGTGCTCCCTTCAGGAATAATTTGCTTTTCTATGTCCCTGAGTGGCACATGTCTCCTGAGCACAGTTTACACCAGGTTTTCACCTTGAGTAAAATGGGAGAGTACAAAAGCAGAAGGTGTGCCATGCTGTGTAATTATGAAAACCACTGTGGAAAGGGACAGCACTGCCCTGACAATAAGCCAAAGGAGTTCAAAAGCCTGCATCCCAGGGACTGTCCAGAGGAGCTTGAGAGAGAGTAAACATCCGGGTGATTCTGCTAATCCTCTGGCCCAAGAGTGTGAGTGGCGGCCCCACGTCCCCAGCCAAGAACTCATGACAAAGGACAGACATTCTAGGCCAGTAGTACCAATCGGGGAACACTGCCATTGTGATTCAGGGAGCCTATCTGGGAAAGACAAAAATGGCCCGGCTTTCACAGGCCAGGAGGTGCCTTTTTCAGTGACAGCACATTCTGTGGCAACCCCTCATCCAGGATGAGAAATAACACATAAAAAGCATAATAACACATGCCTCCAGCAGTGGTTGCCTCCTTCCTCTCTCCCCTATTCTAAAACTCATTTCTTATTTTCCTAAAATCAACATCCTCAGTCTAGCCATTTAATTTCACTTTACTGTTGGATTTTTGACAGACCAAGAAGCTCAGATCGACTGTGGCTGTGCCATTTGCCAGCAGCTGTAAACTACTTTAAAAAGCTTCCAGTCTATGCCAGGGGGCCACCTTATTGCCAAGGCAGGATTTACACTTTACAGAGGAACTCAAATCTTAAGTAACTGTCGAATTCATATAATTATTGCTCATCTAGAATATTCTTTAGGCAGAGTCCAAATGATAAGCACTATGGTAGTTTCGAGAACAAACAAAGAGATGGTACTTCTACATTTCTCTAATAAAACTCCAAGAGGAGCAACAGGCAGTTTCGGGGAACCACCACTGAAACTGCAGGAATTGCTCACTAGAGGGACAAGAGCTTATGGAGGGGACGTGGGGACGCCAAGGGCTTTTTAGTTACTCAAGCCTAACAAGAGCTCCATCAGGGGGGAAAAGGGAGAACAGGATCTGTTCCAGGTCAGACCACCAATTCATTATTCAAAATTGGCTTTTCTGTTTGCTCTCCCACTAGTGCTAAAATCAAGGTTAAATTAAATCCAAATTTAGCACAGATTTAAGCTCTTCCTTCTTACCACAAAATCATCTCCCACCATATAACCGTGGAGGCTCACATACAAATGGACTCGGAAACAGGCTCTATGTGAAAGAACTCTTCAGGCTGGCCGAGCTTCACGCATGACATCCTGGAACACAGCTACCCAATTAACGCGGACTGAAATTTATTTTCACTCAGGAGCTACTCTTAATTCCAGGTGAGAAAATCTTAGGTGAAGAAAGTGCAGGATGGAAATCTTCCTTCCCATATGGACTGGCAGGATATGACTGAATTCATTTTCACTTATATGATAGGCCAGAAACCAAGCTCAGATTTCCAGGGGTGAATGTCCTATGAACGTGAAGGAAGTCAAAGACCCCAGTAACGAGAAACACTAGCCTGGAAGTCAGCCCTGAGGTTTCCAGCACAGCTTCTTAGCGCTGAGATATGGGGCAAGTCGGTTCACTGCTCTAAGCCCCTCCTGGCTTTCTGGTAAATGGGGGAAAGATACAATCTATTTTGCAAGACTGCCATGAGATTTAGAAATGTAAGGTGTCCATGAAGCCCCGAGTGAATGGGAGTTGCCGACATCATTACTATCTGTCTGTATTAGACCTGGAGATTTCAACAACGGAGAATACAGTGACCAGACCAAAAACTTACCAGTTTCTGAACTTCAAATTCGGCAGTGATTTGCCAATACCCCTCCTCACTGGGGCGTAACATCACAACGTCAAAAGCAGAAGCCGTGGCCACAGTTGCGTCGTCCTGGCTGAGGGCGAGTGCTTGTATTCTTGCATCATGCTCGAAACGATGGACAGGATACTTTCCAGTCCTTAGATCCCAAATATTAAGAAATCCTATGTAGGAAAAACAAACAAACAAACAAAACACAGGTAACAATTGTAAATTCACAATTTTAAAAACAATTGTTCAGGGGTGCCTGGGTGGCTTAGTGGGTTAAAGCCTCTGCCTTCGACCAGGTCTTGATCCTGGGGTCCTGGGATAGGCCCTCATTGGGCCTTCTCTACTCAGCAGAGAGCCTGCTTCCCTTCCTCTCTCTGCCTGCTTGTGATCTCTGTCTGTCAAAGAGATTAACAAAATCTTTAAAAAACAAAAAAAACAATTGTTCACTACAAAGAAAACTAAAAGGTAAATGATAAGTTTGCATCACATTTTTTAAAAAAGATTTTATTTATGTATTTGACAGAGCGAGAGAGGGAATCCAAGCAGAGTGTGTGGGAGAGGGAGAAGCAGGCCTCCCACCAAGCAGGGAGCTCAATGTGGGGCTTGATCCCAGAACCCTGGGATCATGACCTGAGCCAAAGGCAGACGCCTAATGACTGAGCCACCCAGGCGCCCCAAGTCTGCATCACATATAACAAAGGGTCAATTTCCTTAATAAAGAGCTTCTAAGATTCAATAAGGAAAAAAAGTAATTAGGAAGTGAGCAAAGGACATGAGCATCCTGGTCACAGAAAAAAGAAATCCAACTGATACATAAACATAAGAAAAATGCAAAATTTCACTCACAATTAGAAAAATACAAATGAAAATGATCATAGTGTATTATTTTCATCAAATTGACAAATGGACAATTTCATAAACATTTTGTTGTTGCAGATATGCGGAAACAGGCTCTATCTTAAATGGTTGCTGGGGATGTAAACTAATTCACCCAACTCTATAGAGGCAATTTGATAATATTTACCAAATTACAAATGTATATGGACAGTCACTGTAATGTTTTTAATTATGCCAACAGATTAGAAGCTATCTAAATGCCCACCACAGTTTGAAATTTAAATAAAATGACCAGTTAAACAAGACTGAGTCAGCCTTATATATAAGCTATATGAAATGATCAACAAAATGTATTACTAAACGAAAAAGAGTAAAGGACAGAATAGTGGTATAGTATGCTAAACTACTTTTGTGTTTTAAAAATTTACACACACACACACACACACACACTTACGAGGACTATCGCTGTGTATGGAAGGATACACAAGAAACTTAATTAATGATTGGCCTTGAAGGAAAGAAACCAAGGAGAAGAGACAAGAATAGGAGGGCATTTTACTGTATATCATTTGTATATTCTGAAGATTTTTCCCAAAATTATTTTGACCAAAAATAAAAATTTTAGAAAATGTTTTTATGAGAAAGACTTAAAAAAAGAATGGGAGGATATATATCAATTGCTGAATTTTTTTTTTTTTCAGATTTTACTTATTTTAGAGAGGAGAGAGAGAGCATGAGCATGCAAGTACGGGGAGAGTGAGAGGATCTCAATCAGACTCCCTGCTGAGTGCAGAGCCCCACATGGGGCTGGATTTCAGGACCCTGAGATCATGACCTAAGCTGAAATCAAGAGTTGGACACCTAACCAACTGAGCAACCCAGGTTCCCCTTAAATATTTCTAACATACGGGAAAAAATTTTTTTTAAGATTTTATTTATTTTTATTTATTTGAAAGAGAGAGCACAAGCAGTGCTTGTGGCAGGCAGTGGCAGGCAGAAGAGGAGGCAGAAGCAGTCTCCCCGCGGAGCAGGGAGCCCAACGCGGGGCTCATTCCCAGAAACCTGGGATCATGACCTGAGCTGAAGGCAGACACTGAACTGACTGAGCCACCCAGGCACCCCTAACATACAGAACTCTTCATCCTAACTGTCCATTCATGCAACAAACAATTACTCCCCAGTTTTATTGATACAGCTGACATACAACATTGTATCAGTTTAAGTTAGCAACATAATGATTTGATACATGCATTTATTGTAAAATGATCAAAATTTAGTTATCATCCATCACCTTGCATAGTTAACAAATTTCTCTTTCCTTATTAGAACTTTTAAGATCTACTCTAAGAGGGCGCCTGAGTGGCTCAGTTGGTTAAGTGACTGCCTGCTTCTCCCTCTGCCTGCTGCTCTGCCTGCTTGTGCTTTCTCTCTCTGTCAAATAAATAAAATCTTTAAAAAAAAATTAAAAAAAAATAGATCTTCTCTCAGCAACTTTCAAATATACAAGACAGTATTCATGATAGTCACCATGTTGTGTATTAGATCCCCAGAGCTTATTTATCATACAATTGGGAGTTTGTACACCTTTTGGCCACCTTCACCCATTTCCCCTACCCAAGAATCACAAATCTGTGCTGAGTTTGGTTTTTTGTTTGTTTGTTTAGATTCCACAGGAGTGAGATGATACAGTATTTGTTTTCCTCTGACTTATTTCACTTAGCATAATGCCCTCAGGGCTCACCCATATTGTTGCAAATAGCAGGATTTCCTTCTTTTTAGGGCTGAATAGTATTCCATTGTATATGAATACCAAATTTCCTTTATCCATCTCTCAAAAGACACTTTGGTTGTTCCCATGTCTCTGGTATTGTGCATAATGCTGCAGGGAACATGAGGGTATAGATAGCTCTTTGGGATAGTGATTTCATTTCCTTTGTATAAATACCAAGAAGTGGAATTGTTGGCTCATCTGGTAGTTCTACATTTTTTTGAGGAACTTCCATGTTGTTTTCCGCAGTGGCTGCACCAATTTCCATTCCCACCAGCTGTGCATTAGGGATCCTTTCTCCCCACATTCTCACCAGCATTTGTCATCACTGGTCTTTGATGACAGCCATTCTAACAGGTGTGAGACATACTGCAAACAATTACTGAGTATGTTATAGACAGGGCACTGCTCTAGATGCTTGCCAGATCTGAAAACAGCCATTAACCTACACTCTACAAGATTCTTGCATTTCATCCTTCCATACACAACCCTCTTCCAGCCACTGGGAAGAGAGGTGCTTTCTTTTGCATCATTATAAAACATGAGCCTGACTATCCCACACTTATTAAAAACCTTGATTTCTGGGGCGCCTGGGTGGCTCAGTGGGTTAATGCCTCTGCCTTCGGCTCAGGTCATGATCCCAGGGTCCTGGGATCGAGCCCCGCATCGGGCTCTCTGCTCCGTGGAGAGCCTGCTTTCTCCTCTCTCTCTGCTTGCCTCTCTGCCTACTTGTGATCTCTGTCAAATAAATAAATAAAATCTTAAAAAACAAAAAAAACAAAAAAAACACCTTGATTTCTACCTATACACCCTTCTCTCCAGCTCCCTGAATGCTGCTACCCAGATGAACTCCTCTTACACATACTGGCCATGTCTCCACCTTCCTCAAATAGTCTAGAGTAGTGACATCCAAGTGTGGTCCCCAGGCCAACAGCAGCAGCAGCAGGGGCAGCATCCACTGCTGGCTTTTTAGAAATGCAGATTTGGGGGAACAGCAACTCTGGGATATACGCTTGAGCCTGAGCACCAGTCGTTTGCAGGAACTTATACTCTTCTATCAGAAATACAAACTTTTGGGACACCCAGGTGGCTTGGATGGTTAAGCATCTGCCTTTGGCTCAGGTCATGATCCCGGGGTCCTGGGGTCAGGCCACTGGGCTCCCTTCTCCGTGGGGAGTCTGCTTCTCCCTCTGCCTTTCCCCTGGCTTGTGCTCTCTCTCTCTCTCCCCCTTAAATATATAAAAATCTTTTTTTTTTTTTTAAAGAAAGAAATATAAACTTTGAGGGCACCTGGGTGGCTCAGTCAGTTAAGTGTCTGACTTGATTTCGGCTCAGGTCATGATCTCAGGGTTGGGAGACTGAGCCCTGCGTTGGGGGAATCCATGCTCAGTAGGGAGTCTGCTTAAGACTCCCTCTCTCTCTGCCCCTCATCCCGCTCATGCTCTAAAATAAATAAATCTAAAAAAAAAAATTATAAACTTTTCTGCATTTGGGGTGCCATTTATTCTTTTCTTGCAAAAAAAATTCTTTTTATCATTCCTACCCACTTTTTTTAAAATAAATTTTTTAAAAAATTTATTTGAGACAGAGGGAGATCACAAGTAGGCAGAGAGGCAGGCGGGGGGGGGCGAAGCAGGCTCCCTGCTGAGCAGACAGCCCGATGTGGGGCTCAATCCCAGGACCCTGAGATCATGACCTGAGCCGAAGGAAGAGGCTTAACCCACTGAGCCACCCAGGTGCCCCTTATTCCTACCCACTTCTTTCCTCTCAAAGAAAATAATTTCCTCTCAAGAAAATAATTACTGTCTGCCTCATGCTGGAGGTTCCAATTCCCACTAATTTTTCAAAAGTCACTGAGAAATGATTGTATGGAAATAACACAGTCTGTGCTTATTTGAGTTCAAATCCAGCTCTACCACTTGCTAGCCAAAGGCATGGGCAAGTTACTTGAAGCTGTGAGCCTGTCTCTTCATCTCTAAAACTGAAGGTAACACTACCTACGCACAGGACTGTCGTGCAGATGAAAGGAGAAAAACCACACAAAAGGCTGGAGATAGGGCACCTCGGTGGCTCAGCTGGTTAAGCGACTGCCTTCAGCTCAGGTCATGATCCTGGAATCCCAGGATCGAGTCCTGCATCGGGCTCCCAGTTCCACGGGGAGTCTGCTTCTCCCTCTGACCTCCTCCTCGCTCATGCTCTCTCTCACTGTCTCTCTCTCAAATAAATAAATAAAAAAAAAAAAAAAAAAGTCTGGAGATAGGCCAACCAATTTTACCTTTTATTTTTATGTGTTCTCTAGAGCCTGCCATGTTGCTAAGTACATTGTATCTATTAATAACACAAATTTCCTCTGTTGGTCATCTAAAAATCCAGTCCTAGTTTCTATAACTTCCTATTACCCAAAACAGATAAAGCTTTTTCACTCTTCTTCTCTTTGCAATCCATCTTCCCATCTTTCTTGTTTCTTGCCTTGCACTTTGTCTGTAAATGGCACAAGCTTTGAACTTAGGAACTTACTATAAGGCATCACTGAGCACTAGATAGATACAGGCAGAAGAAAATAACACATCTGGGCTGCTTTGCAAGACTTCTCAACTGTCAGTAGGCTAAGTAGGTGATTCCAAACAAAAGCAGAGCTTTCTTCAAGTTAAATGTTGCTTCAGACAGAAAACAGTGTTCTTTTCTAAGAATTGTGATAAACTCAGGGGATAAGCAGATCACAAAAGGCTCCACAACACATTCCCCTGGCGAATATTTTGGCAAATTCTTTCCACTCTGACTCAGAAGAAGCAGATACACTGCAGAAAATGCCAATGGCTCTACGCATTAAATAGAAGATAGCCATGTTCCAATATGTGCCTCCTCCAAATACTTCAACATTACCTTTGTTTGCATTTGTTCGGAGACATCACAATAATCAGGAATGAGAAATAAAAATTGTAATTTGCATAAAGCTTTCGAGTATTCAGACACTTTCATTTGTCTCCTCTCACTGAGTGCTCCCTTCCATTATCCTCATTTTACAAAAGAGAAGAAGCTCCGAGTGGTTAAACAACTGGTCCAAAGCCACTTGGTATGTGATGAGGCTGGGCTGGGATTTAGCTGGGAAAATGCAGGATGTGCGGCTGCATCTACAGCGCATAAAATAACTATAAGCTCCATGAGTAAATGATATAGAATTGCCTGGCTTCTGCCAAATGTGGAAGTTCCTCAACCACAGCTCATTCTAAGCACACATGGAGTTTATCTATAAACACATTTTTCATTATTAATCAACTACTCGGTTTTGTTGGCATCATTATTCCAACAGAATCCTATGCAAGAAAATAGCCTGTGCTGCAAGGTTGAGTTTCATAGAGCTATTTTAAGAAGGGTCTTTCTGGAAAACTATTCTAGGGTTCCCTCAGTTCGATGGCCACATTCTTCTTTCCTGAATGCCTATAGTGTCCTCATGTGTCAATTCTACTTCCTTCAACTATGAAGTGTAAAACTTGGCTAGATCTTTTCTTGTCAACGGCACAGTCCTCCAAGACCACTTTTAGATGCATAAACATTTAAGGTTATGTCCTCTGGATGAATTGACCCTTTGCTGTTCGCAATGTCCCTTTTTACCCATGGGCTATTCTTTGCTCTGAGATTTACTCTGTCTGGTATGGATATAGGCATCCAGCTTTCTTCTGAACAGTGTTATTAGCACAGTATATATTTTTCTGTCCTCTTTGCCATGTGTCTTTATGTATGAAATGAATTTCTTGTAGACAGCATATGGTTAGTCCTTCTTTTAAATGGAGTGTTTGGACAATTTTCCTTTAATGTGGTTATGGGCAGGAATGGGTTTAACCTACCATTTTGCTATTTAACCCTCTTATTCTCTGCTCCCATCTTCTCTTTTTCTGCCTTCTTTTAGACTGGGTATTTGGATTAACTAAGTATATGTTTATTCCATGTTAATTCCCTTGTTGGCTCATTAGCTAAAAATCTATGTTGTGTTATCTCAGTGGCCATTTTAGGGTTTTAGCGTTCATCTTTAACTTACCAGTCTAGCTCCCAGTGATACTGGCCCACTTCGCGTGAAGCATCAGAGCTTCCCCGCAATGCACTTCCCGCCTGCCAGCCTCTGTGTTACTGCTGTCATACTTTTTACATCTATGTATGTTATGAATCCCACGTACATTGTTATTACTTTTGCACAAGCAGGCAATTATCTTTAAAAGAGACTTAAAACAGTAAGAAAAAGCTGCCCCGTACATGTACCCATGTAATTACCGCCTCTAGTGCTCTTCCAACATCGCTTCTAACATTAACTCCTGCCGCTTTTGCAAGATTTGCAATTCCACTTTGCAACTGTGTTGCTGGACACTTGGCCCAAAACACATGGGCAGGGTGGGCAGGAACAGATACAGCAGCGAATAGGGAGAGATGTTTGAGTGGAAGCTGATCTTATAAATGATCTATTAGTTAATATAGTTACACCACGGCTACTTTTACAATCTCAAAACTACAAGGACTTGAACAGTGAATACAGGAATTACAAGAAGGTCCTATAATATTGTAGCTGATTATCATCCCTGTTAGCCAACATTTAGCCAAAAGGGAATTGATGCAACGACACATTCAACAACTGTTTGCTACGGCCCTACTTTGGGCCAGCCACTATTCCAGCACCAAGGAAACCACAGCAAACAAGACAAAATAGAGCAAGAAAGTCACTGCATTTTGCAAACATTCTCGTCCATCTACCAAGCATCTTGTCTGGGGGCAAACAGAAAAGATATAACCTCTAGTCTCATAAAACCCACATCTGAGAGAAATAAACACACAGCAGATAATACAAAGCGCAATGGGAAGATGCACTTTTTTGTCACATCATCACATTATTTTAACATCCCCAAAGGGGCAGCTCATTTTTCCAGACATTTCCAGTTGATCTGGGTGCACAACCATTAGATGACATTAAGGAATAAGTAGTCAAGTATAGTCACTTGTCAAATAGGTGGTAATTTTTAAAAATTTTGATATAAATTCATTTGAAAGGCCAAGTTTTATATCGCAGAAACAGAAATGATGGGGATTTGGCTCTTGATCATGTGTGGACTTCTGAAGTGGCAGAACTGTGTCCTTTTTCTTCCATACTCCCAGAGTCAGTGAATTTAGAATACCACTGATGATGTGGCTGATGAAACTGGCTGCCTGTCAATAAAGGTTTGCCGAACGTTTGTTGTGGGTTTTAGCAAGAGACGTTTGGTTCTAAGAAACAGAAATCCATTGAAACGCACTTAAATACCTAAGGGAAACCAACCGAACAGGAATGGAGCTGTTTCATGGAACCCAAGGGCACGAAGGAGAGCTGAAGACTGGAAGGAGTCTGAAGCAGGGACTAGGCAGGTATTCAGAACCAGTGCAGTGTATGTCTCCTGTGTGCACCACAGATGCACCTCCACTTCTCTCTGCAACTGTTTCATTCTTTCCTTTCTCCCCACAAAACACCTTTTGCTCCTCCCCACTCTGTGGGTTTTTTTTTTTTTTTTAAGATTTTATTTATTTGACAGAGAGAGAAACAGCGGGAGAAGGAAAAGAAGCAGGGGGAACGGGAGAGGGAGAAGCAGGCTTCCTGCTGAGCAAGGAGCCTGATGTGGGGCTCGATCCCAGGACCTTGGGATTATGACCTGAGCCAAAGGCTTAATGACTGAGCCATCCGGGTGCCCCAGGTCTTCTACTCCAAGCACACAACCAAGATTTAAAGTGTGAGGCCCAAATGGCTCATCCCAGTCCATGAATTAGCTGTCCCCAGAGCCCACGGTCCCCATTCCTGCCCAACTGAGGCCAGAGACTAATTCAAAAACTATGAATGTGCCCACTCCTACAGAGGCTAAGGAGGTTCACTGGAGCGAGAAGATACCCCCAAAAGTGTCTACTACATTTATCCTGCAAGCCAGGCCAAGGTGAAACAAAAGGCCTTAGCAAATGTAAAGGGAGGATCTAAATAGTTCTTCAGTAGTGACTTAAAAAGCAGGTCATTGCTATCATTTCCTGAACAAGACATAATCCCTAAGAGCCAGAGCTTACAGCTCCCATTTGCCCCACACCGGGAAAACTCAAAGAAGAGCAGGTGTCTTTCTTTCTCCCTGACAAGACCTCAATAGCTGGATAAGATGTTTAACTCCGAGGTAGCGCTGAGCTCCCAACAATACGGCCTCATTCATGAAAAATATGAAAAGGATGCAGACAAAAGAATAAAAAGCATCTCTCAGAAAATCTGGAAGAGCACAATGAGCGAGGGCCATCAGCCCAATCACGGAGACAGGAGTGGGGCTTGGCAGTCCCACCTGCTCGATGGGCTCAGCACCCTCCACCTCGACAAGCAGCAGCAGGGCTGAAGGAACACCGAGCTCACCCTAGACTAGGAACAGTCGTTAACAATGACATGAGTAACGACGGCCAGTCTTCGGAGGAGACATAAACCCTGCTCAGCAGCTGCGGATGGGCACCCATGCCAGTTTGCAACGTGCCCCTCCCACCTCCCAGAGGAGGCCAGCCAGAGTGTGGTAATGAAACTGCACATAGTGGAAATGGGATCTAAATGAGTTTAAACTGATTTATGTTAGCTTTTGTAAAGATTACTCGATATCGGGAAAGTGCTACCACTGTGAAATAATGTCGACAATCCTTAAGACCTCTGCCTAATGGTACTCACACAGAATATTTATATTCCTCGTCATGGGAACAAGGACCATAATGGATACCATTTTTGTTTTATTAGGGATGCATATTTAAATTAATCTGCTATTTGCCTAAACAATTAGCTGCTTCTGTTTGTGTGCACAAAGCCAAAATTGCAATTAGGCTTCCATCAAAAAGATAAGTCCCAACTAAAACTGTCCCGGTGGAGTCATACGAGCTCAGGGCAGAACTTTCCAAAATTACTTTTTAGCATAATGGTAATTATGTTAATTGCTTGAAAGGTAAATAACTGCTGAACTGGTTTGGGGGGGAAAAACCACCACACACAATTGGCACTGCCCCTCCCTTTTGATCTTTTCCACACACCATAAAATTTAAAACAGGTTAACAGCTCCGAAAGTCACAGGCTGGTCACCTCTTGAACCATAGAGTGTCTTGTGGTCTTTAGTACTCCTTGATTAGAGCTTATTTCAGCCATGAGTTCCCATCCTCTTGAGCTTGCACAATAAACACCTAAAGCTTGGGGCAGGTCAGCTTCTTACCGCAGCAGTCCCCCCTTATCTATGGGGCATATGTTCCAAGACCCCTAGGAGATGTTGGACCATGGACAGTTCCAAACCCGCTATGTACTATGTTTTTTTCCTTTACATACCTCTGATGTTTTTTCCTTTACATGCATCTGATAAAG
This sequence comes from Martes martes, assembly GCF_963455335.1. NCBI lineage: Eukaryota > Metazoa > Chordata > Mammalia > Carnivora > Mustelidae > Martes > Martes martes. Next base: position 80,023,319 of record NC_137901.1, read on the forward strand.
TTTAATTTATTAAAAAAAAAAAAAAAGAAGAAGCAGCATAGGAAGAGATCAATGATACTAAAAGAGAACAATTATAACAGTGTGCCCTGACAGGTTATGTGAATGCGGTCTCTAACACATCTTCCTGGACCCTCCTTTTGCAATGGTGTGAGATGATAACAGGCCTACGTGAGGAGATGCAGTGAGGTTAGGGTGTTGTGATGGACAGTTAGGCTACTCTTGACCTGCTGACACATCAGAAGGAGCAGCACTTGCTTCCAGACCGCCGTGGACCACGGGTGACTGAAGCTGCCGAAGGTGAAATCACGGATAGGAGGAACTACGGTAGGCAGGCAGGCAGGATCACTTACCTGCCGTTCAGAGACAGTGAATGAAACTATAGAAACAGCTGGTAACTTCCATTTCCAGCACATAAACACTTGCCTATAAATAAACGGGAGTCAAAAGAGATTCCTCAGCAAAAGAAAAAAGCATTTTAACAAAGATTAAGATCTACCCATTGCATTCATTCAATGTGTACTTCTTCATTAAGTCCATACGACATCATTATGAAATGGCCAGAGATGTAAAGGTGGCATTAGGTCTGAAAGAACAAAACAACTTTTACTTTTAGGGAAGAGGTGGCTGGGGGGCAGGGGCTAAAATCAGTGCAAACAAGGGTCATGATGAGGGGCTAAATTACAGATGGTCTTGAAAAAGAAAAAGCATCTACCGTGCATGTCCATCCTCAACACTGCAGCTGAACACAACCTTAAAGCTGAACCCTGATGCTACAGAGAAGCTGTATTTAGATTCACAAAACCATCTGAATGGCCCCTGGACTAATAAAGTGACTGGTTAGGCAGAAGCTAATCAGCAACCAGACAGGAGATCACTGAAGCAGATACTGAGTCAAGAAGCAAGCAAGCTGAATATATTTAGTAGTCTTAAGGTCAAGGGAGAGGGAAAACATTTTAAAACTAAGAAAAAAGAAAAGAAAAGAGACAGTAAATTGAAAAGGAGTCAAATAACATTGTAAGATGAGGACAGTGTCACTAAAGAGAAGAATTTACAGTTAACAAACTCACGGAAAAACAGATTGATGGGGAAGCATCTGGACCAGCTCTTCTACAAGGGGAAGTGCCAAGAAGGCAGAGAATGTGAAAGAGACATCGCTGTGCATGGAACCACTAACTCCAGCCAATTTTTTCCTACAATAGAACTGAGCAACATAAACATAATAAGGGATATATCTTGGAAGAGTCTATCAGACACTGGTAGTAGGTGAAGTCTCTAGAGAAGAGACTATGGTACTGGGGAACTCAGGGGGCAAGTGGTGGTAGATGGAGAAAGAACACTTACACTTCACTACACATTTTCTAGTACAATTTGAATTTTTTCCACATGTAATACTGTATCAAAAGTTTTATTATAATATGCATATACCTCTTTGTAGATATTAATATCATTAGTGACAAGACTTTTTTTTTACCTTTTCCAATCACAATCTACATAATTTTACAATCAATAGTTAACTCTGATATACAAATTCTGCTGCTGACTCAATGATGGGTTAAGGTGAATTAAACTCCAAAGGAGTCTGTAACATCGCCACCACTTCCCTGTCCAGACAGGTGCAGGAGAGCCCAGCATTGGGTCTAGGGCAAGAGTGGTATTCAGTAAGTCTTAGCCTCCTTGTTCTTTCTCTTCTTTTAAAAAGTGCTATTTGTGGGGCAACTAGGTGGCTCAGTGGGTTAAGCCTCTGCCTTCGGCTCAGGTCATGATCTCAGGGTCCTGGGATCAAGCCCCGCATCGGGCTCTCTACTCAGCAGGGAGTCTGCTTCCCCCTCTCTCTGCCTACTTGTGATTTCTCTGTCAAATAAATAAAATCTTAAAAAAAAAAAAAAGTGCTATTTGTGGGATGCCTGGTTGGCTCAATGGGTTACGCGACTGCCTTTGGCTCAGGTCATGATCTCTGGGTCCGCAATGGGCTCCCTGCTTAGCAGAGAGCCTGCTTCTTCCTCTTCCTCTCTCCCTGCCTGTGTTCTCTCTCTGATGAATAAATAAAATCTTAAAAAAATAATTTGAAAAATGCTCTTTGTTACTAAAAGTAAAATATGTCTATCTTCAAAAACGGTTCCACTTACTGAGTGATATAACCACATAATATTTAAAACATGTAATTACAATAACACTGATGACTACTGAGGCTGAGGGATGGGTATATGGGGAGTCATCATACTGTTCTCTCTAATTTTGTGTATTTTGAATTTTCCCTAATAAAAAGATTTTTAAAAACAATAATTCGAAAAGTCATCACTAAGAAAAGTAGAGATGCAGAATTAGTGTTTTACAAATGTTTTCAGTAGCCACAGTGCAAACTAAGTGCATTAGCAGAACAGATTTACAATGAAAATTCCAGCAATGACATTTTGCAACTTTTGGAAATCTCATTCCAAATCCTCAACATATCCTGAAATCATAATATCAATTAATTCCCTTTCAATAAATGTGTTAAATGGCTCAAATGGAAAGCAGAAAAAAAAAATACGTGAAGATTCAGATTACAGTACCACCACAGTTAGCTTTGAGTTACACCAAATGAGAAGAAAAGGGGACAGCAGATAATCTCACATCTCACTTAGGCATCAAATCCAAATGCAAATCTGCCCATGTGCAGGTGGGTTCTGCCAGGAGGGCCCTAACGTTTAAACTAGGGCTCTCCCTTTTCCTTCTCTGCTCCCTGGGGTAAGGCATTACAAAAGCCCAATACAGATTTCTCTTCTGAACTCCAGATCCACAGATCTACCTTGAGTCAACTTGGATGGGGCTGGAGGAGATTATGCTAAGTGAAATAAGTCAAACAAAGAAAGTCAATTATCATATGGTTTCACTTATTTGTGGAACAGAAGGAATAGCATGGAGGACATTAGGAGAAGGGAAAAACGAAGGGGGAGAAATCAGAGTAGGAGACAAACCATGAGAGACTATGGACTCCGGGAAACAAACAGAGAATTTTAGAAGGGAGGGGGATAGAGGGATGGGTGAGCCTGGCGATGGGTATTAAGGAGGGCACAAATTGCACGAAGCACTGGGTGTTATACGCAAACAGTGAATCATGGAACACTACAACAAAACCTAATGATGTACTGGATGGTGACTAACATAACACAATAAAAAAAAAATCAAGGAGCACCTGGGTGGCTCAGTTGGTTAAAGCCTCTGCCTTTGGCTCAGGTCATGATCTCAGGGTCCTGGGATCAAGCCCTACATTGGGCTCTCTGCTCAGCGGGGAGCCTGCTTTCCCCTCTTGGCCTGCCTCTCTGTCTACTTGTGATCTCTCTCTCTGTCAAATAAATAAACAAAATCTTTTTAAAAATTACTTATAAAAAATCTAAGGGAGGTAAACATATTAATATTTAATCAGCTTGTGGACATAGTTTAGGATTAAACAAAGTAAAATTTTTATGTCGTATTTTACTTTCTTGGTCAGATAGATGAAACTAAACTTTGTTTAAAAAACAAGATTTATTTTGTCAAATAAAGGTGAACAGTCTTGTCTCCAACTATATATTAAAAAAAGAAAGAAAGAAAGAAAAAAGAGTAGCAGCCTTCAGACTTTGTTTACCCCCTAAACTTAATTTAGCAAACCAGATCTCCCTTTTAGATCTTTAAAAAATTTTTTTATTTAATTATTTAAGATACAGTGTATTACTAATTTCAGAGCTAGAGTTCAGTGATTCATCCAGTATTCCATAACACCCACTGCTCATTACTTCTGTGCCCTCTGTAATGTCCATCACCCAGTTACCCCATCCCCTCCCCTCCAGCAACCCTCAGTTTGTTTCCTAGCATTAAGAGTCTCAAGTGCTCAACATTGCTTGGCATCAGGGAAATACAAATCAAAATCAAAATGAAATACCACCTCACACCAGTAAGAATGGCTAAAATTAACCAGTCAGGAAACGACAGATGTTGGCAAGGATGCGGAGAAAGGGGAACCCTTTCTGTTGGTGGGAATGCAAGCTGGTGCAGCCACTCTGGAAAACTACATGAAAACTCAAAAAGTTGAAAAGAGAGCTACCCTATGACCCAGCAATGGCACTACTGGGTATTTACTGGGTATTTACCCTAAAGATACAAATGTAGTGATCCGAAGGGGCACATTCACCCAAATGTTTATAGCAGCAATGTCCTCAATAGCCAAACTATGGAAAGAACCTAGATGTCCATCAACAGATGAATGGATAAAGAAGATGTGGTGTATATATATGATGGAATACTATGCAGCCATCAAAAGAAATGAAATCTTGCCATTTGCAACGACGTGGATGGAACTAGAGGGTATTATGCTGAGCGAAATAAGTCAATCAGAGAAAGACAATTATCATATAATCTCTCTGATATGAGGAATTTGAGAGGCAGGGCGGGGCGTCGTAGGGGGTAGAGAAGGAAAAAATGAAACAAGGTGGGATCAGGAGGGAGACAAACCATAAGAGACTCTTAATTTCACAAAACAAACTGAGGGTTGCTGGGGGTGGGGGGTAGGGATAGGGTGGTTGTATTATGGACATTGGGGAGGGTATGTGCGATGGTGAGTGTTGTGAAGTGTGTAAACCTGGCAATTCACAGACCTGTACCCCTGGGGCTAATAATTCATTATATGTTAATAAAAAATTTAAAGACAAAAAAGAGCCTCATGATTTGTCTCCCTTTCTGATTTCATCTATTCTTCACTCCCTTCCCATATGCTCTTCTGTTTTCTTAAATTCCATATAAGTGAAATCATATGTCCCTTTCACATCTTGTATATAAAACTGACAAAACTTTTAGGGCGCCTGGGTGGCTCAGTGGGTTAAGCCTCTGCCTTCAGCTCAGGTCATGATCCCAGGGTCCTGGGATCGAGCCCCGCTTCGGGCTCTCTGCTTAGTGGGGAGCCTGCTTCCCTCTCTCTCTGCCTGCCTCTCTACCTACTTGTGATCTCTGTCAAATAAATAAATAAAATCTTAAAAAAAAAAAACAACAAAAACTGGGGCACCTGCGTGGCTCAGTGGGTTAAAGCCACTGCCTTCGACTCAGGTCGTGATCCCAGGGTCCTGGGATCGAGCCCCGCATCAGGCTCTCTGCTCAGCAGGGAGCCTGCTTCCCCCCCCTCCCTCTCTGCGTGCCTCTCTGCCTACTTGTGATCTCTATCAAACAAATAAATAAAATCTTAAAAAAAAAAACCTGACAAAACTTGTTTATCATAAGTTTTAAGTAGTGGCCTAAAAAACTAATTTCTGCCATACTGCTAAATATTGACATTTTAAAATAAAATAGCTGTATCATTCTTTAAAAAGTATTCTTTGGAAATGAAATACCATTTCATACCATCATACATTAAATAAAATTAAATAAAATTAATAAAATTAAATAAAAGGGGGAGCGAAGAGCCCAAAGATAAACAGCAAGATATAGAAACAAAAGTGTGTTGAGAATCCCTAACTATATAACCACCACCGGAAGAATAAGGACCCTAATCTCATCTAAGTCAGTTTCCCAATTCAGCCAAACAGAAAAGGGACAGGCACAGTTTTTTTTTTCCTGAAAAATTATTTAACATAAAAACAGGGCATTAAATCACTATACGAAAAAGAATCTAATCTTGTTTAATGATCTAACATTTTTTAAAAATTTGAAATACTTCAGACTTATAAAAGAAGCCCTACAAATTATACAAAAGAGTTACAATATACCCCTCACCCAGCTTCCCCAAGGGTTAACATATTACATAACCACAGTAGCATGATGGAAGTCAAGAAATTAACAGTGATACAAGATGTTTACAGACCTTATTCCCATTTCACCAAATGGCCCACTAACATCCTCTTCCTGGTCCAGAATCCAATCTAGAATTCCATGTTGCATTTAATTGTCCTGTCTCCTTCCTCTAAACTGAGACCATTCCTCAGTCTATCTTGTCCTTCCTGCCCCTGCCCCTTGAAAAGTATTGACCATGTATCTTGAAGATCTCTCAGTTGTCTGTTTAGTCATTCTTTTTTGACAAAGGCTTTTATTATAATGAGATAACAGATCCATTTACATTGTTAAACTATAGGGGGGAAAACACTTAACAAAAACTTTCATAACACACCTATCTTCCAAAATGCTGGTCTTCAAAAAAATAAAGTACCCTGATCAATAGAACAAGATGTTTAGTCATGTTTAAAATCAGGTTATGGGGACGCCTGCGTGGCTCAGTGAGTTAAAGCCTCTGCCTTCGGCTCAGGTCATGATCCCAGGGTCCTGGAATCAAGCCCTACATGGGACTCTCTGCTCAGCAGGGAGCCTGCTTCCCTTCCTTTCTCTCTGCCTGCCTCTCTGCCTGCTTGTGATCTCTGTCAAATAAATAAATAAAATCTTTAAAAAAATAAAATAAAATCAGATTATGCATTTTGGCAAAAACAGCACAGAAGTAACGTGTCTTTTCCATGTATCAGGAGGTACATGATGTCAATTTCTCACTGCTGATAACGGTAACTTTCACCACTTGGTTTAGGTGGTAGAGTCAGGTTTCTCCATTATAAAGTTACTATTTTTCTCTTGTGGAGAAATAATTTGGAACTATGCAAATATCCTATTTCTCATCATACTAATTGTAGCATCCATGGATGATTCTTGCCTGCAACAATTATTGTGGTGCTTGCCAAATGAATTTCTATTTTCACCACACTTGTCCATATACAAATTCATTAACTGAAATGCTACTGTAAAGAAGAGCTGTCTCTTCTCCTTTATTTATTCAATTATTTATTTATATTAGGATGGGCTTATAGTTACTTCTTTATTTTATAGGTTATAATCCATTACTATATTTTGTTGCTCAAATTGTCCCTGATTTTGCTGTTGGGAAGGAACTCCAGTTTGGTTCCTCTGTCCTATAAATAGAGCCTCCCCCTTTCCTCTGCTATCCATTTTTTTTTTTTTTTTAACACCCTTACTTTCTGGACCCACAAGATATTCCAGACTCATCCTGTATTTGCCTCCCCTAGCACTGGTTCCTTTTACTGAAGAATTAATGATATTTAGAAACCAAGATATGGGCACTAGCTATATTTAATGTTACTAGGGTAGCACAATATACACTTCCAACTCTTGGGAAGTAGAATAAGCTAGTCCAGGTCTTTGCATCAAAGGTCATATGCTCTTAAAAATATACAGAAAAGTGTGCCATAGCCTTAGAATAAAGGGTTGGGGAAAGCTGCTTATCTAAGAATTTCTTTTTGTAATGCTGCATGATCCTGGGTTTTAAGTCCTATACGGGAGCAAAGCTAAAAGCAAGGAAGGAGGAACAATTCAGAGTCCACAGAGCAACTATATTTGGCCATGTCTACTGCCACTACGATCCCATATATATACAATATCTACTACCACTATGATCCCATAGTACAATATCCATTTTTGGATCTCTTTGAAAGTAGGTCCAGATTTCTTCTTGAAGGATTATTTTAGAATTAAAAATATAGAAAAAAAGCGGTGCCTGGGTGGCTCAGTTGGCTAAGCGGCTGCCTTTGGCTCAGGTCATGATCCCAGGGTGCTGGGATCGAGCCCCACATTGGGCTCTTTGCTCAGTGGAGAGCCTGCTTCTCCCTCTCCCTCCCTCTCTGCCTACTTGCGGTCTATCTCTCTGTCAAATAAAAAAATAAAATCTTTAGGGCACCTGGGTGGCTCAGTGGGTTGGGCCTCTGCCTTCAGCTCAGGTCATGATCTCGGGGTCCTGGGGTCAAGCCCTGCATCAAGCTCTCTGCTTGGCGGGAAGCCTGCTTCCCCCACTCTGCCTGCCTCTCTGCCTGCTTGTGATCTGTCAAATAAAATCTTAAAAAAAAAAAAGAAATCTTAAAAAAAAATATATATATATATAGAAAAAAACTTCAATAACTAAATGTGTTCCAGTGGCCACGGAACCACCAGAGGAATTCTCTGTTCTTGATGATCAACCACTCAAATGTAGAACTGAGCAGGAAAGCACTCTTGTTCCTCTTAATACACCTCAGAGACCCTGTCCTTTCCTGATGAGAAAAAAACCAACAAAACTCTGCAAGGGTAGCATCAACTATTTTGCAGAAAATATTAAAATAGTACTTTTCGGTCATTTAAAAAATGTTTTATTGAAGTATAATCTACACACCAAAAAAACCCTTCATCTTCTCTAAGTGCACAATTTGACGGGAATAGACAAATATATATATAGTACCATAACTACCACCACAGTCATAACAGAGTATTTCCATCCCAGCTTTATAAGCAGTCACCTTCCCTTGGTCCCAGCCCCTGGCAAATACTCACTTGCTTTCTGTCCTAGTTTTGCTTCCTCTAGAATTCCACACATACGGAATTATATAGTATATGCTCTTTTGTGTCCGGCTTCTCAGTAGCATTAATGCTACTGAGATTTGTCTATGTTGTGTACATATCTGTAATTTGTTCATTGATATTGACATGTAATGTCTCACTGTAAAGATGTACCACAACTGTATTCATTTACCAACAAATATATGTCTAGGTTGCTCCCAGTTTGGAGCAGTCATGAATAAAATTCTATAAATATTCAAATACAAGTTTTCATGTGAACACACGTTTTCATTCTCTTGGACAATACATGAGTGGGAGTGCTTGGGTCATCTGGTGAGTTTCTGATTATATAAAAGAAACTGCCAACCTGTTTTCTAGTGTAGCTGCACCCTTTTGCATTTCCACCAGCAAGGAATCAAAGTGCTGACTTCTCCACAGTCTCACCATCACTTGGCATCATTAGTCTTTTTAAGCTGGGTATAGTGGGTGTAACGGTTTATTTCGTAGTGGTTTTAATTTACCTTTTCCTAAAGACTGATGATACTGAACAACCTTTCAGGTGTTTATTCGGCATTTATAGGTCCTCTCTGGTGAAGGGTCTAGTCAAAACTTTTGCCACTTTCAGTTGGTTGTCTTCTTATACTTGAGTTATGAATGTTCTTTATATATTCTAGATGCAAATCATACATCAGACATGTGTTTTGCAAATGTCTTCTGCCAGTCTATGGCTTGTCTCTTCCTTTTCTTAGTATCTTCATGATCAAAGGTTTCTACTTTTGATGAAGTCTAACATTTCTCTTTTCCAATTTGTGCTTTCTAAGTCCTAAGAAATTTGTCCCGAAGTTTTACACTTCAGTCTATAATCCATTTGAGTTAACTTGTAGATGGCATGATGTAAGAGTAGAAGTTCATAAGCAGGAATGAAAAGGCCTAGAGATCTCTGTTTCAACATCATTTGTTGAAAAGATGATTATTTCTTCACTGGATGACCTTGGCAGCTTTATAAAAAAAAAAAAAATCAGTGGGTAGGTTTTTCTGGACTTTATTGTGTTCCATTGGTCTAGCCTCAGGCTAGTATCACACTGTTTGGAAGACTACAGTTTCACGGCAAATCTTGAAATTGGGTAGGGTAACTCTACCAACTTTCTACTTCTTTTTCAAAACCATTCCTCACTATTCTTGGTCCACAGCATTTTTAGATATTTAGATTCTAAATTCCATTAGATTTTAAATTTTAGAATCAGCTTATCAACTTCCACCAAAAGAAAAAAAAGAAAAAGCCGGTAGGGATGCTGGTTAGGTTTGGGCTGAATCTCTAGGTCAATGAGGGAACAGCTGATATCTAAACGGCATTCAATCTTCCTATCCATGAATATAATTATTTATTTGGGCTTTATTTAATTTCTCTCAGTGTTTTATAGTTTTCAGCACATAGGTCTTAATTAATATGTGCTGAATTAATCACCAATTACCTTATATTTTTCCAACTGTTTGCTGCTAACTTGAAAAAATGCTACTGGCTTTTGAATACAGACCTCATTCACAGTGACACTGATAAAGATCCTTTTTAGTTCTAGTAACATTTTGGTTGATGGTTTAGGATTTTATGCAGAGACAATTTATCCACAATTATTCCTTTTCCTTTCCTATCGGTATACCTTTCTTTTTCTTGGCATTAGTGCGCTAAGGAGGCCTTCCAGTACAATGCTTAAAATAACAGTAGTAAAAGTGGTCATCCTTGCCTTGTTTCGAGTTTTGAGAAAGCATGGTCTTTTACCATTACATATGAAGTTAGCTGTAGGTTTTTCATAGAAAGGTTCCTCTCTATATTAGTCAGTTAAGAGTTTTTAATCATCAAATTTGTGTTTCACTGAGCTGACCATCTGGTTTTTCTTTTATGGTCTGTTAATATGATGAACTGATTTTCAAATGTTAAACTAACCTTGAATTCCTTGGATGAATCCTAAGTGGCTATGATTTACTATCCTTTTAATATATTATAGGATTGAGTTTTACAGTATTTTGTTAAGCATTTTTACATCTATGTTCATGTGGAATATTGATCTATAGTTTCCCTGTTTTCATACACTAGTTATTCTTTTTCTTCTTTATCTGGTTTTGGTAGGAGGATAACGCTGGTCTCATTAGCTGAGTTGAAAAGTGTTGCCTCCTAGTCTATTTTATGAGAGTATACAGAATTAGTATTATTTCCTTAAATGCTTGGTAGAATTCACCAGTAAAGCCATTGTGCTTGTGGGTTTCCTCATGGGAAAATTTTGCATTACAAATTCCATTTCTTTAATGGAAATAGAGCTCTTAAGTGAATTTTGGTAATGTTTATCTTTCAAAAAAATCAATTTATCCACTTCATCTAAGAGATTAAGTTTACTGGTATAAACTTGTTCATAAGTTTTCACTGTAGTCTTCTTCACAACTGTAGGATCTATAATGATGTCCCCTCTGTTATATTCCTGACATTGGTATTTTTTTCCCCTAATCACTCTGACTAGTGCTTGTCACTTTTTTTTTTTTTTAAGGAACTAGTTTTGATTTTCCTGTAGTATTTTCTCAATTTCCGTGATTCCTGTTCTTTATTACTGTATTTCTCCTGCTTATTTTAATTTGCTCTTTTTCTACTTAAGGTGAAAAGTTATGTCATTGATTTCATACTTTTATAATTTCAGCATTTATTGCTTTAAATTTCTAAGCACTGCTTTAGCTACATTCTATACATTTATATGTACAGATATATGGTTTTTTGTTTTCATTCAGTTCAAAATATTTCTTGATTTCTTCTTTAACTCATAAGTTATTTATAAATGCATTGTTTAATTTCCAAATATTTGGAGATTTTACAGAGCTCTGTTATTTTTACTTTAATTTCATGGTTGCTGAAAAATGTACTTTCAGTGAGAACATATTTTGCAGGATTTCAATCCTCTTAAATTTACTGAAACTAATTTTATGGCCCAGAACATACTCTATCTTGGCCAACATTCTGAGGCTACCTGAAAAGAATGTGTATTTTGTAGCTATTGTGTGGAAAGTTCTATAAATGCCAATCAGGTAAAGTTGGCTGACAACGTTGTTCAATTTTATATGTATGACCTTACCAATTACTTACATCAATTATTGAAATAAAAGTGCCTGATATTTCCACTATAATTATGAATTTATCTATTTCCCCTTTCAATTTATCAGCTTTTGTTTCACTTTTTTTTTTAAAGATTTTATTTATTTTGGAGAGAGAGACCACGTAAGCAGGGGGAAGGGCAGTGGGGGAGAGGGAATCTCAAGAAGACTCCCCACTGAGCGTGGAGCCTGATGTGGGGCTTGATCTCATGACCCTGAGGTCATGACCTGAGCCAAAATCAAGAGTTGGACACCTGACTAACTCAGCCATCCAGGAAACCCCCAAGTTGTGTTAGGAGATGCATATTAAGGATTACTATGTCCGTTTGATAAACTGACCCCTTTATCACTACGAAATTCCCCTTTTAATCCCTAATATTCCTTGTTCTAAAATTTTGTTGGAAAGCAACGTAGCCACTCCAGCTTTCTGTTTCCACTATATAAGTTTCCATCCTTTTACTTTTAAACCTATTTGTATATTCATATTTAAATAATGGCTTTCAGGGACCTAGATGGCTCAGTCAGTTAAGCCTCTGATTCTTGGTTTTGGCTTAGGTCATGAGCTCAGGGTCCTGGGATCAAGCCCCACTTCAGACTCTGTGCTCAACATGGAGTCTTCTGGAGATTCTCCCCATCTGCTCTTCCCCTGATTGTGCACTCTTGCTCACTCTCTAAAATAAATAAAATCTTTAAAAAGAATTTAACAGCTTTAGTGTTGGTGTTATGGACTGAATGTCTGTGTCTTCCCCCAAAATTCACAGGGTGAAGCTTTAACCCCCAACGTGTTGTTATTTGGAGACGGAGCCTTGGAAGGTAATTAGGATTAGATTAAGTCTTGCGTGTGGGCCCTGTGGATGGGATCAGTGGTCTTATAAGAGTGAGGTCTTTCCATGCTGGTTGGTGGGGATACAAACCATTCCTAGACCTGCGTGAGCTTCAGAAACTGTTCTGCCTTCTTCTTTCAGGTGGTTCTTTCCCTGCTCTCAGGCATTTCTTCTCAAACATGGGCAAAGCAGTACTCAAAGACAGAGGGGTCCCTCTAGGTCTGTAGAATTCTCTCTGTGCATCTCCCTCCTCCCTGATACTCTGGCCCACAAATTATTTCCACCTTGGCTTCCTTGACCTCTTGGTGTCTCCTCAACATGAGGTCCAGGATCTATCTGTTCAGGTTCCCCTTCCCTGTACTGGGTTGTTTCCAGCTGGTTAGCTGGTGTAATTGTAGGATTCCTCTTGTTTGAAAAATAGCCCAAGACTGTCTCTTAGAGATTAATGTCTGAAAACCATTAATACATTCTGTCCAGTTTTCCAGTTTAAGGCAGAGGATAAATCTAGTCCCTGTTATTTCATCTTAATCAGAAACAAAAGTTTTAACTTATTTTGAAACAATCTGAAAATTACAGAAAAGTTACAAAAACTTTTATATACCCATTATTCAGATCCCACTGCCATTTGTCCCAGTAACGTCCTTTATAGCAAAAGAATCCCATCCAAGATGATACATGGCATTCAGCTGCCTTGTGTCCTTCAACCTGGAACAGTTTCTTTTTCTTTCTTTCTTTTTTTTTTTTTTTTTTAACCTTCATGAGTTTGACAACTGGCCAAATCTGGCACAATCTGAGTATCAAAGTCATAACAGTAACAGAGGTACACATTTACCATAGAACGTCACCTAACAAATGTAGAAAGAATAATGGAATTAGAAGATCACTAATTGGCAGTTATAATGGCAATAATTGAGACCAAAAAAAAAAAATCAACGATGCTAAAACTAGCAGAGAAGAAGATAAAGGATGGGATATTACATCTCAAAGAATCTCCCTGCTGAACCCTAATTACGTTACAGAGTAAGGGGGGAAAAAGTAACTTCATAGTCAAGACACCTGGCAGATGCCAAATTAATAAAGTGGTCAAATTTAACATCAGTAATGGGACAAACTGACATCTTGTGCTATGTGATAGAATGCATTGAGACAAACACAGAATCGCTTCTGTGATAGTTCAGCCAAAAACGCATAACCGAGTCAAATCGTGAGGAGTATTAGAAACCCAAATTGAAGGACATCCCACAAAAACACCAGCCTAACCTCTTCAAAGCTACCTTCAAGGTGGCTTCTGTATTCTTTTGACATGTCACCACTATTCCTTAAGCACTTCCGTATTTCCTGGTACAACAGGATGTTCCAGGATTATTTTGTTCTTTCCCTACCCAAGCCCTGGAGTCAGCCTCTTCACCAAGCAGCCCTGATTCCTTTTAGTGGACACTGGTTTTTGTTTTTGGTTTTTAAGATTTTTTTTGAGAGAGAGAGAGAGAGAGAGACAGATAGTGACAGAGACAGCAAGAGAGAGCACAAGCAGGGGGAGAGGGAGAAGCAGGCTTCCTGCTGAGCAAGAAGCCCTATCTGGGAGTCAATCCCAGGACCCTGGGATCATGACCTGAGCAGAAGGCAGATGCTTAACTGACTGAGCCACCTCAGTGTCCCAAGACTGGTATTTTTAAGATCCAAGCACTTATGCTCATTGCTACTGGACTATTGCTGCTTCTATACCTTCACAACAAATGAAGCTAGGACATATATGAACATGCTTGCATGTAAACAGAGATACCTCTATTTACTTTCTATATGAAAATCAGGAATTCCATACCAACACATTCTATTCCAATCCAGCCCCACAGGGTTCATCTGGATAGCCCTTTTCCATGTCCATAACTCCCTTCTCCAATAGTGAGAAAACTGGCTTCCATTACTTCCAATTCCAATACTTAACCTGCCCAATCTCCCCGGATGTCACGAACCTTCCACACCTGCCAGGACACTGTTCCACTGAGACTCCCTCCTCCACCTGTCCCTGCCCCACAGCACTGCCTTCCTACTCCACTATAGCTTAATGACTTTTTGACTGAGATGGCTGACAGGCAGACACATCTTGCTTTTAAAACAAAAATACGTTCCACAAATATGTTTACTTCTGCTTTAACAGAGCCCTAGGGGTTTAGTATAGAATAAATGCCACAATCAAAATTGCAGGTATTAAAAGGGAAATTAAATTCTTGCACTGAAAATTTGATTTATCAGCCTCCAAAAAAAAATTCACATGTTGATTTCATTAGGTACATTTAAGAACATGGACAATTTATTTCTCTAGTCTAAACTATCCCTCAACAAAAATACTCTGTGCTATTCATTGTTCCTTTCCATTTTTAACCTCAACCCTAATAACACTGGATAGCTACTTTGAATTTATGCATCATATTTATATTATATTTATATTATAAAAAATCATATTTATATTATATTTATATTATAAAAAATCAGTTTTCAGTAAAACCACCCCAGTAAACCAGAAGATTAACACCAAATCTCATAACATAAATTCAATGTATCACTTTCTGCATGAAAAAAAATTTTTCAAGTTATTTTCACTAGTAACATCAAAAATTTGCAGTTATCATAGAAATTGAGAACTTCCCTCCTCAGTGTTTCTTAAATCTGAGAGCTTGCAGACCTCTATAAAAAGTCATCTGTGGAAAAAAAAAAATAATAAAATAAAAAGTCATCTGTGGACCCCTCAGCATGAAAAACAATCACAAGGCATGTAGGTCATCACTTGGTACCAACTGCCTGTGAACACAAAATGCAAATTCAAATACTGATATCATGCAGCATGGTTTAGTTACAAGGTCAAAGGATCCAGATTCTTTTCTTTTAGATTACTATAAAAATACAGATTTAAAACAACAACAACAACAACAACAAATTGGGGCGCCTCGGTGGCTCAGTGGGTTAAAGCCTCTGCCTTCAGCTCAGGTCATGATCCCAGGGTCCTGGGATCGAGCCCCGCATCAGGCTCTCTGCTCAGCGGGGAGCCTGCTTCCTCCTCTCTCTCTGCCTGCCTCTCGGCCTACTTGTGATCTCTGTCTCTCAAATAAATAAATAAAATCTTAAACAACAACAACAACAACAAACTTTCCTGGAGATCTCACAGCTCCTGCTCAAGATTCTCTCTCTGGACACCCATTTGAGGAACACTACCCTAATACGTAGTTACAATGCATATTCAGGCCAAAGCATACAGAAGTAAGTATGAAATATAATTTCAAACTCTTCTTACTGAAAAATGGAAAAACTTTAAAAAAAGTTTTTATCCAAACACTTCCATCACATAAGCATAGTTCCCATAGCCTGTCTATGTATGAAACACAGTCTAGCACTCTAGACCATGCCAAATGGTAGTCAAATTTAAAGTTCAATTCCTCAAATCCTTCGACACCAAAAGAACCATCTCTGCATTTCAGTGTTCAATTCCACTCTGAGCACCTTTAAAACGTGAGCATTCCTATTGTTCATTGTTCATGTTTATAAAGGTATCCTGTCTTTTGTAAGGACTATACCTGGTATTTTGGGATTATCAGAAAGTTGTTTCTTTCTTTTCTTTTTTTTTGCCAAATACCTAAGTAAGTCCCCCAGACCTAAGGTTAGGCAAAAGTTTCAAGCAAAAATTGGTTGTTGAAACTTTTAAGAGAACAATGACCAGAAAAGGCCTTGGCAATTAAAAAAAAAAATCATATCCACAACCCACACCCATTTGTCTTAGCCATCTCCCAAGCAATGCTTTAGCATGTTAAACTTCTTGTAAAACTTGTAAAACTTCTATCTTGATTGGGGAGTGAGGAATATTGTTTTTTGTATAGTATTACATTCAAAGGTTGTATCATTACATTCCAATGTCACCATCATCATACAAAGAAGAGACATAAGCAAAACTATCAAAGAACTGTCTTTTTTTAATTAAACATAAAATTATGAAGTTTTAAAAGCACCTACTCCTCGTCATAGCCATCTAACTAAAACATGGTCCTACTGTTCGCTGCTAAAAAGAAGCCTAGAGAGACCCACTCCTCCCATCCATTGTTACTACGCCAGTAAATGAGAAATCATAGTCACTCGGGCCCAGGGCGGGCACAGCCCCGGACAATGGAGCATGTGTGTGTTCAGACAATTGCACTGGGAGTGCTGCAGAAGTGGATAAGCCACTTTGCCTTGCTTCATGGCAGCACACAGAGACAACCCTTGGCTATTCCATCTCGGCTTCTGCATGCTAATATGCGCTGTGTCTGGTCTCTCCTCTCCACTTTGAGGGACAAACGAGAACTTCTTTGCACCTAAAAAGTGTGTAATCTCATTTCTCACCAAACAGTGAGTTTTCAAGATAAACTCTGTGAACAGAGAGTGGGTTTCGAGTACACCGCCTTCCCTAATGCTGTGGCTCGGGGCCAGAGGCAGGCGAGCGTGGAGCAGATGGAGTCCTGGCAAGGTCCCCACTGTCCCTGCATTAGCAGCATCTGCTCATTACTCGGAACCTTCGCCTGCTTTATCTAATGCTCCAGGAAAAGCATTTTGATTTGATTCATTTCGGTACGGTAACGTGCAACACAATTAGTGGTAAAATCAAACTGGAGGATGGCCAGTGCTGACAATCGGAAACAAGGCAGAAGAAATATGAGGCCAGTGGGTTGGAATTCAAAAAATCACAACTGTGGATCACCTTGCCAAATCTCAACACCCCAGGTGGGTGTACAGTGTTCCCACTGGGCGAGGAGGCTAAAAAGGATGTAGGGACGACTTACTTTCTCCCAAAGCAGCTCCCATCTCCCCTCTGGATCTGACTCCTTCTGTGGAGAATACGTGTGTAGACCATCAATGGGGCTTCGGTGACTACAGAACTTCCCTTCAGCACAGCCAGGGAGCTGAAGTTCATTAACTCATTTCATCATATTCTTCTCTTCTGTCGGGCACCATCACAAATGTTGTACAGCAGACACCACAAGGTACATTTCTTTCCTGCCATGTTTTGCCTAAGAAGTGCCTGTTTGCTGCTCCTGAAAAGGAGCAATATAAAAATGTGCATTTGATGTTTTCAATCTGTCTTTGCCTCAGAAGTAGCTACTCATGAATATGTTAGTATAAATATCACAGTCTCAATCTGTTAAAATGAAGTGAGACCAAAGACAATGCCACCTGAGGTCTGGGAGAAAAATGAAAAGTTGTTGTGTATCCCAGAAATAGTAAAGCCCCAATCGGCTAGTAAAGCTAGCTCAGAGTGAGAAGAGAAGTAAAAATGCAAGAGTTCTCACCGAAGACATAATCCTAGTCCCAAAATGAACTGGAGATACATGAATCGTGACATCAACAATGCTGTGGGACCCAGAAAGACAACGCCAACTTGATGGTATAAACATAAGCAATCAGACAGAGCATAACACACAGAAACAGACCTGAGTACTGAGAGAATCTCACATCTAAAAACTGATAAAGACAGCACCTCAAGCCAGTGAGGTAGGGAGTGAGGGGCTTTCTAAGAAGAGAGGCTGGAAAAAATAGCCTCATATTCATATTTTATACTGTCACAGGATAAACTCTATATTGGTCAAGATTCAGGTGTGAAAAATAAGCCATAGCTTACTAGAAGAAAGAAGTACAAGTAGCAGGTACAAATATGAAAAGAAATCTTAGGCTAAGAGAAATAGAAATTGAAACTACATTTGGATACCATTTCTAGTCTATCAAATTGACAAATACCTCAAAGTCTAAAACACACTTTGCTGGCAAAAGTGTGATGAAATGGGCATACCAACATACCTTGCTGGTGAGAGTGCAAAACTGTAGAAACCCATCATCATTTACCCTTGGATTCATAAATTTTATAGGAAACTACCATTCCTCTACTCACAAGAAATGTCTTACAGGTAAGGCTTATTGCTACCTTGTAATAGAAGGTCTGAAACAACACAACTATTCCTCAGTAAGGGGCTCTGTAAGTTGAACCATGGTCCTTGTACACATGAATACCGTGCATGTATAAGGGGGAGAAAGGAGGCTGTTTTTCTATATACAGACAAGGACAAGCTTTTAAGACAGATAATTAGGTGAAAAAAGCCAATGTATAGAATAATGTAATTTGCGGTCTTTCATTTAAGAAAGGGGGAGAATACGAATATTCATATCTGCAACACAAATACTGGGAGGATAAAAAGAGAACTAAAATATATGGTTGTTTTAGAATGGAGTAGACAAAAATGGGTAAAAGCAAGACATCTTGGGGCACCTGGGTGGCTCAGGTGGTTAAGCATCTGCTTTTGGCTCAGGTCATGATCCCAAGTTCTGGGATAGAGCCCCCTTTATCAGGCTCCCTACTCAGTGGGGTGTCTGCTTCTCCCTCTGCCACTCCCCATTTGTGCTATCAAATAAATAAAATCTCAAAAAAAAAAAAAAAGAAAAAAAGAGCAAGACTTCTCAATGGGTAACCATTTCTATTAGTTTGATCTTACAGCCCTAAAAATGCAGTACTTAGTCAAAAACATTAAATTACAGAACAAAGCCCACTCAATTATAGATTGAAAAAATCAAAATTACATACACCTACAACTACCATCTAGAAAAATAAATCATAACAAAGTCCACTGAAGAATAACTGACCAACTGAAAAAAAAAATTTAAAATAGGTATGGCAAGACTATTTCCCTTTCTAACCAGAAAAGATAACCCAGAGAAAAATGAGAACAGACAGGAACCAGCAATTTGCAGAGAAACAGAAAAAAAAAAAAAAATAAGACAATGAAAAGGTGTTCACATGTTCATATAAAGAAAGTAAAACAAAGGCAAGAGTGCAATGCCATTTCCACCTATCAGACCCACGTGAGGAAGCCACCGCTCTCATACATATGGCGGTACGACCATTCACTGGAAGAACCTTTGTGGAGGGCAATTTGGTAATATTTATCAAAACATAAAACATGTGTAGCTTCCAACCCAGTTATTACTAGCAATTTACCCCATAGCTATATTTGCACGAGTCCACTGTGGTATTTGAGGATATTGCTCGCAGCACTGTTTTTAGTAACAAAAATAAACCATCGAAGTGTATAAACCATCCAAGTGTGCATCATTAAGGGCTCTAATTATAAATATAGCCACACTGTGCCACTGTACTCAGCCTGAAAAAAAATAAGGTTTACCTATAAGTGCCAACAGGGAAAGATACCAAGATGTGTCATTATGTTAAAAACAAAACAAGGGCAAGGTGCAGAGAAGTATACGTAGCACAGGATCCATGTGTAAGATGTGCAAGGGGGAGGGACCAAGGAAGGATGCAAGGGAGGAGCAGTTGAGCTTTTTCGGGGGATATATTTTCTTTTACATTGTATATATATTTTTGCTCTTTTTGAATGTTAACTGTATTTTTTTAAATCAAGTTTTAAAAATACATTTTGGCCATTATTTACCAAGCATTTGCCAAAGAGGGTATTTACCCCACAGATACAGATGTGTGAAAAGAAGGACCCCATGTACCACAATGTTCATAGCAGCAACGTCCACAATAGCCAAACCGTGGAAAGAGCAGAGATGCCCTTCAACAGATGAATGGATAAAGCAGATGTGGTCCATATATACAATGGAATATTACTCAGGCATCAGAAAAGATGAATACCCAACTTTTGCATCAACCTGGATGGGACTGGAGGAGATTATGCAGAGTGAAATAAGTTAAGCAAGCATTATCATATGGTTTCACTTGTAGAAAATAAGGAATAACATGGAGGACATTAGGAGAAGGAAGGGAAAAGTGAAAGGGGGGAAATCGGAGGGGGAGACGAACCATAAGAGACTGTGGACTCCAAGAAACAAATTGAGGGTTTTTTTTGGGTGGGGTGGGGAATGGGTGAGCCTGGTGGTGGGTATTAAGAAGGGCACGTATTGGGACGCCTGGGTGGCTCAGTTGGTTAAGCAGCTGCCTTCGGCTCAGGTCATGATCCCAGCGTCCTGGGATCGAGTCCCACATCGGGCTCCTTGCTTGGCAGGGAGCCTGCTTCTCCCTCTGCCTCTGCCTGCCACTCTGTCTACTTGTGCTCACTCTCGCTCCTCTCTCTCTGACAAATAAATAAAAAAAAAAAAAAAAAAAAAAGAAGGGCACGTATTGCATGGAGCACTGGGTGTTATATGTAAACAATGAATCTTGGAACACTACATCAAAAACTAATGTACTGGGGTGCCTGGGTGGCTCAGTGGGTTAAGCCTCTGCCTTCAGCTCAAGTTGTGATCCCAGGGTCCTGGGATCGACCCCCGCTTCGGGCTGCTCAGCGGGGAGCCTGCTTCCCTTCCTCTCTGCCTCCTTGTGATCTCTGTCAAATAAATAAATAAAATCTTAAAAAAAAAAAAACAAAAAAACCCTAATGTACTATATGGCAACTAACATAATAAAAACAACAACAACAACAAAAAACAAAGAAGGTAGTTTCCGTCTCCCATTTACATGGTTTCCCGAGGCTTCTGTACAGCAATAGGGACGAGGGGGACAAAGACGCTTCTGACCAACGATGGATGGGAAACTGGCAGCACACTAGCCCATCTCCTCAAGCTAGGTCTTCAAGCTCCCAAGACAGGAGACATGGGGATGCCGATCAACCAGGCGCACATCTCTGCAGGTGTCTCTGTGTTTAGTAGCAGATAAAGTGTGCACCCCAACCCCAGTGGGCCTGGGACACACAGTCACACTTCTGGATTCACTACTGGACTCACAGCTCAGCCTCAAGTAAATCACCTAGCTGGTCTCTTTGGGCCCCACTTTCCCCATCCGAAGAAGAATGTGTGTGTGTGCATGTGTGGCTGGGGAAGGCTAGGAGAGGATGCTAGAACTGTAGGATTCTAATTGTACTACAGCCTCTGCATACTCATTTTTTAGAGAAACACTGGTAATTTGGAAACACACTCAAGCCGATCTTATGTTATCTACCCAGGAGCTCAACAAACATACAGGAAATACTACATACCACAGAAAGAGCTTAGGTGAATTTCTAGAAGCTGAAAAGAAAATCTACCAAGAGTCCACTAACATCAAAACTGAAAGAACAGAGTTCATGTTGTTAAAGTCATACATTGAAAGTAATACGTAAAGTAATACATTTCAAGATTTCAGCCCAATTTTTAAGTGACATATAGATATAAAATTGCCCATTAGTTACTTTACTACAGTTTTGTCCATCTGAGCCAACCATGGACTCTGTGGTTGTTCCACTGACTCCAAATATTTCCAACAGTGACATGACATGAAGACTAACATTCCAAAATATTTCGTGGTCCAACTCAGGCAAGTGGGGAAATCAAGCTTTTGGAGATTGTAACGTCACAACATAATGGAACTTAGGAGCATAGGATATCATGGCCATCAAAATTATTATTCCTATTAGTTACAAAATGACAGGTGTTTCATGACTTAGGTTAATATAATTCTAGGCTTTTCTTACCTAGTTCTGTAAATCCATGGTTGTTCATACACAAAAATAACTCTATCAATCCCAAAATACATCACCATAAATTATTTCGTATGGTATGTAAATGCCGGGAGAAGGTAGGCACTAACTTTTATTTTTCTCTTTCCATATTTGTCAACAGATTATCTGTCTATCCCCCCTTTTCCCTGTTCCCTTTGGACTGAGCAGAGACTAAAGGAAAAGTAGGCCAAGTATATTTAATATTTTATACCAAACAAGCTATTTGCTTAAGATGGCTTGGCCAGCCTTGTGTCTGGCACTGAAACCCAGCCCGCCAGTTCCAGTAGGAATTAAACACCAGTCTTACTGGGTGCTCTGCTCCATTGCCTACTAATGCATGGAAGGGTTATTGGCCAACTTCTTCACATAAAGGCAAGAGTGAGTGTATGTGTGTGAACATGTGTGTGTGCCCACGTGTATGTATGGAGGGATTACAGGGGGGAGCCGGCCACAGCTGCTTAATTTTTGTAAAGCTTTTTTTCCTTAATAGGGAGGAGGGTTGCGGTTACTTACCATCCTCATAAGCTGCTACCGCCAGCGAGCTGTTTATCCTCACAAAGGAGACATATGGCTGCATTCCAGGCTCGTCCTCCTCATACTCTGATTCCAGGAAAGGGGCTGTGTAGTCCCAGGTGCGGGTGTCCCACACCCTCACGTCCCCTGATGTATATCTGGAAAAGAAGAGCACACTTGGTTCCAAACGGGGACTGGAGAGCAGGGCCATGGTAGAGAAAACAGGGAGAACCTTAAAACAACAGAAGTAAGATTTGGTCGGTGGGCAACCATTTTTGTAATGTTATTTAGAGGAGTAATTCCAACAGGAGAAAAGGTCATCTAGCTGACAGAAGGCTGTGAACACAGTTCATGCTCTCACACTGCACAAGGGTGACAATTCAAATGAGAACACTGTACTACAAGATTTTGGTATCAAGATCTTCCTTACGCTATCATAACCGATCTACTGCCTTGCGTTATCCCAGCAAAGGGATCACTAGCAGAAATCTGTAGAGGCCAGAGTATTTACACACATACACAAAAGACAGACCAAGAGAGAAATGCTAAGGACTAATGGTCTTACAGGCGCGAGCTTTCTAATGCCACATCCATGCATCAGATTTGACTGATTAAAGTCCCTAAAGACTAATTGATTTGCTGAAACAATTAAATCTTGCCTTTAGCAGCCAGACAATGCTGCCTTCTCATGAAAAGCTCTTGCCGAAATGCATGACACTCCCCGGTTTTGCCCACTTAGAAAATAGGAGCACTCACTCTCTCCTATTACTACTGCCACTCCAACAAATGACTCTCTCCATCAAAGCCAAGACAGGGCCAGAACCTGCTCAGACATGAGGCCCCTCAGACACGAGGATAATGGAATGGCCAGATGACGAGGTGGTGTGCTGTCTGCCATCGAAGTATTTATGCTAAGTTCCTTACATCTGCTACAGAGAGTTTGGTTCAACATGTAAATCAGCTAACCATGGGGAGGCATGTTAGAAAGGCTTTAAGAGTCTAATGATGTACCCCACAAACACAAAGACAGGCACACGACTTTAAGCAGGTTCACAGTCTTCCAGAGGCCCTGGCCATAGTTCCTTCAGGGTTTCTTAGATCCCACATAAAAACCATAAAGACTCAAGATAATCTCTGAGATGAATTCAACTACTGAAATCTATCACAAGATACATCTATCAAGTAGTTACAGATCAATCTCTCATGTGAGATTTCTTAATAAAGAAACTAAGACGGACCTCTCGGTGGCTCAGTTAAGCGTCTGGCTTTGGCTCAGGTCCTGAACCCGGGGTCCTGGGATTGAGCCCCACATTGGGTTCCCTGCTCAGCAGGGAGCCTGCTTCTCCCTCTGTCCCTCCCCCTGCTCATGGGCACACTCTCTCAAATAAATAAAATCTTAAAAAAAAATTAAATAGTGTATATATATATATATATATATATATACACATATAAACTAAGAACATTCTGATAAAGGAATGCTTCTTTTACTGAATGTAGCAGTAATTTCCTCAAATTATTGATGGTAAATATATACATTATGTGATTCAAAGATGATTCTGTCACACAAATTCCCTCAGTTGGAAAATTCGGCTCTCACCCTGCAGGACAGTGCCTGGGGTGTGTGCCTGTGGTGTAAAGAGCCAGCAAGAGAGACGCGCTTTCAAAAATTGGGCTGAAGGAAATCTGCATGACGACTGATCCCCCAGTAAATAGGAACGCTCACTCCATGAGTGTTGTTAAGCCTGGTGATGCCCAAGCAAGGGTGGATATTGATATCACCGTGGCCAAAGCACAGCCGCTGGCTCCCAGGTCCTCCAGGCAGCATTCCAGATCACCCTTCTTAATGAGGAACCCTATACAAGAACACACACCACTACGCCAAATCTACCAGGCTCACCCTGACACCCCAGAAAAGAACTCAGGTATTCCCTGGACTAAGGCCATTTGCTTAGCTATAGAGACACTGAACAAAGATAACATGTTTGAATGTCTAGACTGTGCATGATTAGATTCTTAAGCTCTACATGAAAGGAAGGAGCCATTTCAGAAAAGAAAGGTGAGACGGACGGCGACACCATCAGAAAGAGAGACAAGGAGTGAAAGGAAGACACAGAAAGCAAATGTAGGGGTCCAAGAACTCCGGGACTTGGAAATGGACTTCCTTTCCTTTGATGCCTGGTACAGCGGCCGCACACACAGTCTCTCAGGGCCCTTTGTACACCCCATCGGGGCCCCCGTGGCCAGCAGAGGGGTACAGAGGAGAGCATGTCAGGGCCTAAGCTCCAGCCCCAAAGCCCCTTTACACAGTTCCGAGGCAAAACAACAAAACCAGAACCTGATGAACTGCCGGCCCACACACAACAGGGAGCCCCCATGAGATACAGCTGCCACTTGCTCTCCTCACTGGCAGGGCGCCCACAGGGAAGAGCGCTCTGTTCGTGTCTAACGGGTCCTCACAGGGCTTTTCCTCCACAGACATGTTGTCCCCCTCACCCTGAGATGCCGCAGGTCTAGAATTAAACCCGTGTTCTCCTCAAAAGGCTTCAGTTCACCACAAACTAGCCCACTGCTGAAATCCTTCCTTTCCTCAGTGACAACATCAGTCCTAGTCCCTGGTACAAAACTGAGCAGCTCCTACACACACACACACACACCCCCTGGCCCCACCCACACTGCCCAATGTGTTCTGGTGGCCACGCCCTCTCCGGTTCCTTCCCCAGGGATGCTGCCCCCATCCAAACCCTTCAATGCCTCAGGGCTCCTTACTCCCAAGCTTCCCCCACCCCATCAGCCCTGCACAAGCCAAGCCCTCAAGAAGTACTTGATGACACAAATAATCATTCTTCCTTCCTCTCTTCCCCTTCCCACTGGACCATGTCTCCCTGTGATCTAGCCTACACCACAGCAGCCAAGACTTTTCTCTCACAGCAACTGTCTGTCTGTCCAGATCCCTAAGAACCCATCAGCTTCTAAGGTCAGGGGCTGGGTCTTGCTCATAGCTATGAGCCCAACAACTAGAATGCACTTGACACTTAGAAAGCCCTCCACCTACTCAAGCCTTAACGTCTAATTGATGACATTTTAATTACTGGGCCTAGCACAGAGATCCCTCCACACACTAGCTTCTCTCCCCAGTCTCATTGTCTGGTCTTCCTTAGCATGAACCTGCTTCCGGACAAGTCTGCCATTCCTGGCTTCCAGATACTCTCACTGCAGCACCTTTGCTCACATTATCCACCTTTCTGGAGTGTTTTCCCTCCTGCCAACCCAGCCCAGTGGATCCCAATGTTGGCTGCACGTGAGAATCACCTGGGATGCTTTCCAAATTCCTGATATTCAAAGTACACCCAGACCACTGAAGTCTGACACTGGGAGTGGAGCCAGGCATCAGCGTTTCCAGCGGTTAGGCAACACTGAGAACCACTGACCTAGCACAAGCCTACCAACCGCTCAATGTTTAGCACAGACCCTCTTCCTCCATGAAGCCTTCGCTGGTTCAACTACACTGTATCAACTGCTCTGTATCTGAAGAAATGGTGTTCATTACCTGCCACATCTCCACTTGATGCTCAGGTCCCGAAGAAGGCCACATCTCAATGCTCTATCTCTATCACAGTGCCTTACATACAGCTAATACACAGTGACTGGGAGAGGGTATCCATGAGTAACAACTCGACTGGTATGACAGGCGCCTCCTTTGACTTCTACTGCCTACCTTCCAATGCTGATGATCAGCGAGACACTCGGAACACACACAGAGAGGTGTTAAACTCCTCGCATTTACTTCCAAAATGATTAAAATATGTATAAAAGCGTAGGCTAAGCTAAATTATTTTGATAAAGAAGAACACTTTCAAAGATATCCATTTAAATTAACTCCATTCTTCATGGCCAAAGAGCAGGAGAATAGCATAATGCAAATGACTCAGGAGGCAAAATATAAAAGTCTCTATGTCTCTTTTTTGAGGGAAACAAATAATACCGGCTCGGCAGGTACCATGTGATGACTCAGCGCCAGACTCTAGAATCGAAGGCAAGTGAGAGCAGCCATAGCAGTGGAGATCAGACTCTGTGCTAATGAACTCGTGCTAAAGAAACAGACATTTTCAGGAGGGTAAAACGATGGTTGGAGCAGAGGGAACCGGACCAAACCCTAAATGTGATCTAAAAGTGCTTAACAACATTGGCCAGGAGAAGCAAGAACAGATATCGAAGGGAGGTAGGAAAAAAAGCTGATTTTTCTCCAGAGCTCCAGATGTCTTTATCGCTGCCTAATGACAATTACACTCAACCAATTAAGACGCCACTATGACAGTTGCATTGTCAGTAAGCCTTTGGACCCCAATGTTGATGGCTCTCTAATTAGTGTCTGTGCAAAGTACAACGGCAACTAATATATTAGCTGCTGTGAGAGCACTAAAGAAAAACTAAAGGAATAAGAAGTCTTTTCCAGATGAGTGAGGATGTCCCAGTCCAGGACACGGACCAGTGAAACTGTATGCCTTCCCAATCTTTTTTACGCTTGGCAGGGTTACCTCCAAATAAATAGGTCAGAGACCACAGCTGATTTTTTGTTGAAAGAATGGGAATAGAGCCTCTCAAGCTCGGCACGCCAGAGCAATTGCCAATCTACAATGATTTACCACCAAAGAGCTTCCATTAACTACTAAGTTTCCACGAACGGACTACTCATTTGGACTAAGAGGCCCGAAGAAAAAGGAAGAAATGCTGTACGGCTAAAAGCAAAATGAAACAAGCCCCACCTTTAACCTTTCTTACGGGGAGATGGAAGGGGGTGTTTACGTTTTGCTTCCAGGTGCCTGAGCTTACTCACTAAAAACACTTATTTTTTAAGGCTCTTCATGACAACCTTGGGGGTTGTTTTGATTTAAGAATGCTGTAATTAAGGTTAAATGACTTACCCAAGGTCACAAAAAAAAATTTAGTGGCACAGCTGGGATCAAAACAGGTCCCCAGTCTTTCCTCAAACTGCTGCTTAGCCAGTAAGCCAGGCCGCCTCCTCAGATGACAGTGTCTTTAAACAAATATGGCTTTTAAGGACCATCCCCGTTGAAGTGCAATATAAGGAATTTATTGTTTTCAATACTGTGACTCAGGCTCGCAGGACATAGCCCGTGAACCTAGCCCATCAATTCTACCACTATCTCTAACTAGAAGGCAAGAAGCCAACAAAAAACGCTCATTATGCCGGCAAGGAGTATGAGGCCCGGCAGATGCAAGGGTGCCTCCCACACGCACTTCACAGGTGACGTGGGAGAATGTACAGAAAGGCTGATAAAACTTCAGCCTCTACAGAGCCATATTCATACAACCATCCCCAAATAAAATCACAATTCTATTCTGATCGAGTACTGACAGCGGCCGAAAGGAGCCTCGTCATGAGGCCTCAGGCTAGGACTAGCAAATGGTCTGTGTTTCAAATCCAGTACATTGACCGAGGCTGCCTGCAGCCCTGCGTTGAGAAGGATTCTGAAGCTGAAGTCCAGCAGCGTACCAGAAAAGTAAATGCTGTGCTGAACTATTAACGCCTGCACTTGGTTTGGGACTGAGGAGCGGCAGAATGTAAGCAGGTTATTTGCATCCTTGCCCCATAAAATTCTATCTGGCTGGGGCACCTGGGTGGCTCAGTGGGTTAGAGCCTCTGCCTTCAGCTCAGGTCATGGTCCCAGGGTCCTGGGATCGAGTCCTGCATCGGGCTCTCTGCTCAGCGGGGAGCCTGCTTCTCCCTCTCTCTCTGCCTGCCTCTCTGCCTACTTGTGATCCCTGTTAAATAAAGAAATAAAATCTTTAAAAAAAAAAAAAAAAAAAAAATTCTATCTGGCTGGCTCCTCGTCATCCTTCCGGACTCAGCTGAGAAGTCACTTTCCAGGAGAACCCGGCCTGACTGAGCCTGTACTGGGTGCCCTTCCCTAGGGTCTTATGGTGGACGCCTTGCTCCCCCCACCCTAGCGTCTCCCACGTTATTCTGTCACTGCTGGGGCTTGAACCCCTTGCTGCCTGGGAGCAAGGGAGGGGTCTGCAGTATTCGTCTGTGCTCAGTAAGTGTTCAATGAATGAATCTACCAGCTTAAATTCAGAGGACAAAACTGGTTTCAAGCCTACCAAGCAATTAGGCAGAGGTCCCCCAAAATGCAGCACCCCACATTTCAAGAACCATTTTTGCCCTCACCATGCGGAGGCTTTAAGAACTATTTGCATGCTCCGTACTTTATTTAGTAATAACCAAAGAATACAAATCAATGAAATCAAGAGTATTTACTGTTTTCTATGAAACATGACTGCGTAGTATTATGCAATTAACAAAATGAACTCAATCCCACAGTGCAGTCTTTCCGCAGAAAAGCTTTACTACAGACATCAAGTGCAGCTTAAGACGCAGCGATTGAAAAATAATGAACATCTTAATGGACCTTACGAGATACATGCACTACACACTTAAAACTGTTTTCCATACATCTTGGTTAATCACAATCAATAGAGTCAGAGTCAATGATGGTTATGCAGAGTTATTGTAGCTGTGGCCCTTCCCATTATTCCTTGGAGAACCAGAGATGGATAAATGCAGTCATGAGTTCACCAGTATTTATTAAGGGTATTCTGGAGCTCCTTCATTAAGGGTATAATAAATGTAATGCTCTCCTCCAGGCTCTTATCAATACCTTACCTCAGACTTATTTACCAGAAGAGCATGTACACCTCACGGCAGAAAATAAATTTTAAAAGTATTTTTAAGAAGAGGTCCCTAATGGGTAATGATCAAATTCCTTATGGCAAACAGTCCAATGTCATAATGAGCAGCAGTGCAAAATCTATATAAACCAAGGCTGAAAGAAAAACCATCAAGAGAAAAAATTCTTAAAGAAGGAAAAAGATAGAAAGCATGTCCTTCCTAAGTGAGATGACATCTGTCTAACACAACTTTACCACCTGTCTCTATTTACAAAGCACGTTATCTTAAGAGTCTCAAAAGCAAGCCACAGTTACTACCCATTTTTATACATTCACCTGAAACTAGCCAACTATTAAACCCCGTCCTTGCCATCTTTAGCTCCTGGGTAGATTTTAAAATTGGGGGCAAATATACACAATTTCAGAGGAAAGTCATATTGTGGCATGGTACATGGTCAATGAAAAGGCAAATTTTTAATTACTGGGAAAAAGTGGTGAAAAAATGGCTAAAAGCATGGTATTTCAAGTTACTTTAGATGCAGGAACCATTATTTTCCTACAGTTCTTAATCACAAATGAGAAAATTCCACTGGAAGTGCCAAGCGAACCAGAGATTCAGACATGAGATTTTATGTATATATAAACTGGGAACTCAAAGCTTTGCTTCCAGCCTACAGAAGCCCGGGTTGTGTGGACAGACAAAGCTAACAAAGAGAAAAGCCAGAACAACAGCCAGAAGTCACTTGGCTGCTAGAGGGAGGCACCGGCACTCCTTTCACCTGTCTACTTGGGCATAACTGCCTCAAAGGGAACAGAGCTGGATGAAATGCAGGAGACCAAATGGGACAATCATATTCTAAGGGAGAGAAGAGAGCTGATATTTTGCAACATTAAATGATAATTTTCCTTCCAACCATTCCTGGCAGAGGAGAAACACTGGTACACGGTCACTGTTCCTTCCAGTAAAAGCGGAAACCAGACCCTAAAAAGGCAAAATCACAGCAGCAGAAACCGAAGTAGAAACATTTAGGAGTGCTGAAAAAAACCTTGACGGAAAGAGGGTGCTTGTTATTTTTTAAATCAAAAGGGGGAGGAAAAGGTCCTCTAATGTGACTAGAGAAGTATGCTCTCTTATGCAGACTGAAATGCTTTAGACTTACGAATCTTAAGTAAGGAGGGAGTTTATTGCAAACCACCACCGTACTCCTGGGCATCTGATAAAAGCTTCTGGTGAGCTAATAGCTTAATGGTTAGCAGAGCTGGCACAAGGCCTCCAGTGAGCCCAGCTTGACCTTCTCCTGGAAGCTTTACCTGAGACACTCTCCCCTTCACTAGGTGGCAGTAAAGCAAATCTACTTCTGGTGGATCATACCTAGACCTACAGCTCAGGTTTAGAATGTGGCCTTTCTGAACTCATGATGTCATCTGTTTTCAACGCTCTTAACTTCCAGAGTGCAACTGGGGACAAGAAGAACAGTCGCCGCATCACAAAACAGGACAGGCATGTTTTCATGTGCTCATCTCTTCTGTTCTTTTAATGAGAAACATAATTTGAGAAACATTTCAAAATTCTCAGAGCTGTCATCACCCGAACAAACAAAAACAAAAAACCACACTTCCTAATCACTTATTGTCAACAAACTTTCCAGATAATCTCTTCTAAATACTCGGAAAAGCATACACCCACCCTCACTGTTTCAGGAGGGTTACCCCATCACAGAGAAAATGCAGCTGGAGGCTGAACTCTGAGACAGACAGGGGGTTTCCAGTATGGACATCGGTGGCTTCTGAACACAAATTTTGCTCTGCAGGAACTTCTTATCTACCCAGCAAAGATGGCAACTGTGTTTTCTGGAACGTTGCACATCACTGCTAAGTGGCCAAGTGAGACCACAGAAAGGCAAGAAGGGCCACAGTAGGAGCCTGGGCAGGTCAAAGACGCAGTAAAGAGGCCCCAGAAGTGCACGGCCTCAGGAGTGTGAGGAGTTTTCATTCTGTACCCACTTTCCTCAAAGTCTGAGTCCTGGGTCTAGTGTTAGGCTCTGAAGGTACAGAGATGCTCAATGCACCACCTCCATCATTTTAAGAAGGATACAGTTAACAAGACCCAACACTGCCAACACGTGGAAGGCGATGGGCCAACAAAAAGCCACTGGTTTGCAAGCCCTGGTGATCTGAGAGACAGTGTAGCTTGGTGGAAGGCCTGGGATAGAAACCAGACTACAGGAGGTTAAGACGTGAATGTGTCCCCTCTTATTTATCGCACTGACAGAAGGAAGGGAGGGAGAGTCAGGAGAGCAGGCTTGCGGGATGGTTTGGAGACTTCAAACCAAAAAGTCAGACTGGAAGGAAGTTGAGAGTTAGGAGGGCTTTTTAAAAATAATTTCTTAATCTGGAAAATATGAAAATTCATTCCCCTAAATCCAGTAACTCCACTAATGGGACTCTAGCCTAGAAAAATAATCACACTAAGGGATATAGAAAGATGTAGGACTCTTTATTCTACACATTTATATGCAATTTAAAGTTTCTATAGTTAGCATGTGTTTTTTAAAATATTTTTTTTTAATTTATGAGAGAGCAAGCGAGAGAGCCCATGAGTAAGGGGAGAGGGATAGGGAGAAGCAGACTCCCTGCAGAGCAGGGAGCCACACGTGGGGCTCTATCCCAGGAGCCTGAGATCATGACCTGGGCTGAAGGCAGACGCTTAATTGACTGAGCCACGCAGGGACCCCAATAAGCACGTGTTTTATAATTTTTCCAGAAGACTGGCAGTACTAAAAAGGGGGGAAATCTGAAAACCCCTACGTAAAATATACACATTAATAACAAGACACGGGAAATGACTTTAATGTCCAATACTAGAGGAATGATAAAAAAAAATTAAGATACATTATAGGACTTTTTGTAACAAATCAAAGAAAATAATGAAAAGCATGTAATAACACAAAAAAAACTTTACCAGTTTAGTGCGGAATAAAGGCCAAAATAGAAGGTAAGTTAGGCTTATGTAAAAATGTGCACAAAACAATGAGCAAATAACTTGCTTACACAAAAACCATAACAAGAGCCATGTTAGCGTGCTGGGATTTAGGTGGCTTTTTCTCTTCGCTGCTTTCTAACGGTTTTGTAAGAACATGGTTTTACTACCACTTTTTCGTTTTTTGTTTTTTTTTTTTGTTTTTTTTTTATTTTTTTTTTAAATTTTTTTTTTAAGATTTTTATTTATTTGACAGAGATCACAAGTAGGCAGAGAGGCAGACAGAGAGAGAGAGGGAAGCAGGCTCCCCGCTGAGCAGAGAGCCCGATGCGGGGCTCGATCCCAGGACCCTGAGATCATGACCTGAGCCGAAGGCAGTGGCTTAACCCACTGAGCCACCCAGGTGCCCCCACTTTTTCGTTTTTTTAACAGAAAAGAATGATATGTGCCGCAAAAGAAAACCAAAAATGAAGCTGTCATAGATGAGCTGTCAGAGTAGCAAACAAGGGCTCAAGAAGGCAGCCCTACCCGCTGGCTTTCCATGTGGACATTGCAGAAGAACAGTGGAGTGCTGCAGTGCACACCTGACCCTCCCGGTTCGTCAGACCTCCGAACCTCAGGCAGCCATGTAAAAGGAGGGTTTTAGAACAGTTAACCTCTACGGTTTCTTCCAGGTTCTGGATGACATGATTCTAAGTGGAAAGGACAAAGAAATCAAGGACCAGACAAATTAGGGATTTCCTCAGGTTTCCACATAACACTCAGTATCCAGGTGGGAGGGGGTTCTGCATATCAAATTATAATGTTTCCTTCAGACAAAACAATGTACAAGCACCATGGGGCACTGCATATTACACACTACCTCTAGCTTAAAAAAAAAAAAAAAAACAGATGCTTACAAATTAACAGCAAGAAAATACATGGTTGTGAAGTTAATTATTTCAAAGTAAAGCCACAACAG
The DNA here is from genome assembly GCF_963455335.1 of Martes martes. Lineage (NCBI taxonomy): Eukaryota > Metazoa > Chordata > Mammalia > Carnivora > Mustelidae > Martes > Martes martes. The sequence goes on from NC_137901.1 coordinate 80,056,232, forward strand.
AAAACAAAAATTTTAATTAAGGCACAGCTACACTATAAGCTGCAGTCACTTCTCCAGGAGTTAGGAAACAGGCAAATGCTGGGGTGGGGTTAATAGGCCAGGGGGCTGGGGACACCCCTGGGAGGAGACAAGACTGGAGTTGGACCTTAAAGGAGGAGGACTGGGTTTCTTTTTGGGGTGACGAAAATGTTCTGGGATTAGACAATGGTAGATAGATACACAGCCTAGTGAATATACTAAAAATTACAGACTTCGTCAATTTGAAAGGGTATTTTATGGTATAGGAATTATATCTCAATTAAAAAAGAGAGAGAGAGAGAGATGTGGCCAGAGGCAATCAGAGACTGTGGGAAAAGTCAAGGGTACCGGAGACGAGTAATCAGGAAAAAGTTAAATTGGAAACAAATTTCAAAGGGCTTGGAACGTAAGGAAAAGGTAACTGGAAGTTACCATCCATGAGACCATAAGGGAAACAAAAGACTCATGGGAAAAAGAACAAAAAACCAAAAGTTCTGACAACAATATCTGCTTCCTCTGCTGGAAGACAAGCCTGGGGTAAGAGGCATCATCCAGGTCCTGCTCAGCTGATGAGTACGCTGGGTCTTGGGTGCACTGGAGTGCATAAGTGTTTGAAGATTACTCTGGTTTGAGTGAAAAGTGAGGCAGACCCAAGACAGGGTCAACTGCGAGTCTCATTAAGTAATAAAAATTACTCTAGGCAACTCCAAATCAGGAACTTTTTACACAAAGGTGTGAAAAGATGAGAAGAAGCAAGGGGTTCTGCAGTAGCCTTTGCTGTCAATTACAGGAAGTAAACCTAACAGGTTTCAATGCAAAGAGGTTATACAGTTTAGTTCTAGGCACATAAAACTTAAGCCCCTGAACAAATTCTGCCTATGTTCAAAGGGAAAAAAAGGAAATGAAGAAGGAAAAGCAGAGAAACACAGGCTGAGTAGATGGGTGAGAGATGGTGGCGTGGCCAGGGTCTCTGCAAGCAGCTCTTTGGAGATGCAGAGCTGCAGAAAGCCGGGTGAATACAACATTGATTGGGAATGAGGTAACCACAAACACCACTGTCTCAAATGAAAAGGGATTCGAGATCTGACCCAGAAAACAAGCACCGTAACCACCAGATAAAATTTTAATGATAAACACAAGATGCTCTACACACAAGCAAGACTGAAGTACCCGATGCTAGGCCATAAACATAAGGTTCTCTTAGAAAGAGGAGCCGGGAGGAGCCTCTCTGACCCACAGATCACGTTTCATCTTATCGATCCACGAAACTCTGCCATCGCTTTGTGTTGTGCTGGCATAATCTGTAATGTTGAGCAGACCTCAGGGGAACGGGGAGGCAGGAAAAGAAGGGCTGGCATCTGGACGCGTGGCCAGCTGGCCTTTGTGAGGGCCACGTCCAGATAAACTCCTACTTGGCTTTGGAGATTAAAGTCTCCTTTATCTCTAATTTCCTTTAGGACTCTCAGTCCAATCTCAACATTCTGTCCTCAAAGGCCTCCTGACACACTGGGAGACCCCTGTAAGCCAGAAGGACAGAAGTCCTTTCCGAGTTACCAGGGAGTCTTAGAATCTGTAGGCACAAAGGACCTTATGTAGCATGAGCTCTGAGGCCCACATTTCAGCTATGAGAAGCAAAAGCCTAAAGCCGCACTAATACCTGAATGGACAGAGTTCCAGACTTCAGGTCCATTCATCTTTCCAGAAACAGTGGTTCTACGGCACTCCCAAGAAGGCATTCACCTCTACATCACGGCAGCAAAAGAAAAGCTAAGGAAAAGTGTTCTTTCCAAGCGTATCTAGTTTCAAGCAAAAATACTTTTTCTAGGTATGGTACATCACAAAACAATCTGTTTGGAGTTTTTAACTCCAATGGTGCTTCTTAAGCAGAGTCTTCTTTAAAGAAAAAGACTCACCTACTGCACCAAGCTGTTCAGGCCAAGATTTGGTTTTGGTCCTCCGGGCAGGAACCTCTCCCGGGGGTGCTCACTCCAAAGCCAATTCAGACTCAGGGTTTTAAATGTCATGGTCTCTACTCAGGGCATTAAATATACAGTGTGGGACTGTAGTTCAAAGACCACTTCTCAATCCAAAGATCAAACTGGTCTTCTCACTGTATATTAAAAAAAACCTTTTTTCATCTGTTAGTAAAATAGGAAGAATTCATGAAAGGGGTTTTTGGGACAGTAGCCACAGGAATTTACAGAAGCTAAAATTAAATTTCTTGGTGATGAAGACCACTAAAAAGCTTATTTCAGGACAAGTAGCAAACAGGTGCTGTGTGGTGGGGAAGGAGTATCACATGTGGCCACGGCCCTTTCTCATAACAACAGCTTCGGAACAAGAGAGTAAGAACAGGCTCTGTTTGTGCCAACATGTATTATTCTTGCTTGACTTTTTTATGTCTTCATAAAATACAGACTGTTTGCCTTAATGAAAATCTAACCTAACATGCCACAAGAGTGATTTAAAAGCTAGGAAAGACATATTGAGACAAATGGATTATAGCTCTACACTCTACATCATTCGCTTCCCACCACTAACTTCAGACTCCTGAACGCCGGACAACAGAATCGTGGAGATTTTCCATCAAACCCGGGCTACCATGGGAAGGTACGTGCTCTCAGGGGAAGAGAACGTCACTGGGACTCAGAGGGTGGCCCATGAAAAATGAAAGACCTTAAGATGAAGAGTTAATCATTAAGTGAAAAATTGCATTCGCTTACCCGGCAATGACAACGCCGTCATGGGAATGCACGTCGCACAAAACTGCGTCAGGAATGTGTTCCAGTTCGCTCACGGCACCTTTGCGATTCTGTGTAAGGAGAAGGGAGATGCAGTTTGTACTATTCTTGGGATCCCCGGAAGCTGGCATTTCACTTCCAGCTACGTTCGACGGCGATTTCTTAGCACTTGATTGTGCTCAAAGTTGCTGGGGCGTTCCAAAGGACAAAGGTGACAACTAGTAAGATCAGGTGTTAGCATTTATGGGTTACTGCACACATGAGAAGCACTGAAGAGGGGGGCAGGGGCATGGGACATGCGAGTCACTGCTCCTGGGCTCGAGGGGGTTACAGGGTATAAAGGTAGTGTATGAGCACACAACCACGATGCACAGTAGGTGGGCAGTGGCAAGTATCTGAAGAAATGCATCATGTGTATTTAGAAAGTTCAGTTCAGAGGACGGAAGGCATTTAATGGTATTTTACCTGTCAGCAGCCATTATGAACACATGGGGGATAAAATGAGCAAGGACATACAAAGATAAAATCAGGATGGGGAAAATAAAGACTGCAAGGTCAGAGGTTCATAGAAACGGTAATTCTTTTTTAGATTATTTATTTGAGAGACAGACAGAAACAACACAAGCTGGGGGTAAGGGAGTGCACACTCCCCGCTGAGCAGACGTTTAACCGGCTGAGCCACCCAGGCACCCCGGAAATGGTACTTTTGAAGGGAACCCAAAAACCCATGACAAGTGTTGCTCCTGAGGGGACCAGGTGGCAGGCGGAGAGACACAAGAGACAGATGTATTTTCCACCCTATGCCCCTTTGTGGGTTTGGAATCATTTGTACAAAGCTCATTACGCGGGGCATGGGCCATGCTATGCAGAAGGAGTGTTCGTCCCCCTCACCACAACCCGACGCTGGCCATACACAGCAGAAAATTCGAGCACCCGAAGGGAAGACAACTTGCTTTAACACTACTTTTCATGTTTTGATAGGGCTTTCTTTCTAGAATCCCAGTAAGAATTCCATCATTACAGTTAGCGCATGATTCGTCATTCCACACTTCACTCATGGAGTCCTCACTGCTAACAGGAACAGGAAATGGGCCGAGACACTGCAAAGAGTCTGATTCCAGTTCACTGAATTGGCAATCGTTTATGGAGTGCTCACTAAACAAACGGCTGTGTGCCTGTCAGAGGGAAAAACGAGACGTTTTGTTCACCTGCACGTAACCTGCCACAGTTATGAAGGGCCAGAAGTTTGCAGGTGGGTCTCTGAACACTTTCCCTGCTGCCACCTCCAGCGGATGAGGAGGAAGTAGCTGCCTCCCTCCGTGGCCTTCTCTATCACCAAAGTGGAAGCAGAAACTTAGCTGTGGTGCTCCTCAGGGTCTGACATCTCTGAATTTGTCACTTTAGCTCCCAGAAACACAGGTCAGAAGTATCCCTCCTTTCCAGAGGCAAAGGCCCCAGCGAATGCCCAACTCGCCAGCTCTCCTTAAATTCCAGCTCCTGCTGCAGGGCTGGACCCGGCTTGTCTAAGTGGTGCCATCAAACCTTCACGGCTGCCTCTCACTGAGGTCTCTCATGCCGGCCCAGCCACACAGGCAAGAGCGCTGGCAGCCTCCATAGGAGTTTATGACCTGGTGGGCACACAGCTGTGGGGCCCGGGCGTTTCTTATTTAGTGGTGGGGTCTTAAAGCTCTATGAAAGGATGGCTATGCTAGTTCTCCTGAGAAAGGTAGTTCTCAGCCAGGGGAGATTTTGCCTCCCAGGGGACGCATGACACGTCTGAAGACGTTTGCGGTTGTCACGACTGGAGGTAGGTAGAGAATGCTACTGGCATCCACTACACAGAGGTTAGGGAAGCTGCTCAACATCCTGCCACCCACAGGACAGTCCTCACCAAATGTCACTGGTGCTGGGGTCGAGAAACCCTGAATTCAAGAAACACTGCTCTTACTAACTCTGCTAAAAACCGTGTAAGTTTGCCCAGATTGAGTATCCATCACTAATTAGGTTATGAGGTGACCAGGGACAGACAGGCACACAGGCAATCTGTCACCATCAGTAATGAGCAAAAGCTTGTTGATCTCAAAGTCTATTAGGATTGACCTTTCCAGGGGCGGGGAGAGTATGTATGGTTCTACTCTTTCCATACAAGGGACTATCCAGCTACCAGGCAGGAAGCAGCAGCACCACTGCACGGTCGTCCTGTCATGCCTCAGAGCAGCTTTATGTAATGCTGTTCTTGACAGTTATTTCCCATAGAAATATTCCACTGCGCAAATTCTTAGCTGTGATCTAATATTTCTGTAGAGATTCTGAAGTGATAAATGCTATGGAAGCAAGCCAATGGGTTATGTGAGGGGAGAGAAGACAGTACTTAGAGACGTTTAAAACCTCCCTCTTAAAGAGTTACTGGAAATAGCATTTTCAGCTTCTCTTTTGTATTCAGGTGGTGGTCCGTTTCTTGGTCCATCAGTGTTGGCCGAGACGAAAGGAGGCTGCACTGAGCACTAGTCCGGAGAGCCTAACCATCAGAGGGGAGGTGACTGACACCCCAATCTCACCCCTCCTCTCCTAGAGAATAGGATGCTCCCAAACCGTGTGGTTGAAAGTGGGGGCAGATACTCTAATGGTGAACAAAATGGGCAACAAATCACCAGCAGCTGACAGGACTCTCACCACACTCCCCTCTTTGCTTTTGGCAGTTAACCTCAGGCTGTGATTGGAGGGACTCCGGATTTAACCCAGGGCCTGGATTCCTGTGTCCTTGTAGGCTGTTCTTCTACAGGTAAGGATATTGGCTACTGCCTACCTTCCAGTTGGTTCTTAACATGTGTTCCTTGGCTCGGCACTCCTGGAAGATGAGCTTCCAGCAGGAATAATCAGAGATGCTGCTCTCGGGAAGGTGCCCTTCCTGCTGGCACAGCCTGTACCAGAGCACTTCGTCTTCTGCAATCACCTTCCATGTCTTGCTCACCTAAAACAGAAGTGACACAAATGTCAAATTCTGCAATTAGAGAAGCCCCTTGTCATCCAAAAATCAATCAACACCTTTATTATTGCCCTGAGTTTATGGCAGTATAAAATGTCTCATTAACAAAACACTCTGAGGTGAAAAAAAAATACAAGCAAATGTTTCCAGTTTTATTTTTCAAGATTTCAAAACTGTTGTTCTACCATTTCATATCACATTTTAGATGACTTGGTTGAATTATTATATAACATGTAAGAAAAAAATACAAATACATAAAAGGCAAAAAATACAAATTGCAACACAGCTATACAATCATACACGGGTTTTCAGACCAGAAACTCGTTACTTTTTACCAGAGGCACTTGTGTTTCTTTATACACTTGGAGACTGATGACTTCTGAAATAAAAGGCTGTAACAAAATAAATATCCATAATGCAATATTTCTGGTCATATGAGAAAATTAAATTTATATTACACACAAAAACTTAGACTTTAAATGTATAGATTAAAAAAATTTTTTAACAGGAAACTCAAGCTGTTCACAGGACTGTAAGATCTGATATACAGAAAATAATGTTGTGTCTGGACAGAATGTCAAATCCCAACAGTATGCAGAGGAAATGGCCATTTCCACTATTAGTATTTCGTCCTCCAAGCCTAACTCTGGGGGATGATGGATTTACTTCCGCACAGGACAATGAACAAAGTTGGCTAGAGTGCAAAAGATGGACTCTCTTGGCAATAGGAGAAAATGATCCAGCAGGTCAACATGATCCTGGGTCTGCAGCACATTCTGGGAATGGGGGATTAAGTGCCCAACACTTGCTGCCCATTTAAAGAGTACGACTCATTCCTAATAAAGTAAAAGTCATGACCACTGGTTTACAGTAACCTGCACTCCTTAACACTCCCTTGAGGCCACTTCAAGACACTGAATACAGACAAGAAAAGGGAACATGAGGCAAAGTAGGCGAGAGTGCACACAGCATGTGCACAGCAGACTCTCATTACACCAGGGTTCCTTGTTTGATGAAGTACTGATAGGTAGTTAACTTTCAGGATGGCAGAGTAAAGATCTCCAAAAATCTGCTCCTACATGCAAGCAATAAGAATACTGCCAAAAATTGTCAAAAATCAACTTTTTCAGAACTCTGGCAAGTAAGTAAAGGCTTTCGACATTTTGAGGAGCATTTATTTAAGAAAAATGGCCACATCTTGGTAAGAACAACCTTCATGTTGTTTTAACTTGCACTAATCCCATCCTCCTCCTCCAGGAGGACAGGTAACTACATGGTAGCCTTGAAAACCAACAGCTTTACAACTATGGTAGCTATAAAAACCAGTAGCCCAATAGTCACCAAAAGGGCCAGATGGTTTTATAAGTCCCCACATGTGCTATCCCCAGAAAACTGTCATTATTTGACCTGACAGCTTGCTGGATAGCTCTGTTCTAGAGGCTTGTCTTTATCTGACTGGACTCAAAGCTTCCTCTGTCTTATCTCCACTGCATTTGTCAAAAACAATAAGGGAGAACTGTTTAACACTGTGGCTGCCTGAGGTAACATTAGCAACTGGGGTAAGAGGATCTGACCAAAAGTTTAGATGGAAAACTGGGGAATAGGATGTCCACAAGGGGCTTTGAAAGGTTCCAATGTATTTCTAGCACTCAAGAATGCCATATACATGTGTAGGACTCTGTCTGCAGCCAAGACCTAAGACACCCCTGATCTCTCACTCTGGCTAACCCTGAAGCTTTCCACAAGCATAAAATGAAAGCTAAAACAGAGTTGTAACCTACTGACATATTGAAAGCATGCCCAAACATACAGAGAGCGCCTCAGCAAAAACTGGGAGATTTATTGCTTGAACACAGTTAGGGAGATCTCTGTCCAGTCACTAGCTAATCACTAAGCTAAATGAGCAGAGAATTCAGTGGTCACAAATGACAAAAAATACAACCTAGAGAATCAGTCCAGAGAAGTCACTAATAAATAGCAGCAACAAAGATAACAAAGATAGCAGCAACAAAGATAACTAACCCTCCCAAAGGGAAAGAATCTGATTTCCAGAGTTGCCCGTTATTTTAAAAGTCCAGTTTTTAAACAAAAAAGGTAGAGACATGCAAAGAAACAGTAAAATAGGAACCATATACCGGAAGAAAAAGCAGCCAACAGAAACTGTCCCTGAAGAAGTCCAGACTTTGGATTTAGTAAAGACTTTAGGTCAGCTATTATAAGTAAGTTCAAAATATTAAAGGAAAGCAGGTTTAGGAAAATAAAGTTATGAACACAATGTTTCATTAAGTACAAAATACAGATAATTTTTTAAAAATAGAAGTTTGAAAGTTGAAAAGTAGAGCAGTAAACAAATAATTCAGATTTGAATTAAAAGAAGAATCCACAAACTTAAAGTTAAGATTATCCTGTCTAAGAAAAAAAAATGATAGAAACCCCTCCCACCAAAATGAAAAAAATTAACAGAGTCTCAGAGGCTTATGGAATACTTTCTATGTGGACCAACATAGGCATTATAGGAGTCCCATAAGAGAAGGAGAGAAAGAGGTAGAAGGAATATCTAAAGAAATAATGGCTAAAAATTTCCCAAATACAATGAAAAATAAAACAGTTCACCAAACTCCATGAAGGATAAACTCAAAGATTCACACCTCGACACATCATAAGATAGAATCATGAAAGCAGCAGGAGAAAAAGATTCCTTGTGTATACTTCTCATTAGAAACCAGGGAGGTCAGAGAGCAGTAGGCTGGCATATTCAAAGTGCTAAAGGAGGAGATTGCCAACCAGTAACTCTATACCTAGCAAAACTATCCTTCAAAATAAGAGGAATTAAATTATGCCAAGATAAACAATAATAAGATAATTAATCACTAGTAGACTTGCCCTATAAGAAATACTAAAGGGAATCCTTTAGGCTGAAATACAAGGACACTAGATAGTAACTTAATCCACACTAAGAAGTCAATCAGTAAAGGTCATTACAAGGGTAAATGTAAGTGACAGTATAAATGTATTTTTTGCTTGCAACATGTTCTTCTGATTAAAAAGACAACTGCCTAAAGTATAAAATTGTGTTTATAGGCTTATAACAAAGACATAATTTGCATAAAATAATATACCAAGAAGGGAGAGGGAAGTTATAATGTAGCAGTTTTGGTATACTATTGAAATTAATTTGGCATTAATACAAACCAGATTGTTTTAAGATCCCTGGACAGTCATTAAGAACTTAAAAAGTATACTAAAAGAAACAAAGACATTAAAATAGTATGCTAGAAAAAGATTTAAACACAAAAGGAGGCAGTAATGAAGAAAAAAAAGTACAAAAAAGACCTAAGACATACAGAAAATAGCAAAATGGTAGATATAAATTCTTATCAGTAATTATATTAAATGTAAATGGACTAAGCACTCCAATCAAAAGACAGAGATTGGCAGTTTAAACATGACCTAAGGATATGTTGTCTACAAGAGACATACTCTTTTTTTTTTTTTTTTAAAGTAAACTCTACACCCAACATGGGGCTCAAACTTGTGACCTGAGATCAAGAGTTGCATGCTGACTGAGTTAGCCAGGTGTCCTAAGACATACACACTTTTTATTTTTAAAGGTTCATTTACTTTATCTGAGAGACACCTCTAGGGGTTGTCAGGGAGGGGGTTGGTGGGCAGAGAGCGTCTTAAGCAAACTCCATGCTGAGCCTGGAGCCCACTGTGAAGCTCATCCTCATGACCCCAGGCAGATGCTCAACCAACTGTGCCACCCAGGCGCCCCATGAGACATACATACTTTAGATTCCCATGCACAAATAGATTAAAAGGATGGAAAAAATATATACTATGCAAACAATACCTGAAAGAGAGCTGAAGTACACATACTAATGCCACTTAAATTTTAGGGGGGAAAAAAAAGGTTACCAGAGACAGAGGATATTTTTATAATGAGGGCCAATCTATCACAAAGACCTAATCATTGTAAACATATATACCTAAAAACAGAGCCCCCAAATACGAGAAGCAAAATGTGACAAAACTGAAGGATGAAACGGACAACTCAACAATACCAGGAGATTCTAATACCCAGTTTGAATAATAGATAGAATAAGTAAGTAGAATATCAACAAGGAACTATAAAAATTAAACAACACACACAGAATTAAACAACACTATAGGGGCGCCTGGGTGGCTCAGTGGGTTAAAGCCTCTGCTCTCAGCTCAGGTCATGATCCCGGGGTCCTGGGGTCGAGCCCTGCATCAGGTCCCTGCTCAGCAGGGAGCCTGCTTCCCCCTCTTTCTCTGCCTGCCTCTCTGCCTACTAGTGATCTCTATCTGTCAAATAAATAAATAAAGTCTTTTAAAATAAAGAATTAAACAACACTATAAACCAACTAGACATAAGAGACATCCATAGAACATTTTACTCAACAATTTGAGCATTATTCTCAAGCGCAATGGAGCATTCTCCAGGATAGACCATATACTATGCTATAAAACAAATCTAAGTTCAAAAGAACTAAAAAATTGTATGAAGTATGTTCTTTGACCACAATGAAGTGAAATCAGAAACTGATAACAGAAGGAAATCTGGGAAATTCACAAATGTGTGGAAATTAAAGAACATGCTAACAAATGTTAGCATGCCAAACCACCAATGGGTCAAAGAAGTTGCAAAAGAAGCTAGAAAATACTCTGCAATGAGTGAAAATGAAAATGTAACATACAAAACCTATGAGGCCCAGTGAAAGCAGTGCTTAGAGGGAAGTATATAGCTATAAACTCTTATTTTTAAAAATCTAAAATCCATAGCCTAGCCTGCAACTTAAACTAGAAAAAGAAAACTAAACCCAAAGCAAGCAGCAGAAAGAAAAATTACAACAGAAATGAGTGAAATAAAAAGAGAAAACGGAGCAAATAAAAGCTGGTTATTTGAAAAGATGACCAAAACTGACAAACCTTCAACCAGATTGACCAAAGAAGGGGACAGGGGTGGGGGGTGGGGGAGAATCAAATTACTAAAATGAAGGAAAGAGACCATCACCATGAACCACGAAAATGAAAAGCATTATAAAGGAATACTATGAACAATTATATGCCAACAAATTAGATAGACTAGATGAAATGGACAAATGCTTTAAAAAAAAAAAGGGGGCACACAAAGTACTGAAGTTAACTTATGAAGAAACAGAAAATGTGAACAGCTCTATAACAAGTAAAGAGGTTACACTGTTAATAAAAAACAAAACAAAACTCTGCACAAAGAAAAGCCCAGACCTAGATGATATCACTGGTGAATTCTAGATGTTTAAAAAGAATTTTTAGAGTGATTAAAGCTAAATTAAAAGAAATTTTAAAAGAATTCTACCAAATGTTTAAAAAGATTAATGAATAACCTGTAATTCACAAACTCTTCGAAAAAATGTAAGAGGGAACATATCTCAACTCATCTACGAAGCCAGTACTTCTGATACCCAAACCAGACTGCACAAGAAAACTACAAACCAATATCCCTGATGAATATACACAAAACTGAATCCAGCAATGTACGAAAAGGGTTATACTTCATGACCGCATACAATGTGTCTCAAATACAGGATCAGCTGAACATACAAACATCAAGGTGATATCCCAGTGCTAGGATGAAGGACCAGAGCCACATGCAGTTCTCAAAGATTAACAAACAATGTAAAATTAAAGAGAGTTCTTTACATTCAAAATAAATCTGTACTGTACAAAAGAGTTCAAAGTGGAGTGCCTTTATATAATGTCCCCAAGGAGACCTAAAGTGATATGGATACATATCTGATCAAGTTTTTAGGAACATGCTTCAAGATCATCTGCATTATCCAAGAAGCAGGATGGTATAATAGAAAACCAGTTACAGGGAGCCTGGGTGGCTTAGTCAGTTAAGCATCTGCCTTTAGCTGTCATGATCCCAGGGATCCCCCATGATCATCCCCCATGATCCCTGGGATCAAGCCCTGCATCGAGCTGCCTGCTCAATAGGTAGCCTGCTTCTCTCTCTCTACCACCTGTGCTCTCTACTCAGCAGGGAGTCTGCTTCTCCCTCTGCCCCTGCTCCTGCTATCTCTTTCTCTCACTCTCTATTGTGCACACTCTAATAAATAAAATATTTTAAAAAATAAAATTAAAATTAAATTTTAAAAAACAGTTACACTTGTGAAAAAAACAAAACCCAAACCTCAGATTCTATTGTCCAGTCTTTCACTAGTTAGCTGTGGTATAATGACAAAGTCACTAAGCTTCTCTGTACCGCTTTCATGGGCCTCTTTCCTCCTCACTGGTGGGGAGGAATCAGACATCCTGAAATGTCCATCACAACACCAAAGTCTATGACTTTCGGAATGTGGTTTTCTCACCCTTAAAAAGTGAATCATCCTACCCCACCACCAGCAGAGTGGTTGTGCATCTCGAAGAGCTCAAGAAAAGGACCCTGCAAACATAACTGTTTGCCCATAGGTCGCACACGACTACAGATCACACTGACAACACTCCAGGAGGCACAAATTCATTATAAAATCATGCTGCTCCAGGGGCACCTGAGTGGCTCAGTCAGTTAGGCACCCGACTCTTGATTTTAGCTCAGGTCATGGTCTCAGGGTTGTGAGACTGCACCCTGCATCGGGCTCCCTGCTCAGTGGGGAGTCTGCTTGGATTCTGTCTGCCACTCCCCCCCTCCCCAACTAGCTCACAAGTGTTACTGCTCCAATTACTTTGAGGAATCCATTAGCTTCCTTCTGTTTTTAAAAATAACTTCTAGTAAATCTAGAATGGGTTTCCACTTGCTCCACGGCAGCAGAAAGAGGTTAGCTTTTGGGAAGTAAAAATTAGAATCCAAGAATTCAGATGGTTTCAGTGTCAAAATTTCTGATTTTCCATCTCAAGTAAAGTATACTAAGAACAATTATTATTACAATACCTTACTCAACTAAAAGTATGTCAACGCAATACTGACCCACAGAACATTCTAATGGCACATGAAAATTATGGCTTCCTGAGGGCATGCAAGCTCCAGGTGCAACAAGCCATCACATCAGCAGAGTCATCTTCCCTGTAGGCATGGACACTGCATGGCAGCCCCAGCATCAGAAGTTAGGGCAGGCAGCATAAAGAAGTGCAAGGCTTCCATCACTTTGCTGAACCAAAGTGCCACCCTGTCATGCTGAAGGTGTCACTCAGGCTCAAGTCTTCAATGGTTTAGAAACTGAAGTAAGAGGGGTCTTGGAGATCAACCAGGAGCAGTTCCCATCACAGGAGGGCGACTCCTAGCAGCCCTGGTTGGTAAGTGGCTTCTGCAGAGAGCTGAGCTGACCTTCCAAATCAGTCTGATCCACTGCAAAGCCGTCTGGCTGTTAGAAAGGGCTTCCTCCCTTTGGTTAGTAAAGGGATTCCGCCCATGGCCCTAATTTTGCCTTTCTCAAGAAATCTCTATTTCTTCCTCCACCTGACAGCTTCTCGAGAAGGTGTCTTCTCAAGAAGACACTGTCCTAATTCCCCTTAGTCATTTCACAGCCTAAATATCACCCATTTCCCTCAACTAACTGTCCTAGGACTAGACTAGTTCCCATACCCCTTATCTCTGAACATACCTTAATACTTGTGCACAAACAGTGTCCCTCTTCAAATGTGGTACCCAGCACAAAACAACACTCCAAATACAGGCTTCAAGTGCCATGAACAGAAAAATTTTATCAGATGCTAATTTGCTGCTTCAATTGTTGTAAATACCCCATCATGGCAACTATATTAACAATCCACCAAAGCTTCTACAGTTTATGAAACACTTAAGGCAAACAAACAAAAACACTATAAACATGCACAGAATTGTCACCCATTTAATAAGATATTACTAGTAAGTTTGAACCCCTGTGCATCTCTAGGTCTGTACCCTCTCCCCTGCCGTTGGGGTAACCTGAATTTGGTGTCCATCATTCTTCAGAGTTGTGTTGTTTGTTTGTTTGTTTTGGGGGGGAGAGGAGAGAGGGAGAGGGAGGGATTGAGAGAGAGAGAGAGAGAGAGAATAGGTTCCACGCTTAGCATGGAGCTCCACACAGGGCTTGATCTCACAACCATGAGATCACGATCTGAGCCAAAAAACTGACTGAGCCACCCAGGTGCCCCCATTCTTTAGTTTTTGTTGTTGTTTTTTTTTTTAATGATTTTATTTATTTATTTGACAGAGATCACAAGCAGGCAGAGAGGTGGGCAGTGAGAGAGAGTAGGGGAAGCAGGCTCCCTGCTGAGCAGAGCCCGATGTGGGGCTCGATCCCAGGACTCTGAGACCATGACCTGAGCTGAAGGCAGAGACTTTAACCCACTGAGCCACCCAGGCGCCCCTCTAGTTTTGTTTGTTTGTTTGTTTGTTTTTAAGATTTTTATTTATTTATTTGACTGAAAGAGAGATCACAAGTAGGCAGAGAGAGGGGCAGGGAGAGAGGGGAAGCAGGCTCCTCGCTGAGCAGAGAGTCCAATGTGGGACTCGATCCCAGGACCCTGAGATCATGACCTGAGCTGAAGGCAGAGGCTTAACCCACTGAGCCACCCAGGCGTCCCTCTAGTTTTTTTGTTTTTTTTTTAAACACAAACTGCAGTTAAATAAAGTCCCCACTTCTTACTTCTACTCTATTAGTTTTTTAAATCTAATTTTAAGTCCCATTTTAAACCCCGGCTCTCTGCACCCACCCCCACATTTTAGAGCATCTTTAAACCCCAATTCTGTCATCTGTTGCATTAGCTACTTCTTCTATGGATAAGTCATCTGCAAAATATGGTCTGTGGGCCTTTACCTCTTAATTATTAAAAAAAAAAAAAAAAAGTTAACCAGGATGGGGCTGAGGACAGAGCCCATGGCAAACCACTAGAGCCCTCCCTGCACCCACCCCCTTCAGCTGACATGGATCCATTAAACAGCCCACCCCGGGCATGGCCACAGCATCAGTTACAAACCCACTTAACCACACTGTCATCCTAAACTTCTCCATCTGAGGCATAAGGGCATCAAGGAAACAAACCCTCATCTGATCACAAGTGGTCAGGCAAGGAAGAATGGGGTAATGACTCAGGAACACTGGAGCTCTGGTTTGGACTAGACAGAATACCACTGTTTGATTTTTGGCATGTTTGGGCCGCAGCTGAGCCTGCGCCGGACACGAGTGGTGTCTGTCCATCTGCCCATGCCAGAGCGAGTCTGAGAACTAGGCAGTCATCAAGCACAGACAGGAACAGACCAACATCAGCTGTGATGGAGCCAGGCACAACTCAAACAGTTCCAGAGCAGAGCACTTCCCTACCAGTCCTCCGGAAGTGAGGTTAAAGTATCAGAGAAAGGCGAACACACAGAGACCCTAAAAGGTCCTCAAGGGCAGAAAGTGCTCACCAAACCCAGGGCAGCTCACTCTGATCTTTGGATGCCAGAGGAGCCTTTTTCATAAACATCATGAAATGTAAAATTTTATAAAAACTATGAAATGTTAACTGGATGAAAGACTCAGAGTAGCTAAGAGATCATAGAATTGGTAGGCATTACTGCATAGACCGGCACTTCCCAAAGCATGCTCAGTAGAACAACAACTCCTCAGGGGGCTAATAAGTCACCTTAAAAAAAGGATTCCATGGTCAGATGAATTTGGGGAACACTGGTTTAAAAAAAACCAAGCAGAGTTATTTCGCTGAAGAACTTCTGAGAGCTTTTATAGATGGCCAGGTGTTGCTGATCTCTCAGAAGGACAGGAGACACTGCATTCCCCAAACTTATTTGGCTGCTGAAGTCTTCCTAAGGACGGTCTCAAAAGCCTTAGTGCTCTGCAGAAGCGACCTGAAAGAACATCTGCGTGGCCTGTCGGTGAGCGGGTGAAGAGCTGGACACAAAGACCGGCAATTCTCCTCTGCCTGCCAGATACCTTGTGCATGACACCTCTCCCCCAGGGCAGGGAGGCTATAGACTGGATCCCAAGCCCCACCCCAAGTACAGGACAGTATCTTTAATGCGGGAGTCTAAAAATTAGCTACAGGCTGCTTTTTATTAGATGGAGCCACTCAGTCAGCAGCAGCATTTTAAGAAAATCCAAACCCAACGCTCAGTGACTACAAACTAGAAGATCCCAATTAAATTAAACATTCTGGATGAGTTTTCAGGAGATGTACTAAACCATAAAGTCCTCAGCCACTTAGAATGGAGGCACTTTTCAGTGGACTTTCAAGAAGTCCGAGATAGATTAGACCTTGAGAATACTGGAAGCAGAAAACAAATTTTTCTATTAGCTTCAAAGAAAATGCCAAGTCACTTTAAATAACATGATCTGAAATTTGTATAACAGGGTTACGGGATGAAAAACGGAGAACAAAAAGTTGATGTTTCGGTGCATCATTCCCACTGCTAACCCCTAGATCACAAGGATTATTCTGTGGAAAGCAATATTCAGGATAAAGTTTAAAACCCTGGATAACAAACAATCATCTCTTTGAGGGATTCAGAAAAGCTAGAGGTGAGAATTACTTCCAAAAAAGGGATCAGGACTGTACCTACAATTAGATATTAAACGCAGAAATGTGCCAACAATTTCTTTGGCAAACTGTAAAGGGAGGGTGCCTTTGCTCTCCCCTTCTTTTAAAGGGGCACAAAAGTGACAGGCTCTAAGAATGTCTTTTAATCCTGCGGGAAAAAAAAAAAACAAAAACAAGAAACAAGACATAGATAAATTTTCACAATTTTAAAAACGTCTCACTGAAAGGAAAGATAATAGTTTTGATTTTTTATATTATATTAAATCTAGCAAGTTTATAAGCTTGAATTTTCCAAAGGCCTAATGGTCTTTCTTTAATACACTAGGATTGGAATGGCCCTACCCAGTAAGAGCCCCACTGAGTGAGCCTCAGCTGTGAGAATTTGCTAATAAAAGTGTCTCCAGCATTTTGCTTTATAGCACCACTGTGAATTGCAGCATTAAAAAAAGGGGGGGGGGACAAAAAGCTCTTGGCTCTAAAACTAGCTTTATTAACTCTGCCTGGATTAGGGTTACCAGTGAGGCCCACAACAGAGGGAAACGCTCATTGTTCTGGTTACATGTTCACAAATCAAGTCTATTTTGTGAGGACATACCATGTACAGACAGTTCCACATACACTCATTAGCTCGATTTCCGTATTGCCTTTCTCCCCATTCACTCTCGAGCCTGCTCACTTTCGCCCCCACCGTGTCATGGATTCTGGTCAAGGTCACCAGTGATCTCCAAGTTGCTAAACCTGGCGGTCATTTCTCAGTCATATTTGACTAAAGGTGACACTTAAAACCACTGATCACTTTTTCCTCCTCGAAAAGGTTATCCCTTGGTTCCAGGGGACCATGTGTTCTGGGTTTCTTCCCACATCACAGGGAACGCCTTCTCCAACTCCTCATCTTGGCCTCTAACCACCATGATGTGACAGAGCTCAAATCCTAAATCCCCCTCCATCTACACTCACTTCCCTAATGACCTCATCCAGTTTCCTGGCTTTAAATTAAACCAATGATGTGGGGCACCTGGGTGGCTCAGGTAAGTGTCTAGCTCTTGGCTCTTGATTTCAGCTCAGGTCATGATCTCAGGGTCGTGAGATCAAGCCCCACATCAGGATCCGTGCTCAGCAAGGCGTCTATTTGAGATCCTCTCTCCCTCTGCCTCTCCCCTCAGAAATAAATATATAAAAATATATACATATATTCCCTCTCCCCTCAGAAATAAATCTATTAAAATATGTACATACCAACGATGTGCTGCTAGCTCCCAAATTTCTCTAGCCTCACATCCCACTACTGATCTTCATCCCAGTACTGATCTTCCCCCCAAACTTTCTCATCTGTCTTCCCGTGTCAGTAACAATGATTTCATTGGCCCAGTTGTTCAAGCCCAGTACCCTGGAGTCCCAGGTGACTCCTCTTTCTCTCCCTATACCCAGCCCCTTCAGCAGTCCTGACTCGGTTCAATGCACTCCAAGCCACATCTTCTCGTCTGGGTTAGTTCAGTAGCTTTCTCACTGGTCTCTCTGCTGCATCCTTGTCCCCCTTCACTCTAGTCTCCATATAGCAGCCAAAATGATCCTCTCAAAAGGTAAATCAGACCTTGTCACTTCTCAGCTCAAAACACTTGAATGGCTTCCGACCTCTTTTAGAATAAAAGTTCAGGTTCTTTTAATGGATTTAAGTGCCTTTTCCCATGTTAACTCTTTCTTCTTCCTTTTCTCCCCATCTGTTCTTCATACCCTCACCTCTATTGGTTTCTCATTGATGCTCTAACAAATTACCACAAATTTAGTGGCTAAGAACAATATAAGTGTATTTTATATGGTTCTGGAGGCCAGAAGTCTAAAAACCAAAGTACAGGTGGCAGGGCTGCATTCCTTCTGGAGGCTTCGGGGAAAAACCTGTTTCCGTCTCCTTTCTAGCCTCTGGAGGCCACATGACATTCCTTGACTTTGTGGGCCCTTCCTCCAGTTTCAAAGCCAGCAACACAGAATCTTAGCTTTGACCTCCAGCCTCCCTCTCATAAGGAGCTTTGTAATTACATGGAGACACTTGGATCATCCATGATAACCACCCCATCTCAAGGTCCTTAACTTCCTCACATCTGCAAAGATTCATTACCGTAAGAGGTAACATATGCACAGGTTTTGAGGACTAGGGCACGGACCTCCTGGGTAAGAGGCGTTACTCCACCTACCACATCCTAGGCGCCCTGACCTTCCTGCTATTTCTCAAGCGTAACAGGTGCGCTCCGCCTCTGGGCCTCTCTGCTTCCCTACTCGCCTCTGCCAAAGACCTGCGTAACTTCATTCTTCCCTCCTTTAGGTGTTTGCCCAAAGGTCACCCTCTCTGTGAAGTCTTCCACATCACCTCTGTGGGCTTAGAGTTTCTCCATAGCACTTTCTACCATCTGAAACACACTCTGCTTAACTGGGTGCTTCCTGCATAGAGAGCAAGCTCTGAGAGGGGAGTTTATGTTCTGTTCTCCGCTGCACTGTTCCAGACTAGTACACGGCACACAGCAGACCCTGTGAATAGCTGAATGAGGTGGAAAAGTCCAACTTTTAAAAATTCAACACTTAAACTGCAATGCTTTTCATTGTTCAGCTTCTTGCATCTACTGCCCTCAAAAGGCTCAGACTTTCTTGTTAAATACTACTTCTTGCTGTTTTTCCTTCTTGTAAACTTTAATGATAGACCACTTCAAGCACACAAAAAATGAAGTAAGCAGTGTAAAAACCTCATGTCCCCAGGACACAGTTCAAATAATTATCGAGGCGCTGCCATTCTTCTCTCATCTAGCTCCTCATCTTTTCTCCCAGAGTGGCTGCTTTTGTCACCCCATTTTTAAGTTTTTTAAAAAGATCTATTCATTTATCGGAGAGCGCGCGCGTGTGCATGCGAGAAACCAAGAGCACATGAGCAGGAGGGCCAGAGGGAGAGGCAGAGAGAGTGAGTCTCAAGCAGACTCCCCACCAGGAGCGGAGCCCAGTGTGGGGCTCAATCTCAGGATCCTGAGATCCTGACCTGAGCCCAAACCAAGAGCCAGACACTTGCCTGACTGCACCACCCAGGCACACCCCTCCTTTAAAGGAGGCAGCCATGACAAGCTGGTGAATTAAAAAGAAACCTCTGAGGATGCCTGAGTCCCACGCAGGCACATGTTTCCCTTGGAGATGGGGTCAGGTGGCAAAGCAGAGAGAGAAGAATGAAAGGAACCCTGCCAGCAGTTACCTTTTCAGAGTTAGGTCGGCTACTGGCGGGGAGGGGGGGGGGGTCACTCCAGCAGCAGCACCTGGCTAGAGATTTCCAACTTTAAAGACTTCATGAAGATCTTCAGCTAAATAAAACCTCAGATTTTACTTGCTCCTATTTGGAGATCATAAGATCACATTTTCCTTAAAACCTGAGCTATCAGAGGCACCCAGGTGGCTCAGTGGGTAGAGCGAGTGACTCTTGATCTCAGGATCATGGGTTTGTATTCCATGTTGGATGTAGAGACTACTTAAAAACTTGAAATACTGGGGTGCCTGGGTGGCCCAGTTGAATCTGATTTCTGATTCAAGCTCAGGTCTTGAGCTCAGGGTTGTGAGTTCAAGCCCTGCATTGGGCTCTACACAAATGGAGCCTACTTAAAAAAACAAACAAACAAACAAACAAAAAATATCATAATCTAATATAGTGGGCTTTAGTCCCAGATTTATTTTGGTAACACCTACTCCTTGTTTGTCAATTTTCCCATACATCTTAAGTTTTTAACCTCCAGCTCTACCCCATTTTTCTTCATTTCTTCCTTTATGCACATTTTTCTACTTCTTACTTGAAAAATGTGACATTGTTACCTATACAGCTAGATTTCTAAAGTTATACTTTAGGAAACAGACATAAAATGTGAAACAAATGAAAATTAAAGTAAGACAAAATTATAGAGATGAAAACAGACTGGTGGTTGCGAGGGACTAGAGATGGGGTGGGGGCAGAGATGGCCGGCCCATAAGAGGGAGCACAAAAGATCCTTGTGATGAATGTTGTGTACTTTTACTGTGTGGCCACATAAATCCACACCTGTGGTAAAACTGGGCAGAACTAAATCCACTCAAAATAAGTGTATGTAAAGCTGACGAAATCAGAGGTAAGCTCTATGGACTGTACTAATGTCAGTTTCCTGGCTTTGATATTACTCTGTATCCAAGATATTGCCAAATGAGAGAACCGGGAGAAGAGAACACAGGACCTCTCCAGACTATCTTTTGCAACTACCCATGAATTTAAAATTATTTTTTAAAGTTTTAAAAATTACTCTTAGTAAATCCTAAAACCATTACTTCTCAGAATTACAATTCCTATTGTAATATAACAGCAGACTTACTCTTCCAATTAAAAAACAATTGTAATTTTGAATTCAACAATTTTGCAATTGTTATCTGCTTAAAAACACTGTCTTTTAGAGCACCAGAAACTCTGTGGGCAGACACGCACATAAAAGCATAAAAATATAAGTAGCAAAATGATAAAGCTGTTCAAGGAATCGCCCAATGCATAACTTTGCTTACTAAAAGCCACACTGTTTTTAAGACATTTCAGCATGAAACACTCCCACAGGGACACTAAATCCCGCAAGAGACAACTATCGATAGCAAGGAGCTAGGAAGGTCAGCATCAGAAGTACACAAGGACCACAAACAAACGCAGTGGGACTTTAGTTCTGAAAGCTTAAAACCTACAAAGCAGAAAACAAAGGGATGCAGAAAGGAGACAAAGAGTAAAATCACTTCTCCAGCATACTTTGTGGCATAATTAAATCTCAAGAAGTACTTCCCAATCCAGGTTCCTTACTGTTAGTCAGTTACCAATTTGGCATAAAGATCTAAGCAAACAAGTTTTCTCCAGGGCACACATATAGTTCATGGTGCCAATTCTACTATAACTGGCCCAATTTCACTAAAATCCCAAGGCGGCTTGATTAAAAGAGAAGAGAGAGACAGAGGGACAGACAGAGCAAGCCCCCTCTAAAAATCAAATCATACAGCAGCAGGACATTTCACTCAACAGAAGGACTTTTTCCCCCGGTTTCAAAAGTAAAAACACCATAAGAAACAAATGAAAATGTTACTGATTTTTATTACGTGGTGCTTGTATTTTAATGCTTGAGAAAACAAAGCCAATTCTAAGCATTACCAGCCATCCATTGTCTTCTTCATGCAAAGGCACTATTAAAAAAAAAAAATGCTGGCTTCATAGATCAGAGCCACCTTAGGGGTTCTGTTTAAGAATATTTTCATGCTTATATGTGTGCTCTAAAAATTAGGCTGAAACGAAAAACAAAAAACAAATCCAACTGGCCAAAGAGGGAAAAATTCTGGTGGACAATTGGACCACTGTGTTGCAAATTAAACCGTTCACACCTGCAGAATAATCTCACCAGCATGACCAATCTATCCTGAAATGCAGCCCCCTTGTACCAAAAGGGGGATCTCTTCTTCCACTAGATCCTATCTTTCACTGATAAACTCTTTGGATGAGAAAACCAGCAGCAGATGTGAAAGCCACATGGCCCTCTACAAAGCAGGAGAGCAAAAAGCAGTGTTAAAAGAAAGGATTCCTTAAACAGCAGCTCCCTATCAAGAATGAAGATTTTATCATCTAATGCTGACTTTGTGGAAAGCAGCTAGCTATTAGACCTTGTTCCAAGACTCCGGCTAACAGCATCAGGCTGAAATCCAGGAGTTGGACTCATTTAGCTATACCCTTGTTTTCGACTCTTGGGAACAGGGCCAAAGTGTAAAGTTAGAATAGAACAAATCCAATTTCCAAGGGAAAGAAGAAGACAATATAGGTACTCTTGCTTAATGCACTTGATAGGCTCTGAGCACGGTTTACATTTCAGTACATTTTTATTTAGTGAATTTTAGCCTTAGAATAATTTTTTCCATTATTTCCTGAAGACTCCAGACTCTGCATTAAAAAATACTTGCTAACACCCTCACTTAATATTGTGGCAATCAAGAATACTAAAAAGTTGGGGCACCTGGGTGGCTCAGTCGGTTAAGCGTCTGCTTTTGGCTCAGGTCATGATCCCAGGGTTCTGGGATCAAGCCCTATGTCGGGGCTCCCTGATGCTCCCCCTGCTTGTGCTTCCTCCGTCAAATAAATAAATAAAGCCTGAAAAAAAAAAAAAGAATACTAAAAGCTCTTTCAAATTCTTATCTAGGTAGAAAATTTTGATTAAGCAAACTGCTTCATATAGTATAAATCCAGAAACTTTTTTAAATTGTCTTGTATTTTGTGTGACTTCATTGAACTACTAGAGGTAGCAAGCTCTAGAGTCTACATTTGGCTACAGTTTGTACCTCTCAAACTGCCTTAATCTTTTTAACTTCACATTTTTAAAAATTTTCAACAAATTTTTTATATTTATTTTTTGAGTAATCTCTACCCAACCTGGGGCTTAAACTCACAACCCCAAGATCAAGAGTTGCATGCTCCTCTGACTGAGCCAGTCAGGCCCCCCTAGAATTTTAGTATGCAGTTCCGGTACCATTCCATTTTACTGATCCCTTTCCTTTAAGGATGTAGACACTTGTGTAAAAGGCAGTCTGGAATCCAGGGATAGGAAATGGTAGCCACTAGACAAATTAAGTCTTTGGGAGTTATAGACAATGAATACTCTAGTCTCCTCTGGGGAATACAGGTGTCCATGAAAACCAAAAGGTGAGCAATCATACATTCAACTTATGAGAAATTATACACTTCACCCATTATACTCTTTACCAAAATGAAGTGAAAAAGAGACTTAATTTAATTGGATAAACCCTTGCCTCTCAAAGTGTGGTCAAAGCCACACAGGTATTACCTGGTTAGAAATGCAGAATATCGGGCCCTACCCGAGACCTCCTGAGTCCAAATTTGCATTTTATCAAGATCTCCTGTGATACATGTACACGGTCAAGTGTGGCCTGGACGGTATGTGCCACCATGCTGCCCCATGGGCATATGCCCCAGAACAAGCAGTAGATGGGGAACACAGATCTGCAATTCCCTCAGGGGGTGTCTGTTCTCACGTGCCTCGCACCTCGCTGAGTGGAATTCTAGTCTTTAAAGGGTCATTTGGACAATACGCTTAACACATGACTTCACTGTTTTGTCCCCAGGCTGACCCTCAGCTCCCCACCTAACGACTGGCTTGATTTAACCAAGGGCTGGCATCTTTGCATTAATGCTGAGGACATTAACAGCTCAGGCTAGCTCTATAAAGGCCGAGCAGAGCTGTCAGCCACAGGGCGACCGTAACTCAGACGGCAGGGAGAACAGAGCTCGTGAACAGATGGCCACAAGAAGATAAACACCAAGTGGTGCTGTGGAACCCAATCCTTCCAGTTCAAGGTTGCTTTCCCTCAAGGAAAGTTGCCATCCACTTCATTAATTCTTTAAACTTTGCAATTCTGACAAGTCTATCTCTGTTACCCAAGAGCTGCCTACTCTTGCGTCACAAGTGGAAGGAAATCTGGAATGTTAGTTTACTAATCACTTACCTGTGCACACCTTCCTAGTTCTTTCCTGTCCAGATACTGAAATATATTGATCGCCAGTTCATAAGGCAGTTGGATATCAAAGAAGGGCACATCATCCATTTCATTCTGAGGACAAAGAGAAAAGGGAAGTAAGTTTACACTTCAGAGGTAGGAAAATGCTCCTTCAAAGGGCAAGAGATATTCTTAGGCCGGAACGAGAGAGGTGCGGTTGTCCCAGGGGGAGCCCCGCATTCTCACTACTCCTCGGAGCAGTCACAGAACCCGAGAGCCACTCCGAATTCTCCCTGCCACAAGCCCATCCTCCTCACATCCACTCAGAAAATCCACAACACTGTTTCCCATAACACCTCGAAGAGCAGCAGGGGCGCCAGACCACAATCTGGGGTACGCCACAGGAAGCAGCGCAAAGGCTGCGGAAAGCTTCTTGGCCTTTGAGGAAAGCTGAGTGGTGGGCAGCCAAGAAAGTGAGCCTTGAAGTCAGAGGGCCATTGGTTCCCCCAGGGCAACTCCTCCTACACCCAGCCTGGGAGGTCAGTGATCGCCCACAGCCAGAGAAATGCTGACCTAGGTCACTAAAGTGTTTTCATCAGGAAAAGAACATGGCGATGAAGATGAGCAAGAAGTAAACAAACGAAACGCTGCTTTCGAATGAGGTGAGCACTACCTCCCCTTGGCCACTGCAGAAACACATGGTTTCCTGATGCACTCGGGGGCCCACACTGGTTAACCTGAGTGAGCCAGTGCAAACAAAGCAGTTCTTCTTCGGTGTCATTTATTAATGTGGAGAAATTAGAGCTCGCCTGCCTTTGGATAAGCAATTAGGGATGAGGTAACAGGCTTTATTGGAGAGATAAGGCTGTCATGACGATCCTGGTTGCACAAAGAAACAGGAGTGCGAAGCAGAAAGAAAGCCAAGTGTATATATGTGCCTCTCTGTTCCCAAATCCACCTGCTAAAGCTCCCTTTTGCATGGATTCCTGCAAAGTTAGGGAGAGCAGGCTGTTTGTCTCCATGGAACTTCCTCAATAAAATTCATTTTTAATAAGCTTTGGCTGACATCAGTGACTTACAGGTTGCAAGCAAATTATTAATTCACCACTCAAATACAACAGTCCTATACCGTAAGGCTGCAGTCTGAAAATTGAAAATAGTCTCAGCATTCTTTTTTTTAAAAGACTTTATTTATTTATTTGACAGACAGAGATCACAAGTAGGCAGAGAGGCAGGTAGAGAGAGAGGGGAGAAGTAGGCTTCCTGCTGAGCAGAAAAGCCGATGCGGGGCTTGATCCCAGGACCCTGAGATCATGACCTGAGCCGAAGGCAGAGGCTTAACCCACTGAACCACCCAGGAGCCCCTAGTATCAGCATTCTTAAGGGAGTGTGAGCACTGATTAATCACCACCAAGATCCAGGGTAAAGATTTTTCTGGAATCATTTTTCTATTCATCTAGGAGTCTCAGAGCTAAGAAGATAAGGCAAGGCATAAGGAGGAGATGTATTCAACTTTGCAAAAACAGCGCAAGGCTAAGTATGAGAGCCAAAAGGGATCTCTGGAGGGAAAAAGAGCAAGAGTTGACAGTTCTCTGTGGGCAAAGACAGTACAGAATGTTAAATCAGCAAAGAAATGTTGGCCGTGGCGGGGGGTGGGGGCAAAAAAAATCTGCAAGTATAATCAGAAGGCAAAGGGGTCCCTGCCCAAAAAAAATAACGGAAAGTCTTAGTCTAATGTCAGGCTAGGTCACCTCTTATAACTAATTGGCTTCATTCACGGAAGAAAAGCAGCAGCACTTTCTTACTTGGCCCAGATATAACCTGAGACTCCTTAACACAACCACGGTGCAGGGAGAGGGGTGTCACCCACCACCAGCTGAGGAAAGCCACACACAATACCAGACTATCGTTTGTGACCTTGGACTTCCTTCTGCTTTCTCTTTTGGATTATTTGACTATGGTGAGGTGAAGAAGCCTATTTTACCTGCTTGGTAGAGAAATAAGAGAAGAACGTTCCTTCTCTTCAAGCAAAGAAAAGCTTGTACTCGTGCGAAGTGAACTCAGATCTAGCTTCTACACTGTTAGAGACAGCAGGCACTGCTTTCTTCAATCAGTCCCCACTTTAGGACTATTAACTGGTTTCTGGGCGGGACTACTGTAACAACGTAAGAGAAATCCCCCCTTTATTTTTAGTTACTCTGGTGTAGAAAAGTCACCAGACTTGTGGTGGCAGCAGCCTTCCCTCTTTTGCCCATTCAGATGGCAGATTCTCTATTCTCAACGTGGAACACAGTGCCTCTACCCCAGCAGAAACACACCCCTGCCACCACCCTCTTTGATCTCAACCACCATGACCTCTGGGATGGAGGTTCAGAACAAAGATTCAAACAGATAATCCTGTTCCGCCACCTGACTAGCCCTGTGACCAGGCTAAATACCTCTGGGCCTCAGCTTCCTCATCTGTAAAAGAGAGAGCATACCTACTCATAGGGCAGTTACAAGAATAAAATGAAATACACGGAAAGGGTATGGGGCAAGTGCCAGGGCAAAGCACACAATAACTGATTGATACTGCTATATTTTTTCCTGGAGTGGCACTTTGGCTCCCTTTTTCCCCTTCAACAAATATTTGTTGATTAGGTCCACATTCCAGGTGACTCCTCTACCAGCTTGTTTACACGGAGAGTTTTGTCTCCCCCTGTCCTACCATAAGCAGAGGACAGCTGGCAACAGCAGAGAGGGGATGGCACGGTGGAGGCAAAGTCACTCAGGAGTCTGAACAATGGGACTGTCCATACCATAGATCTTTTTGGAGAGAACCGTTCAAAGAGAATCAGCAATTTTAAGACGCCATACCATGATAACAACTAAAAAAGGGTTGCTCTAGTGCACAGCGAAGGAAAAGGAGGCAGCCACTAGGGTGCACATGACTAGTCAGGGGTGTTATGGTCCCCATACCAACAAATGATCTCAAATGCCATGCTGGTCTCATTGTTAATGTACCAGTTGTGATGAGTCTTGAGAATTTTTCAGTTTTGGGGGACAATGGTTTCAAAGCATTGAATTATGTAAACACCAACATTACAAAGCCAAAGCCAAACTTTCAAATCATTATGCCCTTCGAATTACATCTAACTCCAAAATGATTGTCGATCCCTAACAAATCAAGTTCCAGACTCCTGTAAATGACCTTTCCAGTTGCTACCAGTGGTTGGGGAGTGGCAGGGAAAAAAAGAAACCAATGTGATAAGGGAAGGTCCATATCTTTAGACCTATGTAGACCCACAAGGTCAGGAAACCGAAGGCTGGAGTTTCACGTTGCACACTTGGAATCTCTTTGACAAGACTTTTGATCACTGGTTCGTACAGTAGATGCTGCAATGGATCACTCGATTCCCGTTCTGGGTCCATGACACTCACCTCCCCAAATGCTCAGAATGCGGCCTGCTCTTGGCTGATGGGCTCACCCCTTCCTAAGCACTACCTTGGTCAAACAAGCTGCCTCATCCAAAGTCACATCCCCACTGGAGGGCAGCCTGCATCCAGTGACTAGTCAATACCTAGGTACAGAGGCTTGTCCCCCGTGCCTCAATTCAGGACTTCTCGGGAAGGCCAACCTGCTAAATCACGTGCAGGCAAAACTTCATCCCAGAGTCTGTTTCATGAAAAATCCAACCCAATTTCCTGAAGCAAGAGATGTGCTACAAGACAGTCCTATATTCAACACATTCCCAAAGATTCTGATGCACAACTCTGGACACAGGAGTCTAGCTCTAGCTAACTAACCTCCTTCCTTTTCCTCCACTCGAGGAGGTGGAATGATGTTAGAATGACATTATTAAACCAAGAGACAGAACAAAGTACAGTCAAAGTTAAATAAGTCATTCATAAACTTCACTTTGCTATTAGTAATGGATCACTTGAGAAACACCTTACAAAAGATAAAGCATTATGAGCATACTTGACCCTGGGGTGGAAATGTAATTCTTTTACAGGTACCCAGGATTTGACAAGGATGTGGAGCCACATCCTGGACAGAGGTGCTAGCCCAGTAACCACGCACATGCTAACAGCAGGGCTTGAGCACTCCCACCTGGCCCTTCCCACAGCTCATAAATAGAAGTAGACAATATTACCCGCTGCAAGTGTGCGGAGAAGTACCTTATCATCTAAAGGGTGCTATCGGACTTCCACCTAGGCCACTCTGAAGCACACAGCCATCTGAAAAGTTCCAGGATACATGAACCAGTTCTGATTTCTATGGATTTAAAAACATGCAAATGGAGAGGTGGACAATTCAGAAACAAATTCCAAGAATGAAGGAAGGAAACTAAAGACACTAGAAACAGTAACATAGGAAAACCTGGTCACACTACAAAAATATCAGTAAGACTATCTTTAGAGAATCACTTTTCACCAATTTTATAGCCCAAGAATTGTGAGACTGGCTAATAATGCTATGGAAAACCAAGACATTAAAGTATTAACATGGCTTCAAGAGTGAGGAGAAACACCATTTTGATAAAATACTACCTGGCTTTTCATTTTTCAATGGCTCCAATATTGATTCTTTACCATGATGGTGGCTCTTGTCCCGTATTATATATCAAGACTATCTGTGGAGTTAAAAAAAAAAAAAAAAGTCCCCAATTGCCTGTTACCCCAAATTTCCAGGGGTGGGGCTCAAGCATCTCTTCCTCAGGGATCTTCAGGCAAACCAGAAACGGAGAACCACAACCCTAAATCATAGGTGAATTAAGAAAAGAGGCAAAAAAAAACCAAAAAACAAAAAAACCCCAAAACCAACGACAACAAAAAAACAACAAAAAAGACCACACAAACCCCACAAAGAGGTCATGTTACTTTGTTAATTCAAAGTCAGTGAATACTAGATTTTCCCAAAGTCTGCTGGACTTACTCCAAAAATGCTAAAAGAAATTGCAAATGGATCCATCCCCAGGGAGGCTGATTTGTACTCCTATGTGCTAATGTAAGACTAATTCTGTAAATGGATTGGTTTTGTGCCTTACTGTTAGAAATTTAATCTGTCTTCTCTTGTTTAGTAGAAGAAGGGATAATTACTAAGAGCCAAATCAGTGAAAAGTGAAGAAACGGCCTCAAGGTTTGTTCCCAATGTACATCTCCAGGGCAAAGGGAACATGAAAGCTCTCTCTAGGTGGTGTTTTAAGAAACCGAGAAAGTCACCTCGAATGTACAATAGACATGCAATAGTATTTCTGCTAAATCTGGCTGAAAGGAGACCATTTTGTAAAGGAATTTATCTCAATTTTTTCTACATGCTACAAAAGCGGAGCAGAACAGACCCACGCAATCTCAATCAGAAAGAATTCCAGTTTCACCTGAGTCTTGGAAAAAAACTGGTTGATGGGGGCAGGGTCTGAAACACTCAAGATAAATATGAATTCATTCACAATCCCAAATTCATCTCAAAACAGGTATTTTTTTAAAAGATGACAGAAGGGGCACTTGGGTGGCTCAGTGGGTTAAAGCTTCTGCCTTCGGCTCGGGTCATGATCCCAGGGTCCTGGGATGGAGCCCCGCATCGGGCTCTCTACTCGGCGGGGAGCCTGCTTCCTCCTCTCTCTCTCTCTCTGCCTGCCTCTCTGCCTACTTGTGATCTCTGTCTGTCAAATAAAAAAACAAACAAACAAAAAAACTTAAAAAAAAAGATGACAGAAGAACACCAAAACGTTAACAGCTCAGCCTCTGACCAATGGCATTACAAGAATTTTTTTCTTCTGAATTCCCTAAGTATTTTTACAGTAAGTGATATTTCACACACACCAAAAAAAAAAAAAAAAAAAAAAAAAAAAAACACCATTTTTGAAATAAGGTGTTCTATGTTCAAAACACGATCTGAAATCAGGGCCATTCCAGATCCCATGGGGAAAAGAGGTGCTGTTGGAAAATGTATAAGAAATTATGTCTGGGGCACCTAGGTGGCTCAATGGGTTAAAGCCTCTGCCTTTGGCTCGGATCATGGTCCCAGGGTCCTGGGATCGAGCCCTGCATCGGGCTCTCTGCTCAGCAGGGAGCCTGCTTCCTCCTCTCTCTCTCTGCCTGCCTCTCTGCCTACTTGTGATCTCTCTCTGTCAAATAAATAAATAAAATCTTAAAAAAAAAAAAAAGAAATTATGTCTACACCCAAGGAGCTAAAATCTTTTCTAGAGATAAGTCATTGTCATCTAAAACAGCATAAAGACGGGAGACTACAAAACGCAACATACATGGTCCCCTAAGGTATTCCAAAGTTCATTAGTAAGTCAGATATTTAGAACTTGGAAATCATTTCTGCAGAGAGGCAATGCTATGAAGAGTGGTTAAGCTCTAAAACAGTCCACAAAAAGCCAAGTTATCTCTTCCCATTTAACTTAATCCCTGTGCCTTGTGATCAGAAAAAGCAAGATGTTTTTAGTCAGTTTCTGTTGATTGCATGCATGGATGATATAACACTACACAATCTAACCAGCACAGTGCCTTGCACACAGCAGATGCACACTAAATGTGTATGGGATTTTTTTTTTTAAAGATTATATCTGTTTACTTGTCAGAGAGAAAGACGGAGCACAGGCTTGGAGACTGGGAGGCAGATCAGGCTCCCCCATGCAGTACTCAATCCCAGGACCCTGAGATCATGACCTGAGCCGAAGGCAGATGCTTAACCCACTGAGCCACCCAGGCATCACTTTTTGTTTTTAAAACAGGCTTTTCAAGTGGGAATGCAAGGTGGTGCAACCACTCTGGAAAACAGCATGGAGGTTCCTCAAAAAGTTGAAAATACAGCTACTCTATGACCCAGCAATTGCATTACTGGGTATTTACCCTAAAGATACAAATGTAGTGATCCGAAGGGGCATGTGCACCCAAATGTTTATAGCAGCAATGTCCACAATAGCCAAACTATGGAAAGAACCTAGATGTCCATCAACAGAGGAATGGATAGAGAAGATGTGGTGTGTATATATACACAATGGAATACTATGCAGCCATCAAAAGAAATGAAATCTTGCCATTTGCGACGACGTGGATAGAACTAGAGGGTATTATGCTTAGCGAAATAAGTCAATCGGAGAAAGACAACTACCATTCGATCTCCCTGATATGAGGAAGTGGAGCTGCAACGTGGGGGGTCTGGGGGGTAGGAAAAGAATAAATGAAACAAGATGGGATCAGGAGGGAGACTCTCAAACTCACAAAACAAACTGAGGGTTGCCGGGGGGAGGTGGGTAGGGAGAGGGTGGTGGGGTTATGGACACTGGGGAGGGTATGTGCTATGGTGAGTGCTGTGAAGTGTGTAAACCTGGCGATTCACAGACCTGTACCCCTGGGGCTAATAATATATTATATGTTAATTAAAAAAAAAAAAAAAACCAGGCTTTCCAATTTCAAGAACCATTCTCATTCACCACCTACTGGTGGGATTGCACTGGGCAACCTGGCAAGGAATGGAGGCAGAAAACGCCAATCTAAAGGACTGGGAGTGAGTGCTGGGTGTGGCAGTGAAAGACGCTGGTGTGAAGCAGAAGAGGCTGGCCCTCTGCCTTTGAAGTCTTTTAGTTTAAATGGATCAGAGTTTAAGGACCTGGAAAGGAGGTATGTCAGGTGAAGGAAGTGCTTCCGAGTCAGAAGCCTGGACCAGTGTGGGTAGGACCCTTTCACATCAAGGATCCTAAACACTCCACATTCCTACCATTAGGATCAGCTATATCATTTGTAGAGCCCCGTGTAAAACAAAATGGTGTGGGGGGGTGCTTGTTTAAAAAGAATTAAGAATTTTAAATCACATCAGTCACAAAGGCCCCCAAGCCCTGGACAGCACGGAATCGGCACATTTGCTGCTCTCTGCCTAGAACCCCCTTCCCCAGATCTCTGCATACTTCCTCGCTCATCTCCTTCCATAAATACCTTCTCGAACAGCACTATTTAAAATTATAGCCTCTCGCCCGACACATACACAACTCCATCCCTTCCACCAGCCTTATTTTTCTCTAGACCATTACCTGACAACTATTTGTTCATGGTTTACCGCACTCCAGAATGTTAGTTCTGTAAGGGCACGGCTCTTTTTTGCTTAGTTTGCTGCTGTATCCTCAGTGCCTAGAACAATTCCTGCTACTAAGAAGCCATTTACTCAATATTTGTGAAATGAATGAAGCCCAAGCTGCTTCAACCAGCAGAACCTTCCAACAAAGGGATGGTGTCTTAAGTCACAATGTCATGGTATACACAGCATTTCGAAAGGTGCCTAAGTAGAGACCTGCTAATTCATTACAGGAAAAAATGAATCGCCCTGATAGTAAGAACTTTTCCACTGAGGCAAAGGAAGAAGGAAGAGAACTCTGAGCTAGAGACGATTTTAAGTTGAGCATTAAAGAGAAGGCAGAGGACAGCCAAAAGGAAGGGAAGTTGACCCAGTTAAACTAGTTCATGAACTCACATTTAATTCTGTTTGCTGGAGTTCATATGAGCAAGTTTCCTCACTCACTTCTAACTTAGGAACAGTCATTTCTAACTTAAAAACAGAAGTAAGCTATGCATCAAATTGGCTCTGTTGACAGCACAAATGTAGGTTCCGACAAGTTAAATACTGAACATAATGTACAATGCATATTAGTTAGCACCAATAAAACTTTATCAGTCCTAAAAACCCAATTCCTAACCGGAAGGACGTCTGAATATTGCCAGGAGTTGTAACAACCATGGAGCCACCTTGTAACACTGCTGTTGGGAGCAGTAATTTCGCCTATCTCAACTCCACAAATGTAGGTGGGGCCCCTACTGCACAGAATGCTACAGTAGGAGTGCAGGAAAAAGACAGGAGACCCTGTCCTCCAGAGACTCCCAATCCCAGGAGTAGGGGAGCAAGGGGCTTATCAGTGGTAAGTCTTAGCAAAGAGGAAGTGAGTATAGTGAACTCTCTGCAATACTAATAAGAATACGACCAGTTTTAATTTATTGGCTGCTTACTGTATGCCAGGCTTTGTGCTAGGAACATTCCATGCTTTATTTCAAGACAGGCATTAGCATCATCCTCATTTGATGAGTAAGGCAGGATAAGTTCACTTGCCCGAGGTCAAACAGCTAGTTAAGCAGGGTGTCAAATTTAAACTTGAGTCTGCCTGACTCCAGAGCCTAGACTCCTAACTAGGAGCTATCGCGCTTCCATTAATGTCATCCTTTCAGTTAAAAGAAGCAGGACTGTGGGTTTCTGAGGTCAGGGACTATGTCTATTTTGTTTACTACGATTCCCCAGCAGCCAGCTAATCAATAAATATGGTTGGTGATGGGGCGCCTGGGTGGCTCAGTGGGTTGAGCCTCTGCCTTTGGCTCAGGTCATGATCTCAGGGTTCTGGGATCGAGCCCCACATCGGGCTCTCTGCTCAGCAGGGAGCCTGCTTCCTCCTCTCTCTCTGCCTGCCTCTCTGCCTACTTGTGATCTCTGTGTGTCAAATAAATAAAATCTTTAAAAATATACATATGGTTGATGATTAGAAAACACATATAATCCCATAGTTAAGCTGCTTCAGACACCCACCTAAGGTGGACATCTGTTGTTTCTGTCATTTCCTGCCCAACACCCACTCCCTCTACTTTTAGGAAACCACCCCACTCCTACTATCCATTGCCTTGGTTTAATGAGGCTAAGGCCTTCCCCCTTATCAGGAGTGGGAGTGGATACAAGCCTGGCCAACCTGAGTCAGTGACTGGTCAGAGGATGAACTCATGACCCAGTCCGGACCAATGGGAATTTCAGTTCATACCTTCTGCGACAGAGAACAGATGTTCTTTCTCCTGGTTGGAAGTGAGAGAAAGTAAGACTGGAGGGCACCTTGGTGCCTCAGTCAGTTAAGCATCTGCCTTCAGCTCAGGTCATGATCCCAGGGTCCTGGGATAGAGTCCTGCTCCACAGGGAGTTTGCTTCTCCCGCTGTCCCACAACCCCACTCACTCTCTCGCTCTCAAAAAGCTTAAAAAGAGAGAGAGAGAGAGAAAGAAAGAAAGAAAAAGAAAGAAGAAAAAAAGACTGGAGTTGCTGGTAGCTATTTCATCCCAAAGGTGGGGGTGGGGGAGGTCTGCCTGGGAATCAAAAACAAAAGGAAAGCAGGATAAGGACACGCAGAGACTTCTAGTTGCATGTTGGAAGCACCCACACCTGGAATCTTTAGGTACACTCATCAGTAGAATGCAGTTTGGGCTTCTTAAGTCAGTTTGAGTTGGGGGCTGCCTGCTTATGGCTCAGAGTCCTGACACTACCTACATAAAAATGGGACAATGCAACCAGAGAGCACACATACCAGGCAAAGAAATCCTTGCAATTATGCTCAAGTGCGCCCACCACCTCTGAAAAGCTGGAGTTTAAGGAGAGAGAGAAATGTCCCGAAGAAAAGTGCCTCGTGCCTCTGAAAATCCTTCTAGGGCTACAGCAATTTTTTTCACTAGTTAAAACCATGTACTAAAGAGACAGTTTAGGTGTCCCCATTTGTCACCTAAACACACATGACTTCTCAGTGCTATTACTTAAAGCTTTCCAAGACCAGACGAGGCCCAACAGGCGTCACTTTTAAGTTTTCATCTCAGCTGTGCTTGTCCATTGCAGGTCCGGCTGGCACCCTGCCAGATGACACTCCAGCGCGGTGCTGTTCACCCACTCCTCTAAAGGCGAACTAACTCCTGACTGCCAACCTACTAGTTGGATCTCACTCCAGTGAGGACACTACAGGCTCCGGGGGGGAAGAGGCTGCATCAAATACAACACAACAGAACGCACTGGCACAAGAGAGCAAACCACAGGCTGGGGGGACATCACCCAGAAGAGGGGATGTTAGGAGGTGGGACCGGATTTGTATTTCTCCCTCATATCAAGTGGGTCAGCCTGTCAGAGTTTCTGTGGAGTCTCAGGTGGGACTAAATCTTCCTCCATAGGAGTCATTCACGATCAAGTGAGGAGTCTTGGGAAAACAAACGCAAAGAACACAAACTCAGAACCCAGCACAGACCCGGCCCACAGAAGATTTCATTTAACTCACAGTGTTAGTACTTAAAAACATCTTTTTTTTTTTTTTTTGCGTTACCAACAATTAAAAATGGGAAGAATTTGAGTGATAGATAGTATTAATGGCCACTACTTTGTTCATTCCTCCCCGTATCCAGGCAGTGGGTGACTCTGCCCTGACTCTAGACTTGGCCATCTGGCTCTCTGGCAGACGTGACAGTAACAAACATGACCTGGGCAGACTTCAAAGCACTTGGGCATCAGAGCTTGCCCTCCTGCTGCTCTTGCAGCTCTGAGAAAGCCCATTCAGGGCTCACCTGTAGGAGGAGACATAGAGCAAGCACATACACACCCCCAGCCCCCCAAGCGGCAGCTCTGCCGAGCTAACCAGCAGCTAACCTCAGATATCTGAGTGGACCCACCCATGCCCAGCCCAAACTGCCACCCTGCAAAATAGTGAACTAAGTAGTGGTGGGGTTTTTTGTTTTATTTGAGAGAGCTCGCACATGAGCAGGAGGAGGGGGAGAGGAAGAGGGAGAAGCAGACTCCCCACTGAGCAGGAAGCCTGACCTGACCAACCCGGAGGATCATGACCTGAACCAAAGGCAGACGCTTCACTGACTGAGCCACCTAAATAGCTACCAGGTGCCCCTAACTGGTGGTGTTTTAAGCCAAAGTCCTGAGTGTTTTCTGTGTGGCAAAAACTGATGGAGTCCCTATAAAAATAAGCACTCCCAATTACAAAACAAAAACCTATAGACTCTGCCACACTGGGACCACATTCTTGCAAGCCAACAACCAGTTGAGCTGGGCAGTGGATCCCACCTTTAGCCCAGCTACTGTGTGTATCCCCCAATTTATCACCTTCTCATCTCGCCTATGCTGAGGTCAAGTTCAGTTGCCATAGGTCATCTCGGTTAGATGTGGTTATATTTATGGCAAAGAAGAAAGTGAAATATTGTATTCTACATACTTAAGTTACTATAATATAGGAAAGCCGTTATAACCACCCTAGAAAACTGCAGGATCTACTAAGGCTAAACATCTGCATACCTATGACCTAGCAATTCCACAACGAGCTATATACCTAAGAAAAAGGAGTACAAGGTTCCAAAGGATGTGCAAAGTGTTCGCAGCACAACTCCCAAGAGTCCCAAACCAGCTGTGAAACTAGTTATCAAGAATGTCCAAAAGAATAAAACGTGACATATTCACAGAGATGAATCTCACACATAATGCTATGTGCTAGAACCCAGTCACAAGCAAACACATGCTGTATGATTCTACTTATAGTTCAAAACCAGACAAAATTAAAATAAGGTGTTAGAAGTCAGGTGAGAACACATGGGGGTTCTGACAAGCTGAGAATGCGGTTCTGAAATCTGGGTGCTATTTTACATGGAAGTGTACACTTGTGAAAACTCACCAACCTGGACATTTATGATTTTATACAGGGTCTGATCTAAAGAAATTTTAAAAGTAGAAAAGCAAGACCAAGGCAGCTAGGTTTTAAAAAAAAAAAAAAATGGTTCCGTATTTTTTAGGGATACCATGAAGGCAACTCCTAAACTGTCATCTTTAATATTTAATGTGGCAAAAAGAATAAAAGCCATCATGGGGCACCCAGCTGGCTCAGTCACTGGAGCATGAGACTTTTTTTTTTTGACAGAGAGAGACACAGAGAGAGGGAACACAGCAGGGGGAGTGGGAGAAGGAGAAGTAGGCTTCCCATCCAACAGGGAGCCCGATGTGGGCCTCGATCTCTGGACTCTGGGATCATGATCTGAGCCAAAGGCAGACGCTTAAGGACTGAGCCACCCAGGTGCCCGGAGCATGTGACTCTTGATCTCGGGGCCGTGAGTTCAAGACCCAAGACAGGTATTAAAGAGTATTTTTTAAAAAAGATAACCATAAGTTAAAGCATTACAAATTTATGGCTGGAATCTGGAAAGATACATAATGAAACACCTCATGAACTAGGGAAAAGGACAGAATGAGCCACTCCGAGGCTACCTTACTCATTTACATGAGATCAGGCATGACCTCTGGGCTCTGGGGCTTAAAACCACCAACATGCGAATCCAAGCCTTTTCTGTAAAGGTTACCAT
Source organism: Martes martes (assembly GCF_963455335.1). Taxonomy (NCBI): domain Eukaryota; kingdom Metazoa; phylum Chordata; class Mammalia; order Carnivora; family Mustelidae; genus Martes; species Martes martes. The sequence goes on from NC_137901.1 coordinate 80,093,134, forward strand.
CACTTCCCACATTCAGGATACTGGGTAGGTTGCCTGTCCCTAAAAATTACTTTCTTAATCATCTGTCAAATGGGGCAAAGAGCAGCTACCGGAGATATCGTTGTTGGGAGAACTGAAGAAGATAAGATCTTTAAACCCTTAAGGTAGTACCAAGGAGATGGAGAGTAATTTTATTTATAGCCATGTTGATGATTGCAAAGTACTAAAAAAAAAAAAAAAAAAAAAAAAAAAAAAAAAAAAAAAAGCAAGCACTCTGAAGGTTGGACGCTGGTCATAGCATGCAGAGCCCAGCAGCATCTAACGTAGTGATTCTGCAGACAGCGGAGATGATGGGCACACATTCTAGAGCAGGTTTTTTCCTAACTGTAATTCTGACGTACCCTTTGGATCCTACAGTAGGCAGGCCCCTTCCACTTCTAGAAGACTTCATTAAGGGCTCCGTTACTTTTGGTCTCAATGCCTATCCCTCAGGAGTATCAGAGCCAGAAAGTCTTAAAAAGTCAAGACTGGGGGCGCCTGGGTGGCTCAGTGGGTTAAAGCCGCTGCCTTCGGCTCAGGTCATGATCCCGGTGTCCTGGGATCGAGCCCCGCGTCGGGCTCTCTGCTCAGCGGGAAGCCTGCTTCCTCCTCTCTCTCTCTGCCTGCCTCTCTGCCTATTTGTGATCTGTCTGTCAAATAAATAAAATCTTTAAAAAAAAAAAAAGTCAAGACTGTAAACCAAAGGAAGCTATACAGCAGAGAACAAAGTCTCAAATTTGCTTGACTATCCCAACCATCACATTTCTGAGCTTCCTCAGGATATTGATTAAGCAGATCTAGGGACACACCAGAACCTGTCTTTTAAGAAGGCTAAAGGGGATTTTTACACCAAGTCAAGTTTGCAAAACTACTATCTGGTGAAATTTACAGCCTAACACACCTGGATCCAAATTCAACCTCCAGAACTTTTCAGCAAGTCATCCCTGGGGCAGTTACAGAAACCTCTCTCAATATCCTCATTCATTAAGTGAGACTAACAATACTGACTTCTCAGGATAGTTGTGAAGTCTGAAGACACTGCCACACTCAGCAGGTTGGATTTTTGCTGTGAGGCCCCAAGTGTGCCCTTGTCCTAACAATCCACTTTCTAATTTCCCTCTACCGCTGCGAGCTGTCTTGCCTTACCTATGGAGTAACTTCTGCATAGATCTGGACTGGCCTGAGCAATTTCTCCAGTGCTAACCCACCTCCCCAAGGCATTGAAAGATTTTTACGTCTGCCAGACTTCCTCAGTGATGACCCACTTTTTACAGAAGCAGACACGATACCAGTGTGAATTCTCATACGTATAAGAATTGTCACATTAAATGAGTTTATAATATACACAGAAGAAGGTCCCAATCCTAGAGGTAAACCAGAAACCTTGTGGAAACTCCTATAGCTATTAATGTTATTTGAATAAAACAACACGTTAAATAAGCCATTATTTTTAGAAACAATTTGCCAATTACAGAATTACACTGAACTGGGAAGCTGTAGAAACCTTCTTTAAGCCTAATTTAAATCGAACCAGGGGCACCTGGGTGGCTCAGTCGTTAAAGCGCCAACTCTAGAGTTTTGACTTGGGCTCAGGTCGTGATCTTGAGCTCACCAGAACTAGCCCAGCACGGTCCTCCATACTCAGTGGGGAGGTCTGCTTAAGGATTCTCTCTCCCTCTATGCGCCCCCCCCAATAAATCAAACCATTAAAACCTCCTGTATTGTCCCATCCCTTAACCATGGATGTGTTTTAGATGATCCTGACTTTGCCAACTTTGTAAAGGGTTTTTTTTGGGGGGGGGGGGAGTGCGGTGTCTCCAGATTCTCAAAAGGATCCATGCCCATGAAGTGATAAGAACCTCCATGTTAATGACAGTGCCCAAAGGATTTTGCTTTCCCTGCTCTTTTAAATACATGTACTGTTGGGAAAAAACTGAGTAGTACAAGCATTACACAGAACAAAGTTAAAATTGCTTCCTATCCCTGTCCTGAGACCTCCTCCCTAAAGACAACCCCTGTTGAAAGAGTTCAAGGGCAGGATTTCTCAAACGGATACTGACATTTTGGGCTGCATCATTTTCTCTGGGTGCAGTCCTGCACTGTAGGACATTTAGACTTCTACCCACTAGACTCCTGTAGCAACTCCCCCGACCCAGTTGTGGCATCCTAAAAAGGTCTGCAGACACTGCCAAGATGGGCGAACAAAGTCACCCCAGAGTGGGAACCTACCCTTCCAGAGACATTCTATGCCTGCACAGACATAGGGTGGCACGCACTTTCCGAGTCATTGGCGGGGGGTGGGGGGCTTGCATCGGGGGCAGGGGCAGGCCCGGACCTCGGCAGGAGGCGACAGCCACTCACCAGGTCGCGGATGAGCTGGTCCACCAGCTGCTCCCCGCCCCCGGCAACCTCACGAGCCGGAGGGGAGCGGGAACGGCTCGCCGCGTCCTGCCTCTCTGCCCGGGTCGCCCGCGCCGCCGGGGGCCGCCCCGCACCCTCCAGGAGGCCCTGGGCCAGAGCCAGGTATCCCGAGGCCTGCTCGCCGCGCCCCAGGGCCACTTCTGCCCGTCGCGGCCGCCGCTCGGCAGCATCGGGCCGCCGCCGCTTCCTGAGCGCCTGGGCCTGCGCCAGCTCCTCCTGCCAGCGCCGGCGGAACTCATCCAGGCTGTGGTCGTCCATCGCCGCCGCTCCCGGCCCTCCGCGTCCTCTTCGGCCCGCCGGCAGCCACGGGACAGTCCCTCCGAGGGAAGTGTCCGCCGCGGCCGGAAATCCGCGCCGCCGCCGCACTCGGGTTCCGGATGGGCGGCCCCGCCCCCGGCGCGCCCCTCGAGCGGTTCCCCCAGTGCAGGTGGCTCGCGGGGCCCCAGGCCCAGGTCTGTGGCCTCGCTCTGCGCCCAGCCTCTCCTCTTCCCCGCCTGTGGCTCTTGTCAAGTGCTGACTTGGCGCCAAGCACCGTTTCTTCGGTCAAATCTGCATTGAGCACCTACTGGATGCCAGGCGCTGAAGATTCAGCATTTAAATCTGGGCCCCTGTCCCCACCCCGGTCTAATAGCTCTCCCTTCATGGGGTTTCCATTCAAGTTGGGGGGTGGGGCAGGGGGAGGAAGACCACGTTCAAAAAACGAATATGAAGGCTTGAATTAGTGGTAGCTGTTGATAAAACAAGGTAACAAAGTTAGGCACGGGGTGGGGATGGGGACTCACCTTCGGAGGGATGTTCAGGGAAGGCATCTCCGCAACGGCCTCTGAACTAAGCTTAATGAGGAGAAAAGCCAGCCGTGGAAAGATCTCAGAAGACACTTCCAAAAGGAACTACAGTGAGGTGGGAAAAGAAGTGGCGTACGATCTATTCCATCTTCCAAATGCTTTGAACCTGCTGTTCCCTCCTCCGGGAATTTTTCAACTCTCCCCCCCCATCCTCCCCCCCCCTTAACTCCTACACATCTTTCCTAGCTCAGCTCACACCTCCCTTAATCTCCCCTCCATCCCTCGTGCCCCACCCCCAAAATAAGGTCACCTGCTTATTCATCCCTATAGCATCTCATACTTCATACCACAAAACACAGTTTGTGATTTTGGATTCATGTAATTGCTTATTAGTATCTCCCTTTCCTCCTGGACTATCCATTCTTAGCTTGGAGTCTGGAGATTGGTAGGCATTCCATTTGTATTTACTAACAACCCCTTCAGATGACAACTATTGTCCCCACTTTACAGATGAAGAAACTGAGCTTTAAAAACAACAACAACAAAACAAAAACCCACAGCTAGTAATGTGCAGACTCAGGATTTTTTTTTTTCCCCACTCCAGACTGACCTTATCATAATCATACAGCCTATACGCCTAAGCCAGCTAGGAACCATATGGCTACTTTAGTTACCAGGATTTTTCAGTGCAGGGATAGTAACAGCATGGTGATCAACAGCCAGAGCCCCAGAATCAGACAGAAAAACCTAGCTGGGAATCCCGGCACCCTCATTTACTCTCATTGCCTTTCTTCCAGCAATTTTATTTCTAGGAATTTATCCTAAGAGAAGAAACCGGAGGATGAATTCAACAAATGCCTTCAAGGATGGCAGCAGAGCATTGTTTTGTAATACTGAACGTTGGAAGCGATCTAAATAACTGACAATAGGCCACTGGTTAGATAAATTTTGCCCCCATTAGAATGTAAGAGAGATCCTAACCAGAACATCAGCTCCTTAAGAGCGGAGACCAGATCTGTTTGTCCATTGCTAGGTCTTTAGCAGTCAGAACCATGCCTGGGACATAGTAGCTCCTCTATAAATAATGAATCAATGTAATGCTGTGTAGCTATTAAATATTACATGGAGAAAATTTAGTCACATGAAAATATAACCTAGCAAGAGAAATATAACCTAGCAAGAGAAAGCCAGGACACAACATACAGTATGATGTCATACTGTTTTGGTTTTTTAAGTACATATGCAGAAGAGCTCTCTAGAGAGGGCCAGATTATGGGTTAGAATATACAGATTAAAAAAAAAGAACACTAATTTTCAGGGCACCTGGGTGGCTCAGTCATTAAGCGTCTGCCTTCGGTTCAGGTCATGAAAAAGTCTGCTTCTTCCTCTCCCATTCCCCCTGCTTGTGTTCCCTCTATCACTGTGTCTCTGTCAAATAAATAAAATCTTAAAAAAAAAACACCACGCTAATTTTCTACAAGGAATGTTAGCCTACCCTAGATTCCCCCAGAAAGCAGAGCCTGAGACCTGGGCTTTAGGTAGCTAATGTACCAGGGATTACAGAGAACAGGAGTGGGATACCAAGAGAGGAGTGAACAGGGTAGGAGCGACAGCTAATCCAAAGGGCATTTTGAGTTGGTCCTGCTGTGGGCAACTTAGCACTCCATCCCACAGAGACCTTCAAGCAGCCTTGAAGAAGACACTTGCAGGACTGTCCTCCCAAGAAATCAGAAGTGGAGGAAAGGAGACTTTATGCACTCACCCATCCTCCGTTAGAGAAGGGTTAAGGAAAGAATTTTTCATAATCTTACTTCCAAGCTGAGTTTGAGTAAATAAGTTGTTACCTATGTCTCACCCCAGGGAAGCAGAGATGCCCTGGGGCAAAAAGCAAGAATAACTCGAGGCGGCTAACGGAAGGGACTGTCCGGTTACCCGTGCACAAAGCCAATTACTACAGCAATGAGGACGTAAAAGGGAAGTTGAGAGGATGTGACGTGGGGCATAGGAAGAGTCCAGTAAGTATTCCTTTTGTAATAAAAACAATGAGCCGTTCTCCTCAGAACATTTAGCTTATGTTCTGCTTCATACTAGCTATTTTTTAAATGGAATTCCAAGGGTCAAATTTGTTTTATCCACTTATGAGTCAAAAATCCAAATACGGCTTTTCTGATAGCTCTGTAGTTTACAGACCATCTAATATTTCAGCCACAACTATTTCAGCCAAAACTATTTTAAAACACCTAATTAAGATTTAAAACAGGGGCACCTGGGGGCTCAGTGGGTTAAGCCTCTGCCCTCGGCTCAGGTCATGATCTCAAGGTCGTGGGATCGAGCCCCACATCAGGCTCTCTGCTCATCAGGGAGCCTGCTTCCCTCCTCCCCCTCTGCCTGCCTCTCTGCCTACTTGTGCTCTCTCTCTCTGTCAAATAAATAAATTAAATATATTTTTTTTAAATTTAAAACAAAAAACACCATTGTTTCCTCTGGTCCTTTTAAAAGGACCTTTACAGGGGCAATGCAGGTAGGCTGATGTGGCCCTTCATCACCCAGAGAAAGTGGAGGGGGAAAAACCAAAGAAAAAGAAAATACACCAAGAGGAAGAAGATACCATTCTCTATTCAGTATTGCCTACCATTCACTGACAATATTGATGTTGATTTTATCTTTCCAATAGTAAATTCCTGTGCTTCCCATTTCCCCAAATGAAAAATTTAAAAAAGTACCCTCCCTTCAGAGTGATTGTAAGGCTAATAGAGGTTTATAAAACTCCTAGCACCTATAAGGGACACAGTAGGCCTTCAGTAAATGCTGGTTAGGGTCCATACTAATAAGTCTTGGCTGGCAGAGATTACATCCAAAATATGCTCTATAAGTCTGGTGTTCCATGCAAGACCTGCCTTTTTTCTGTATCATGTGTTCCTTGCAAATTCAAGCCATTAAAATTCTTTGGTTGCAAATCTTGCTAGTTTGGGCAAGAAGCAACGGAACTCAGAATGGCTCACAGGGTTAAAATGAAAAAGAATGAGGTTCTCGGAATGCCCAGAATCAGATCAGATTCAGGGATTTCACCATAGGCAGTCATGAGCCATCAGTTTTGGATGTTACCACCTGTCTTCTATCTTCTAAGACTCAAATTCCCAGAGCAGGACTTCCCAGGGAGGCCCCCTGACCAGCATCACCTGGGAACCTGTTAGGAAAATGCAAATCCTCAGCCCAGACCACGGAGTCAAACCCTGGGGGTGCAACCCCAACAATGTGTGTTTTAACAATCCCTCTAGGCGCTTCTGATGCACAATCCAGTTTGAGAACCAGTACCCCAGAAAATCATCAGAACGGTCTGGTTCCTTGAAGAGTGGGGGCTTGTAATGGGCTCAGTTTCCAGGACTACACAGAATGGGGAAGCAGAGTTGCCCAAAGCAGAAAGGTAGGAATACTGGGATAAATTAAAATGTCTACAAGGCTATCACAGGAGGGAGACTCTGGAAATTTGGTCTTCAGGTGTCCCATGCCATCAGAGTTCTCTACTGCCCACTGTGGGATGTGTTGTGTATCTTCCTCAAGACCCAAGTTCAAATCAGCAAGAGCCCCAAAAGGATGGCTAGAAAATGGCCACCGTCTTTCCCCTAAGAACCTCCTGTCTCATTCGCCCTTCTTAGGCTAGTCACCAGACTACCAAGGTGCAAGGACTTCCTTACCTTAGGGTCAGGGACGTCTCGGAAAAGTAGAGAGGGCAGGGGACCGAAGCAGAGATTATTAATTTGTTTGTTCTCAGGTACAAGAAGGTGTAGCAAGTTCCTAATGCTACTGGGACAAATTAAGGGGTTTAAAACAACACACGATTATTCTTTTACAGTTCTAGAGGCCGCCAGTCCAAGAGCAATTTCGCTGTGCTAAAATCAAGGGGTTGGCAGGATCGTGCTTCCCCCCGAAGAGACTCTGTTTCCTGCTTTTTCCCATTTCTAGAGCTGCGTTCCTGGGCTTGTGGTTCCTGCCTGCATGTTCTAAGCCAGCAGTGTAGCACTTAGTTCAGTCACTGCCTACCTTCTGTTCCTGGGTTAGGTCATCCTCTGTCTCCCTCTTATAAGGACACCTGTGGTTACGTAAGACACACCTGGATAACCCAGGATTCTCTCCTCAAGAGCCTTCATTTAGACACATCAGCAAAAGCACAGGGTTTTTTGTTGTTTGTTGTTGTTGTTATTGTTGTTGTTGTTTTGCCATCTAAGGTAACATTCACAGGTTCCAGGAATTAGGACCTGGCTCTCCTTTGGGGGCCACCATTCAGCCTACTGCAGAAAACCTTCCGTGACCACGGACTCAAATGCCTGCAGGTGACTCCAGCGAATAAAGAAACGAGGCAACTAAGCCAGGTGTCTACTCTCCTAGGCTGGAGCGTGGATGCCCATGGAGACAAAACTCAGCTGCACCCACCTGCTGGATCTTAATCCAGATCATCTGAAGATAAGTATCTTGTTTTTTAATTATTAGCAACAAATTACACTTTTTTAAAGAACAAAGATTGTGGTTAAAAGCCTAAGTTGCATGTGGTAGGCTTCAAACCCAACAGCTGTTCATTCTTTTTTTTTTTTTAATTCTATTTATTTATTTGACAGAGAGAGAGAGAGAGAGAGAGATCACCAGTAGGGAGAGAGGCATGCCTGGCAGAGAGAGAGAGGGGGGGGAAGCAGGCTCCCCGCCAAGCAGAGACCCCCGACGCGGGGCTCGATCCCAGGACCTGGAGACCATGACCTGAGCTGAAGGCAGTGGCTTAACCCACTAAGCCATCCAGGTGCCCCAACAATAGTTCATTCTTGAACAATTCATGAGGTGGGACAAAACTTTCTTCAGCTTACACGAAGACACCGTATCTTTAGCTCTTGTGAGTGGGATGAGAGAATCATACCTCATTTGGGATCATTAATGTGTGAGGAACAGCAGGAGATTAACACGAGAAGTAATGCAGGGAAGTGATTATGATTTTAAAGTACATTGTTTAGACACATCACCAAAAACATCAGAATGATATGTAGCCGTTTTGAATGGAAACATGACCTTAATGTATCACTCTGGGTATTACTGCCCTTTAGTGTTATTTTATGCCTTCATAATCAACAAAATATAAAATCCTGTGGAGGGAATATAAAACTTTGGTCTTTAAAAAAAAAAAAGCTATCTGTAGCAAGAAACAATTTGCTTGTTCTTGAGAATTCCCCCATCAGTAATTCTTTTTTTAAAAAATGCTGCACACGGGGCACCTGAGTGACTTAGTCAGTTAAGCATCTGCCTTCGGCTCAGGACATGATCCCAGGGTCCCAGGATCGAGCCCTGCTCCCTACTGCTCCCACTGCTTGTATTCTCTCCATCTCTATCAGATGAATGAACAAAATCTTTAAAAAAATTTTTTTAAATAAAATAAAAAATGCTGCACAGACGGGATTCAGTGTCAGCTGTCAGCTACAGACTTAGTCATTCAAAAGAAAGTTGTCCCATATGGACACAATTCCCCATTTCTCTCTCTCTCTCCCTCCTCAATCTCTTCCTGCTTTTATTGAAGCCCCCTCCAATCTGCCCCTTTACTCTCCCCAGCCTGGTTCCAAACCACCCCCCTCTGAAATTTTACCTTCTCTCAGAGAAAAAGCAGGTTCTGTCCTTCAGTCCCTCTTATTTCTCTGGAGAATTCAGCTCCAGCCCAATGCTCCTAAGAGATGCTTTGCTCAGCCATCTCTGGCACACAAAGAGGAGATGATGACGTTGGTCCACAGGATGGGTGTTCTCACTCCAGCTCAGACTCTGAGACTCCAAGAGCTGATTTCCTCGCCTGCCCATTTAAAAAGCAACACGCAATGACAAGCGTGAGTTTTTCCTAGAGCCGCCATTCTCTGGGTGCGCATGAAGATGTTCTTTTTTTTTTTTTTTAAGATTTTATTTGTAAGTAATCTCTATACCCAACATGGAGCTTGAACCCACATCCCCAAGATCAAGAGTCACATGCTCCACTGATTGAGCCAACCAGCTGACCCTAGATACCCTTGTCCTTAGCTTGACTTTGACTCTGACTCGTCCAAGAAGTTCCCCTACATTATTATTATATTTTTTTTTGAGATTTAATTTAGAGAGAGAGTGTGTGTGCAGGTGGGGGGAGGGACAGAGAGAGAGGGAGTAAATCTCTAGCAGACTCCATGCGAGTGCAGAACCCAGCACAGGGCTCAATCCCATGACCTCAAGATCATGATCTAAGCCGAAATCAAGAGTTGGATGCTTAACCGACTAAGCCACCCAAGTGCCCCTATTTTTTTAGATTTTATTTATTTAAGTAATCTCTACACCCAACAGGGGGCTTGAACTCATAACCCGGAGATCAGGAGTCACATACTCTTCCGAATGAGCCAGGTAAGTGGCTCACTAACGTTTTTTAAAATTCCAAATCTTTTCTCCCAGCTTGTCTCTTCACAACTCAGATCAAGTTTTTCCTACCTCAGGAAACTACACCACTACCGGGATGCTTTAGCCAGGAACCTGGTTCCCACATCCACCAATCCTGAAAAGTCTACCTCCACAATATATATTCAATCTGTCCACTTCTCTCCATCTCCTCCACCATCCTAGCCCAAGCAGGGTTGCCAGATAAAATACAGGATAACCAATTAAATGGAAGTATCAGATAGACAGTGAATTTTTTTTGTCTAAGTATGCCTGTGCAAAATTTGAGTTTGAGCTAAGCAAAGAACTTTTTTCTTTTTAGATTTTATTTATTTATTTGACAGACTGAGATCACAAGTAGGCAGAGAGGCAGGCAGAGAGAGAGGGGGAAGCAGGCTCCCTGCTGAGCAGAGAGCCCGATGCGGGGCTCGATCCCAGGACCCTGGGATTATGACAGAAGCTGAAGGCAGAGGCTTTAAACCACTGAGCCACCCAGGCACCCCAAGAGTAACTTTTTATTATGAACATGTCCTTTGCAATATTTGGGGGGGACACACTTATGCTAAAAATAATTCTTTGCTTATCTGAAATTAGAATTTAACTAGCTGTCCTGTATTTTTCTTCACCAAATCTGGCAGCCCCAAGTCCAAGGCACTGACATCGCTCCCGGCCCACTGCAGTTACTTCTAACTGGTCTTCCCACCTCCATTCTTGCTCCTGGCAGTGAATCTGACAGCTGCCAGAGGACTTTGGTAAAAGTGAATCAAATCAGGACACCCCATTGAAAAACACCTGGAGGTACCTCCATGTTCTTGAAATAACAAATAAGATCATTTTTGAAAACAGCTTTATTGGGCGCCTGGGTGGCTCAGTGGGTTATGCCTCTGCCTTCAGCTCAGGTCATGATCTCAGGGTCCTGGAATCGAGTCCCCCATCAGGCTCTCTGCTCAGCCAGGGACTTGCTCCCCCCTCTCTCTCTCTCTCTCTGCCGCCCTCTCTGCCTACTTGTGATCTCTCTCTGTCAAATAAATAAATAAAATCTTAAAAAAAAAAAAGCTTTATTGAGATATGATTGACATGCTGTACATTTGATGTGTACAATTCAATGGCTTTTAGAATAGTCACAGGTATGTATAACCATCACTACATTTTTTTTAAGATTTTTACTTTTAAGTAATCTCTACACCCCACATGGGGCTTGAACTCACAACCCAGAGATCAAGAGCCACATGCTCTTCCGACTGAGTCAGCAAGGTGCCCCCTTCACTATATTTTATAACATTTTCACCATTCCAGAGAGAAACCCCACTTGCTTTGGCTATCATCCCTAATCCTTTCCTAGACAAGCAGAATTCTGTTTTCTGTATAGATTTCTCTATTCTGGACATTTCATATAAATGGAGTCATATGCTATGAGGTCCTTTGTGACTGGCTTCTTTCACCCAGCATCATGTTTTGTAAGTTTATCCATGTTGTAGCATCCATTAGCACTCTGTTCCTTTTTATGGAGGAATAAGATTTCATGGCATGTATAGACCACATTTTGTTTATCCATTCATCCATCGATGGACATTCGAGTTGTTTCCACTCTTTGAAGATTGTGAATATACTGCTATAAATACTCATTACAGGTTTTTGTGCAAACACATGTTTTCATTTCTCTGGGTTACACACTTGGACTGTTGGGTTACGTCATTTATTTTTTTTTAAGTTTTAATATATTCATTCATTTTAAGTAATCTCTACACCCAATGTGGGGCTCAAATTCATGACCCCGAGTCAAGAGTTGCACACTCCTGTGACTGAGCCAGCCAGGCACCCTTCCCTTCTCGGGTTAGGTCATTTAAAATCATGTTTAATTATTTGAGAAACCACGCATATGATTTTTTCCAAAGTGGCTGCACCACTTTACATCCCAGCAAGCAGTGTACGAGTGTTTGCTGTGTTTCTTACACCTACCCATTCAAACCTGTCTGTGGTCTGAAGAAGGTAAGCCTTTTTCCACCCCAGGGTCTTTGCACATACTTCTGTCTTCCCAAATGTTCTTGCTACATCACTCCCCCATGCAGCTGCCCCCCTTCACCCTTCAGCTCTTAGCTTAAGTGGGACCTCCCTAAGTTTCTCATCTAAATAACATGTCCACACACAATTTTCTCTAGCTCCGAAATGGACTCTTACCTTAATGGGTAAATTCTTTTATTATTTGCTAGTGTGTCTCTCCCATTAGAATGTAGGCTCCCTGGGAGAGGGAACCACATCTAGGTTGTTCATCCTCCTGTTCTCAGCCCGTAGCACAAAGCCTGGACCTTATAATGTGCTCGATAATTGGTTCATTGGCTGAATGAATGAATGAATATACAAATGGATCTATGAATGATGGAGCTAAGAGAGGAGAGGAGGTGTTGCTGAGGTTTGTGACAACACATAGTAGATGCTCAGTAAATATTTGTGTTACTGGATGAGGCTATAACTAATAAAGATATGCACAACTACACACACACACACACACACACACACGGAGTAGCACAGAGAAAGATAAATTCACTCCTATAGGAAGGAAGTGAGAGATGTCGTTGTAAGTCTTATAAAGTTCTACCCAAGTGCTCATACAGGAGATAGAAGGAGTTGCCTGGTCTATTCTATTTTCCAATTTGCTAAAGAGTCTCCTCTCCTTTTTGTTTTAATAGAAAAATCACTCTAAGCACATTGGGACTCTAATTACAGGTGACACACAAATGGAAAGAAAAATAGGAAATCAAACATTTGAGCCAATAAGTTACGATTTATATGAGCACTTAATAGCAAAGTGCCCTAAGCCACTGAGGAGTTCCTCAAAGCACTTTGCAGATGGATATCTCAGGAGCTGTTGTGGGGATGAAGTCAGGAATGTCTGTAATGTGCCTGCGTTCTTTGGAGACATGCCATTGTTGTGAATCTTAACGTCTACCTTCACAAAATTTCTCCAAGGTCAGTGCCATATAAGACCTTCAGATTGCAATCTGGCTCTAGCTCACCTCTGCGGTCTGATCCCTGGACACTTTCCCCTTCGATCTCTAAGCTCTAATCATCTCAAACTCTTTCAGCTTTCCCCTCCATGGTGCTCTCTCTTGCCTGAAATTTTCATCCGCTCTTGCCTACACCTGCCTAACTCCTGCCAGGTTTGTTTGAAAAGGACACTTGCTCCAAGAAGCCCTCCTTTCCTTCTTCCTTCTCCAGACCAAGTTAGGTTCTGTATTACTTATGATTTTTAGGTTGACTTTCCCTTCTGCCTGTAAGGAGCTTGGCAGGCTCCACTCTGTCCTAACAACAAGTCAAAAACGGAACAGAATAAAGAATCATCAACTCTTCTTGCATTTGTAACAGAGGCGAGGACACAGAAAACCATGGTCCCCAAGAGTGGGAACAAGCGCATGCAGGGAGTCTCAGCTTACCAGAGCAAACACACAAGTGGAAACCAATGCCAGGGTAGGAAATCTTGAACTGTAATTGACAAATTGCTGGAGGTTCGGGGTGGATAAGTCTGAGAGTCAAAAGCTCCAGAGGAGGGGTGCCTGGGTGGCTCAGTGGGTTAAAGCCTCTGCCTTCGGCTCGGGTCGTGATCCCAGGGTCCTGGGATCGAGCCCCACATCGGGCTCTCTGCTCCGTGGAGAGCCTGCTTCCTCCTCTCTCTCCCTGCCTGCCTCTCTTGCCTACTTGTAATCTGTCTGTCAAATAAATAAATAGAATCCTTTAAAAAAAAAAAAAAAAGCTCCAGAGGAACCTGGTCACAGAGGGGGCCCACATTTTTTGGAGTTTCTCCCCCAGGAGTTCTCCCAATAAATATGGTGGCAGGGCGGAGGTGGGGGGGGGGTGTCTTCCCTTGTTTTTAGCAGTGAGAGGAGACAAGAACCATTTTGAAATACACCAGAACACTCTGTTCTTCATAACAAGACCTGCCCTCAGGACAAACTAGTTAACCAGAACCTCACCTGCTGGAGTATTACCAGAGCCTAACTGATCTGGGGGGAAGGGAAACACTCAAACCCAGTTCGCTCCAGCCTTCCACAGGAGAGAAGGAATTCTAGTCCATTCCAGCCAACCTGTCCCACCTAAGGGGAGAGAAAAAAAAAACCGAGAAACACACGAAATTCATATAAAAGAGATACAGGCTCACTTAAAGACAGACTTAACAGAGGGCTATTGAATGCTTCTGCCTCCTCACACCTCTCACCACATTAATGAAGATCTATTTACAACAGTTCCTTTAACCTGATAGAGTATGTCAAGCTATCAAGAATAAATTGTAAAGGGACCCCTGGGTGGCTCAGTGGGTTAAGCCTCTGCCTTTGGCTCAGGTCATGGTCTCAGGGTCCTGAGATCGAGCCCCGCATCGGGCTCTCTGCTTGGCTGGGAGCCTGCTTCCTCCTCTCTCTCTGCCTGCCTCTCTGCCCACTTGTGATCTCTGTCTGTCAAATAAATAAATAAATAAATAAATCTTAAAAAAAAAAAAAAGAAGAAATTGTAAAGCATCCTAGATAGGGGACACACACACACACACACACACACACACACACTTTGAGAGATGGAGCAAGCATCAGAACCAGAAACAGCAGAGATGTTGGAAACATCTGCCAGGCATTTAAAACAAAAGTGATGAATATGCTAAAAGTTCTCCTGTATAAAGTGGACAGCATGCAAGAACAGATGGGCAACGTAAGCAGAGAGATGGAACTCCTGAGAAAGACCCAACAAGAAATGTTAGAGCTCAAAAACTATAACAGAAGTGAAGGATGTCTTGGATGGGCTTATTAGTCGACCGGGCACAGCTGAGAAAAGAACCTCTGAGATGGGGGATATCTCAATAGAAACCCCCAAAATGGAAAAGGAAAGAAAACAAAGACCAGAAAAACACAGAAGAGAATATCCAAAGACTGCGGGAAAACTAAAAAAGTAGAACATGCATATAACGGGAACACTGGGAGGAATCAAAGAGTAAGGGACAGAAGAAATATCTGGAACAATAATCACTGACAATGGCCTCTCAGATTAAAGTCAGAGACCAGACCATAGATCCTGGAAGCTCAGAGAACTCCAAGCAGGCAAAAAAAAAATGCCCCCAAATCTATCCCTCAAGTATGACTTTCAAACTACAGAAAAGAAAAAAGAAAAAGCCTCTGCCTTCGACTCAGGTCATGATCTCAGGGTCCTGGGATCGAGCCCTGCCTCGGGCTCTCTGCTCTGCAGGGAGCCTGCTCCCCCCGCCCCCGCTCTCTATCTGCCTCTTTGCCTACTTGTGATCTCTGTCTGTCAAATATATAAACAAAATCTTAAAAAAGAGAGGGGGGGCACCGGAAGCAGGGAGAGGGAGAAGCAGGCTCTTTACTGAGCATGGAGCCTGATGTGGGGCTTGATCCCAGAACCCTGGGATCATAACCTGAGCCAAGGCAGATGCTTAACTGACTGAGCCAGCCAGGTGCCCAGATCTCATGGACATTTAAAGGAATACTATGAACAACTCTATGCCCACAAATTTGATAATAGATGAGATGGACCAATTCCTTGAAAGGTACCATCTGCCAAAACTCACACTAGAAGAAACAGATTATCTGAATAGGCCTGTGTCTATTAAAGAAATTGAATAAATAATTAACCTTCCAGAACAGAAAGCACTGGGCCCAAATGGGTTCACTAGAGAATTCTACCATACCGTTGAGGAATAAATTATATCAATTCTCTCCAATCTATTTTGGAGGATAGAAGTAGAGGGATTTTTTTTTTTTTTTTTACTTTTTCTGTGAGAGCAGAATTACCCTAATACCAAAACCAAAGTCATCACCAGAAAAGAAAACCACAAATTAATGCCTCTCATGAACATAGAGGAAAAAAGTCCTCAATAAAATGTTAGCAAATCAGATCCAACAATGTATAAAAAGAACTATAACACCATGATGTGATGTTGTGATTTATAAGAAAAATATATATTTGATCAAAATATATTTCTAATATATATTTGGTCTGCTCCACGGTTCCTGGTTCACAGCTCCCCAGCCCTTGGAATTTCCTAAGTGTTGCGAGTGATACTCAATCTTATGTTTTTGAAATACATGTGTATTGAGTATTCTATAGTAAGAATATACCACATTTCACTTACCCACTCTCCTTTTGGGGGATATTTTTGTTGCTTCCAAACTTTGCTTATTTCAAACAATGTGGCAGTGAGCATCTTTAAGCACCACTGGGAGACTTTCTTTAGTGCAGCAGATACTGTCATTTCCTCCTCCTTCCTTGCCAATAAAGTCCTGATTATGCTTGAATATCTTGCGCCCAGCCACAAGGAATAAATCATAATTTGTTTAAGGCAGAGGTTGGCAAAATTTTTCTGTAAAGGCAAAATAATAAATATTCTAGGTTCACAAGTCATACAGTTTCTGTCACATGGGCTCAATTATGCTGTTAGAATGTAAAACCAGACACAGATGATATATAAATGGATGAGTGTTTTGCAATAAAACTTTATTTACAAAAAATGGATTCACCAATGAAGACATATGAATAGCAAAAAAGAATATGTAAAAATGGGCAACATCATTTGCCATTAGGCAAAAGCAAATTAAAACCACAGTGAGGTATCACTGCAAACCTATCAGAATGTCTAAAATAAAAAATACTGACAACACCAAATGCTGGAAGGATGCAGAGAAACTGAGATCACTTAACCAGTGCTGGTGGGAATGTAAAATGGTACAGCCACTCTGGAAAGTTTGGTAGTTTCTTAGTAAACTAGACATACATCTATCATATGACCCAATGATTGCATTCCTGGGCATTTATCCCAGAAAAATGAAGACTTAACATTCACACAAAGACCTGTACATTAATGTTCATAGCAATTTTATTTCCCCTACCCCAAACTGGAAACAACCCAGATGTTCCTTGATGAGTGAATGATTTAATAAATTATGGTCCAACCATACCAGGCAATCAGTATCTTTACAGTGGTAATGGATACATGAACCTACGCAGGCGATTAAATTGTATAGAACTTAACACATGCACACATGTATAAACATACAAGCACAAGTAAAACAGGAAATCTGAAATAAGCTTGGTGGATTATATCAATGTCAATATCCTCGCTATGTTATTATGCTTGAGTTTTGCCATATATTACCACTGGGGGATGCTGGGCAGAGTATGGAAGGGATCTTTCCATATCATTTCTGTAACTGTATGTGAATAATTGTAATTATTCAATACACATTTCATTAAAAAAAAAAAAAAGACAACAGATGGGGCACCTGGGTGGCTCACTTGGTTAAGCGACTGACTCTTGAGTTCAGCTTAGGTCATGATCTCAGGGTCCTGGGATCCATCCCTGAGTCTGGCTCCTCCTTGCTCAGCGAGGATCCTGCTTCAGGATTCTCTCTCTGTCTACCCCACCCCCCGCTTGTGTGCACTCTCTCTCTAAAATAAATAAACAAATCTTTTTAAACAATTACTAAAAAAAAAAAAACAAACCCAAAAACCAAAAACAAGAAAGAAAAAAAAAAAACAGATGGAAAGTTGAATTTGACCTGTAGGCCATAGTTCGCCAATTCCCCGGTCCAAGGCAAGAGTGGTGAGACAGAGACATTCAACTACCATCTGTTCTTTCCTTTCTTCTTAGTAACAGAACTCTCATACATATTAGCTAGGTATATTGCTGCCTAGTTAAAAGACTACATTTCCCAGCATCCCATGTAGCTAGACATGGCCATGTGACTAAGTTATTCTGGCCAACAAAATGTACATGAAGGGGTTAAATGGTAATTCTGGGAATGTGGAAGTGTGGTGGCCATGCTGGATCATGAAACAGTGTGCTATGCCTCCAGTGGCTCTAGGAAATCTTTCCTTGCTTCTCTCGTAGCTTCTGGTGGTTTCCAGCATTCCTTGGTGTTCCTTGGTTTGTGCTAGCATAACTCCAGCTTCTGCCTCCATCTTTATGTAGCCATTTCCCCTCGATGTCTGTACAAATTTCCATCTTATAAGGAAAGCAGTCATTGGATTAGGTCCCCCCCAACCCCAATTCCGTATGACCTTATCTTAACTTGTTTATGCTTCCAAAGTCCCTATCTTCCATTAAGGTTGAATTCATAGCTTTCAGGTAGAGATGAACTTGTGAGAACTTGTGAAGACACTATTCAGCCCAGTACGCATGTGATATCTGGAGCTGTGGCAGCCATCTTGCTTCCAGGAGACAAATAAGCCCGAGGACTAAAATCAACATATTGAGAACAGAAGAGCAGGAGCATAGGCAGAGCCTGATTCTTAATGAAAATTTGCACTACAAACCCAACCCTGAGCTTGCCTTTCTCTGGATCAGGGGCTGACACACTTTTTTCCACACAGGGCCAGATGGTAATACTTTAGACTTTGCGGGCCATACAATTTCTGTTGCAACTATTTAACTCTGCCGTTGTAGCACAAAAGCAGCCAGAAATAATGCATAAATGAATGAGCATGACTGTGTTTCAATAATATTATTACAGAAACAGGCAGTGGGCCGACTGTTGCACATACCATAGTTTGCCAAACCCTGTTCTGGACTTGTTGTCAAGCAAATAATACAAATCCTTGTGATTTAAGACTCTACCAGTTAGATTTTCTGTTATTTGTACCAAATGTATACTAACTAATATATCTAGGGCAGGATTTCTCACACTCGGCATTACTGACTTTTGGGAACAGATAATTATTTGCGGTCTGAGCATTGTGGGATGGTAAGCAGGATCCCTAGCCTCTACCCGTTAGATCATAGCACCCTTCAGTTTTGATAATCAAAAAATGTCTCCTGGGGAGCAAAATTGTTCCTGGTTGAGAAGCACTCATCTAGAAATAGCTGGAAATGGAATCACCTGGTCACAGGGCGTGTGTATGTTCAGCATTTCCATGTTTGCCAAATTGTTCTCCAGCATTTACCCTCATTTACCCTCTCAACACTATAATTTCAAGTCTAGTGATTCACTTGTTTAAACTAAGCTCAGTTGCCTTCAATAAAGTGATGATTGCCTGAGCGAAGGACAATATGTCTGAATTTTCACAGCAGGAGAGCGGCTTTAATCAACCCTATCTCTTGTGACTCCAGTAATCAAGGCATTAGGTTTTATTTAAGTGAGGTTTACCCTTTACACTTAAAGTATTGATGAGACTATAATTATGGACTGGTTAATTTTTTTCTCCCCTGCTGTGGACATTTGTCTGCTGTTCCCTCTTTACTTACAACAAAAAGATCCATAAGGGAGAGGTATCAAATGAATAATTAGGAGATCCCTGGAGAAGAGGTTATCCCATTTTTTCAGGTATCAGAGGGTGGAAAAAAAAAAAGGATAAATGTGAGAGACGAGAGCTGTCCTACTCTGGATCTACTGGATGGAGGGAACTTTCCTGGGAATAACTGTGATGTAATTGAATATTAGACTCAACTGAAATCTGAAACCTCTTGTTTTCCCAGTGGGCTTGGGTCAGGGTCCCAGCTCTTGTTTCTTAAGTGGATGCTTAATAATCCCGATAGGGTAACAAGGACCATAACTAATATTTATTGAGTGCTAAACACTTGATAATTCTCTCTTTTAATCCTCACAGCAACCCCATGAGGTAGACACCAAGATAACTATTCCTATTTTACAGATGGGAAAGTGGAGGCTCAGAGAGCTGAAAAATACGCCTAAAGCACCCAGCTATTGCATGGTGCGGCTAGGATTCAAACTCCGATCACTCTGGCTCAGAGCGTCAAACCACACTGCTGTAACTCTGACTTCGATTCAAGAACTCTGCTGTTCACCAAACCGACTCCTGGCATCAAATCCAGCCCTGGCATGAACACATGGCTTCAGGAAACACAGCTGTTTGGAGGAGGCAACAGCTGTTCATTCATTTACCACTTCACCAAGCCACACGAATTAAAACACCATAAGGAAAGGTTCACTCAGTCTCAAATACCAGGATAGTAATTATTGTTTTAATTAAAGAAAAAAATACCCCCCCACCCCTGCGCTCAAAACACTTGAGTATTGATTTCTGTAGGAGGTAAGGGAATGATTTGGGGCAGGAAATTTGTGTATGTTCTTGATGATAATTCTATATTGTGTAGGTCTGAAAGAGAGAAATCAGGATTTATTCATTCACTCATTTTTTAAGTTTCTCTTTCAATGAATATTTGCTGAACACCTGCTATGTGCTAAGCCCAGTGTTCAGCACTGGGACACCACAGGAAAATTTCATGGACAAGAAAAAGCTGTCTTATTTCTTTGTGAGAGAGAGAGGCTGCACATCCTTGCATCTGGTAGGGAAAGTTTTATCTGAATAAAGGTACCAGCTGGATTTCATGAGCTATTTCTCAAATCATCCCCTAAAACCCGTCCTTCCTCAAAGGTTTCCAGCAGCACATGGAAGAGGAAGGAGGGAACAGGTCAACGGTCCTAGAACTCAGTCCTTCTCAAGAACCCAGAAAAAAGGGCACCCGGGTGGCTCAGTCACCTTAAGCGTCTGCCTCCAGCTCAGGTCATGATCTCAGGGTCCTGGGATCCAGCCTGGGATTCAGGCTCCCTGATCAGTGGGAGCCTGCTTCTCCTTCTCCTCCCCACTTGTGCTCTGTCTCTCTCTCTCAAATAAATAAATAAAGTCTTTTTTAAAAAATCCAGAAAAAGGTACAAAGCATATACCTAGCAGTCAGAGTGGCCAGGTCTGGTAAGTATCTGCCTCTAACTTCCCTTTAGGACATTCTGTCCCCCTCATTGTCTCTGTATTCATTGGCTAGGGCAGCCATAACAAAGGGCCACAACACTGGGTAGGCTTAAACAACAGAAATTTATTTTCTTAGGTAATAACAAAACTCTCAAAGAATTGGGAGGGTTGGTTTTTCTTAAAGCGTCTCCTCTTGGCTTGCAAAAGGCCACCTCCTTGCACCCCTGGTGTCTCTCCCTCTTTTCATAAGGACACAAGTCATATTGGATTAGGGCCCCACCCTTAATTAATTAAGGTACCCTTAATTACCCCTTTAAAAGCCCTGTCTCCTAAAATAGTCATTCTGAGGTCCTGGGGGTTAGGGCTTCCACATAGGAATCATGGGGAGACACAGTTCATCCCGTAATAGCCTCTCCCCCTCTTTCCCAGTGCCCAGTGGTCACATAATGCTAATGAGAACAAACCGCGGGGCCAGACAGCTATGTGACCTTGGATAAGTTCTTTAAATCTGCCTCCATTTGTTCATCTGTAGTACTGGACTAATAATAGTACCCGTCCTATTACATACGGTTGTTAGGAGGGTTAACTGAGTTAATATAGCCAAGGACTTAGAACAGTGTCTGGTACAAAGTAGGCTCTATGTAAGTGTTTATTAAGTTAAACATTAAAAGTAAAAACTCATTTTACTGGCGTATGAGGAGGGTGTTATGTTACTCTCCCGAAGAATTCGCTTTTTCTGGACAACACTAATGGCAGTGACGGAACTGCCAATTCGCAATAGGGGAATCATATATAATTGAGGGTGCAGGTCCTCTAACATTCTCCAAAGCAGACTGTTTAGTGACTACATGCTCTACTTTAAAGTATTAATAGTAGCCAACATTTATTAAATGCTAACGATGGACCGGACACTGTGCTGAGAGCTTTACCAGTATGATCTCATTTAATTCTCATAAGGTAGGTATATTTTCACTTTACAGATGAGGAAGTGGAGGCTCCAAAAAGTCTCATCTCAAGGCCAAGTTCCCCAGTTACTGAATGGTGGGGAGAGGGCCAAAAACTCCAGTCTGAGCAGATTAAGGACCGTCAGAAGCAGAGTATGGGGAGGGGGATGTCTTCTCTTTTCTCCACTTCCCATCACCCATCTCTTTTTCCTCTGCTGAGTGACACATCCCCACATCCAAGGCTGCACTCCTTTTGCTACAGAAAACATCCAAGCGGCTGGGACCCAACCCAGCGCCACCTTGTGAGCCTAGCAATTCGAGGGGCAGGCTTCCAAACAGGGTAATAATCGTCCCATTAAAATTAATGTCCATGAAGTGAGCCGTTAAAAGCGTGCAGATTAAAAAGGTGGGGGAGGGAATTGTTCCATTTAAATCCAAAGGGCTTTTCAAATAGACACTGTATCTTCGTTCTTGGAACGCTACACCCGGCAATGGATCAGGTCCCCTCTGCAAAGACTAGGGGGGATTAAGGAGGTGAGTCCCAGGAGAGTGAGGAAGTGGTTCTGGCCAGAAGCAAAGGGAACCAAGGTTTATCCAGGGCCCCCTGCATGCCAGGTGCTTGGCATACATTTCTCTCATTTAATCTCTGCCCCAATCCTGGGAGGGAGGTATTATTATTCCCAGATTACAGGGGGCAGTATAAAACCGTGGTTAAGCGTTCACAGTCTACAGCGTGCTGCCCTAGTTTAGATCCAAGTTCCCTCTTCACTAACTCGGTGAACTTGGGCAAGAGGCCTTACCTCCCTGTGTCTCAGTTTCTTCATCTTAAAACAAGATAATAATAGCTCGTGCCCCCAAGTGCTGGGGGATTTCCTTAAGGCAGCCAGGCAGGGACCAGAGCCCAGTAAGGTGCATGGAAGGCACTCAGAAGGTAAGTGATGCCCGTTGGGGAGGATAGGAATACAGGTTGGGTGAGGGCAGGGCCCACCACCATCACACTGTGGAGCTGGGGTCTGACACCTGACCGTGGGGGAGGCCAAGGGGAAATCTGTCCTCATGACAAATGCAAACCCTAACGATGTTCGTAATCTTGAGAATGTTTTCCAAGAGACCAAAGGACTCAGGCCTTGGCAGCCCCGGGGAAGGAGACAATCAAAGTTTCCTCATCAGGTCCCAGACTGGTGGCTTGGAGCCACCTCTGGCTCCTCTAGTTTTCTGAATCCCAAAGTTATCTGAATGCCATTAAATTTAAGATCAGAGAAGGGCTCATCATCTCCCCCCAAACCCTGAGTGTCCCTTGCCCATCTGTAGCTTCACTAAGCAGGGACAACTCCAGCCTTTCCAGTCTAATGTCCCCTGAGCCCCACCTCCTCGTCGGCCCCTCAGGGTCTCCACTGCGCATTAAATAGGGATCGCCGCTAGAAACTGTAACCCGGCAGGAGAACAATATTCACAAGGAAGCAGACAAAAATAAGTTACCTTCCAGAAAGCCCCTTGCGAGAGCCTTTCGGGTGCGCGCCTCTGCGGCTAGGGACCGACCCTTTTAATCCCCCGCCCCGCCTCCATCAAGCGTTCTAGAGGCTCTGGGGGTGCGTTAGGGTCTGGCGGGGAAGCCGCGAGCGGGGTGGGGGCGTGTGTCGTTCAAATCCGAAGCCTATAGGTGCCGAGTCAGACCTGGAAGTGGGCAAGTTGGGTTGAATCTGGCTCTCTCATGAGATTTTCAGTCAACCCCCCTCCCCCAAACAAAACAATAGCCTCGGAATATTTTTGAATAATGCAGCCGAATTCGATATGAGCTTCATCCCAAACGCAAACAAGCCTGCTTCCCTCGCCAAATCGGAAGCGAAGCTGAATTCAGGAAAAAGAGAACGAGAAGGCCTGCCCTCGCGATCTCCGCCTCCGCGGGGGTCCCACGCGACCCCCAAGCCCGGGACCTCGGCGGCGGGGGCCTGGTCGCGTCCCAGCGCGCCGCGCTCCTCCTCTCTCCGACGCGCGCCCTCTCGCTGCCGGCGCCGCTAGGGTTAAAAGTTACCTCTCGGTTTCTTCTGCCTGCAGCCCCCCCCCCGGGGGCCGGATGATGTAACCCCCCTCCCCGCGCCCTCCCCGCCCCCCTCCACCATGTGACACTTTAATTAATAATAGCGCCGTCAGCACAACAAACGCACAACA
This sequence comes from Martes martes, assembly GCF_963455335.1. Taxonomy (NCBI): domain Eukaryota; kingdom Metazoa; phylum Chordata; class Mammalia; order Carnivora; family Mustelidae; genus Martes; species Martes martes. The sequence goes on from NC_137901.1 coordinate 80,116,592, forward strand.
CAAGGAGAAACTTGGTGTCCAGGGGAGGCCCCCGGCGGCTGGAGCGCGGCGGAGGCAGGCGCAGAGGCCGGAGGGAGCGGAGGCGAGGGGCGGCCCGAGCGCGGGGAGGGAGCGAGGCGAGCGGTCATGTGTCCGTGCCCCCTGCACCGCGGCCGCGGGCCCCCGGCGGTGTGCGCCTGCAGCGCGGGCCGCCTGGGTCTGCGCTCGTCCGCCGCGCAGCTCACCGCCGCTCGGCTCAAGGCGCTCGGCGACGAGCTGCACCAGCGCACCATGTGGCGGCGCCGCGCGCGGAGCCGGAGGGCGCCGGCGCCCGGCGCGCTCCCCACCTACTGGCCCTGGCTGTGCGCGGCCGCGCAGGTGGCGGCGCTGGCGGCCTGGCTGCTCGGCAGGCGGAACTTGTAGGAACGCGGGGCTTCTTGGTGGGGCCGGAGCCGAGACCCAGCCGGAGAGAGCAACAGGTACGCGAGCGCGCGCCAGGGCGCGGCGGCTGGGGACTGGTCATACCCGGCAGGCTGGGAGCGCCAGAGCGACCAAGTTTGCTTTCTCCTCTTCCCATCTCTTTCCCCCCCTGCTCTCTTCTCTCCTCAGCCTCCTCCCCTCCAGTTCCTATCTCTCCTTCTAAGGGTCAGGTCTGTTCTGTCTTCTTTTCTCGACTCCTTGAGCGCATCTCGCCACTCTCCTAGTGGGATGGCTTGGCGGCGGGGACTTTAGCCTCCATAACGCCCACCAGAGCCTCAAGTAAACACACAGTGCAAGTAAAAAGTGTGTTTGCAATGAGGACGTAGTTACCAGCCACGCCAAAGAATTATAATCTATCGCGGGTTCAAAGCAAGTCCCCTCTCCTCTTCCAAGCTGTCTGCTGTCCTAAATCGCCAGTCTCCGAACCCTCTTCTCCCTAAGTGGCACTCCCTCGTTCCTCCCGGAGCGCTTCTCAGGACTGCCTCCCCCTCCAGGTTTCCGGTGGAGCTCTCTCCCCTACGGCCCCGCGCACTTTGCAGTTTTTCTCCGCTTTGCCAACTTCTTCACTCTTTCTGCAACGAGGTGTCCCGTTTAAGGAGCTTGGCCTCCTCTTCCCCAGAAGGCTGGAGCTGAGATGGAGAAGGATGCCCCCAAAGTAGGCTGGGATCGGAGGCTGTTAGGGAAACCCCAAAGGGAAGTCTTAATAAAAGAGCATTTATTGAACTCCTTCTGGGTGCTAGGCCATAAATGTTTAGGGAGGGAATGTTTGAAAGCTTGCAGCATGCTAGGCACTGCGTGCTGGTGGGCGTGGGGAGTGTTGAGCGCCCACTGTTTGGTACCAGTGGGAGAAAGGTACTAAGCATCTTCTGTGCACTAGGCCCTTGGGGCTGGGGAATTTTTGAGCACTAGCTGTGCGCCTAGGGGACCAAACGTGTAAGGGATTGTCTTCTCAGATTCTGGAACAGAGTAGAACTGCAGAGAATGGAGAAGGAGAGAAAATCAGCCTGAACCCCACCACAGGTGGATCTAGGGCTGGAAGGTGAAGGTCGAAGGTGAGAAAGCCAGCGGCTGGGGGGTGCCACGACCCACAGATGCCCAGCGCTCTGCCCCGGCGGAGCCCTGCCGTGCGCCGACACCCTGAGAAGCTGGCACGGCGCCCGCGGGGAGAGGCGGCAGCCGGAGCGTGGGGGGTGGCAGCGCCCGGGGAGCTGCGGGGGTGCGCAGGGTGTGAGCCGGGAGCGCGGGCGACAGATGTCGCGTGGGCCGGCGCAGCCCGGGCGCTGGCGAAGAGAGGTGCGTGCTTCGGGGCGCTCTCTGCCCGGCTAGAGGTCCCATCCGCCACTCCCCCTCGGGGGAGAGGGGCTGCCCTCGGGTCGGAAGGGGCCAGGCTGGGGCTGCCAAATCCCCGGGGCAGGAACTACATTTTGGACGGGGCGGAGGAGGGGGGCAGGAAAAGTGAGTCCAGAGAGAGACGCGAAGCCCAAAGCCTGGAATTTGGGGAAAGGCGGAAAGAAAGTGGAAGGAGAGGGAAAGAAAAAGCGGGCGGCGAGACCAGGAAAGGGAAGATGGGGGAGCTGGTGAGTAAGAGAAACTGCCTGGAGAACAAGTTGCAAAAGATAGTGGGAATGTGAATTAGAAACAGGATGCACGCGAGAGGAACCCAGTAGGAGGGCCAGGCCACGGCTTCCTGCGGTCTTGGGGTCCAGGCGAGGCTGGGAGAGCGCTCCCTTCCCGCGACCGGGCGGTGCGGGATGCTGGGCGCCCGCCCCGGGGGCGCACAGGCCGAGTGCGCGTCAGGGCTGGGGGTGCTCCAGCGCCGCGGGAGGAGGCTGCCGGCCGGGAGGGGGCGGGAGACCTCGGGTAGGGCTCGCGGGGAGGACCCAGGGTGCCCCTCCGCGCCCGGGGCGGGGGAGGAGCGGGGAGGCAGGGATCTTACGCGGGCCGGGGAGGGGTCCGGTGGCAGTTTTGCTGGGCGGCGTCGGCAGGTAATTGGTCATTGTCGGCGTAGGGTTTATGACCCCCTCCTCACTTCGCTTCTGCCCCAGAGTTCCGGGCTGCTTCTCGACTCCAGGCCACCCGGGGGTTCCTCCTCCTTCCGCCTGGCGTCCCCTGCAACCACACCGTCCAGAGTTCTCCCTCCTCGGGCGCCCTAACACCAGGAAGCCCGGCTCAGCTTTCCTGCAGCGCCTCGCCTCACTCCCTGGGGACACCGATGGAATTGTGGACCACCCGATTCCTGAGCTCCCACCCGGGGGTTCGCCGGCCTTGGGCTCCCAGCCTCGGTCCCTAGGCCAGAAACTCGAGTTCTTTTCCCGCCGCCTACTGCCTACAGCTCCGGCCTTGCGAGTGCGTTTGACTTAATTGGGGGGAAACTCATGTTTCCCCTAGGCTCCACCGTAACTTAAGAAGTGAAAGAAAATCCACTAGAGAAAGACAGTTTTTGAGTTCCATGTGTGGTCCTCTCCACCCTTCCTATCCTAGAGAAGTGAGAATGCTTGTAGGATACCTTCAGTATTTCCGGGGCGGGGGGCGCTCAGTCAGCCCTATAGGACAGGCGGTTCTTCTCTTCGACGTTAAGGGTGAGCTGTTAAGGGTGAGCTTGGCCGTGTGGACAACGGTGTCAACAAACTTGTCCTGAGCCTCATCTGTGAGCCAGCAACGCTTCTTTCAGAAGTCATCATTAAATAAACACACACACACCTGTTACTAAGTGTTCCCCATATTTTCAGTGGGGACAATAATAGTACTTTATGGCAAAGGTGTTGTCACGAGGGTGAAATGAATTCACATCCAGAGAGTTCTAGAACAGTGCCAGATGCATAAGAAGCAGATACAAATGTGAGCTGTCATGCTTATGATTGTGCATTTAATAGTTTCCTTTCCCAGAGCACTGTTAGGGGGCAATTCCCCACCATCCCTACGTGCCCTCTTGGGGAATCAGGGCCAGCCCCGCCAGGATGGCACAGTGGAAAAGCATGACTTTAGGGATCAGACAGGGACTGGATTTAAGTCCCTGCCCAGAAACTTGCTGGCAGTGTGATGTTGGGTAAGAACCATAACCTTTCTGAGCCTAAACTGGAGCTGTACCTCTTCTAGGACTGTCGGAAGGCTGATCGGAGAGCATCCATTTAAAGTGCCCAGTGCAGTGCCTGGCACTTAGCTCACTCATCAGAGGCTGTTACGAAATGGGTAATGCCATTCTTATTATTTCAAAGAGGAAACTGAGGCAGAGAGGTTCACTTGCGTCCCAAAGGACTGGTGGCAACATTAGAAATTGGGGCACACAGCCCCCCCCAGATGTTTTGGGGGGGGTGTGCAGGGGAGGAGAAGACTCAGGACAGCAAGCAGAGGGGGTGATGAGCTGTGAATTCTTGCACTAGCAAGATTCCCTTTCTGCGAGAGCCTCAGGGGAGGCTCCTTGGAGGCAGAGGAGGCCAAGAGGAAGATGGGTATGATTTAACCCGTCACTGAGCAGCAAAGATGCAGGAGAGGGAACAAAAGATGCTTTCTGGTGAGCACTGGCTGGCGGGGGCGGGGAGAGGGAGAACTGTGCCTTGGGAGGGGGCAGGGAGGGAAAGAGAATACAGCCAGGGAATCTGGCTGGGAAAAAGGGGCACTGTGGACAGAATCTTGCCTTGGGACTAAGAAGAAGGGGAGGAAGAGGACCCTGCAGGCTCAGGAGGCGACGTGGTCAGCAACAAGGAAGACAACGGGCCAGCAGCAGCCTGCTTTAATGAATTAATGAAGGCCTGGCCTGCCAGCCAGACATGCTAACTGGTTCTTGGCAGGTACTTAGGGGACTAAGTAGTTAAACCCGGAGGCTCATCCCTCCAGCCTCCCACCCAGCCTACTGCACCCCTGCCAGGATTACTTCTAGAGCCTGAAAGCCTAGACCAGGGGAGGGAGCAATCCAAAAGGAAGGAGACAGCTGTTGGGGAGGTACCCCCCGGGAAGGGGCCAGATGTGCAGGACCTTGGCAGCCTGCCCACCACATGGTCCCTGTCTGGAGTCACCCGCTTGCCTAGCGAGAGGCCAGGGCACAAGTGACTGAGCTGTCAGTGTAAAAACAGCTGCACCCGGGGATAATTAAATACACCCCCAGATGTGGGCTGCGTGGATTTGGCAACCTCTGGTTTTTGACAGGCAGCTTTTCAGAACTATACTGGGGGGAAGGGAGGGGGGGATGTGGGGGCTACTGTTTTCCCTCTGGTCATCACCAGTGTTAAGTGTGATAGGATTTCATGGGAACAATGGAACGCCCCATCGCGTGTGACTTGCTTGTTGCATAGTAGGTGTGCAATGATTATGTAATGGATAGATGTATCAGTCAGAAACTATGCAAGATAGGTAATCCCAAATTCAGCTTCTGTCACTTACTCAGCTAATCATTTTGGAGGACCTACTAGGCGAAGGGCATGGTGGTGGTCACAGGAGGGACCATGGCATAGAAGGCACTGCCCTCGTGTACATTTTAGTGGGAAAAGACCGATGATAAGTTAATACAGATTGTTCTGGTTACTATTGCTCTATAACTAGTTACTCCAAATCCTCACGGCCTAAAACAATTGTCTGATTATGCTTACACATTCTGTGCATTAGGGATTCGGACATGGCATAGGGGTGACCTGTCTCTGCTCCAGGCTGGGTGGGGGCTGGAATCATGCTGGGCATGGGGAGGAGGTCGTGGGGACTCTGCATTCATCTCCTCTGTGCCCCAGGCTTTTCCACAGCGTGGCGGCCTCACCGTGGTTAGATTCTGACCCGGTGACAAAGAGCCCCAAGACCAAGCTTCCAGGGGACAAAGGTGGAAGCCACTTTGCCTCTTCTGACCCGGCTTCAGAAGTCGTTTAGGTTAGAAGGAAGTCACCAGCCGGCGCATGTTCCCGGGGAATGGAATTAAGACATCTCCCCGGGAGCTGGTGGCAAGGTTCTGGCACAGCACGTGGGATAGGAGATAATTTGGCCATTTTCGGATCACACAAGCTGACACAAAGATAATTTCAGGAAGTGCCAAGGACTCTGAAGGTATTCCAGGAAGGCAGTATAATGGAGAGCCCAGGGGATGCCTCACCTACATGAGTGGTTAGGGATGGGTACTTTCAGGAGGAGCCAGGGGACCCGTGACTTGAATGACAAGAAGGAGCCGGCCGTGAAGGCTTGCAAGAAGGGCGTTCTGGGGGAGATGATAGGAAGACCAGTGGTCTGGGAGGTGAGACTTCGCTCCGTGTGTCTGAGTAAGAAAGAAACCCGAGGAGTGTGGCTAAAGCCACATGAACTTGGGGAAGAAGAAGTCTGAGAGGCAGGGAGTGGCTACATGAGGCTGTGGCACGGAGCCCAAGTTGGTTCCAAGTTCAATAGGAAGTGGGGGGTGAGAAAACCAAGCTCAGAGAGGCTTTCATCAGTAACGGGATTCACAAGTGCGGGTAGTGAATGAGCAGGTGCTTTGCAGGGGGGAGGGGGAGAATTAGATGTGACACAGTAGGGAGGACTCTGCTCCATCGTCATGTATTTGCACGATGCACTGAGCACCAGCTACGAGCCAGGTGCTGGGATGCAGGGATATAGGGATGAACTAGTCCCAGCTCCCGGCTCCGAGGCTTCTAGACTTTGGGAGCTGGAGACCCTGGCTCTGACTCTCACCGCAGCCTCTCTGTGCAAATGAACAAGTTCACCTCCTGCCGGGGTTTGAGAGGTCCTGATTCCTGCACCAGTTCACAGATGCCCAGCCCTCAGGAGCCTCGGAATGTTGTGGATACTGGCTGGATTTCTATCACGTAAGAAATGTCACCATTCAACTTAGCCTCATCTCCCTGTCTCTTTCCTGCCCTAAACTGGTGCCCTGCTATTGGGTGGGTGAGGGGGTGTCTCTGTTTTAACTCAGTCAGTGAGATGCATTCTTTTATTACTGCTAAATGCCCAGGGAAGGAGAAATCTCCTTTACCTTCCTGTGGGGAGAAAATTGGCTGCCCCTACAGAGTGTTGCCATCCTGGACCTTTGTTCTGCAGACCACAGACTTGGGCAAGATGGAATTAAATTGCACTGGGAAAATTTATGGAACACCCCCCCTCCCTTTTTAAATAGCTTTTTCTTGATTGCAAAAAATATTACAAGTTCCTTATTAAATATTTGGAAAATGCTGAATAAAAGACAATTTTGTGGATTTTTTTTTTAATCTTACTACTCACTCTGAACATTTTGAGAGGCTTCTTTCCATTTTCAAAAATGGACTGATAGGGGCTTTAACAAATGGAATCACTCGCTCTAGATATTTATTCTCTATAACCTGACTTCTTTTTAGCACAGACATTTCTCCACTCATTGTGATATTTTCTATAATACACTTAGAGGTTGCTTGCTATTTCATTATTTGGCTGTTCCAACATTTACCTTCCCAATCCACTACTGTTGGACATTTAGATAATTTCCTTTTTTTTTTTTTTAAAGATTTTTATTTATTTATTTGACAGACAGAGATCACAAGTAGGCAGAGAGGCAGGCAGAGAGAGAGGGGGAAGCAGGCTCCCCGCTGAGCAGAGAGCCTGATGCGGGGCTTGATCCCAGGAGCCTGGGATCATGACCTGAGCCAAAGGCAGAGGCTTTAACCCACTGAGCCACCCAGGCGCCCCCATTTAGATCATTTCCAATGTGATGATGAACATCCTTGTGTATAACTCTTTGGGAACATCATGGATGATTTTCTGGTGTGTGTGTGTGGTTTTTTTTTTTTTTTTAGATTTTATTTATTTATTTGAGTGGGGACACAACTCGGGGTGCAGATGGCAAAGCAGGTTTCCCGCTGAGCAGGGAACCCGATACAGAGCTCAATCCCAGGACCCTGGGATCCTGACCTGAGCCAAAGGCAGAGGCTTAACCCACTGAGCCACCCAGGTGCCCCCATGGATGATTTTCTTAAAAATGCCTCCAAGTGGAACTTTGCTGTCAAAGCATATGTGAATATTCTTTCATTGTAACCGTTGTCTAAAGGGCATGAAATGTAGCAAAGGTCCGGAAGGGCTTTCTAGATAAACGTTGCCCTTCATGCCCATGTCTCAGTCATGTCACTGACTTCTGGAGTCGGATGTTATCGTCCTCAGCTAAATCTGTGGTTTTTTTGTGTGGAATGTTCTTGGTGGAACATACCTCTGGCTATTCCTGGAGTGCCTGGGGATGCAGAGGACTCCTTGCACGCCCATCCCGATGTCGGGGAGGAAGTCCAAGTCAGAGCAATGTTACTAAGGGCCTGGAGAATCTTCCCTGACTGCCGGCCTCTGCCTATCACCATGGTACAGCCAGGCACCGTGTACACCTGGCATTCTTCAACCTAGCACATGGTACTTAATAAATCCCGAAGAGGCTAACCTACTGAAGACAGGGAAGCTTAGCTTTGGGGGTGGGGGGTAGTCTTCAAAGAGTGGGAATGTGTCAGGAGTAATGGGATGGATTTAAGAAGAGGCACCGCTTTCAAAGACAGCCCAGATTTAAAATGTTTTAGGTGGCACATCATGGGGCCTAAGTCTTGATTCTGAAAATTTAACCATTGGTAACTGTCGTAGTCACCTGGGTTTTATGTAGAGGCAGGACAGCTTGGTGGAAAGTGACATGAACTCTGGAGTCAGGCTGACTTTTTGATCAGGTCCACATCTGCCACCTATCAACTATCCCTTTACCTTCTTTTTAAAAAAGACTTTATTTATTTATTTGAGAGAGACAGTGAGAGAAAGCATGAGAGGGGAGAAGGTCAGAGAGCGAAGCAGACTCTCCTTGGAGCTGGGAGCCCGATGTGGGACTCGATCCCAGGACTCCGGGATCATGACCTGAGCCGAAGGCAGTTGCTTAACCAACTGAGCCACCCAGGCGCCCTGTCCCTTTACCTTCTGAGCAATGTGGGGCATGTCACTGATGTTCAGAAAATGGTAGAAAGTGATAAGTGGGAGTCCGGGATATGTGTTATTATTTGAGATAAAATTCAGTCTGTGGGTCTGTACTCAGAGTATGGTGGGAACTCACAGGGGACTTTCTAGAGCCTTTTGTTTAAAGCAGTTACCAGTGTTGCGTCCCCTACTTTGTGGCTCACCAGCAGCCTGCTTAAGCCACTGACCTCCAGGACGGGACTTCCCAACCTGGGTGACACTGGCTTCTAGGTCCCATGAGGGTGCCAATCATGTCTACTTTGCCCATCACTATATCCCAGCCTGGGCATGGTGACTAGCATAGGGCAGGCATCCAGTAACTATGAATGAATGAATGAATGAATGAATGATGAATGACTAGATAAAGGAATGAATTTGAGGGAGGCCTCAAGAAATTTGGAAACCCCCCCCAAAATTACACATAAAGTTGGTTGGTGTTATACTCCCGTATTTCTCCCTACTTGAGAGAGAAACTAAGGTTTTGATCCAATCCTCAAAAAATCTATGACCCAAAAGGTCACCATTCTAAAAGTATAGCCAGGGCTAGAGAGGACTTTAGAGACCACCTAACCCAACTCCCTTGGTTTCCAGATGGTGAAACTGAGGCACAGAGATAGATATTGAGGGTTAAGATGAGGTGGCCTTCAATGCCAGTGACTCTGTCTAAGGGTATCCCAGTGTCTGGGCAAGGGTTCCAACCTGGTGGTCTCCTGGCTAAATCTGGCCTACAGCTGGGTTTTGTTCAGCTCCCAAGTCTCTCCCCCCTGCACTGAAAAATCATGTACTTTTTTTTTTAAAGATTTATTTATTTATTTATTTGACAGACAGAGATTACAAGTAGGCAGAGAGGCAGGCAGAGAGAGAGGAAGAAGCAGGCTCCCCGCTGAGCAGAGAGCCCAATGCGGGGCTCAATGAGGGGCTCGATCCCAGGACCCTGGGATCACGACCTGAGCCGAAGGCAGAGGCCTTAACCCACTGAGCCACCCAGGTGCCCCTCATGTACTTTCTTATAGAAGCCTGAATTTCCAGTTTTTCTCGAACAAATGGAAAGATCTGACAAGATGGAGTCTGTATTCCCATGGATGAGTATCAGAAGCCCCTTTAGATGGGACACAGACTCTCTTGCTCACCCTGACCTCTTCTGGGCACATGTCACTGGATCCATGCATACATGTAAATTTGCAACCCTTGCTTTAGGGGACCACTTTGTCAGACATCCCTTGATGCACACACACACCCGCACACATATTCTATTTTAAATAAGTGAGATCATCTGTCCGTGTTGTTCTGTAATATGCTTTTTCTCCACTAAAAATAGATTGCTGATCTCTTCCTATGTCAACAAAGAAAGGTTTCATCATCCTTTTTAATGGCTGCATAGTGTTCCACTGTTGGATGAACCATGATTCACTTATCTGTTCCCCTCTCCAGGGACATTTATGCTGTTTCTCATTTGGTCATAGTATGAACGAGGTATATTCTTGTTTGGGCAATTTTGCCAAGGAAAAACAAGTGAAATTCCTAGCAGTGAAATTATGGGGTCAAAAATGCATGTTATAACATGGGGGTACAGCCGGCAAGACTACTGTAGATAGGGTCTGCCCATTTGATTTGGGGTCAGTTCTCTGCTGCCTTGCTGCCTCCCAGCCCTCAGCGCGGCCCTTCTGGAAGTCCAGTTAGTGTGCACTCAAGGTCCACCTGCTATAATTTCATAGTGCTCAGAAGCTCTCAGTTCTCTGCTCTCTCCTCACAGACTTTACACAATCAGTAACCACTCACCATAGCACTGATCACCACTCACTGATAGACTTGGTAACCACTCACTGAGGCACTGATGACCCCTCACTGAGGCATGGAGGCTAGTCACTGAAGCACTGATAACCAGCCACTCATGGAGGCATTGATGACCACCCACTAAGGCACTGATGACCAACCACTCACTGAGGTACCATGACCGCTCACTGAGGCACTGATGACCAACCACTCACTGAGCCACGGATGACCAACCACTCACTGAGGTACTGATGGCCAACCACTCATGGAGGTACTGAGGACCGCTCACTGAAGCAAGGATACCACTCACTGAACTGCTGATCACCACGCACTGAGGCACTGACCACCGCTCACTGAGGCACTGATAACCACTCAGTGAAACACTGATGACCACTCACTGATAGCCTTGGTAACCACTCACTGAGGCACAGATAACTGTTCACTAATAGCCGGGCATGGGGCACAGGGAGTTGCCATCCCTTCCAGCGGCTGCCAAATGGCCTCTTCCTCTCTCATGTGTCTCAGATCCAGTCTTCTGCTTTTTCTTTTTCTTTCTTTCTTTCCTTTTTTTAATAAAGATTTTATTTATTTATTTGACAGAGAGAGAGAGAGATCACAAGTAGGCAGAGAGGCAGGCAGAGAGAGAGGAGGAAGCAGGCTCCCCACTGAGCAGAGAGCCCGAAGCGGGGCTCGATCCCAGGACCCTGAGATCATGACCTGAGCTGAAGGCAGAGGCTTAACCCACTGAGCCACCCAGGCACCCCTCTTTCTTTTTAAAAAAAGATTTATTTATTGGGGCGCCTGGGTGGCTCAGTCAGTTAAGCATCTGCCTTTAGCTCAGGTCATGATCCCAGAGTCCTGGGACTGAGCCCCACAGGCTCCCTGCTCAGTAGGGAGCCTGCTTCTCCCTCTCCCTCTGTCCCTCCTCCCTGCTTGTGCTCTTGCTCACTATCTCTCTCAAATGAAAAAATTTTGAAAAAAATCTTTTAAAAGATTTATTTATTTATTTGAGAGAGAGAGAGTGAGAGCACGAGTGTGAGTGGGGGGAGGGACAGAGGGAGAGAGAAAATCTCAAGCAGAATCCTAGCTGAGTGCAGAGCCTGACACAGGGCTCAGTGCCAGGACCCTGAGCTCACGACCTGAGCTGAAACCGACAGGCAGATGCCCAATGAACTGACCCACCCAGGTGCCCCAGGCTTCTGTTTTTTTTGATCCCCTTATCCTGCCTTCTCCTCAGCACCCACCTTCCTAAGTGGGCAGCATGAACTACAGAGATGGAGACTGAAGACACAGACCAGAGCAGTGTTCCCTCTAGGAGGATTCGGCACACCTTTGTCCCCATGATTCTTAGGGCTAGGACTGACTATTGGTCCCACCTGAACTCCACGGCCAAAATCAGCACCCTGAAACCAAAGATGGAAAGTGGGGAAGTTGCCACCATTATTCGCTTCCTCACAGTTTCACTGTCACCCAGCAGGTTGAAATGAGCACCAGCTCTGTGCAGGGCATGGTGATGGGCTCGGGGGACATAAGGTTGAGGGGGAGAGACATGGTGTCTGCAAATGCACAGGAAATATTCTGGGAGGCTTAGGGCTGAAGGGGGCTTTCCTTTTATTTCTATACCCTTCTCTGCCGTTTGAATTTGTAACTCAACACTTGTGCAAATAGCAAGAGCCAAAAAAATGGTATTTTCTTAAATTAAATATTAAGACCTCTTAGGAAGGGACCCAAGAGTCCTCATCTCAGCTATACGAAGAAGCTAGTGAGCCTGGGGCTTGATCCACGTCTATAATGGGGCTCGCCGTTCACAGCTTCCTGCCTTTGCACACACAAGCAGGGGGACAGCACGGTGGCCCAGGGAGGCAGGACTCTGAGGTTCCATGTTCTCTGCTCTGCCCCCACCACACTGTGGGTGCAGGGTGGAAATAGGGACTTTTATTTATTTGTTTGTTTATTTATTTATTTATTTATTTATTTATTTTTAAAAAAGATTTTATTTATTTATTTGACAGATCACAAGTAGGCAGAGAGGTAGGCAGAGAGAGAGAGGGGAAGAAGCAGGCTCCCTGCTGAGCAGAGAGCCCAATGCGGGACTCGATCCTAGGACTCCGGGATCATGACCTGAGCCAAAGGCAGAGGCTTTAACCCACTGAGCCACCCAGGCGCCCCAGGACTTTTTTTTTTAAAGGCAAACTTTCATGAATCTCCTCAGCTGTGAGCTTTGGTTGTGAGTCAGCATTTGAGAAAGTTTTTTATGAGCCAAGTTTGAGGAAAAACATTTCAGGGGCAGGATAGTGGCTCAGAGCGGGTGGTGGACTTTGTTTTCTAAAAATACAGCTGACTGGGGAATGTGCACCTCAGTGTTTATAGTAGCAAGGTCCACAATAGCCAAACTATGGAAAGAGCCTAGATGTCCATCAACAGATGAATGGATAAAGAAGATGTGGTATATATACATATAGATACAATGGAATACTATGCAGCCCTCAAAAATGAAATCTTGCCATTTGCAATGACATGGATGGAACTAGAGGGTATTATGCTAAGTGAAATAAGTCAGTCAGAGAAAGATAATTGTCATTGTCATATGATCTCATGTCATATGTTCTCATTGATATGTGGAATTTGAGAAACAAGACAGAGGATCATAAGGGAAGGGAGGGAAAAACAAAGATGAAACCAGAGAGGGAGACAAACCATAAGAGACTCTTAATCTCAGGAAACAAACTGGGGGTTGCTGGGGGGTTGGGGGAGAGGGATAGAGTGGCTGGGTGATGGACATGGGGGAGGATATGTGCCATGGTGAGCTGTGAATTGTGTAAGACTGATGATTCACAGACCTGTACCCCTGAAACAAATAATACATTATATGTTAACTAAAAAAAATGCAGCTGACCCTTGAGCAACATAGGTTTGAGCTACATGGGTCCACCTATATGCAGATTAAAAAAAATACAGTACTGTCAATGTATTTTTAATACGATTTTTTAAATGAAGAGTTTATTTATTTATTTTTTGGCAGAGAGAGACACAGTGTGAGAGGAAACATAAGCGGGAGGAGTGGGAGAGGGAGAACAGGACGCCCGTGGAGCAGGGAGCTTGATGCGGGGCTCGATCTCAGGACCCTGATATCACGACCTGAGCTGAAAGCAGACGCTTAATGACTGAGCCACCCAGGGGCCCCATACAATTTTCTTTTTTTTTTTTTTTTTAAAGATTTTATTTATTTATTTGACAGACAGATATCACAAGTAGGCAGAGAGGCAGGCAGAGAGAGAGGAAGGGAAGCAGGCTCCCCGCTGAGCAGAGAGCCCGATGTGGGGCTCGATCCCAGTTCCCTGGGATCATGACCTGAGCCGAAGGCAGAGGCTTTAACCCACTGAGCCACCCAGGCGCCCCCCCATACAATTTTCTTAATTAAATTATATTTCTCTAGCTTATTTTATTTTAAGAATACAGTATATAATACATATAACTTGCAAAATATATGTTAATTTGACTGTTTATGTTATGAGCAAGGCTTCCTGTCAACAGCAGCTATTAGTAGTTAAGTTTTGGGAGAGTCAAAAGTTACACGGGGCGGGGCGTGGGTTTTCCGTTGCATGGGGCATCAGCGCTTCTAACCTCTATGTTGTGCAAGAGTTAACTGTAGTTAGTTGTATTGATTTATTTGTTTATTTTAATTTTTTTGGGAGAGAGCACGAGGGAGCGGGGGTAAGCAGAAGGAGAGCGAGAATTTTAAGCAGGCTCCACACTCAGCACAAAGCCCGGCGCACTGCTGAATCTCACGCGCTGCTGATCACAACCTGAGCTGACCGACTCTTGAGGGGTCTCCTACTGGTGGAAATATGGGATATTTCTAAGCTGCTGCTCTTACAGATAAAACTCGGGGGGAACACTTTTGAGTACATTTCAGTGACTACGTCCAAGTGCAAGCTCGCTGGCGTAGCAGGTCCCATTTAAGATCCCCAGAATCGTATGCACAGGCGCCCTCTCTGACTCTGGGCCATGGTGACACGGCCTCCATTGGCCGAGCAGAGACATGCCTCTGATGTCCATCTGTCTCTAGGGACACCAACCATGCAACCAGGCAAGGGCCCTTGTCCAGGGAGCTGCACTGGGAAGCCCTTAGAAACACTCATTCTGGGCTTAATGATTTGCAGGTAGGAAAAGTGAAAATCCTTTGGTGGTCCTACCTAGTTTTGTAAGAATGATTCATTCCACCCATGGATGGAGCTGATCCATGCCATTAAAAGTTCTCTTCCCTCTCCTGATACCATCGTCGTCTTCCCTTCATTACCAGCAATCAACTGCGGTGTATCTACGAGGCCTCACTCCGCATAACTTTGGGATGCAGGTCCCTGCTCATCATGGTCCCCTGACTGAGCTGTATGTGTCACAGCCCCTATGCTTTGCTCTGTTCCTTTCCCCACTTAAATGATCCTTGTTTCTTCCAGTTATTGAAAAAAATATGAGTGAATCCCTTAAAGGCCAAGTTCGAATCCTGGCTCCTCTCTGAGGCTTGCCTAGTGAGCACAGCCCCATCCTGACTTCTGGGCTATCCATATGCCTGTGGATGATGGTCTCCCGCAGTTCTGGCCTCTGGCATGGCGCGTCTCCCCGAGGAAGGCTGGAGGCACATCGAAGGCAGGCACTCGGGCCTCATCTAGTGCACAGAAAAATGCTGAGCACAAAGTCAGCAGGCTCGGTAGCACCTAGAGGTGGCTTCTTTCTCTCTCTCCATCCTTCCTTTTTTGTGCATGATCATCTCAGGCTACTGCTGCTGGGCTCCACTGACTTTTCGAAGATCAGTGTGACTAGGCGCGCCAACAAAGTGAGTTTTTAGGGGTTATGAAAGCAGATATTCATGAACTAAATGGAGTATGTCCATCAACTGTGTTGGTGGATGACTGATTCCCATGAAAACAAAGGGTGGCCACGCAGTGACGCAGACACTCTCACGGGACAGACAGGGAATCCGGGCTTGGGTGGTGGCAGAGGTCTGTGGCCGGGTAGGGTGGGAGCCGGGGAAGTACACACCCTGGTCTCGTACCCCATCAGTGGCTTCTGTTGACTAGACCCAGCAGGAAAACCGACTGGCGTGGTTCATATAGGTCAATATCCCGGATTCTTTCCAACTCAGAAAGTGATCTCTCTCCCACTTTGTGCACGACTCCACTCGATTTGTATGGCTCACATGGCAAGTCGCCGGCCGTCTGCTTTGGACTAACATGCTGTCCTCTGCGAACTTCTAGCCCCTGCTAACTCTCCGGCCTCACCCCTTCCCGGCCCCATGGCCTGGGCTTTGCTGGAGCCTCCTCAATCTCACTGGGATACTCCATCGCTCTGTTCTTGCCCTTGTCCTGCTTCTTCCCTTCCTCCCTGCCACGCCCCCATCCCCTTCCGCTGCTCCCTCTTCCTCGTCCTTCTAATTCGCCTGCCAGAAAACCCATCCTTTTGAAGTGCACAACTCAATGGTTTTTTAATTAATTAATTAATTTATTTTTTAAGATTTTATTTATTTGACAGACAGAGATCACAAGTAGGCAGAGAGGCAGGCAGAGAGAGAGGGGGAAGCAGGCTCCCCACTGAGCAGAGAGCCTGATGCGGGGCTCCATCCCAGGACCCTGGGATCATGACCCGAGCCGAAGGCAGAGGCTTTAACCCACTGAGCCACCCAGGCGTCCCTCAATGGTTTTTTAAAATTATATTTCCAGAGTTGTGCTAGCCATCCCCATAATCGATTTTAGAGCATTTTCATTTCCCCCACAGAAACCCTGTACCCATTAGTGGTGACTCCGCAACTCCTTCCCCAACCCCACAGCGGTGGACAACCACTAATCCACTTCTGTCTCTAAAGACTTGTCTCTTGTGGGGGCACCTGGGTGGCTCAGTGGGTTAAGCCTCTGCCTTCGGCTCATGTCATGATCTCAGGGTCCTGGGATCGAGCCCCGCATCGGGCTCTCTGCTCAGCAGGGAGCCTGCTTTCCCACTTTCTCTCTCTGCCTGCCTCCCTGGCTACTTGTGATCTCTCTGTCAAATAAATAAATAAAATCTTAAAAAAAAAAAAAAGACTTGTCTCTTGTGGGTGTGTCACATACTTGGAATCATACAGTACGTGATCTGGCTTCTTTCATTTAGCATAATGACCTCGGGGCTCATCCAGATTGCAGTGTGCCAGTCTCCTTTTCATGGCTAAATAATACTCTATTGCTTGGAAATACTCTGTTTTATTTATCAGTTGTTGGACATGGGGTCGTTCCCGCTGTTTGGCTATTACGGATAATGCTGCTATGAACACCGACGCACAAGTTTTTGTATGAATGTATGTTATTATAAAGATTTTATCTATTTATTTATTTGAGAGAGAAAGAGAGCACAAGCAGGGAGGAGAGGGAGAAGCAGGCTCCCCACTGAGCAGGGAGCCTGACATGGGACTTATCCCAGGACCCTGAGATCATGACCTGAGCCGAAGGCAGACGCCCAACCTGACCTGACTCATCTAGGCGCCCCTGATGAAAATACGTTTTTCGATTCTCGGGGGTATGTGCTATTTTTTCTGCCCTTCCTGGAATGCCTCATCTTATCCTGGCTGATTCCCTAGCATCCCTCAGTCCTCCAGAGGAGTCCGCCTCTTTCTCTCAAGAGCTCTGACTCCCCCTTTCCCTCATGGGGCCCCATAGTTCACGTTTATCCGGACTGCTCTTCACAAGACAATGTCATTGATACCAAGTTCTTCTCATCTCTCTCTCTTGACTTCTGAGCCCCTTACAGGGCAGGAACTATGTCATTGGATCTGTAACACCCACTAGCCTGGTTCTTGTTATGTCTGGCGGTGAATGAATGAATGAATGAGTGGGAGCAGACACTGTCCTATAAGCCTGCCTTGACTATGGATCTGTGAAATGAACAGATGAGTGTCCTGTTCCTGCTTTCGAGGAGCAAAAAGGCAGGGTGGTTCGACATTCTCTCTCTCTCTTTTTTTTTTTAAAGATTTTATTTATTTATTTGACAAAGAGAGAGAGAGAGATCACAAGTAGGCAGAGCAGCAGGCAGAGAGAGAGGGGGAAGCAGGCTACCTGCCGAGCAGAGAGCCAGATGCGGGGCTCGATCCCAGGACCCTGAGACCATGACCTGAGCTGAAGGCAGAGGCTTAACCCACTGAGCCACCCAGGTGCCCCCAACATTCTCTTTTAATCACAGAAGATGCTTACGTCTGAAACAGAAATGGGGGCGTGTGCGTACAAATGTTTGTTTAGGGAAGGCTGCTGTGTGGACAGGGCTTTGGCTGGGGTGGAGGTCGGGGTGGGCACTAAATCTAGCTTCTGGGGACCCTTTCCTCCAAATCAGAGCTCTGTATCTAGCAGCTCTCTCCCATCCCCCCACCACCTCCCAACATTCGACATTCGGGGCTGGCTGTGCACAGGCTCAAGGCACTGACGTCATCCCTAGCAGCTGTCTGCACGTGCCTACTGACTGAAACACCACTCTTTATTTCTGCAGGTTGGTGAAAACCCTGTGTCCTTGGAGAAAGCTGGTTCCCGTTTTCCTGAGGGGGAGCCCGGAGCTTGAAAGGCCGCGGTTGGCACTTCGAGAAGGAAGTGGAGAGGAGCCTAGAGCCAATAGTAGCAACGCCGAAAGGGACTGGGGAAGCCCTTTGCATATCCAGCTGCAGAAACAGACACCCCAATGCTATTTACATACAGCTCTATATATAAAAAAAAAGAAAATATTGAATATTACTACTCAGTGCATGTCTTGTCGAGGACGCGAGTCCCCTCCCTTTTTTGCACCTTCCCATGTGGACTTTGATACTTCCATGTCTGGGGCACTGGAAGAGAGATGCCGACTGTGTACCTAGAAAATTTGCAAAGACTGGTGGGAATTAGCTCCAGAGTTGACCAACCACCTGGGGAGGGATGCTGGTGGAGGAAAGGGTAAAATTGCAAAAGGCAAAATAGAAGGAAAAAAGAAAGAAAGCGAGGACGAGGGGCAGTCTGGGATTCCTTCATTTCCAAAAGTCTTGACAAGTCCTAGTCTCTCTGTACCTGTGTAGGTCGATAGCCAGTCCCACTGTCAGAACAAGACAAACGGGATTTTTTTTTTTTTCCTACCAGTCTGGTGTCTCTGGTGCTTCACTTAAATTTTGCTGGTGCTGTGTTCTTGCCGGTGCTGCCATGGCGTTCTGTTGCCAGACTGCAAGGCCAGGGGACAAGAGAGAGTTCTATTTTGCTGTTTCAAATTCTTTTTTTTAAAGGGACAAGTCGCAAAAGTGCCACTTGAGAGTTTCTGCTCTTTCTCTGTGGGGATGAAAAATCCAGGGTGTTTTGGAGCAAACCCTGGGGTCTGGGAGGGAGGAAGGGAGGGGGAGGTATCGAGTGCTTGCTGGTTACTGAGGTGGAAAGCTGACCTCATATGTGACTTGTTTGCTATATCCTCTGCCCCGGAGAAAGTACCCTGGGAGTGCAGCCCACGGCCTCCCCTACTCCCCAAGGGGACTTCAGGGCTTAGATTTTATGGATTAAAGAGCCAAGAAATGGCTACATTCTGGTCAAGGGTGATTTATAAGCAAGAGGCACTGGGGGAGGGAGCGGGTCACTTAAATGAAATGCACCAGCATCTCACACTGACTGACAGAAGGTCTGATTTTTTTGTTTGATTTCCCCAGGATGAGCTACTATTTTCAGAAGTTTCTAGAAGGGCTAAAAAAAAAAAAAAGATGTGTGCTGGACTGAGACTTGGCTGCAAAGACTCTTCAGGGAGCAATGATTATATTTTGCTTTTATTTTTTTAAAAATGTAAAAGAAAAAAAACCCCAGGTATTACTCCTCCGTGCTGGGTCTTACACAGTGCTGTGTGCAAAGCCGAGATGGTGGGGCACCAGGCTTCAGGGTCAGACTGTCATTCTGCAGGCCACCACCCAGTCCCTATGGACAGGGGGGTCCACTGGGCTGATTAGCAGACACCCTTGCTGTTCTAAGAAGCCAGCAGAGGGATCAGCCGTTGTTGAGGTTGACATGGGGCTGAATTATTCCCCATAGGCTTTGGTGAAAATTACCAGGTCCTTTAGAATGCAGGACCTTTTAGTGCTGTTGCAAGCTGGGAGCTGTCTTTCTTTCTTTCTTTTATCGAGGCCTTATGTTTTCCTAAATAGACCTTTAAAGACAAATGTGACCCAAAGCTGCTGGGTGAGGGCAGCCCCCACCCCCACCCCCACCCCAGCCAGCTTGTTGATGGAGAACTTGCTTCCTTTCATTCCGGGGGCCCTCCCCCCCAGTTATGTTTGCAGGGAATGGGTGTGTAGGCAGGGTCTGCAGAGAGCAGCAGGCGACATCCCCAGCAAGCCACGAACTTAGAGAAGGCAAATTAATTAGAATGATAGGAAACACAGTCCCTGTCTCTGTATTGTCCCTTTCCGAGCCAGACGCTAGAGTCTTTCCAGCTCAGCCTATTTTCTGGGGAGGGGGTTTTCATTACTATAATGGTATGTGATCACAGCTCTCTGCTGCCTTAAGGCTGCACCTTCAACACGGCAGTGGGGCCCTGCTGACCATCTAGACACAGGGGAGAGGGGGAAAGGTCAGAGAATCCCTTTCTCAGCCCTGACTTGCCTACCAGCTTCTGACATTTCTGAGGGAGGATCCAAATCCAAATGCCCAGGTTGGCGTTTGGGGCAATTTTGATTTCAATGAAGCCACACCGCTGAGAACTGGGCACCCTTGACCTCCTGATGGAGCTTTACAGCCAAGTCCCTTGTACATATTCTCTTGTATTAATAGAAACTGTGTATTTATCTAATCCTGGCTTTTTCTTGCACATCATTAATTTGAGTGCACTTCTCGACTGCCCCGATTTTTGACAAGGGGTTGTTTTTAATGCTTGTTTTTATATGAGATTTGACTTCTTGATGGACATTTGTATTAGGAAATTGAAGCATGATATATATGTATATATTGTCCCCACCGTCTCGGAGGCTGCATTACTTGGATTGCATGAGATAGTGGGGTGGTGTTTCTTCTTCTCCTTTTTTTTTTTAAAAATATTTCCACAGTGTGCAAAGTGCTGGCACCATCCCTCCCTCTCTCCCCCGCTTTTCTCTGGCTGCCAAGGAGTCATTGATTTTGATTAGCTTCACTGCAGAGCGTCTGTGAAGAGAGGGAGAGGGAGGGAGGCTTTGAAATAAATTTTAAAAAAGACCTCATATCGGGTTTCAGCAGACAGCAGAGTGTGTGTGTGTGTGTGTGTGCGCGCGCGTGTGTGCATGCGCGCTCGCGTGTGCATGTCCGTGCAAAGCAGAGGGAGGCCTCTGAGATCATTGTTTAGGTAGCTTGCTGCATAATGAGGTGAGGAGGAAACAGAAGGGCCTCCTTCCTGATGGTGCTGTTTGCTCTCAGAGGGTGGGGGTCCGGGAGCCACAGGGATCCGGAGCCTCCTGGGACCTCAACGTTCCCATTCCAAATTAGATCCATTCCCTTCTGGAAGCTTCTCTCCCCATCCCCCCAAAGCAAGTAAGATCTCTTTACCCCTTTCAAAGTTGGTGTTCCATTTCATGATCCTGGTACAGATGTAGCTGGAATAACAGATTTCTGGGGGTTGGGGGAAGCGCCTCTCCCCTCTCTGGCTGCTGTCCATGGTCCTAGGCCATGAGCATCTCCTAGAACCCAGTTCCCATTTTGTTTTCCTCTCTTTCTTTGGGCTACTGGAGACTTCTTTTCCACTTCTTCCAGTGGTCTCATTTAAGAAATTCTTTTCGATTTTGATGGGAAAAAAGTGGTGATTTAAATAATATTGTCACAGGACAACGTGACTTTGGTTTCACAATTTACATTTCTGATGATGATAAAATATCACTTCCCCTAGTTGGGAAATTGGGGGAATCCAGTTGATCCTGCACAAATATCCTTTGGGGACACTGGTTTGCCACTGTGGACTCTTTGAGTGGCCACCTGGTATCAGAAGCTGCAGTGATCAGAACAGAGGTTTTGTTCTTCTATGTGGATACCAGTTACTTTTCTGAATCTTTCCTTAAGTCAGCCTGAGCCAAGCAGAGTCGGGAATTGCTTGGGGGGCAAAGAGGGACAGGCTAGACACCCTGGCCTACTCCCATAGTGATGGAGGATATTAATGTCAAAAGTGTCATTTTAAAGCTTAAAACCAAAAGTTTTTTTTAAAAAAAAACATTAATTGTTCATTCGATACCTACTTACTGAGCACCTACAATGTGCCAGGTTGTAGAATCCCATCTGGGAAGAAACTTGGGTATGGAGCACGGAGGGGCAGCCCTGCTTGGAACCAGATGATGCTAATTATCCCTTTCCGGTCTGGTTCACGGTCTTTAACAGATTTTTCAGGTCATCCCTATGACCCCAAGCCTCACTGGCAGATTGTTCTGTAGTATTGCTATTTACCGAGCACCGCACTATCGTGAAGGCAATTCAAAAGCCTGTGATCTCAACTCACTCCCAGCGTGAAGAGACTGGTTCTTGCTGCTTCACATGGTAATGAAAGCCACCATCGACAGCGCATGCTCACCAGCCCAGAGCCCTGTGCTGAGTGCTTTACACGTGTCCCCTCAGTTATTCCTCATACCCATTCTGGAAGACAGTAGTTATTATTCCCATTTTACAGTTGAGGAAGCTGAGACTCAGACGTTTTGCAACTTAGCTTAAGGCCGCACATACAGAGTGAAGTGGCCAAGCCAAGATTTGAACTCAGGTCCGTGTGACCACCCCCCCCCCCCAAACCCATGAGCTAACTACCCTGCTACACTGGATTCCCTCCTGAGCTGCTCCAGGGCACTGCTAGTTCAAGGGCAAGCACAGCCTGGGACCCAGCAGGGAGCAAGGGAGCCTGACTTAGATCCACTGTAAGGAGTGTTGGGTTTGGAGACACTCCAGGACAGGCTGGATGGTTTAGTTGGGGATTTTATGTATTTGTTCCCTGCCATTTGTGTCCTTAATTTCTATAAGGTCCCTGGAAGGAGCATCTAGTTTGTAAACAGGGCCTGTTCAACGTACTTCCTAGGACATGGGAAGCTTTTCTTACCTCTTTCCTGTCCCCTCCCTGACCTGAACCCTTAAGTCTTTTGCACTATAAGTGCCCAAGATCCTACGTGTGTATGTGGCAGACATGGTTGTGGGGGTGTTTGGAACCTCACTGAGGCCTCTGGCTCAGCCAGAGAGGCAACAAGCTTGGGAACATTCCATTCTGGGTTCTAACCTTGCTGGTTTGTTGTGCTCTTTTGTAAGAGGAATTTCGTACCTTGGAGACGCTTTGTACATATTTGTAATGACTTTATTAAAAAACTGGTTGTGTGCTTCCAGCCAGAGGCCTTTGCGTTTTCATTTCCTTTAGAAAGGTTGGTCCCCAAAGATCATGGGAGGATCTGGCTGTGCACCCCAATCCACCCTTGGGACAGAATACCACACACTCACTTCCCTTCTCTGTCTTATTTCTGAGAACTCCCCAAGGGGAGGACTGGCCTGAATAGTACCCTTGGGTTGGCCAAGAGGTTGAGGGAACTTGCCTGACAGTTCAAGGTCAGTGCCCAGAGCCATCACTTATGCATGGTGCCATGCAGATAAGCTAATGGCTGTGCAGACTCATGTCTCCAACTATGGGCACATGGGTTTCTCTTTCCCTTACATTCACCTGGTCTAAGATGCTTGAGGGATCAAGTTGTAGTCTTTTCCTAAGAATGGTAGGCTGAGGACAGGGTGTTTTTCTAGATAATAGGTGCTTTCTTTTCCCTTGGGGGCCCACTCCCTCCCCATTCTCAGTCCGTGTGACTTAGAAGTATTGACCCTATCCTCCTCCCTACCTCTGTCCCCACAGCCAGGGCTCAACACCTGATGCAGGCTTGGCCAGCAGGGCTCCAAGTCCCAAAGGCTAAAGGGATTGGTTTGGGGACAAACTAAGGAGTCAACCTCAGGACTCCTGGGTTGCTAAGCTGGTGGAACATAAGCACAGAGCTTTGGGAGGCCTTCTTACTGCCACATGGGATGTGACTGCCTGGAAATCAAACCGTCTCAGAGCAAAAGTGAGTAGAGGGATGCAATGTCATGATTTTAGTATCACTGGGGCCTCTGAATCCAGCGATACTCCAGGCCCATACTGTTACCTGAGCCAAATAAAGTCTGCCTCTTACTTAAGCCGTGTCGAGTTGGTTTGCAAATAATTGCAGCCAAATTCTGCCAACGATGTTTTTGTGACTGTTTTCGTAACGATTGTCACCTAATGCCATTAATTTACATTTTAAAATACCCATCATAATCCGGCACCCAAGCAAACCCATGCTGAATCATAGGGTTATCCTCTGGTTAACCAGAGGTGGGCCCTGTGGGTCCCCTGCCCAGATCCCTTCTGACCCTTTCTACCAGTTCACCTTCCCCATCCTGTGGCATATGGCACCATGAGAGACCCGTGGCCTCCTCCACGAGCAACCCACATCCAAGGACTGATGGTGTTTGAGTAAAAAAACCTCAGGGTGGGGCAAACTCTGAAATGCAGCTGATGTTGTAGAGCTCAGAGGGGCCACGCGGATCTGGGACTTCTCTGAAAGTCACCCTCCTTTTGGTTTCTTCCCCCTCCTTTGCTGGTTTCTCCGGGGAGCAAGCTTAATAAAGCACGTGCATCTGAATGGATCTGCTTGGGGGCAAAACTGGGAGCAGCCAGCCACCCACTGCATGACCACTTCTCAGCTTTTCTCCTCCAACAGTCCCACCTGGCTTCAAGAGGCGAACGGAGACTCGAGACCACGAACCCAAGTTTCATCGACAGATGATATTTATTGGCAGAAGGGAACTTAAGGGAACATTAAAAACGCTAAAGGCAGCTCTGTTCAGCCCAGAGCAAAATTACTGAGAGATCCCAGGACTCACTTTACATGTCCTTTCCCCAACCCAAAGTCTTAGGCGCCTGGTGCCTCCAAGCGTCTCTCACTTTCTCCTCTTATGAAGGTTAATGAGCCTGTTCCATCCAGGTCCAAAGCTTGTCTTTTTATTCTCATATTTATTATACCCAAGATCTTTTACATTTAGAGGGCCATCTCCAAGAGTTTCAGGAACTTGAGTCAGTGAATCATAAAATATTAAGAGCAGGATACTCCAATCCAATATGTGATTAATCCTGCTTATAACAAAGGAGTTGCAGAGCCAGGATGGGCAATGGAGAATGTTCTTCTTTCCAACGACAACCCTTGGCTGCTTTTACCCTCATGGTGGGGAACCTATGCAGCCCGATGGTTGGGAGACTTCACCGGCTGCTGTCCCTCCTTAGGGCGGAAGTTCCTTCCATCCAAAAGAAAACCTCCAGACGGAACTTCCCCCCAGAGGGTAGGGAATGAATAAGTAAAATTCTAAACTAAATCATCCCACCTGCCCCCACGTATCCTCCACGTGTGACATTGTTTATAACGTCAAAGGCATGGCTCGTAATTTGAAGATTGTTAGAGACGTGTGGGTTTCTCTTCTCTATTTTTTTGGTGGCACAAGTGAAACTGGCAAAACCACGGGTGCCTTCCTCACTCTTCCACAATTGTTAGTTTTTCTGGCTCCAGCAGATTAACACGCAAGGTTTCATCATCCTGGAGATGGCTATGGGGACGTGAAGTGGCTTCCCAAAGTCATGCAGAGTTTGGAATCAGAATTCTGCCTTATCCACTCTGTCACAAGCTCGCACGTTAACAAATCTTCTCCAGTTTCAATTTCTTGTGTCTCTTTGATGGCATCTGCAGGCAGGGTGATCTTTCTGATAAAAACCAACCACAGAAGCTCCCGTTGCTTCCCTTTGGTTCTTCCTCAAGGCAGAGGGACCAGAGTAGCCGCATCCACCCGGCCTCCTCTCCCTCCGCTTCCCCTTCCGACTTGATTATCCCGGCAAGTGGGATTGTAACATCGCAGCCATTGCCATAGTAACAGAGCTTGAAAGATGCCATGCTGCCCTGGGAGGGATGTCTTGCTGGGTACCAGGAAAGAGCCAGGGACGTCAGGCACAGGAAAAGGTCCTGGCTTGACAGCACATGGGGGCAAATGTCCTGAAACTATTAGGGATGGGGTGGGCTTGTTATTACTGGCTGAGAGCGAGATGGCAGCAAGTCTCCCACCATTTCTGCTGGGGCTTTGTTGCTAATCTGCTCCTGAGCCACAAGACTGATTTCTCTGCAACGCTGCTGGCACCAGCCATTGTGCTGAGGTTGATGGTGAGTGAAGAGAGTGGGGAGAGGGTTAGGGCAGGCAAGATTCCAGAAGCTTCTAAGTGATTACCTGTGCCATCTTCTCCCACATTCAAAGCAGGGAGGGTCGCACAGGTGGAGAAGCTGTTCTGTTACAGAGATCAACCTCTCTGTTATAAAGATTACAGAAACTCTGACCGCGACTGCACTCTACGCCACCACCCAGGCTTGTGGAAAAATCCATAACATGAATTGTTCATTTTGCTCGCAAGGCCATCAGGGTAGACGGTGATGGCTACGGGCACTGTTGACAGGCTGAGACTTAAGTGAGGGGCAGGATGAGAACAGAAGGAGGAGGAGAGAAATGGGGACAGGTGTGGAGATGTGGAGATCCAGTGATATCTGCATTGGGACCAAAGCTGGTCATTCTTGATACCCAAATTCGATGGAG
Organism: Martes martes; assembly: GCF_963455335.1. Classification (NCBI taxonomy): domain Eukaryota; kingdom Metazoa; phylum Chordata; class Mammalia; order Carnivora; family Mustelidae; genus Martes; species Martes martes. Next base: position 80,142,358 of record NC_137901.1, read on the forward strand.
CATCCCAGCCAGAGCCCAGCAAAATTGCAATTTTAAAGACCAACTCTTTCCATGAATCCAGCCACAGCTAGATTTCCAGAGCCAGTGCTCACTGTTGGCATCCTCAGTGGGGCCCAAACCAAATGTGCTATGCACCTGGGCCATGGATGGGCATCAAAATCACCTCTCGTGCTTCTAAAAAGCCACATCTGCTGGGCCCCATGCCTACAGTGTCTGAGTGGCGGGTGAGCATGGTGGCTGAGAGTCTGAAGCCAGACAGAGGGTCCACCCCTGCTAGCTGGGTGACCCTGGGAAAGTGACCACATGGAGCTCTGTGCCTCAGTTTCCTCATCTGTAAAACAGAGGAAACAACAGGACCTCCACCCCAGGGCTTTTGCGAGGATTACAAGAGGTCACCCAAGCAGGACGCTCAGCCGGCATGACGCGCTTGGTACGCTCAGTTATTGGAGGGACAACGCGGGGCCCTGCATTTGTATTTGGGAAGTGCTCCACAGTGAATTCCAATCTGCAGACCTGCGCCATCTGGGGAGAGGCAGTGATCTCTAGGCCCTTCCCCAGGTGTAGCATCAGGTCACTATGAGTTAAAATAACAACAGAAAGGACCTGTCTATCACCAGTCCCTTCCCTTGGAGGGGGCAGGAGACCCTGCCTCCTGGAGGAGGTCAGATCTGATACAGGAGGCTTGCAGGGGAAGAATGGCCGCACCGAGGATGCACACACTATGCCACAGGACAGGAGAGAAAGGTGAAGGTCAGGAGCACAGGGGCCTAGCTTTAGGGAAGGAGGTGGAGAAAGGCAGGAGGCAGGATAGTAAACGCTTGAGGCCTATGTTCCAGGAAGTCCCTGGAGCTGAACGAACCCAATCACACAGGCCATCCCTCGACTCCCAGAGTGTGCCTTGGAGCTCGGATTCCTTGTCCTTTAGCCCTAATACACCTGGAAGTGTGCTGAAGTGGCCCCGTCCTTCCAGCAGCGCAGAGTATCCACGGCAACCGAGCGGCAGAGCGGGCAGGTGCGCTCCCGGTCCAGCCAGAGGCAGAGGCACTCCTCACAGAACACGTGCTGTGGGGACAGCAAGCAGGACGAGTGTCCCCTACATGCCAACCTTGGTCCTAGGAGCTGGGGACACAGCAGTGAACAAAACAGACGACTCCAGCCCTCATGGAGCTTGCACTCTCCTTGGGAGATGACTGATCCCATGAATCTCCAAAATGCAGAGTATATCAGGAGTAAGTACTGAGAAGAAAAGCCTGGGGGAAGGGGCTAGGGAGTACTTGGGAGGGCTGCTATGTTCAACATGGGGGGCCAGGAGGACTTTCACTGAATACTGACATTTGGGTGAAGATTGTGCCCTGAGGATCTTTGGGAAAAGAGTGCTACAGGCAGAGGGAACAGCTTATGCAAAGGTCCTGAGGCAGGAGTATGTCTGCTGTGCTTCTGAGCCTGGGACTAGAGGGAGGGAGGCAGGGAATGAGGTGAGAGAAGCTATGGAAGGATACAGATTGCATGGGGCTCTCTGGGCATCATGAGGCCCTTGACTTTTATTTGGAAAGAAGAAGGGAGCCATGGTAGGGTTCTGAGCAGAGGAGTGACCTGAACAGGATTTACCTGTTCATTTTTTTTTTTTCCAAAGATTTTATTTATTTATTTGACAGAGAGAGAGAGAGAGAGAGATCACAAGTAGGCAGAGAGGCAGGCAGAGTGAGAGGGAAAAGCAGACTCCTCGCCGAGCAGAGAGCCCGATGCAGGGCTCGGTCGCAGGACCCCAAGATCATGACCTGAGCCAAAGGCAGAGGCCCAACCCACTGAGCCAGCCAGGCGCCCCTTGCCTGTTCATCTTTAAAAGATGCCTTTAGTCACTAGGTTGAGACAGAGCTCAGGGGTTAAGAGAAAGGGAGGGAGGTTGGAAATATCAATGAGTTCTATCACTTTCTGGCCTTATCTCTCGGACAAATGATTCAACCTCCCAATGCCTCAGTCTCCTTATCTATAAAATGAGAGGTCAGGATGAAGTGAAGGGAATCCCCCCCTTTTCTAAGTAAGCTCAATGCCCAATGTGGAACTTAAACTCAGGGCCTCAAGATCAAGACTCACATGCTCTACTGACTGAGTCAGCCAGAGGCTCCCAAAATGCTGCTAAGAGTACTCCACTCATAGGAAGATTGTTTCACATTAAAAGTGCTTAGACATAACAATCAAAGGCAGTACACGATTTGCATTTGGAAACTGGATGGGAGGGGGATCCTAGCTATGCAGGATATTTTGAAGATGGGTGGAGAAATCTGGATATATACCATACATTAGATAATATTTTGAATCAATTTTAAATTTCCTGGGTATGATGGTAGAATTGCAGTTATGAGAGAGAATGTCCTTCTTCTTCAAAAATAAACACTGAAATATTTTTGGATGAAGAATCAAAATGTCACCAACTTATTCTCAATAGGCAAGAGGGAAAAACATTTACATCAAGAAAAGGCAAATGCAAAATGTTCACGATTAGTGGATCCAGAAGAAAGAGAAAAGGGTGTTCATTCTACTGTCCTTTTACTCTATAGTTTTGACATTTTTCAAAATAAAAGTGATAATTTAAAATGATAATATGAAAATCCAAATACTGTTTCCTAAAAAGTTAAAAAAAATGAAATTAAAAAGACACTTAGAACAATGCCTGGTCAATAGTAAATGTGCTATCAATGTTGGCTATTATATAGGAGGCATTATTATTACATTGTATCTATTTATTGCTTGTTCACTGTCCCTCCATGCCAGACTGTAAGATTCTTGCAAACCCATTCCTAGCACGATGTGTAGTAGGTGCCTAACTGTAAACAGTGTTAAAGGAGAGCTCCATGGTGACCTGTGCAACAGGGGACCAGTCTGATCCAGGGAGTAATCTAGGAAGGCTTCCTGGAGGGGGGGGGCACTTGTGTTAAGGCCTGAAGGATGTTTAGGAGTTGAATGGGTGAAGAGAGGGGGTAGGGACAGAGCACACCAGGCTTAAGGGAGGAGCTGGGCCAAGCTCCTCAGATGTGAAGGCATCGAGGCACTCAAGGCCAACATGGCTACAACAGGAGAGTGTAAGAAGTGGGCGGCAGGAGGTAAGCAGGCCACACAAGAGCCCTGAAGGGTGTGCCTGGACTCTTGCCATGGTCTGAAGGGCAGGACCCAGGGGTCAGCAGGCCCAGCAGCTTCTCTTGACTCCCAATCAGGGCACTCAAGGCCCTCCATAATGCTGCCCTCCCCTCTTCCTCCTCATCACTCCCACCAGGACAGCCAATGTCACGGACACACGTGATGACGTGCAGTGCAAAGCTTAGTCATACTGCTAAGCCTCAGGGCAATCTGCAATATCTGTCTGGGATGCTCTTATGCCCCTCCTCCGTCCTTATCAGCTGGTGGGCACCTACTTCTTGCAGAAGACTTAGATCAAGCCATCACACCTCCCCTTCTCTATGACGTCCCCTGTGCTCCACGCCTTACTGTCCCCTGAAAATCTAAGCGCTGACTGTGCATTCACCTTCCAGATACCTCCTGGGGAGGGTCTCTCTCACAGCATCACACACACACCTCTGGAATGATCCGCAAACTCATCTGTCTTGTTCGCTGCATTAAGGGCTTCTGGGGGGCAGGGACCACGCTCCCAACAAGGTTCTGAGCACATGGCAGATGCTCAGGAAATGCCCGCTCAATGAAAGAATAAGACTTAACCTTGTTCCCCGGGAAAAGGCGGTACTTACGTAGAAGAAAGCAACACAAGCCGTGTTCACATGAAGCTCAATACTTGAGTCAGGTGAGCGGGAAATGAGAAGCTTTTCATTCCTTCATTCAAAAAACCATTCACTGAGGCTCTCCCACGTCTCAGTCAGTATTTCTCAAACGTTCTGGTCCTAAGACCCCTTTACAGTCTTAAAAAATCACAGATGATCTCAAAGAGCTTTTGTATATGCTGGCTATATTTACCATATTAGAAACTGAAACCAAGATCTTTTAAAAACACAAGACTACACAAGCACATGAAAGTGAAAGGGAACACCAGGGGTACCTGGGCCACACTTTGAGAACCACTCTTCTAACTGCTCATTTACCATTTGCCCTGCCTGCCCTCTGGGAGGTAAACTTCGCGAGGGCAGCAACCGCTGTTGTGTTCCCACTGCCCAGCCCCGAGCCTGCACGGAGTAGGGACCGTAAAAGCAGTTGACGAAGGAAGACCCTCCCACATAGGTCGGGGGGCAGATTCTGGAGACACTGGCATGGTTAAGACCCGGCCACTGCCCTCCGGGAGCTCACAGTCCCCTCCTCAGAGAATTAGGCAGGAAGGAACCTAGTGCCAAATAAAGAGGTCTGAAGACCACATGTCGACCCAGGGGCCCAGCGGGAGGAGGGAGGACGTCATCATCCTGGGCCTACTTCTAGTATCTGGAGAGAAGGATGAGCCCCTACAGAGGGAGGGAAAGGAGGGGCCCTTCTGGGCTGCGAAGTGTAGGATCGGGTGGGTTTATGGTCAGTGGGGAAGGTCAGTCACGGTTCCCTGGCTGTGCCTCCTGGAGCACGGAGGTGGGTGAACCCCTGGGGTCGCATGGGCCACCCTCCCCACCCCCTGAATTCCATCCAGACTCAAGTCTTGCTCAAAGATTTGGAGCAGGCGGGTAAAGTGAGGGCCGGGGACAAGAGCCCTCACAAGCACAGCAGCTAACCCCCATGTGGGAGAGGAGGCTCTGGATGGGAGAGGGGCATCTCCTAGCCCGGCACTTGGTGTTCGGCTTGAGCTGAGAAACAAGGAAGCAGCCAGGCCAGGTCTGGGTGGATCGTTCAGGTGAGGAGTACAGGTAATGACTCTGGGCCCTCTCCCTCACTGAGCACAGATGCTGTGCCAGGCACTGCTGACATCCTCTAAGTACAGTCTCATGACACCTCACAGACTCCCGAGACTCAGAGAGGGAGAGCCACCACCCCAAGGGCACACAGCTGCTAAGTAGTGAGGCAGAAATTCAGCTTCAGGGATGTGGTAGGCTGACTTCTATTACCACTCCCAGTGATATCCTCCTCCTGGGATTCACATCCTGTGTGGCCTGTCCCTCCCCTTGAATGCAGCTGTACTTACTGACTTGCTTCAAGCGACCGGAATACAGTAAAGAGGCTGGGACGTCACTTCTGAGATTAGGTTACAGCAGATGGGGCCTTCCGCTCTTGCTCTCACACTTTCTTCCCACATATTCACTCAGATGAAGTCGGTGTGACAAGGAAGCTGGGGTAGGTTCTGGCCACGAGGAAGGGAGGCCCTTGGTCCGAGAGCCCAGGAGGAACTGAATCCCGCCACCGGCACAAGACCGAGCTTGGAAGCAGAGCCTTCCCCCATGGGACCCTGAGTGGTGTCCTGACTGCAGCCTGAAGCGGGGGACCCAGCTTCGTGTGCCTGGATTGCTGATTCACGCCAACCAGGAGACAATGAGTGCTAGCTGCTTTCAGCCGCAGAGTGCTGGGTCATTTGTTAGGCAGCAATGGGTAACCGATACAAGAGGTGCCTGCCTCCCTAGTGAACACTCTCCCCGTTACGTTCTATTTATACTGGTCACACATGGACAATGTGGACAGGGATGTTTGTAGCCCTTGGTTTTGAAAATGATATTACTGAAAGTGGGGCTACTGTCAGACAAGGGACATACACACATACACACCCAGCCCTAACCACAGATCCTCTTGAATCACACAAACCTGGCTAGCTTTGTTCAGATTTAGAATTAATCACTGACACTGGGTATTGGCATAACACGCTATGCTTTTCAAAACCCACACACAGATAGACACGTCAACTCTTTTGACTGTATTTTAAAGAGCCCGCAAGCTGCCCAGGGCAAACATTTTCATTCCTGGGAGGCAGAAGACATGGAGGGTCAGTGCCGCAATGAAATGTGTCGCTCGAGGTTGCAAAGTTAGTGCTGGGACGCTGTGGGTGCTTGGGAAGCACCTGACGCAGAAACGCATGCATGGAGGAGTCAGCACAGGTGCTGAGCGATCCCAGCTCAGCTGTTCCTTCATTCCTTGGAGGTGATGCGCACAGGCTTTGCTGCGCGGGGCATAGCACGCTCCTAGGAATTTCCAGGAAAAGGGCTCTAATCTTGTAATGCAGCCTTGAGGACATCTCAAAGCAAGAAGGGGAAAGGTCCTGGCCTCTGAAAGCCGGGGCTCTGGGTTGGAATCTGGTTCTGCTGCCGAGGAGCAGGGGAGCCTTGAGGAAAGTCTGTCCTTTCTCCTTGCTGAGCCTACCTCTGCCTCTGTAGAAGAGGGTCACTGTCCCCCCCCACCCCACGGTGTCTGGAAGGATGGAAATGGGTAAGGCCTGTTATAAAGCATTAAGTGTGAGGCACCCACAAAGACAAAATCAACAGAAGTTACTATTCTCTTGCCCTCCTTCCTTTACATTATCAATACTCAAACAAACCAAAACAAAACAAAATAAAAACAAAACAAACTCGTGGTGACCAAGGGCTAATTGCACTCTGATTTTTCTCTTTGGAAAGAAATCTTTTAAATAAGCCAAGTTTCTGACTGTGTGTTCAAAGTGCCCTTTCCTTGATGTCCCGTCGCCTGGCAGGAGGCATGGCACAGATACTTGGGGAGTGACTAACTGGGCAGGTGCTTCTGCCTGAGTGGAGAGCTCTAACCTCTGGGCATGCCCAGTGTCTGCCTGACCCACTTCCGTTGACTATCTGCTTCCCAGGCTCTGATGGGGGGTGGGGAGGGAGGTGGGGCCTATGTGTGAGTGACACACTGTGCCTACTTTGATGTCCCTTTGAAGGAGAGATAGGATGTTCCTTTAGCCTGGTGGGCTCTTCCTCTACCCACTCATTCATCTCTCCTGTTCATCTATCCATTCATCCATCCACCTACCCATTCATTCATCTACCCACCCAATCCCACATCTACCCACCTATGCACCCGCAGGTGGGTCCATCATTTGTTCAACTACTCAGTCACCCACACACGTATACCTCTGTCCATGCACCTCTGTACTCATCTATCCACCCCTTGACCTGGCTACCATCCATCTCCATCCCAACCAACCATCCATCTATCCATTCCAGCCCATCTATCTCACACCATCTCTCCCCTTCTGTCCAACCCATTCCTTCCATCCATCCATCCATCCAATATTTACTAAGTCAGTGCTATGATTCTCCTGCTAACAAAACAGACACGGTCACCGCTCTCAAGTTTGCCTATGCTTTGGCCAAGAGGAGATAGACCTTACACAACCAGTTGCCCAGTTAACTAGCTGACAACTGGGATAATTGCTATGAAGGAAAAACACAAGGATCTCTGAGGCCATACTGCTGGGAGAACTGGCTAGCCTGGGAAAGCAGAGTCAGGGAAGACTCTTACTAGGGAAGAAACATTTGACTCATTCATTCATTCTTTCCAAGTGCTCAGGAATTAACGAGGCCCTTTTGCCTGTGGAAGTCATCTCCGCCAGCCCAGGCCCAGCTCCCAGCAGCGGAGCGAGACTGGTTTGGCCAAGGCTGTGGGCTCCGACCACCGCCGCGTGTGGGAAGATGTCATGGCACCAGGAGAGGAATGGGAGAGAAGCAAACACATGAAGGCTGGGAGAGCTTGCCAGAAAGGAAGAAGCAAGACTTTCACCTTGACATCATGTTCAAATCATCGCTGCCACGGAGAAGGCTATACAGATGGCTCTGAACCATATGAAAAGATGCTCAAGTGCACTCGTAATTAGGGAAATGCAAATTAAAAACCGTACTGAGATTGTGCTCGTCACCTGTCAGATTGGCCAGGCTCAGGAAAGGCTGGCACGTGCAGTGTGTTGGTAAGTGAGGGGAGCAAGAGGTTGTGTCGTGCTCCGCACCGGGAGCGTAAACGGATACAGTCTTTATGAAGGGCAATCTAGCAATATCTGTCAAAACTGGATACCCTCTGACCTCGTAATTCCACCACTAGGGATTTATCCTACCGAGAGCCCACACGTGTGTGAAATGGAACGCGTGCCAGGAAGAGCTGATGTGGACTGAACCCTGACCAGGCGTAGCTCTAAATGCTTGACTGGCATCAACCCATTCAGTCCACACGACGGGCCCAGGTAGCTGCCGTAGATCTCCCCATTTCTGACCTCTCCTGACAGCCACCATTGTAATTACGGAAGATTATAAACTACCAAGTGCCCATCCATAGTGGAATGATAAAACCAACGGGGGTCCATCCATGAAGGGGGATGAAAGGCAAAGAAGGAGGGCTCTCTTTAGACACTGTTTCCAGTCAACGAGGAAGGATACAGAACACAGTTTGGGGGAGAATATGAGACAACATAGGTCTTTCTGAAAATGACGTGTGTGTGTGTGTGTGTGTGTGTGTGTGTGTGTTTGAACATATAGTGTTTTAATTCCATAAAGCATCTCTATGAAGATTTAATAAAGGAAACTAGGAAGCTAGGGGGAGGGTAGGAGGCCGGTCACTGTTTTCCTTCTGGTATATTTAAAATGCTTTAAAAAATAAACTTTTAATTTTGGAATAATTTTAGACTTATATAAGAGTTGTAAAGATAGTGCAGAGAATCCTTATTTAGCCCCTCACTAAGTTTAAATTCCCCAATATCATCAGCTTGCTTTACTTTTACATCAAAGCCAAGAAACCCCCATTGATACGTGACCAACCGCTGAACTCCAAACTCTGTCTGGATTACCTCAAATCGGTTTTCCAACTCCCGTCCTTTCTCTGTTCCAGGATCCAACCTTGGTCCCATGCTGCACGTAGCCCCTGTGACTGCCAACTCATGAGTTCCTCAGTTTGAATTCTGAGTCATGCAAATATATTCTCAACTTAAAAATAAATAAAATGCAAAAAAGAAACCTCCTAACATCCCCCAAACATTAAAAAAAAAAAAAAAGAAATGTTGCTGATGCCAGAAAAGGACCTCACCTCCCTGTCCTCTGACCCCTGGGCGGGGGGCAGCATGGGGGTTGGTGGTGATCCCCGAACAGGGGAGCAGCCGTGCTCCTGTTTCTACCAGTGTGCCTGCTGCAAAAAGCCTTCCCAGCCTGGAACTCATTGCTCTCTGTCCCAGTCCCCCGGGATGCTGCATGAATCTCTCTTACACAGCACTTATCACTGCCTGCCTTGTTTCATAGTTATTTATGTATGTGTCTGTCTCCCCAAGGAGACCGTGAGCTGCCAGAGCAGGGAACAGGGTCTGTGTGCCCTCTGCCTCCCCTCCCCAGCATCTGATAGGACGCTTTGGCTCGTATACATCTGCTGAACTGACATCTTAGCCCCTGATGTCAGGAGGAGGAGGGGTACATTTAGGGAGTTAAAAGGGAGTAACCAGTACTCACTGCCATGGTTTGGTGGCCCACAACTAATAACGAAAACAAACGGTAATAGTAATTACAGTGATGATAAGAATTTTAACAAGAGCCATTTTTACAGGTGACTAATTCAAATTTTGCTCTTTCACTGATGATCTCATTTAATCATAATCATGGCCCTATGAAGTTGGTATTACGATGCCCATTTTATAAACGAGAAAAGCCAAGGCTCAGGAAGATGGAATGATCCATCCTTGAAGGGTCCAGAGTGCTGTCTGGATTCCTATGCCGACGAATCTGACTACGGCATACTGAATTTGTCATTTTTGACGCCGGACTGATAAATCCAGGGCTCACAGAGGTGAAGGAACCTGCCCAGGGCCACCCAACGAGGAAGAGGCAGAGCCTGTCCAATCTGACTCCAGTCTTGACCATCCTGTCCCCAAAGACCCACCGCAGAGCCCTGAGGTTTGGTCATTGGAAAGGCACATGGGACTTCTGCATGGAACATGGCCCTAGAGGCCCCCCAGCCTCTGTCCCCTGCTGGCCCTGCCCAATCCCGCTCACCTGGCACATGAGGATCAGAGGGTCCCGGAACTCGGCCTGGCAGATGGCACAGATATCACCGGCTTCTGTGCACTGCTGCCCAGTGGCCCGGATGCCATAATTCTGTACGAGGGAGAAGAGAGATACAGCCAGCTGTGGACCCTCCCCGGAGCAACGTCCTCAGGAGCGCTGCGAGAGCTGTCTCTGGTTCCTGGTTCTTTTGACGTCAGTGGGGGCCATTTGAAGTCAGCTCACCTGAGAGGTACAGAGAAGCTTCAGGGCTTTCCTAACTCCGCCCACACGGCCACAGATGTCGAATGACTGAAAAGAGAGGGGAGTGATGGCTGAAAGTCTCCAAGGGTTGTTGAGGATCTTTCTTACCACTCCCAAATCACCCCCACTGACCCCTTGTCTTTGATGATGAACATTTTCAGGATACTCTATCCCATTTGGAGCTCCTCATTCCTATCACTTTTGCTTGGCATTTGGCTTGCTGCCTTCTGTCAATAGTCTCCCTTGCTACCCAGGCCAGGAGAGCAAATACATACACACATTCTACATCTCCCCCCTGCCACGCCCAGCACAGGCATTGCTAATTGATCACAGCACCCTGATTCTAAACCCAGCCAGCTCGCCAGTCAGGCATTGCCAGTTGATCAGAATCAGCAGGCAAGAGAAGCCCCAGTGGCTGATAGGGCATGGATTGCCCAGCTAGTCCTGCTGGGAGGAAGAGAAGGGAAGAATATATTCCCCCAGGATTCTCTAGAGCCAGAAACAGAGAAGGGAAAAGAAAGAGGACGATGTGTTTATGGTTGGGGGGAAAAACCCAATTTGTACCTAGGAATGGAAACAAGTTTGGGGGGGGGGTATCATCTACAGGTAAGAGCTCCAGGCTTGGAAGCAGGCTGCCCAGGTTTGAAACCCACTCTGTTATCGTTAGCAGAGTGACGCTGGGCGAGCTGCTTCTCTCTGAGCCCCCATCTCTTCGCCCATAAATACAGGAGTAATAATGGAAATATGTGAAGGGAGAGCATCTGGTGAGCTTTATGGGCAAGAAATTAGGGTGGATTTAACCGCAAAAAGGAATGAAGTATTGATATATGCCACCATGTGGATGAACTTTGGAAACATGATGCTAAGTGAAAGAAGCCGGCCACAGAAGACCACACAGCGGAGGATTCCATTTATGCGAAATGTCCACAACAGGCAAGTCCATTGAGACAGAGAGCAGACTGGTGGTTGCCAGTGGCTGGGGGATGGTAGTGAGCAGAACGGGGAGGGATGGCTTAATGGGTACAGGGTTTCTTTTTGGCATGATGAAAATGTCTTGGAACTAGATGTGGGGGTGGTACAGCCCTGCATACCTGCTCAGTGCCAAGGAGTTGCACCCCCCACCATTTAAAAAAAAAAAGATTCCAAGCTCCCTGCTTGCCCCCAAGACCTGGCAAATGTGTGGACTTTCCTCATGCCAGCCCTTAAGTTTCTGGCCCACCTCACCTTGCAGAGGCTGTAGAGAACAATCAGGACCCCTCCTAGGAAGTAGCTGTTGGAGGAGTCGTCCCCCATGATGTATTTATACCACAGCTGGATGGGAACAAGTGATCGGAACAGCTGGCTCAACTCCTCGATGACCAGATAGAACTTGCCCTGCAACCACACAGAAAGCATCAATTATTATTAGCTGTAAAAGACCCAAAGGACCCAGCCGGGGGTCCCCCAGCCTGGGCAGTAATGATGTCCCAGGTCACAGGCAGGCCATTAATCAGCTTTGGAAAGCACTCAGACCTGCTCCTAATGGGTTTGCGATATGGCCGGGGAGACGTGGCCCCTGCCCGCCGCCCTCACCCACTGCCCACCAGCCTCGAGGAGCAAAGCTCGGAGGATCGCATTTCAGGGAGGGAGAAACTGGACACTTCTGTCAGAGGGCTGGGGTGTGGGTCACTCCCTGGTGCCTGCTGTGGCTTTGGGGCCACTGTCCCTGGCCCCACCCACAGATTGCCCTTGTCTCAAGGGCTGACCCAGGCATTGGGGGGCCCAGCCTCCGGGGCAGGGGCTGGATGGACAACAGGATGCAAGTAAGGGCAGGCCTAGAGGTGGAGGGGGATATGCGTTCTCCTTCCTAGCTACTGTCTGCAAGAACGCAGGGGGACATGTGGGTGAAGGAGATGCATTTGGGATTCAGATGGGGCTGGGTTTGAAGTTGGCATTGCTGCAAGTTCACGGGCCCCGGCTTCCTTATCTACAGAACGGGAACCACAACTCATGTCTTACAGACTGCTCTGCAGATTCACAGAGAGCATCTAGCACATGCCTGGCACGGAGCAGTACTCAACCAATTCTACTTCCCTTCCTCCCTTTGCTCTTGGACAAGTCCCTCCAGCTTTCTGTGGCCTGAGCTATAAAATGAGATGAAAATAACCCCATCCTGTTATGTCTAATAAATTTAAACATACATCTATTTATGACCTAGCATTTCCACTTCTAGGTATGGACCCCAGAGAAATGAAAATATATGTCTGCTTATAGGCAAATGATCATATAGCAATTCTATTCATAATACCTCCAAGGTGGGAACACCCAAATGTCCATCAGTGGAGGAATGGATAAACAAATTGTGGTGTATTTATACAATAGAATACTACTCATGAATAAAAATGAAGAGATGACTGATATACACAAAAACATGGATGAATCTCACATGCATGTGTCCAATGGAAGGAGACAGTCATAAGAGAATATATATTGCACAATTCTCATTTATATGAAATCCTGGAATTTAGATTAACACTAATCTGTTGTGAAAGAAATCAGATCAGTGGTTGCCTGGGGTGGGGAGGAGGACTGACTATCAGGGGCATCAAGGAATTCTGGGGAGTGACAGAGATATTTTATAATGTGTTTGGTATGGTGGTTACACAAGTGTATACATTTGCCAAAACTCATTGAAATAGGGAAGCCTGGGTGGCTCAGTTAAACATCTGCCTTCGGCTCAGGTCATGATCCCAGGTCCTGGGATTGATTGAGTCCCGCACTGGGCTCCTTGCTCAGCGGGGAGCCTGCTTCTCCCTCTGCCTGCAGCTCCCCCTGCTTGCGCCCTCTCTCTCTCTCTCTAACAAATAAATAAAATCTTAAAAAACAAAAAACACCTCATTGAAACAAGATGGGATCAGGAGGGAGACAAACCATAAAAGACTCTTTTTAAAAAAGATTTTTATTTTTCAATATTTATTTTTAAAAGATTTTATTTATTTATTTGACAGAGAGAGAGAGAACGCACAAGTAGGCAGAGAAGGGGGGGGAGCAGACTCCCTGCTGAGCAGAGAGCCCGATGCCCACGCTCCCCTTTTAAAGATTTTTAATTTTTTATTTATATGACAGAGAGAGACATAGTGAGAGAGGGAACATAAGCAGGGGAAGTGGAGAGGGAGAAGCAGGCTTCCTGCTGAGCAGAGAGCCTGATCCGGGGCTCGAACCCAGGACTCTGGGATCATGACCTGAGCTGAAGGCAGACGCTTAATGACTGAGCCACCCAGGCACCCCGCTATAAGAGACTCTTAATCTCACAAAACAAATGAGGGTTGCTTGGGGGTGGGGGGTAGGGATAGGGTGGCTGGGTTATGGCTGGGTATGTGCTATGGTGAGTGCTGTGAAATGTGTAAGCCTGATGATTCACAGACCTGTACCCCTGCGGCAAATAACACATTATATGTTAATTAAAAAAAACTCATTGAAATTTGTGCTTCAAATCTGCACTTTTTTTTTGTATTTAAATTACACCTTAATAAAGCTGATTCAAACAAACAAACATAGAAAGAAGCAACCATCCCTGCCTCAGGCACACAGAGCCTTAAAAATGTGAATAGCATTTGCCTCAGCGATTCTATCTTTAGGAATTCATCCTAACAAAATTATCTAGGATGTGCACTGGGATGTGTATGAAGGTCACGGCAGCATTCTTTGTAGCAGTACCAATAGACACAAGTAAATAAATGTATAACAAGAGGGTCTGTTATGGTGGAGAGCTATAATGGAAAGCCACACAGCCATTCGAACATTATCCTGAAAAACAACAAACGCAACTGTGGAGAAACCCAGCACATATCATGTGATCCAAATGATCGAGATTTACAGCCCCATCAGTAAGTTCTGTCAACAGCCTGGACCCCCTGGTATGACGCGCAGAGAACCTAGTATCACCTCCATGGTTATTCTGGTCAACAATTTACAAAACGTGAATTGAGTCATGAATAAGAGACACATCCAAGGGGCGCCTGGGTGGCTCAGTGGGTTAAAACCTCTGCCTTCGGCTCAGGTCATGATCTCAGGGTCCTGGGATCGAGCCCTGCATCTGGCTCTCTGCTCAGCAGGGAGCCTGCTTCCTCCTCTCTCTCCACCTGCCTGTCTGCCTACTTGTGGTCTCTGTCTATCAAATAAATAAATAAAATCTTAAAAAAAAAAAAAAAAGGAGATACATCCAAAAGGAGGCTCATTCTGCAAAAGAAATGTCAGCACTCTTCAGAAGTGTCAAGGTCACAAAAGACAAAGACAAGATCAAGGAACTGTCAGGTCGGAGAGGAATAACAAGATACAATATGCCAGATGAATGCAATGAAGGGTCTTGGATTCAATAATCCCTGGAGTATGAAAGAGATGTTAGTGGGACAACTGGCAAAATCTGGTAAAGTCTGTCATTTTGTTAATAGGAACAGCAGTGATGTTCATCTCCCGGCTTTGCTAACTGCACTGTGGTCAGACTAGATGTTAACATTAGGGGGAGCTGGGGAAAGGGTATGTGACGACTCTGTACCATTTCTGCAATTTTTCTTCAAGTCTAAAATTTCAAAATGGAACAGTAAAAAATCATCCTGGCGGAGGGTACCTACTGACGCAAGGAAATATTGACATAATAGTTCTGAGTGGAAATGTCCCCATAATCTTTGTGTTTTTCTGCCTTTTCCAATTTTTTCTTTTTTTTGTACTGAGCATATGACATGTTTACATTAGAGGGGGAAAAAGATTATAAAAAACATGTTGCCTATCCATCAAATGGATGATGTCTGGGATGAGGATAAAGGCTTTCTATCTACCCCACTATAGTCCATCTTGATGGGCCTAGGAAGGGGGCCCCTTGAAGCTAAGGACCAAGAAAGGGCATCCAGTTGTCCACTCATCCCAATGCCTGACCTTTGTGACTGGCTGCACCCTCGTTGTGAGGGCCCTCTACCCCTCCAGACTCCCACCGGTCCCTGATCCCTGGACATACCCCTCAGAGGGGTATGCTGGCTTCCTCTGCAGCCTGAGGGAAGGTGGAGACGACTGGGAAAGCAGAGATGCACGGGATGGACACCATGCTGGTTTTACAAGCCAGTGGTGTGGTGGGAGCGGAAGCAATGGTACAGCAGCTCAGCGGATGGCTAAGGTTGCTCAAACTCTGTCCGTGTCCTGACAGCAGGCCCTGGGCTCTGCTGAATACTGATGTTGTGAGCTTCGTTTTCCTGCACCACCTCAGCCTCAGCTGCCCCATGCTTTCAACTGCCCTCATCCAGGCTCATTCAACGATTGCATGTTCCAGCTCATTCTGGGCCAACAGCCCAGTCTCTCCCAACGTCCAACCTCACTTGCTTTTGTCGCCCCTTCTTGAATTCAGGGACCCTCCAGAGAACGCTCCTTTCCTTTCTTCCTCTCCTCCTTCTCTCCCATCCATGCATCCATCAATGTATCCCTCCCTCTTTCCTTTCTTCTTCCCTCCCTCCTACTTTCTCTCCCATCCATTGATGTCCCTCCTCCCACCTTCCATTGCTAGATAGCCATTATGTACCAGACACAGCACTAGGCTCTGATGATACTAAGATGACCAAGACCTCATCCCTGTCCTCAGGGGGCTCACTACCTAATGAGTAAGACAGACGTTAGACAAATTATTTTAACACAGTGTGGTACAACTCAGCTAGAGCTGAGCACGAGGGGGCCAGAGCTGAAGGATGGGGTGGGAGTGGAGAAGGGATTAGGTAAGTCTTCTAAGACCTAAGAGAAGGTATCATCTCAGCTGACCTTGAAAAAGACTTGCTACTCAAAGTGTGGTCTCTGGTCCACTGGCCTCAGCACTGTCGAGGAGCTTGTTAGAAATGCACGATCTCAGACCTCACCCCAGACCTGCTGCAACAGAACCTACAACTTACCCAGTTTCCCCAGTGATCTGGGTGCACGTTCAAGTTTGAGAAGCACTGTTTTAGTGGATACGTAAGAAGCGGAATGAGGAAGGAAATATGGGGAGGATGGGGAAGGACAGGTGTTCTAGAAGCTCAGAAGTGACAGAAAGGATAGACAGGGGCCCCATGCCATCTTGGTGGGCAGCCTCCTACTCTGTCTGCCTGGCCTCATGGTGGGGGAGGACATGACCACCTCATTAAAGGCCCTGTGTCCCTGTGTCTCTGGAAACCCTGCAGGTTGGCATCTGGCTGACTCTCGCGACAGACTCTGCTGCCCCTCTCAGGCAAATCTTTTTTTTTTTTTTTTTGAAGATTTTATTTATTTATTTGAGAGAGAGCAAGTGAGAGCACAAGCAGGGGGAATGGCAGAGAGAGAGAGGGAGCAGAAAACCTCCTGAGCAGAGGGCCCGACACAGGGCTTGATCCCAGGACACTGAGATCATGCCCTGAGTTGAAGGCGGGTGCTTAACCGACTAGCCACCCAGGAGTCCTATCTCTCAGGCCAATCTTGCCCAACCAGCCTGGCTTGGTGGTTAAGAGTGCAGCCTCAAGAGCCAGACAGCCTGGGCTCAGATTCTGTCACCTACCCCCTTCTTACTCCTGCTTTTATTCAGCCTAGGTCATTGTCTTTGGATCCCCAGTTCTCGGATTCCATTAGCTGCAGGCGAGTTCCCCGGTGCAGGCCCCACACTTCCTACTTCCTGCCCACGAGCGGGTCTAGATCAGGGGTTGGCAACGTTTTCCCACAAAGGTGTAGATCATGAATACCTCGGCTTTGCGGGTCATACAGTCTCTGTCACAACTATTTCCCTTTGCTTTTATAGCACGGAATCGACTCTAGACAACAGGTAAACACACAGGCATGGCTAAAGTTCCCAGAAAACTTCATGAAAACAGGCATCAGAGTATATTTGAATTGTGGTCTTTGGCTTGCCAAACCTGGTCTAAAATGTCAGAACCTGGAGAAGTCAAACCGCGGTGGGGACTCCAATAGATCCCTAGAAGCACCAGCTTCTCGGCCCTTCCCTGTGCAGACCAAGCTCTTCCTGCAGACGCAACACAGTCAGCTGCTCTCCGGACTGTGACCTAACACCTGTTCATCGTCCAGGTGTCGGCTCACTGTCCTCCTCCAGAGCACTTCCCACAAGAGCTACAAAATTATTTCAGTGTGTGTCTCTCCCACCGGACAGTGAGCCCCGTAAGCGCAAAGGCCATCTGGCTCCCAGTCGGTCGTGTTGCCAGCACCTGACAGAGAGGAGATGCTCCTCCCGTGGCCGGGGACCCTTCTGAGGCTAGGGAGTCCACTCTCCTTCCTCATGTCAGCTTCTCAAGTTCACTGATGGAGAAGGAAATGTGGAAGAGAGAATGTCTCTTGAGAAGCGAGCGCCGATGTCACAGACGACGAAATAAAGGGAGTGAGTGTCTTTGTGGCACCATGCAAAGGTAGCAATTAGCTGCTGGGGTGGGGGGGGCGGGCCACTTGGAGAAGGAGATACAACCCCCAGGGAAAACTGGGCATATCCCAGTGAAACCATCGCTCTCTAATTAAGCAGCTTTGTAATTCCAGGTTTCTTAAGCATGTTATTTCTGACGACCACCAAATGGAATGTGTGGTTTTTCTCTGGGGTGTCAGGGAGCAAGGAGAAGCGATCAGATTGTGAGCCGTCTGCTCCCTGCCACCCTCGCCCGCCCTGCCACCCATGAAGGGGAACGGGAACAAATGCCACAGGACTGGGGCGCGCAGGGTTCTCTGCTGGGATTCTGATTCAGGGGGCGGGAGCGGCAGAGACGGGAAGGCGGAGGAGTCTGTGCTGACTTCCATACTGCTAGGACTGGGGGGTGGGGGTGCGGGGACACACAGAGTGAAATGGGAAACAAGGAAACAACAGAGGGCTGACTCTGGGAGGGGGTGGCAAATGCACGAGAGCGGACTGCTGAGAAGCAGGAGAAATGAATTGGGGAAGAGGACTTGAACTCTGGGGTGAGGAGGGAGGGGACACATCATCGGATGGTTGTTAGCAGGGTCATGTATAAAGAATGGGTAGACAGAGATGAAAGATATTTTTCTGCATTGCAATTCATAATATTATACAGCTTTGCCTGTTTATGAATCTCTTTGGGGAACACTTTCTCATCTAGAGAAGGAAGACAGCACAGCAGGTAAGGGTATGGGATTTGGGACTCCAAGGTCAGATCTGTACCTACTAATTGATTTTAGACAATAATTTAATGGCTTTGAAACTCAGTTTCTTAATCTGTAAATGGGGTTGAATATATATATACAAACTCACACATACATATACACACACACATACATACACGCAGTGGTGTGCTGGCAAACCAGGTCCTTGGAAAACAACCAACGAAGGCCCTGATTTGTGTGTTTGTCAATTTCCACGGCGTAAATACTCCCACAAGGCCCATTTCAAGCTGCCAAGGGTTTCACACCCGCTTGCACGTTTCTTGAAAACTTAACCATCGGCTCTCACAAGCCAGGGCAACCTGCCTCCAACACACGGAGGGGGGCGGGGGGGGATTGTTTGAGGATCAAATGAACCTAAGACCCAGGTACCCAGGGAGGCCTCCGTATGTGACAGGAGCTAGTTAGGAATCTCACGAACATCTGAGAAGATGAGCATTATTAACGCCAGCTTCTTTTGGAGATGAGAAATGTCAGGTTCAAAAGAACTAAGGGACATCAGAATGAGACTGAAGTGTCATCTGGAACTTCCCAGCCTAGAAAGAAAGAGAGGCTCTGGGGCACCTGGGGGGGCTCAGTCAGTGAGGCGTCTGCCTTCGGCTCAGGTCATGATCCTGGGGTCCTGGGATCGAGCCCTGTGTCAGCAGGGAGTCTGCTTCTTCCTCTGTCCCTCCCCCTCCCCTGCTGATGCTTGTGCGCTCTCTCTCTTCTCTCTCTCTGAAATAAACAGGTAAAATATTTCCAAGGAGAGGCTCTGAGACTATAGGTAGGAGAAAGAAGCAAGGAACCCAGTCGACAATGAGAATTCAGATCTGGGGGTCTAGGATACAGAGCCTGGGAAGATCACTGCAGCCCCGGCCGCTGATGCATCACACCTGTGAGGGAACAGGCCCTCGTCGAGGCTCCAGCCCCAGCAGACACCGCATGGAGACCAGCTGTCCCTGCTCTGGCTTTGACAGAACTCCTGACCCATGGGATCCTAAGCAATAATATCATGGTAGTTGCTTTGAGCCAAACAATACAAAACACAACCAAAAAACCCAAAAGCATTCATCTACGGCTACTTAGTGGGTGCTGTGGCTTGAATCAATTCTCCCACAACATTCCTATGTAGAAACCTAACCCCCATGGGATGGTATGAGGAGGTGGGGCCCTTGGGAGGTGATTAGGTTATGAGGCTGGAGCCCTCAGGAATGGAATCGGCGCCCTTATGAGAAAAGACAAAGAGCTTGTGTGCTCCTGTCCTCTCTCTCTCTCCACCACTGCCCCCTGCCCCACCATGTGGGGACATGCCAAGAAGACAGCCATGAGCAAGCCAGGAGGAGGGTTCCCACCAGGAACCAAATCAGCCTTGACTTTTGGACTTCCAGCCTCCAGAGCCATAGGAAAGAAATGTCCTGGTATTTTCTTAGAGCAGGCTGAGCACACGGACACAGCTGCCAAGTAGGCGGCCTGTGATTTGGAGGCAGGTCTTCTCTTCTATGGACTGGGTTCGAATCCCAGCTCTGCCACTTTCTAGCTGTATACCTTTGGCAAGGTACTTCCTCTCCGTGTGCTCAGACCCCTGAGATCATCTTGATTATTCTCTCTCTGATAACTAACATCCAATCCATCTACAAATCCTATTGGAAACCGCTCTTTGCTTCTGCTTGTCCTTCTGTCCTTGCCCTTCTATGGTTTTCTTCTTCACACGGTATCTAAAATGAGCTTTTTAAAATACAAGGCAGATCAAATCAACCCTGAGCTTGTACCTGTGAAAATCTGTCTCGCTCGGAATGACATTTGAAACCCTTGCCATGTCTTCCAGTTCCTGTAAGATCTGCCCCCTGCCCACACGTGTGATGGGGCCTGTTTCCTCAAAAAACAAAGCCAAAACCAAGCCAAGCAGTCCTACCTTAGGGCCTTTGCACTGGCTCTTCCCTCTCCCCGGAGCCCCCTCCGTCCTGAGATCTGCCAAGTTGGCTCCCTCACTTCCCTTGCATCTTGGCACAAATGTCACCTCATCGAGAAGGATCACAGAACCATGTACATAAAGCAACACCCCCGTGCTCCCTCCCCACCCCGGCCACTCTCCTTTAGTCTGCTTTCCTTTCTTTCTTTTTAAAACTATTTTTAATTATTTATTTGAGAGAGTGCAAGAGAGAGAGAGAGAGAGAGAGCGAGAGCGAGCCCGCACCAGAGGCGGGAGGGACAGAGGGAGCAGCAGATCCCCGCTGAGCTGGGAGCCTGATGCAGGACTTGATCCTGGGACTCCGGGATCATGACCAGAGCCACAGGCAGTTGCTTCACCGACTGAGGCACCCAGCTGCCCCTGTATTCTGCTTTCATTTTCTTTATTGCACTTGCTCTCTGACAGAGTCTATATTTCTTTGTTATGAGAATGTAAGCCCCTGAAATACAGGCTTTGTGTCTTTCGGTTACTACTGTTTCTGCTCACAGAAGCTAGAACGGTGCCTTCAGCACTGGAGGTAATAATAACATCCCTCCAAGGGCTGTGATGTTAATAATAACAAATATATACATCGAGGGCTTTTTACTTGCCAGGCGCTGTTCTAAGCACTTTGCGTTAATTCATTTAGTCCTCATGACAACCTAGGAGACAGGAGCTATCATTAACCCTATTTTATAGAACAGTAATCTGGGGCACAGAGAGGTTAGGTCACTTGCTCAAGGTCACACAGCTGGGGGGGGGAGCAGAGAGAAAATCTGAACCCAGACAGGTTGGCTCCAGAGGCCAGTTTATAAATCCTTCCTGGTCAGAAAAATAAGTCACATGCTGAAAGGGCTTAAAACAAGGTGTGACGGGCCACCATATAAAAATGTTGGCTATTATTATTATTCTTGTGACTGCCTATCAGCTAAAGGAAGCTCATGTTGGAGTAAAGTGCTAGAGACGTCACAGCCACTCTGGGGGTGGGTTGCTGGCTGTCCCACACGCCAAGTTTCCCCGGTAAGTCTGGTGTGTGGCGGGCAGGCAATGTTTGCCAGCACTTAAGGCTGGCTAACGGCTGGTTAGCATTCCCGGGCTGTGTCAAAAAGCCAGACACACTGTGATGAGGAGAAAGACAGCTGTGCCTCCTCCAAGGATGTTCCTTGGAGAACATGAATCTCATTATTGAGGACCCCCACTTATAACCGTCCATGGCTCCCCAGTCCTGAGGACACAGCCTAAACAGCTTAGCTAGCCTTCTCCATGTGGCCCCGTCTACACTGGAGCCATAGGGCCACCTCGCATGGGCGAGAGGCTCCTGCTCACTTCTGCACAAGCTGGGCTTTTCCTTCCCTTTCTTACCTTGCCACTCCTTCCCTAAGCTTCCATGGATCACCCCCGCCCCCAAATCTATTCTGCTTTGAGGGGGAGCTTGTGACTGGTTGTGCCTACTATCTAGGATTCCCATGAACATCCAAGTCAATCAGTCTCAGAGCGTGGTCTGGGACCCTGGCGGTGGGGGGCGTCCTGTGAAGTTTAAACTGTTTTTATAATAATACTAGTACATTATTTAACACCTTTGCTCTCTACCAAGTGTACAATGGAGTTTTTCCTAAGGCTCATGAAATGTGATTTGCAACAAATGAGGAAACGCAGGGATCAGATCTTGAGCCAGGTGTTAAAGAAATCTATTAAAAAAAATAAAGAAAATGCCTCCATTCTCAGTAATTAAAAAATAAATTGTTTCATGAAGATATGTTATTAACATTAATTATAACTGGCTGATTATTATTTTTAATTAACTAGTATTATAGAGAGGTCACGGTTTTAAAAAAAGTTTTATTTAAGTAATTTCTACACCCAACATAGGGCTTGAACTCATGACCCCAAGATCAAGCTCCTCTGCCTGAGTCAGCCAGGTGCCCCCAAAAGGTCACAGTTTTAATTTCTATGACAGTGAATGTGGATAGCTGTAACTCATGTAAACAGAAGCTCTTTGGATCCTCAATACTTTTGAAAAGTGTGAAGAGGACTCGACTCTAAAACACATGAGAACCTTCGAGAAGCCCCTGGCACAGAGTAAGTGCTCAGTAACTCTTAGGTGTTTCTTGGACCAGGCTGTGACCTCCATAAGTGCAGGGAATCATATCTTGTTCTACCATCTTTCCCCATATGCCTAATCAGTCCCCAGTTGCTGGCTGTCATCCTCTCCTTTCTCACCTGCTTCCATAATCCTAGAGTCCTCAGTTTTGTAACCAAGAGCACAACTATCTTGAACAAAGACTTTATCTTCCAGCTTCCTTTGCATCTAGATGCCACTTGGGTCACTAAGATATGGGATAATTGTCATGTGACAAGTTCAGAGAACCTTTCATCGTATTCTTCCCTTTTCCTCCATCCTGCTGTCTGGAACTTGGATGTGATGGCTCGTGTTCCAGTTGCCATTTTGGACCATGAAGAGAAGTCCCACACCCTAGGACTGGTGAAGCAGTGAGCTGGATGGTGTCACATTACTAGATTTGTGTTGCTTACCTTCGGGTTTTGCATGAGAAAGAAAATATACTCTTTCTACATTTAAGCCACTATTGTTTTGGGTTCTTTGCTGTTATGTGCTTAATACTGAGGGCTTGGCATCCATTAGTGATCAACAAATGTTTGTTGAGTGAGTGAATCAATCAGTGAATGAGTGAATAGGTGAGCTAAATGATCATGGTTCAAACAGCTAGGTTTTTCACATGGAGAGTCCTTATGCTGAAGTGCTAGGAACTGAGGGTCTGCGTATAAGGAGGGGGAAGAAGGGCGTTGTCTAGTGACTGCTCATTGGAGCACATGTGGGAAAGACCCACAGTGCAGAAGGAAGGAAAGGACTGTGACATTGGGTGCAGGTCCCAGCTCTGCCTCTTCCAAGCGGGTAAGACCCTGGAGCCAGAGCAGGTACAGTGAGGGCACGGATGCTGGAGTCGGATGACCAGGATTTGAATTTAGACTGTCTCTGGCCGACTGACCTAAGGTAAGTCACTTCATCTCTCTCCGCTTCAGTTTTCTCATTGGTAAAATGAGGCAAAAGTAAAACCTACCTCCTAGAGTGGTTGGGAGGATAAATGAGCTAGTGCAAGGGAAGCGCTGAATGCAGGGCCTGGCACATGGGAGTACTCTGGCCCCTGCTAGCAGCCTGGCAAGGATAAAACATCTTCCAGACAAAATGAATTAAGCCTCATTAAACAAGATGGCGGTGGACGAGGAAGGCGGGACGGGAAAGAACTGATTTTCATAAGTTAACCACGTATAATGTGAAAAGGCGTTAAGAGTGCCAAGTTTGAAGTCAGATAGCCGGGGTGCATCCTTTGTAGCTGTGTGGCTTTGGGCAAGTTGTTCTCCGTCTCTGGGCCTCGAGGTTGTTTTGTGTGATGGCGGTGGGTGACCCAGCTTGGACATTCTGGTCTTCTAAGCACTGTTACGAGAACTGCTAATATACGAGTCTGTATTGTAGCATCACTTTCGGCTGTAAATGACAGAAAGTCTACTTGAAGTAGGTTCTAGAAACATTGCGTGTGCTGTACTGGGTCACGAAACTGGTGAAGGCAGGGTGGCTCTGGTTCCATACAGCTGGGTCCAAGAGTGCAAACAATGTGGCCAAAAAATCTCTATTTCTATAGTTCTTCCTATCTCTCCTCTTTCCCATCACTTGGTTCAGGCTTTCTCTGCTGCTCTGCGTGTAAGCTTCATTCTCTCCTGCCAAGGCCAGGCCTTCTCTGGGTGGGAATCATGATGATGATGATTAGAATTATTACTATTTCTTAGTTCTTACTAAGTGCTAGGCACCCCACTGCACAGACCACTTTGAGAAGAGATATTAATGCTCCCACTTTACACACGAGGAAACTGAGGCACAGAGACCATAGATAACCAGCCCCAGGTGATGCAAGTAGAAAGTGCTGGATTCTCCTATATCTGGTGGGAAAAATGACCACTGCCAGCACTAGCCAACGGTCTTAAACCTTCAACCCCACTTGAAGAGAGACCTGTTTCTCCCTGGACCCATTCACCAAATGAATGGCAAGCCTCCATCCTTAGAACCAAGCTGAGGCCAAATGAGGCGATCGGCTTCTATGATTGGTCAGTCCTGATCACATGGCTGGGGTGGGCGGAGCGCTGTAACTGACAGCCTCATCAGAACCACACTGAAATGGCCAGGCGGCTCCCCCAATAGAAAGGGGGGGGGGTGGTCAGGAAAAGGAAGCTGGAAAGCTTCCTCAAACTAAAGGTAGCAAAGGGCCACACACAGTCTTCCCTGCAAAGCTCCTCCTTTCCCTTGAGGGGAAATAAGCAGGACTTGGGTTCAGCCTCCCGGGCTTCAGGGGCCCTGAGGGAAGAGAAGAGGGCCCCTCAACCTCCCCTGTGGGTTTTCCCATATTTGCTTTGCTCGCTCTGGACTGCTCCTTAGTTTCTGATTGCGACTGGGACCTACTTCCTTGGGAAGGTCATACTTCCTGCTCTGACATGGGCAGGGTGGGCAGGCATAAGTAAGGGGCTGAAAACAAAGACTTGTTTCCTTGGGATGGCGGCCTGCGGGCTGGATGGGGAACCACAAAGCCTTTCAGAACAAAAGAGAGGAACAGCGACCTCTGTGCCATCAACCGAGGGGCAGGCAATCCTAATCTAGGTCTTCAACCAGAGAAGGCTGAGGGTGGGGAGAGCTTGGAAACACTTTGGAACGAGTTGAGGAGTGGTGGGAGGAAGTGCTGAGGGGACTGGGGACTGAAGGAAGCCTAGAGGAAGAGAGGAGGTCATGACGGAGGGAAAAGGAGAAGAAAGTGATCTCTTTATTACCAAGCACTCACCATGGGCCAGGAATTGCACATCCACTGCTACCCTGGTAGCTAGTTATGATCCATTCCCATTTCTCTGATGAGAAAGCTCAACAGAGGCATGGGGGGAAGGAATAGATTGTGGGAGCCTAAGTTAGTAGAAGAATTACAAGAGGGAAGAAAGAGGACCAGAGCTGGCCCACAGTTGAGTGATAAAATTTCTCTTTGAAACACTTAGCATGCTGCCCCCAAGGGTTTCTACTCTGAGAACTCAAAGAGATGGACCCTGTTATCATGGGTCACAGGTAACAGGTGAGGAAACACGGGCTCAAAGATGCAAAGGAGACTGTCCAAGTGCAAGATGGGGTAGAGCCATGGGTTCAAATCCAGTCTGACTTCCCCTCTGGTGCTCTGAGCCACTGTGATGCAGACCCGTGGGGTTAAAGTGAGATGTGGGGAGAGGGAAACAAAAGATATAAGATGTGTGTTTGATGGGGGTGGGGGTAAGGGGAGGGGAGAACTGAAGAGGGATGATGAACATCACAATAATGATGCCCTTGGCAGGGGTGCTGACGAGAAGGAGGAAGAAGGAAGCTTCTGGGTGCTGGAAATGTTTTATACCTGTGCTGCCCAATACAGTAGCCACTTGTCACATGTGGCTACTGAGCATTTTAAATGTGACTAAATCCGAATTGAGATGTATTGAAAGAATAAAATACACAGAGATTGTCCAAGTCTTACATAAAAGAGCTCATTAAAATTTCTGTAATGATTACCTGTTGAAATAATAATGTTTTGGACATACTAGAATAAATAAAATATATCATTAGAGTGAATGTCACCTGCTCCTTCTTACTTGTTTAACGTGACTACTAGGAAATGTGAAGTTATCTGTGTGGCTTGCATCACATTCTTATTGAAGAGCGCTGAGATCTTGAAACATATGGACATACATATACATATTTTACATATAGATATATAAATATGCAAAAATTCATCGAGCCTGTACACTTATAATTAGATCATTTTACAGTATGTAAGTTGTACCTCATTACAAAAAAAAAAAAAAGAAAGAAAGAAAGAAAAAAGCAAAGAGACCGGGCGAGCCAGAATGGATTGAGGCAGAGTGCAGCAGGTGGGGGGCGGGGCCGTCGGGGGCGGGGCCAGAGGCCTCTCGTTACCCGGCAACGGGCGCTGCCGGTGACGTCACCGACCGGCGGCAACCATTAATCCCCGTCCGGGCGGCGCGGGCAGGCCGGGCCGCCTGCCTCCTCCTCCCCCGGGCCCGGATGAGATCACCGCGGCGGGCGGCCGGCTGTCCCCGCGCTCCCAACAAATCGACTCCTCGGCGAGCGCCGGCATCTTATGATCTCATGGCCCCGCGGGACGGCGCCGGCCGATGAGGTCACAGTCCCGCGCCCCTGGCCGACCCGCTCTGCGCGCCGCCGGCTCCGGGCCGGGCCCTCCGTGCGCCCCGCGCCGGTACCGGCCCCCGAGCCGACCGCTCTTTGACCTCTGCGGACAAAGGAGGTCGCTGTTTGCCAAAAGCAAAGCTGCCTTTTCCATTCTTTCACGCGCCTTCGCCACCCCTGAGGTCACGTACCAGCAGGGAGTGAACGCATCAGCTCCCCTGGACTTGGGTCGCGAGCGGTGCCAGGCGACTTGCCTGCATGATTTCACAGCCGCCCAGTGAAAGTAGTTCTCTTCTTTGCTCTGTCTTAATGAGGGAACTGAGGCTCAGAGGGATAAGGGACCTGCCCGAGTTTCCCCAGCTAGGAACGCGCAGATCAAGACTTGAGCTGAGATGGTGTGAATTAGCCCTTTGGCTCTCCCTTTCCCTGCATCTTCGTCCCACTTCCGGCTCTGGGCGGGGAATGGTGGTAATGGTCACGCTTGCTGGGTGCCCACGACGTACTTGGACACTTTATATTAAAGGCCACTATTCCACACGACAAACCCACCTGAGAAGAATTATAAGGACTAGTTTGCAGATGGGAAGAGGAGGTTCACAGGTGAAAGGACCCGCCACAGGGCTGGGATGTGATTCAGTAGCACGGCCTTTGTATTACTCTTCACCACTTTCTCCAGAAAAAGGAAGACTTCCTGCTGCCAGTGGACAATATACCTTCTCTCCTCTCTCCCACCCCCAGAGTCAGCCATCAAATGCAGAGGGGCCAATGAGACCCTTAGAAAGCTTGACAACTCAACCTGCCAGCAGCTGGTTCTCCATCACTTTCTGCTCACTAACTGCTCCTCAACAGACCTCAGCAACATTCATTGCCATGGCTGACAGAAAGGAAGGCAAATGACCAGAGCTCCTTTGTTGAAACACACATTGAGTCACAGCCTATTACCAAGGGCAGAGCTGTTGAGGGGGTAATTTTCCAGCTCCATTTTGCAGATGACAAAACTTCATATCATTTAACCAAAGTCGGATGGTGAGGAATTACAAGTTTCAGTGCAGTACCATTTGTGCCGAGAAAGCCCTTACCATTTCCCTAAACGGGACTCCCATGAATTGTTTTATTTTCTGCCTGGTGCTTATCACAATTTGAAGTTTCATGTTTGCATGCTTATTTGTTTAATGGTGATCTCCCCAACCAAACAAAAGCAGGGACTCTGTCTCATTCATGGCATGCCTGTATCTACACAGTGCCTGTCATACAGTAGACACTTAATATTCCTGGATTGAACTCAAAGACTTGGTGGATCAAGCTGGTAGGCAGTGCTGATTTTCAAGCTCAGGTTTGTTTGAGGATAAAGCCTGGGCTTGTTGTGTTCTTTCTAGGAAGTCCAAGGTTCTTGGTACAAGTACTTTACTCGCTGTGAAAGTCCTCTGGTGCTCACACAGAGCCTATTAATTCTAAGTTTATTAGTATTGACAAATTTGATGTTTGGGTCTCCCAACCAGTAGCATCCTTGCTTGGTAAGAGAACAGAATAGAGGAACAATTCGTAGGAAATTAAGTATGGAAGGCAGTAGGGTTATACATAACAGCTCAGCCAGAAACAAGACAAAAAAGCCGACATAAGGACAATGAGGAAAGTGTAACTGCAAAACTCTGTCGTTTCTTATGAGCAAAGGGAGGGAGGGAGATAGATGGAACCCAGGATGTGTGCACAGGGAGTTTCTAAGGTGTTATTTTCTAATTTTTAAACATGATTGTTATTATTTTTTGTACCTTGTGTTATTTTTTAAAAAGTCACAAGCACGGGGAACCTGGGTGGCTCAGTGGGTTAAGCCTCTGCCTTTGGCTCAGGTCATGATCTCAGGGTCCTGGGATCAAGCCCCACATTGGGCTCTCCGCTCAGCGGGGAGCCTGCTTCCTCCTCTCTCTCTGCCTGCCTCTCTGCCTACTTGTGCTCTCTGTCAAATAAACAAATAAAATCTTAAAAAAAAAAGTCACAAGCAGAAAATTTGCCCACTTTTTACACCACCTATAACAATCTCATGAGCCAGGGGGCAAATCAGTGGGCTCAATTTGCAGATGGTGAAACTGAGGCTCAACTTCAGAGTTCGTCATTTTGGCTAAGATGACAGAGCCACTAAGTGGCACACGTGGGATTTGAATCCAAGTGTGTCTGATGCCAGCATGGATGCCCTTATCAACCATCACATCCTGCCTCCCGATAACTGACTAGAGCTAGTCAAAACAGCTTACACCCCCGATTTCCTAAGGTCTTCTCTCTGTTCTTCTGGCCTCAGGGCCCAGGATGAGGAGGCGGCCAGAAAGCATGCTGAAGGCTGGGATGGGTTTCTGGTGCTGTGGGCCCAGGGGCCAGGTGATCGAGTCCTTGAGGCCTGCTGTTCAGGCCCCACAGGAGTCACAAGACTGGCAGGAGAATTCTGCCCTCAACAGCAGCAGGCATGTACCCAGTTTCATTGGCTGTGGTTCCCCTGATCTAAGAGCTTCAGCCCCATGAACAGGAAGGGCTCAGGCCACGTGTCCCAGCAACATGCACATCAGGAGCCTCCTTACAAACAGGGCCCTGCTCCCTGGGACCCAAGAGAGGCCCAATTATAAGGTGTTGATGATTAAGCCTGAAGTGGCCTGGGACCCTATTAGCTGCAGAAAGGCAGTCTCTTCCCTCTGTCCTGGTCCCAGGTGGGTGGATGTGCTTCTCTATCCCCATGTCAGCTATGGTCTTAGGGACAAATGCTCTGGGCCTCAACTGCCCAAGCCTGGGGGTTAGGTGGAAGGGAGACGGTCAGAGATAGGCAGAATGTGCCTCCTTCCTAGTGGTCTAGAGCCCATGACTTGGAACTACATGGACGTGGGCCCCAGTTGCAGGCCTGTCCTTATGCTGGGAGATGACTTTGCCCAAAGGTGACGTCACCTCTCTGGGCCTCAATTTCCTTATCTGCAAAGTGTGTGTGTTGGGAGGGGTGATAGGCTTAATAGTGGCCCCCCAAAGATGTCCACATGCTAATCCCTGGAACCTGTGATGGTATCTTGCAAGACAAGAGGAATTTTGTGTCTGTGCGGATGTGATTAAGTTAAGGATTTTAAGACGGGGAGATTATTCTGAATTATTGGGGAGGGGGAGACAATGTAATCACAAAGGTCCTTGTCAGAGGAAGGCAGGAGTGTCAGAGAGAAGGAAGCAGAGGTCAGACAGATGTGCTATGAAGGTAGAGTAAGGGGGTCAAAGCCAAGGAATGCAGGCAGCCTCTACAAGCTGGAAAAGGCAAGGAAACCGATTCTTCCCAAGGCCTCCAAAAGGAACCGCCCTGCCGACCCTAGGACTTTAGTTCCAGGAGACAGCTTTTGGATTTTTAACCTCCAGAACTGTAAGATAATAAATTTGTTGGAGTGACCACCTGGGTGGCTCGGTCAGTTAAGCATCTCCCTTTAGCTCAGGTCATGATCTCAGGGTCCTGGGATTGAGCCCCCCACCAGGCTCTGTGCTCAGCATGGATTCTGCTTCTCTCTCACCCTCCGCACACCCACCCTCCCCCCAACTCCTCCGGCCACACTCACTTGCTTGAGCTTGCCAAGCATGCTTCAACCCCAGGGCCTTTGCACATGCTATTTCCCTTGCCTGGAATACTCTTCTCCAGATATATGCATGACACATTCCCTTGCTTCTTTCAAGCCTTTGCATGAATGTCAACTTCTCCATGAGGCCTTTCCCGGCCACCCTATTTAAAAGAGGAGTACCTGCCACCACATTTCATTTTATTTTTCTCTACCTCATATACTGCTTATTTATCTCAGCATCTTGTTTACATAAAGACTTTGAAAGCAGATATTGTGTCTCCTTCACTGCCGAGTCCCTAGAACCTAGTACAACTCCTGGTACAGAGTAGGTGATAAAAAAAAAAATACCATTTGAATGAATGCATGGATGAGTGGAAAGAGAGAAGGACAGTGCTTGCCATGGAGTAAGTGCACTGTGATTGGCTTCTGCAATGTTGCAATGACCATATCATCATCATTTCCTCCCAGGGAATGATGGTGGGGGTGGAGTCAGCCTTCCAAGGGCCCCTCTCCTCTGTCTACTTTGTATCTTCACTAAATAACAAACTGTGGCCACCACTTACTGAGCTGCAGTGATTGGAACCCTTCATTCACAGGTATGATCTTGTATTATCTTCATATTAGCATGATTACTATCCCTATTTTACAGATGAAAAAACTGAGGCTTAGAGCCTCACCCAAGGCCCCAGGGCTCATAAGTAGAGCTTATGGAGATGGAAGCTGCTTGTCTGACTCCTAGTAGACCTTCTCCACTGAGGGCAGGGCATGCAGCCTGCTTCAGAGAAAATGTGCCTTTGCCATAATCCCAATTAATTACCTAGTACAACCTCTATTTTGAGTGCCTACCACGAACCATGCACCAGGCTAGGGATAAAATGAAACATACGTGAGACCTCTCACCAGGCTTGGAGGTTTTTTGTGGGGGGGATATTGGGGAGACAAGCCAGCAATCAGAGCATCATATGATGCATGCAGAACAGAAATAATCCGGGGACTATGGAGGCACATGGGTGAGTCCTCAAGCCCACCTGGGGCCAGGTGAGGTCCAGGCTTCCCAGGGGAAGTGAGATGTAAACACACACCGGTGAGCAATTAGAGGTCAGCCAGATGGGGCTGGGGTCAGGAGGACAATGCTCCCAGCAGAGGGGACAGGTCCTGCAAGGGCCTGGAGGTGACAGAACAAGAGGGGGACTGAGGGAGGAGGGACCACGAGGGCGTCAAAACTGGCAAGTGACAGATGGGATGTCAGGCCGGAAAGAGACGAGGGCCAGGCAGGTGATCCAAAAGACTCCCTCGCCTCTGAGCAGCTGGAAGACTTCGGACAAAGAGCTGAAGCCTGAGGATGATGGTTTCCTCCTCTTAAAAAACAGCCCCAGACACGGAAGCCTGGCTGCAGGGAACCCCTGCCTTACCCAGTGCAGGGACAAGGGTGTTCTCAGGAATGCCACACCCCAGGGGCCTGCAGCAAGCCAGTCAAGGCCAAGCCCACGAGGGAACGGAACGGAGAGCGCCCTCTCCTCCTCTCCTGCAGTGCCATGCTGCCCCTGCCCACCTCTGCTGCCGCCACTCAGGTATTTATGGAGGGCTGTGACGCGCCGGTGACCCTGAACGCACACACAGCAGGGAGAAAGTCTCTGGGCTTCAGGGGTCCTCTCTCTCTGTCCTGTCCTTGTGCTTTGGTGTATGTCTCTCCCTCTACCTCTCTGTCAGCCCCTTGAGGGCAGGAAAGGTTTTATCTTCACAGCCAAGATTAAGCAGGTGCTGAAAACTCTCTGCCGAGCCTTCCTAATACATGACCTCGTGTGCTCCCCACTGGGCCCGTCCTTGAGGCAGGTAATATTATCTACTAATCCCATACACGGATGTGGCTCTGGAACCTTGAAGCTGTGACCTTGCTCACCAAAGAGCAAGATCAAAGTCAAACCTAGTGGCAAAGCCAAATTGAAGCCCAGACGGCCCCAAGATCCCCAAGATCCAGGGCTGGGCGCAAATAGGTAACTAGGAAGTATAACCTGTCCTTCCTTCTTTGGGTCATTCTTCCCTGGCACTTCTGGGCCCGTAGGAGAAGAGCCAGGTCTGGCAAGTTTTAGTGGTTTCTCAACCTCTGAGCAAGAGGCCTGGTTTGTACCTCCAATCTCCAATCTTCGGCAGAGTCCTGACCCGGGAGGGTCATGAGGAAGAAAATACAAAAAGAAATACATATACACACATGGAGCATCTAGTACATGTCAGAAATTGCTGAAGGCACATTCCACCCGTGCTTTATTTAAAATTTATTTTCTAGAGGCGCTTGGGTGGCTTAGTGGTTAAGCATCTGCCTTTGGCTCAGGTCGTGATCCTGGGGTCCTGGGATTGTGCCCCACGTAGGTCTCCCTGCTCAGCGGGAAGCCTGGTCTCCCTCTCCCGCTCCCCCTGTTTGTGCTCTGCCAAATAAATGAATAAATAAATATTTATTTATTTAATAAATATGAATAAATAAATAAAATCTTTAAAAAAATTAAATTTATTTTCTAGCTCACCTTCAAATCTCCCCTAAGCCCCTAAGAGGTGAGCGGCATTATCTCCTTTTTCACAGATAAGGAAACTGAGGCACCAAATAGGCAGGTGACTGGCCGGAGGCACTACCCATGGGAATGGCAGAACGGTTCAAATTCAGATCCGCCTGCCGCCAGAGCTCAAGCGCTTCCCAACGGACCCTGGGGCCTTATCGGACAAGCTGAGGGTTGAGAAATGTAAGCAAGCGGTGGGCTCCCTTGGGCCAAATCTCAGTTCCAAGCCGCTTCTTTCTCCCCAGGGAAGGAGAGTGAGGGCTGGACAGCCCCACCCACAGCCTGTAGCCCACAGCACAATGCCAGGCCCCCACCTGGAGGAAGGACGAGAAGTGGACGCCTTGGAGGCCACCTCAGGGAGCCTGGTTGCCTCCCTAATCATTTAGCTGGAGAAGAGCAAAATAATCACCACTTAGCCCGTTAATTAATCCCTGCAGCAGCCTAAAATAGGGGTTGCCGCCGCATACCCATAATGTTGCTCAGAAAGGCAGGGCAGGCACCTGGCCCTGGCCCTGTGCACATACCCCGACCACTTGCACACCCCCAGCTATTCATCTGAGTCACGGCACACCTCCCATGTGTCATGGGGTCTAAGCAGGAGAATGGCAGGCATCCTCCCTGTCTTCCTGGTGCTTAGAGTCCAGTGCGGAGGACAGGTTCAAGAGTTACCTGGAAAAATGCACACGCCAAACCTTGTCCTACTTCCCTGCCATGGCTCTGGCTGTCGCCTCTCCCTGGCATGTCCTTTTGGCTTGGCTTTGCCTGGTTAACTCTCACCCCTCTTAAAAACCCAGTGCTGAGGTCCCCCTATCTAGGAAGATTTTGCCAGAGGCTGGTTTGGGTGCTCCTTCTCTGTTTTCCAAGAGGGCCCTGTAGTCACTGCTTCCCTGGATGCAGTGGGGACCCACCAGACTGGGAGGTCTGAGCTTAAAAGTCTTGGGCCTGTGATAGCTCCCACATCTAGCACTTGGTCGCTGTCCCATATGTATTTGTAGAATGAATATAGGAGACGATCAGTCATGTGACCTGGAACCAGTAACCTGTGGGCCTTGGTTTCCCGGTCTGTATGACAAGCAGCTCTTTCTGGTTTCTAGTCTGTGAACAACAGCGCAGGGGTGTAACCCAACCTCTGACGGACTGGAGGGGTCTCTGCAATGTCCAGATTGGACATTAATCATCATAATGGACCCCGACTAAAGTCACAAACGGGCCAAAGCCTTGGGAATCCTTCCGGTGTCCTCCAAAGGGGCTGGTGTATCCATTCAAGTTCTCTGTACCTGCAAGGAGCTGAAGTTGACTCTGGCCCATCTCAGCAAAAAGGGACTTTGGAGGGATTCTGGCCACCTCCCAGCCCAC
This sequence comes from Martes martes, assembly GCF_963455335.1. Lineage (NCBI taxonomy): Eukaryota > Metazoa > Chordata > Mammalia > Carnivora > Mustelidae > Martes > Martes martes. The sequence goes on from NC_137901.1 coordinate 80,176,254, forward strand.
GTGGAAGGACCCCTCCGCTTGATTGCCAACTTTCACATACACACGAAACACTGGGGCTCTGTAAGGATGTAGACTGCCCCAGGTGCTGCCTGAAGCCACCCAACTTCTATATTACTTAGTTTCTGGAACAGGGCACCAGATGAGCCCTGCTTGGACCGGGTGCACATGGAGGATTTTCAGCAATGGGCAGGGGGGGCAGGGGCACCAAACAGCCACCGCCCTGGTCCCCATTCCCGTGTATCCACTTTTTCCCGGAGCAGGGTGGGCCTTGGGATGGGGCGGCCACACTGAGAGGGGCTGACTGCAGCTGGGGCAGAGCCGGGCCAGCTCTCTGCACAGTGACCATCTGAGCTGGTGAAAGGTATCATCTTTCAACCTGGAAAGTGATTTCCAGAGGCCCAGTGCAGGGTTGGGGGTGGTAGGGAGCGGAGTGGCAGGAGAGTTTAAATAGCAGCTGTGTTCCTAATTTCCCCAGGAGGAGGCCTGGCCGCCCCTCCTCCGCGCTGAGTGTTTGCCATTAAAAACAAACAGTATCATTTGGTTCAATATAAAATGAATTAAAGGAAATTAAACTGCGGGGGCCATGTGGCAAGCCTTGTCCTCCATTGTCTGAAGCCGTTTTTCATCTTCCCCAGTGAGGAAGAACAGCTTGGGGGGTGTGGAGCACAGCAGGACTAGATAAATAAATAAATATCCCCCCCCCACAACCATCACCACTGCTGCCTTCCGGCGTGAGGGGTTTGGGAAATCTCAGGTGCCCGCCCTGTCCCTCCTGTGTTCCCTGGTGGCAGAATGTAGCCTTTGAGAGTCTCCCAGGGAATAGAGTGAAGGAAAAAAACAAAGCAAAACAAGAACAACAGAAAATGAGGTGCAGGCCCTTGAGACCAAGTGGGGCGGGGTGGCAGAGGGAGGAGGTTATGGACCAGAGGCCTGGAGATAGGGGGGTGTGGTCTCTGGATTACTGGGGAGCGATTCCCACCAGCCTCAGCCTCACAGAATATTTGCTGTACCATCCGCGTTGGGGGTATTGAGTCAGGAGGGTGGGGGGTAGTGAGGGATGAGCAAAGAGGACTGTGTGATGCTTAAGAGAGGGGGTTCTGGAATGAGACTGCCCACTTCAGATCCCAGCCTGCCATGTACCAGCTGTGTGACCCTTGACAAGTCACTTACCCTCTCTGTGCCTCAGGCTCCTCATCTGCAAATGGGGGATTAGAGGGGTATCGACCTCAGAGGGTTGTTGTGAAGATCAGTTCATGTTTATGGAGCTCTTAAAACAGTACTGGGCAAATGAGTTCCTTAATATATTATACATTATGATATTTGTTATATTCTGATTGTTGGTCCTTGGGGCATCTCCCTTGGCATCTGGAAGACCTCGCCTCAAGTCGAAGCTCCGCCACAAAGTTGCTGTGTGACCCTGGGTAAGTGAACATACTTTGCTGAACCTCATCTTCATATCAGGGGTTCTCATGCAGGGACACAGACTGCTGGTGCCTCCCCATGTCCATTCTCCTCCTCTTCCTTCAAAATAAGAAGCCCGATTTTCTGTTTTGGTCCCTTGGCACCCAGCTAAGAAGAAGATGCTCCCAGCTCCCCAGGCAGGGACTGGGACTGAGATGTCAGTGAAAGTGATATGAGCGATTTCTGGAAAGTCACCCACGAAGGGACAGGGACACTAATGACTGCTGATGCGAAAATCCTAAGTAAAATAGTAGAGCACAGAATCCAGGAGCATTAACAGAGAAGACTATGTTGGGAACAGATGGGGCTCATTCCAATAGTGCAATGCTTAGGAGGAAACCTGGTAATGCATTTCTTCCCTGTCACAGCTCTAAAGTGGAAAATCAAGTTGGGAAATTTCCCCAGGAGGAGGCCTGGCCAAGTGATTTTTGATCAAGTTCAACGACCAGCTTTTATTTTAAAAATTCCAATAAATTGGACTAGATGGATACTTCCTTGATGGGATTAAACACTGGTTTGGCCCCCAAACTGGTATCTTGTTTAGTGGACTGTGATAGTCAGCTTCATGCTTGGATTTAGGACCTAGCATCCAATTACGCAATCAGACACTAAATCTAGGGTTGCTGCCGGAGGTACCGTGTCAATGTGATTACCATCTACAATCAACTGACTTTAAGTAAAGGAGATTATGCCTCCATCATCTGGGTAGGCCCCAACCAATCAGCTGAGAGGCCACAGAGCTCTGCGGCTGCCAGAATGTTCCATTTTCTTTACAAGGAAGGACTGAAGTTAAAGCCGAGGCTTCATCTCACATTCTGACATTGATTGGTTGTGACTGTCTGGGTTGCTGCATTGAGATGAACTTGGGTGAAGCAGGGCCATGACAGATTAGTGATGCCTGACACAGGCTGGTACATGGGAGCTTTCAGTCTGTTTGCTATCTCAGGCTATAGCGCTTCAGGGGTGAGCAGGTACCTGAGCTACAAACTTCAAGCAGAGCAAAGAAAGAACAAATCCTAGGGATGAGTGTGATCCTAAGAAGCCTTGCAAGCCACCTGTTGCCTTAGGGTAAAATTAAAAATTAGCCTGGCAATTTCAAATAGTCAAATCCTTAATAACGACATTTACCCAGATTCACTTCTGTTGGTTTCCAGCAGAGCCTCTGGCCATATTTCACCCCTTGGGGTCTTCTATTTCCCAAAATGTGTGCTGTAGACTACTGAGTTACCCCTTAGACATAGCTTTCTTACAAAGTCCAAACTGTAAGGAATTAGGAATGTAAATAGATTCAAATTCCTGATCAGGATTAGCTCACTCTTTCTTAAAGGGCCAGATATTACGTATTTTAGATTTTGCAGGTCATGTAGACTCTGTTTCCACTATTCAGCTCTGCCTTTGCAACATGAAGGGAGCCACAGACAACACTTCAGTGCATAAGCATGGCTGCATTCTAGTAAAACTTTACTGAAACGAGCACTGAGTCCACAGGCTGGGGTTTGCCAACCCATGAACTAGATTTTGTAGCATGTTGTGCTCCTCAACAAAAGGGTTCCATGGTTAACAAGTTGGGGAAATGTTGAAGTGAAATGAATCTCTTGACTGTAGGACTTCTCAGAGCCTTTGCTGTGTTAATGTGCAAGCAGGGCAGGGGCTGGGGAGGGTGGATAACACTCAGAGCATTTCTTGAAGTTATCTGACCACAGAACATCTTTTTATAAAATGGCCACTAACATTTCTCTAAGGTCCCAGAATCACAGTTTAGTAAATGGTGTTTTGTTCCATTTGAGTTTGGCCAGATTCTGACTTTCTTGCTCACTTTAAGCTGTAACCCGATAACTGCTAATGTTCTCTACCTCTTTTAAAATAACAAAAATTGGGGTGCCTGGTGGTTCAGTTGCATCAGGGTCTGACTCTTGGTTTTGGCTCAGCTCGTGATCTTGTGGGTCGTGAGATCAAGCCCTGCAGTGGCCTCCATGCTCACTGCGGAGTCTGCTTGAGGCCCTCTCCCTTTGCCCCTTCTCCCACCCATGTGCACTCACTTTCTCTCTCTCTAAAATAAACAAATAAATAAATCTAAAAAAAAACACAAACCAAAACCCAAACAAACAAGAATTAACTAACCAGCCAGCACTTGACCTGTGTTATTTTCATTAATTCTTACAACAGGGTTATGAGGTAACCTAATATTCCCATTTTAAAGATGGGGGACACCAAGGCTCAGTGAAGTGAACCACGGTTTCAGAGGCAGAAGAGGGTGGAGGGGATATTTGAACCTAAGTTGAATTTCAGAGTCTCTGCTCTTTTCATGATTCCAGTGTCTCTAGGAAAAGATAATTTCTGGCTTGTCTGTCTTGCTCTAGAATCTTCTTGGCAATGCCAGAGATGGAGGTTTTTTTAAGCATGGAATCGCACTAAACATTAGGTAATTCTAATATTGCTAAAAATAAGTATCTTGGTTGCTGGCTTTCTGTTCTGTTTCGGTGAAGCCTGATGAGGAGAGATGGGTCAGTGTCTTCGATTAACAGCTGCAGGCAGACAGAGCACCTGCTGGGCTCACAGCCTGACCGTATTCACCAGCCAGGTGGCTTTCTTGGGCGACTCTGACCCTTTGTTTTCTCATCTGTAAGATGGGAATAAGAACAGTGCCCTTCTCATAGTATTGTTTCTCGGTCCGAACGAAAGGACACAAATAAAGTACTTTGTATAGTGGATATGTAAAGAAGAAGAAATGCTGAGAAATGTTCTTCTTGTTATGTCTCAGGTCAAAAGAGCTGGGTTTGGGGCTTAGCTTTGCTCCCTGTGAGTATACTGACCCTTGACAACTGGTTTAGCTTCCCTAGACCTCAGTTCTTTTTTTAAATTTTTATTTATTTTTCAAGATTTATTTTAGAGAGAGAGAGAGAGATGGAGCACACAAGCAGGGGGAGGGGGAAGAGGGAGAGAATCCCAAGCAGAATCCCCTGCTGAGAGTGGAGCCAGGGCTCGATCTAACCACCCTGAGATCATGATCTGAGCTGAAATCAAGAGCTGGTTGCTTAACTGACTGAGCTACCCAGGCGCTCCCCACCCCCCACCTCAGTTTTATCTGTAAAATAGGTTTAGGCAAACCTGACCATCCCCCTCCTAGGGATACAGTCTGTAAGGATTTGTTTGAAGATGGGGGCTGTAACAGTGAATGGGACAGACAGGTATCTGGCCCTCAGAATTTATGGTTTGGAGGAGGAGACAATGGCCTGGATAATTACCAAGCAGTACCATATGTGCTGGGACGGGGAAAATGAATGAGGGAAACTACCATTGTCTTAAGGGGACCGGGTGGGGGCGGGTGGGGGTGGGGTGGGGATGTAGTGATAGTTAGGTTGAGTCCTGCAGAACCACAGAATCAAGGGGTCAAAGAGGACTAAGCAATTCACAACTGTTCAAGGTGGCCTTAGAGGAAGCTCTTTGAAAAGCCTTAATCTAAACGTTTCCACAATACAAAAATCCAGGGGGCCCTTACTCCCTAAAAAGCTAACTTTTATATATCGCATGCCATGAGATACGTAACCAGAGCCTTACAACACCCTTTGGGGTAGCATGTTGTGCATTCCCCCAAATTTCCAACCTTGTCCCTTGGGACTGTACTGGAAGAGCTCTCTCCCCTGGGGTCTTATTTACAGGAGGAAAGGGAATTTGCAGATGTCACTAAGGTTACCAACCAGTAGACTCTGAGTTTATCCAAAGGGAGACTATTTAGGTGGGTCTAATCTAATCACATGAGCCCTTTCAAGGGGAAGAAGTCAGGAAGGTATGAAACAGGAAGATTCCACAGGCCCTTTCTAGCTAGAAGAGGGAGGAAGCCACAGGAAAGGACAGAGAGCGGCCTCTGGGAGCTCAGAGTGACCCCTGGCTGACACCCAGCAAAACGGGGTCTTCAGTCCTACAACCATACAGAAATGAATTTTGCCAACAACCGGAATAAGCCTGGAAATAGAGTCTCTTCTAGAACCTCCAGGTAGGAGCCCAGCCTGACCAACACTTTGATTCTGACCTTATGAGACCCTGTACACAGAACGCGGTCAAGTCCGCCCAGCTTCGGACCTACAAAATGGGAACTGGTAAATGGGTATTTTTTTAAGCTGCGAAGTTGGTGGCAATTTGCTAGGCACGAACTGAAAACTAATAGCAGTAGGTCCTATAATCATTTCATCCTGTGGATGAGGAAAGGAGGGCAGGCAGAGGCGAAGGTGCGGGGTCACACAGCTGGTAAGTGACGGAGGGTTTCCCAAACAGGATTTGAACGCAGGCAGTCTGCCTTTTAACCATCAGGCTGTGTTCTCTCTATGTATTTGCCTGGAATGATCTCTAACGAGCGAGTTGGAAGTTGCGTGTAGGACATCACTGTTTTATTATATAAAGATGAGGAGGATGAAGATACACACGCATGTGCTTGACTATGTATCCGAGAGCTATGGAAAGATCCGGCGATGATGATTACCTCCTCCGAGGTCCAACAGGTGCCTGGGGGCAAGGGACAGAGGGGATTTTTCACCATATGCTGTTTTTGGCATTTTAAACTTCTGAACCCTGTGATTCCTGAATCCTGTGATCTTTAAAAAAATTGAGACTCCTCAGTAACTTGAGGGAGGGAGAAAGTTGGGACACATCAGCACGGAAGCAAAGTGTATGGAAACTCATGCACGGATGTACTGCTTTCCTAGGGCTGCCATCACCAAGTGCTATGGCCTGGGTGACTTGAACAGCACACGCTTGTTTTCTCCCAATTCTGGAGGCTGGAAGTCTGAGACCAAGGTGTCGGCAGGGTTGGTTTCTTCTGAGGCCTCTTTCCTTGGCTCACAGATGCCTGCCTGTCTTCTTCCCATGTTCTAGTGTGGTCTTGTGTGTGTGTGTGAACAAATTTCCCCTTTTATAAGGACACCAGTTAGATCAGGGTTCTACCTCATAACTTCATTTCAATGTAACTGTGTATTTCAAGGCTCTTTCTCTAAGCAGAGTCACCTTCTGAGGTAGTAGGGCTAGGACTTCAATGTATGAAATTATCAGGGGTGGCACGGCAGGGGGGATGATATTCACACACAGTTTAGCCTAGTACAGTACAAGAGCTGACTTGGGGCCATAAAACAAGCATTTAATGTAGGGTTTCTCAACCCTGGCACTGCGGACACTTTGGGCTGGATCATTCCTGGTGGTGGGCGGGGGGTGCTGTCCTGGGCACTGCAGGGTATTAGCAGCATTCCTGGCCTCTATCCACTAAAACCCAGTAGCAATCCCCCTCCACCCTGCTGTGACGACCAGCAATGTCTCCGGAAATTGCCAGAGGCCCCCCCTACAGTCAGGAACCACCGGTTTAACCCCTTCTAGCATCCCTTGTACAGGAATCTGGGGCAAATGCATCTGACCCTGGGAGAAATTGTGTACTTTTATATAAGAATGATGTGCTGTAAGAACCAGAGCCTAGGCCTAGGCCACGGAGGCTTGCCCAGGCCTAGACAGATGTCAGCTCGGGAGGGCAGGGTGGAGAGGGGAGTGCTTAACCTCTAGAAGGGGAGGGAGACTCGCTTGGTGGGGAAACCACTCTGAGAGCAAAAGGGCTGGGTTCAGGGCCCAGAGAATGGAGGGATTTTAATAGCACAAAAAGCCTCATGAATCCTTGCGGCTCTCTCATCAGAGAAAACCACCTTTCTTAGCTTTCGTCCATCCTCCGTTTCCTCCCCTGTACTTGGAGGCGAGCCAGTGATACTGACATCTTATGGAGTCTCATCCAATGGGAAGTTCAGGTTAAGATGATTTTGGACTTGGGAAGGGCCTCCTCTTTCCTATTCTTTTTTTTTTTTTTAAGATTTTATTTATTTATTTGACAGACAGAGATCACAAGCAGGCAGAGAGGCAGGCAGAGAGAGAGAGGAGGAAGCCGGCTCCCCGCTGAGCAGAGAGCCCCATGCTGGGCTCCATCCCAGGACCCTGGGATCCTGACCCAAGCAGAAGGCAGAGGCTTTAACCCACTGAGCCACATAGGTGCCCCTCCTCTTTTCTATTTTTATGGAAAAGACAGAAAGTTAGTCAAATGCTGGGTTCTTTGGAGAAAACAGTTGAGTGAAGCCTTTCCTTGTTTTCAGATGTGGCTGACGTTAACTATTTGACAAGCTAGGCATATGGCCTTCTACCTTCTGAGAACCTCAAGAGGCTGAGAACCTCAAGATGACCACTTTAGGGATGAGGAAGCAGAGGGCTCCAAAGACTGAAGTCACTTGCTCAAGGTCGCATAGGGAATACATCAAGGAGCAGGGTTTGAACGTGGTTTGAGCAGGGTTTGCTCAAGGCGGGTGTTTTCTGTTCTGTGGAGCTGCCTCCACTTAACAGAGCCAGAGAGCTCTTCGGCAAATGCTGGCTTTTATGTCTTCCCACATCTGGGAAATGGGCAGAATGGCTACCTGTACCCCTGGAGGTACAATAAACCCTGTCCTCAGAATGTTCTAGAACGTGCTGTCCAATGAGCGTTCTATGATGATGGATATGTTCCATGTCTATGCTGCCCAAAATGGCAGCCAGCAGCGGTAGCTGGCTACTCAGCACCAGAAACATGGCCAGGGCACTGGGGAATCAGAATTGAAATTTACCTGATTTAAATTTAAATAGCCGAATGTCGTGGTGGCTTGGCTGGCTAAGTCTGTAGGGCATGCGCTCTTGATCTCAGGGTTGTTAAGTTTGAGCCCCACATTGGGTGTAGCGATTACTTAAAAACAAAATCTTTATTAAAATAAAATAAATAGCCACATGTGGCTTGTGGCTGTCGTACCGACCAGCGCAGCTTGAGAATTTTGGGTGAAGAGTATTTCATTCTAATAGAGAAGCAGCAGTATGTACAAGCCAGATTTTTAGGTATTTCCACTTACTAGTAGGGGTCAGAGTGTAGGGTATGCGTGTTTCTGGAACAAGATTTTTGCCCTTTTAACTAGGTCTGGATTAGGTTAATATAAAAAAAAAAAGGTTTCACACTTATTTTTATATTCTCAGGGTCTAGGATTGCCCATGTCAGCCAGCAGGTCCCAAATAATGTCAGGGGGACTGGGGAGGAAAAGAAGTGGTCATGAACTCTAGGTTCCCAAGGAAGGCAGTAAAATGGGGGTGTTACCACACCTCACCTGCAGGTTGAGGATAAGCACTTTCAACAGGGTGGACAGGGAGGTGACACGGTCTCAGAATAAGTGACACTGAAGCAAGACTTGAATGATGATGGTAAGGAGACATCCGTGGGGACACCAGGGCGAAAACTGCCCCAGGTGGAGGGAACAGTAAGTGCAAAGGGCCTGAGAAGGAAGGCACTGGGTGCATCGGGGACACCCCGAGGTAGCCAGTGGCTGGTGCAGAGTGAACAAGGGAGAGAGTCATCGAGGATGAGGTTAGACAGCTGGACAGGAGTCAGAGCAGGCAAAGCTAAGACGTATGGGTTATATAAGTTATCCGGATTTATAACGACAAGGGGCTGCTCTGGACATCCAGCCCGTGTGATGGTTTAGGGTTGAGGTTGCTGGCCAGTGGCTGCCATCCTTAACCCCATCCCCATCTCGGCTCGCCAAAGAACACGGCTCTCCTGGGAGGCCCGGGTGTGAGAAGATTCCCGACAGGTGTCTGGAGGCACCTGGGAACTGGTGGCTCACCCAGCCTCACACGTCAGGGACTGCAGAGCCATCAAGCAAATCCAAATGCCACAAGCCCTTCCAGGATCACGATTATCATATTAAAAACCAACCGACCCTCTCAGCGAATGGCATGAAGGCGCAGGACAGAGCATCTGTGCTGTGAGCCATTAGGGGTCCCTGACAGATGTGCTCTATTCCCCCTCCCCCCTCCCAGCTGCAAATGAAGACCCGTCCTTTTCTTCTGCCCAGACAAGGATTGATGAGGATTCGGAAGAGCACTCAGACAGGCAAGGAAAGGCTGTGAACCTTTTCCAAGCCTGTAATTTATCTTGAGGAAACTATTCACATCACTTTTTACAGGCTGGATTATGCTCTGACCTGGCACATTAATCTCGCCGAATAAAATAATAATAATCAGAAAAAGGGAGCTGGACAGTTGCCAGGGAGGCATTAATAATTGTCGCCCACCCTTCGGTGGCACGGGGAAAGGGTGTTGGGTCCCATCCCCACCCCCTCGCCCCCAGAAATGCTTGTCTGAAGGAGAAGGAAGTGAAGGAGCCACGGTCTGAACTTGGAATGTTGTGTAGATGGTGTATGGGGACCCCTCTCCTTAATCAGCTCTGAGCAATTTCCCAAACCACCCCAGGGAAGGGAATATGGCCGAGTAACTCAGAGCAGGGGGTCCTGGAGCTAAACTCCCCGAGTTCAAATCCCTGCTCAGCCACCTACAAGCTGTGTGGCCTTGGGCTACACCCCCTTAACCTCTCCCTTTGCTCGTTTTCTCCTCTGGAAAACATGGATAAAAACTACCTGTTGGAGTGTAAAATGGTATAGCCGCTGTGGAAAACAGTACGGCAGTTCCTCAAAAAGTCAAAGAATGATCCCATGACCCATACAACAGAATATGATTCAGCCGTAAGAAGGGAGTGAGGTCCTGACACCTGCTACAAAATGGATGAGCCCTGAAGGCATTGTGCATAGCGAAGGAAGCCAGGCACGGGGTCAGAGAAGAGGTGATTCCACTTATATGAAATGTCCAGAACAGGTAAATCCACAAAGATGGGAAGAAGATTAGTAGTAGCTGCCAGAGGCTAGGGGTGCGTGTGGGGGACTGACCGTGAGTGAAGTGGAGAAGGCTTCATTGCGGGTGACGAGAAGGAACCAGACAGAGGTGACAGGTGCCCATAACTGTGAATATATTGTAGACTTGACAATGATTATCGGTTAACTTCATAGTCTGTAAATAGGACTTCGGTAAAAAACACAAGAATAACAGCACTTGCCTGGTAAGACAGAGGTTGGAAGGACATGAATGCCAGGCCCATTCAGAGGGCTGACTCCACGTGAGCTGGTCCTACTGCTAGGTGTTAACTGTGAGGTTTGCGATCTTTGGCATGTGATTTCCCCCCGTTTCTGCTCCGTGACAAGAGATCAACATCTATCGTCCCAGGATTAAGACTGAGTGAGACAATGTCTTCTGGAGACTATGAAGTCCATGAATACGGGGATTTTTGTCTCTTTTGTTCACTGATCTATCCCCAGTGCCTAGAACGGTGCCTGACACACAGCTGGCATTCGGACAGTATTTCCTGAATGACTGGCATTGCCTAACACAATGCCTAGCTCCTGGCAAATGCTCAGTGATGCCTGGCCACATTTATTATTATTAGTCAGGCTTCCAGGTTTCTTTGAGGCTCCCTATATGGTCCTTTCCAGCATACAGAAGTACTACTTCGCCTTGTGGATTTCTGTGTCTTCATTAGAGTTCTTTGGATAGCTATCAAGTACAAGAGGTTTGAGCCGAGCTGGGAAAGGAATTTAAGCTCTCACTGTTGGTATAAGAGGAGGTGGTGAGATTTAGTATAGCTGGCTAGACTATCAACTTATTCACTGAGCCATTCATCTACCCACCTGTCCATCCGTCCATCCAAATATCCACTCATTCATCCAAATATCCATCCATCCATCCGTCCATCCATCCACCCTCCCACCCACCCACCCAGCCATCTAATTCATCCATTTATGGATATATCTATTCACCCATACATCTGCCCCTATACACATATAATAAATGCTTCTGAGCACATTATCAGATGCTGGCGACCCACTGACAAACAAGCTAGATGCATTCATTTCTGCTGTCACAGAGGTGACAATCAAGCAGAGAAGGTGGACAATTAAGCCAGCAATTATAGTCAGGGTGGTGAGTGCTAGGAGGAATATAGGGTGCTCTGGGAGTCCTCCTCGGGGGTGCCATCCCTAGCCTGAAAGGCAGGGAAGGTTTCTAAGAGGCTGTGACCCACGGAGCAGGAGTCAATGACAACACAAAGCAGGGGACAGGTCTTTGAGGCAGAAGGACCAGCAGGTGCAGTGGGTAGGAGACTGGGCACCACATAACCCCCTCTGGAAACTATACAAGCTAGTTATATTGTGGCTCAGTGCCTCGTGCTTCTTATCTAGAAAACAGGGTAAGGAGAGCATTTGCCACATGTTGGTACTAGTGGGTGTGCATAAAGACATGGAAGAAGTAGAATCTGGCTGATACACAGAGAACAGGGGGAGGCGCAGGTGGGAGGGAAAACTAAGTGCAACGAGAAGGCAGGTGGACAGGTAGGTGGGACCAGCGGCGCAGCGCTGCAAAGCCTGCCTGCCTCCTCTCCAGGCAATGACCAACCTGCCCCTTGTTTCATCCCATATCTATTAAGTCTTTTTATCTTTGCAGTTTCTCAAGCAAGGTTTTGTTAACATCTCAATTTTCCACAGGATGCAATGTGTTCAGGGACACAAAATGACTCACCCAAAGCCCCATGGCTAGAATGCGGTAGGGTCAGGAGAGGCCCAGGAGCTCTGGCCTATGGTCCGTTCAGTGCCTGGCAGAGGATCTCCTGCAGTGGCCACCGCCTTGGGAGTTAGAAGACACGGATTCTGACTCTGATTCTATAACTGACTGGTTGGGCATCTCATACGTCATTCAGTCTCAGGACAGTGAAGAAATGGCCAAAGACCCCCGTTCCCTAGAACCTGCGAATGTGACCTTATCTGGAAGGGGGGGGGGTTCTTTGAAGAAATGATTAAGACTCTTGGCATGAAGAGAACATCCTGGATTATCCAGCACCCTAAATGTAATCACCTGGATCCTTATGAGAGACAGGGAGAGGGACACTTCATACATAGAGAAGGCCACGTGGCCACGGAGGCAGAGACTGGAATGATGAGGCCAAAAGCCTAAAACACCAGCGGCTACCAGAAGCTGGAGAAGGCAAGGAATGGATCCTCCTCTACCTCTACTATCCGGAAGGAGTGCTGCCCTGCTGACAACCTTGGTTCCAGCCCAGTGACACTAACTTTGGACTTCTGGCCTCTGGAACTATGAGAAAACGAATTTCTGTGCCTTTAAGGAACCAGACACACAGTGATTTGTTACAGCAGCCACAGGACACTGACACTGACTTTTCCATCTAGAAAGAGGTGGTAACGAATTCCCTCTCAGAGGGCTGATGAGTGCCTGAAGTGGGTCAGGACACGGCAAAGAATCTAGCAAGAACCAGAATGTACTAGGTGATGAGTAACCATTAACCACCTGTTTTTCTTACCCTTCTCCCACATCCACTTTGAGGTACAGTGTGGGCCCTGAAGCTGGGAGGCCCTGGGTGGGAAGCCCAGCTCCAGCACAAAGTGGTAACAGCTGTGGGACTCGAGAAGCCATCTGTCCCCTCAACCTCCCATCTCCTATCCATCAAGGTGAGTCATGGTAACCCACCTAAGAGGAAGAGCAAGGGGCCACATAAGGTAATTCATACACGAAGTGCTCTTAGCACAGAAGTTTCAGGTACACAGTTGGTGTTCAATAATAGTGAGATATTATTATTATTCCAGGCAGTCGATGCTGAGCTAGCTTCCTCACGTGGCTGGGTTCACGTCTCTTGCCCTCAGTGGACACGGAAAAGTTTTCCCATCTTATTTCTGTCTGGAGATAATCAACCAAAAGGCACGGGGCAGGGAGTGCGTGAGACACCAGTTTCTCCGCCATGTCGCTCAGCCATCTGTTTACAGAGCCCTACACTGCGTGCACCGCCATGCTAGGTCTTACGGACAAACGGGGGGACAAAACGGTTGTTCTGTATATGGGAAGATTGAAGTGAACTTAATAATCACAGAAACAGGTAATCCCAAAATGTCACAGTGCTATGAAGGAGAAGGTTCAGGGATCTAGAAGGGACTTTTGAGTGGAGGCCCCCAAGGACAAGCAGTTGGGGCCACCCCGTGACCACAGCAGCCCAGGCTGGGGAGAAGCTTGGACTGAAGCCAGTGTAGACGCAGCAGCAGCGCCTCCTCTTAAAATGTGCAATTTGAGAAGCTTGTTATCCCCACCCCTGTGAAAGCACCATTGCAGTCAAGACCGTGAACGTATCTCTCAGCCCCAGGAATTGCAAGCCCTGATCTGCTGTCACCTTCCATTTCCTAGACTAGGCACACTTTTTTGGAGTATAGTTTCTTCCACTTAGCATAACTGGTGACTATTTTAAGATTCGTTTCTGTTGTTTGTATCAATTCAGTTGACCCTTGGATGATGTCGGCATCAGGAGCACTGACTTCTGTGCCATCAAAAATCTGCATAGAAATTTTGACGCCCCGAAAACTTTACTAAAAGCCTACTGTTGACTTATCAGTAACATAAAGCCGATTAACACATATTTTGTATGCTGTATGTATTTTACACTGCATTCTTACAACACAGTAAGCTAGAGAAAAGAAAATGTTAAGACAGTCTTAAGGGGGGGCGGGTGCTGGGGTGGCTCAGTCGGTTAAGTGTCTGCCTTTGGCTCAGGTCATGATCCCAGGGTTCTGGGATCGAGTCCCGCCTAGGGCTCTCTGCTCAGCAGGGAGCCTGCTTCTCCCTCTCCCTCTGCCTGCTACTCCCCTGCTTATGCATCCCCCCTCTTTCTATCTGTCAAATAAATAAAATCTTTAAAAAAAATCATAAGAGAATATAGGTTAACAATCCTATGCCGTATTTATCAGAAAAACTTCGTGTGTAAGTGGATTCTTGCGGCTCAAGCCCGTGTCATTCAAGGGTCAACTGTAGTTCATCCCTTTACATGGCTGAGTTGTATTTTGTGGCATGCAGACACCAAAATTTGTTTCTCTGTTCACCTATTCATGGAAATTTGGGTGGTTTATGGATATTACAAATAAAGCTGTATGCATATTCACACAAAAGTCTTCACAAGGACGTGAGCTATCACTCCTCCTGGGTGGATGTCTACGGGCGGGAGGGCTGGATCCTACAGCAGCTCTATCTTTCACCTTTTAAAAAGCCACCAAACTGGCTTCCAAAGCGGATGGTACCACTTACATTCCCACCGGAAGCGCATGAGTTCCGGCTCTCCCGCAGCTCTGCCCACACGTGGGATGTGGTGTGGTCTGGCCTTTCCACCTTGGCCACCATCACCCACGTGTGTGTGGCACCTCACTGTGGTTTTCATTCCTAAAGACCGATGAGGCCGAGCATTTTTTCAGGTACCTATTTGCTACTGGTAGATCTTTGGTGAAGGGGGTTTAAATCTTTTGGCTGTTTATTAATTGAAGAAGAGTTTAATACGTCTACTCTTTATACAGAGGTGGGCAGGGTTTAGGGAAGGCAACCGGGGGTAGAGAAATTTCCACAGGCAGGAAGTTATTATCCCCCTGGGTTGGAAGGGGTGAGAAGAGGGTGTAATTATTAGCCCCCGACAGAAAGCTGTCTGCAGGGGGGCTGCCCACGGTGGGACCTGTGTGTTCAGAGCTGTTTTCCTACGTCTGTGAAAGGGGATGGTGGAAATAACAGTACCTACTCCATGGGGTGGTGCAGATTCAATGAGCTTATGTGTATAAAGCACTTAGAACAGCACCGACCCGAAAGATGTCCCCATCCTGATCCCCCAAAGCTGTGAATGTTACCTTTCACAGCAAAGAGGACTGAGCAGTTGTGCCTAAGTTAAAGATCTTGGGATGGGGAGATGACCCTGGATTCTCTGGGTGGGTTCAATGTCATCAAAAAGGTCCTCGTGAGATGGAGGCAGGAGTTTCAGGTTAAAGAGGTGGGAAAGAAGCAGAGGTCAGAGAGAAAAAAGAGAGAAGGACTCAACCTGCCATTACCAGTTCTGAGGACGGAGAAAGAACAGAGCCCTGCCAGCACCTGACGTTAGCCCAGCGAAACCCATTTTGGAATTCTGACCCCCCAAACCACAAGACAACAAATGTATGGGGCAGTTTGTTACAGCTGTTGTAGGCTCATACACGAGAGGAATTAATACCTCTGCGTCTCTCTCCCTCCAGGCTTCACGTTGGCTGAACCCAGTTGGAAGCCAGGGGCTGCAGGGCCTCATCTGTACAGTTCACCCGGGTCAGCCTCCAGGGCAGAGAGCAGGGTGGGAAAGGACAGTGTGTACAGTGTATCTGGAGGGGCCAGAGGAAGACATCCAGCACAATTATTATCCCCATTTTACAGATGGGGAAACTGAGGCACGAGAGGCTAAGTAAGCCACCCGAGGTCACATAGCTAAGAAGGGGTATAGCTGGGCCGGAATGCTGTCGTGCCCGATGCTAAAGTCCACGCATCCGACCATCGGGCCACGCTGCTTCCCACCGTCAAGTCCCTGCTGCCGACCTGGTACTTGGCATGAGCTCAGGGGGCGGAGGGCTATGGTGATGATGGTTTTGAAAGGGCAAGTGGGGAGGCATCTCAGGACTTGCTGAGGTCTGTTGTTGCCCTTCTTTCTTCTCCAGGTCTCTTTTTTGTCTTTATGCCATTTTAGACTCCCTGGTCCTGCCTCTGGGCATCAGACCTGTGACTTCATCTAAGGCAACCACCCTAGCCTAGATTTTGGTTCACGTGAATAAACCATGCGGTGGGTAGTGGAGGTGAGACGGCGGGGGGGAGGGGGCAAAATCAGACTCAGACTGCCCTGATGTGAAATAAGAAGAAATATCTCTACTGGTCTCCACCTCCGGTTGCTGACAATGAGCTCCTAAACCCCTTGGAATTTCCTGGAGTATCTTTGGTTCTAATGAGGTGATTCCTGGTAGGCTCCTGGAGTGGGGCTGGTCACCAGAAAAACCACACCATGAGAGAAGCTTAGGACTTTCAGCCCTACCTCCCTTCTTGCAGAGATGGGAGAGGGGCCGGAAATGTAATGATCGCTCACGCCTATGTGATATGGCCTCCATAAACATCCCAGTCGTGCAGGGTTCTGAGAACTCTGGGGTTGGTGAACATGCCCACAAGCTAGGGGAGTGCTGTACCCCAACTCCATGGGGACAGAAACGCCTGTGCCCAGGACCCCTCTGGACCTCACCTTATGTGCCTCATCTGGCTATTCCTCAGTATTCTTTATCACATCCTTTACGATGCCATAAGCAGGTAAATGAAAGTAAGTGTTTCCCTGAGTTCTGTGAGCTATTCTAGGAAATGACTGAGCCCGAGGAGTGGGTCGTGGAACCCTGACTGATAACCAGTTAGTAAGAGCCCAGGTGACAGTCTGGCCTGGCAGTTGGTACCTGAAGTGGGGTGGGGACAGTCTTGTGGGACTAAGCCCTTCACGTGTGGGATGGGATCCTATGTCCAGGCAGACAGTGTCAGAATTGAGCTGAACTGTAGGACACTGAGCTGGGGTCAGAGCATTGCCTGACGTGTGGGGAAACCCACACATGTGGTGTCAGAAGTATCGAGTGTGTGAGAGACGGGACATGGAAATGTTTCTTTGATGCACTTGGCCAATGGCTTTGGGCTCTCAAGATGGACAGCCAGTTCCAACCTGCTCTCCTACCAGCCAAGGCCTGTGATGAATTCTGGGCTTTCTGTAGTTGAAAAGATGGCTTCTTTTAGAAAGTGGAAAGCAGGAGTCTTCAGAAATTTTTGAGTGCATCTCCCTCCGCCCAGATTCCCTGCTTCGAGTCTTCTTCCAGAGGCACTGGCATTAATTAACCCTTAAAGATTGATATCTTTTCCCAACTCTGCCCAGTCCTCGTAATTGCAAGTTACCTACCGCAACACCTGCCTGCAGGCCTTTCCTGCAGGCAAAGCACCCCTGCCAGCACCCCCCAGCCTGTGGTGTGGCAGACATCCCTAATCGATCACGGAGTTTGTTTCTTCTGAGCCTCAGTACCCTTCCCTTTAAAAAACAACACTCCTAAAGTCACAAAGAGTTGAAACCTAAGATAGCCATCCTTCCCTGGGAGAAGCAGGACCCAGGGCAGGTCAACATGCTTTCCTCCTTTCTCAGGTGACATTTAGATGAAAATCGCAAGAAGGGCAGTTTTGAGCAATGAAACTCAGAAGTGCCCTTACAGGGAGGGACACTTGGTGGCTCACTCGGTTAAGCCTCTGCCTTCCGCTCAGGTCATGATCTCAGGGTCCTGGGATCGAGCCCCACATCGGGCTCCCTGCTCGGCAGGGAGCCTGCTTCTCCCTCTGCCTCTGCCTGCCCCTCTGCCTGCTTGTGTACGCGCATGCGCTCTCTCTCTCTGACAAATAATAAATAAATAACATCTTAAAAAAAAAAAAAAAAAAAAAGAAGTGCCCTTGCTGAGTAGACAACAAAGAACGTGCTCGGATTCGGGGAACAATAAGGGGTGGGTGACAGGCTCTGTTTATTTCATATGGTGGCATCAGCTCTGCCCACACCTACTCTTAAGGTGCTCCAAGTCCCCCATATGATCGGCGTGACTGGGGCTACCTGTGGCCACAGCCAGTGCCTACCTTGGACTTGACGGCCAGGATGATCTTGGGCAGGGCCACGACGAGGCACTTGAGGGCGATGGTGACATACTTCAGCACAAAATCAGCAATGCCCACGATCCACAGCAGGTCGAAGAAGTCCAGCGTCTCCAGGTTGGGCTTCAGGAATATGAGGCTGGTGGAGGGGTGGGGGAGAGATGGTTCAGAGAGTCCAGACGCTCACTTAGGATCCCTGGCCCTTGGCGGCTCTTTCTATCCATTCTGGGAGCCTTGTAAGTATCTGTAGACAGGGCCCTGAACTGGGAATCAGACATTTGTGTCCTGTTCCTGAATCTGCTACTAACTTGCTGTGGAACCTCAGGTAGGTGTCTTAACCTCTCTGAGCCTCCACTCCCCTGAGGGCTCTGCAGCGAGTTTGGCCAGGAGCCTCATTAGTTAAGGTGTCCTCCAGTTTTATGAGTCCACAACAGACTTCAGTAGAGGAAGCAAAAGGGAGGGAGGCAGGTAGGCTGGCCAGCACTATGCAGGGAGGAGGGAAACGGATGTGCAGACACTGCGTTAAGCTTTCTGCTCACTATCTCATTGTCCTGCACGGTGAGCATCACTTATTCCCACTTTATCACTGAAGCACTGAAGCTTGGAGAGGTGAAGTAAGTGGCCCAAGGTCACACAGCATGATAAGCTTATGGGCATTGATATCAGATAGACCTGAATTTGAACCCAGTTTCCTCCATTTATTGGACCCTGGATAAATAATGTTATCTCTGTAAGCCTCAGTGTTTTTCTCTGCAAAATGGGACTCATTCCCTCCTTCACACTGTTATTGGTGGGATTCGATGAGATAACAGATGTACTACAGACCTGCCACAGTGCAGTGAAAGTAACAGCAGCTCTATGAGGTAGGCACTGTTACGACCCCATTTTGCGATGAGGAAACAGAGTCACAGAAAGATAAAGTAACATACATAAGGTCCCCAAATACTAAGGGACACAGGTGGATGTGGACCTGGGTTGTCCTGGCTGTAGTTAGTGCTTTCAATCTTTACCCCATAGCAGCGCTACTCAGAGTATGTAAACCCAGTCTACCCAACTTACCCAGGTAAGTTAACCTCACACTCAGTTTTTGCACTTACCTTGTTAAACACAGACAACAAGCCATTCTCCAACTTCGACCACACTTCGAGTCACACTCTCTCTACCGTCTCTGAGAGTGACGATATTATTTATAATAATAACATAATAGCTAGGATATCTTGGCTGTTTACATCATTGCTGGCCGATCCTACAGACTTTACATGTCTTAACTCATTTCATTTTCCCAAAGACCGTATGAGGCAGGTGCTATGATTATTCCCATCTGAGCTCGAGAAACTAGAGCACCAAGAGGATAGTCACCCGCTCCCGGATCTTGGGCTGGAATGAGAGCCAGGATAGGAACCAGCATCCAAACTGCACTGGTCCACTCGCTTTTCCTCCTGCTGGATTTGAGACTCTGAGCGAAGGCCACTCCAAGTCCTCTCTGTTTCCCGTAAAGCAAGGAACAGTGCACACAGCATGGATGCTTTCTGAATGCTTCTGACCTATTCTGCTGGGCTGGCAGGAAATAGCACAAACTGGGTCCTCTTATCATATAAAATACAATATATAGAAGATATATATTATACACATCTCCCGATACCGTCCATGTCCTTTCACATTCTAGTCTTGTCTCTGGAGGATGCCTTGCCCCCAGTTGGAGTGGTCATCCACGTCATAACTCAGGAAGAGGCTGGCAGCTCTGAGCACCCTTTGTCTCGCTCCCGTCCTACCCTGGGACCCTGGGCTGGTTGGCTCTGCTTCTCTATCACACTTCTGTGACGGCAGTACAATGAACATCTGCCTCCCACTTTCATCTCACAGACACCAGCTGGTGTTAGACACACCTGTCTGGGTGAGTCTAACCATTTTAGGGTTTTTTTCCCCTATTTTTGCTTTTTGGAGGGCCAAAGTGTTTTTGCAGATTTATTGCTAAGTCCACGTCCTTCTTTTTTTTTTTTTTTTAAAGATCTCATTTATTTATTTGAGAGAGAGCACAAATTACGACACACGCATGGTGGGGGAAAGGGCATAGAAGAAGAGAATCTTAAGCAGACTCCACACCCAGGGCAGAGCCTGACATGGGGCTTGATCCCAGGACCCTGAGATCACGATGTGAGCAGAAACCAAGAGTCAGATGCTTAACAAACTGCACCACCCAAGTGCCCAAAGTCTACTTGTTTTTAACGTTCACTATTAACTTCAGGACTTTAATTCATCATGAAAGAATAGTATTAATTATGAGAGGATTATGGTATATCCGGGTTTCAGTTTACCCAGTACTTTTTCTGTATTATAATATCTGGCCTTCCAAATAATTAGCCCGTCAGGTGGATAAGGCAAGAATCACCTGGTCCCGGTTTCACAATGAGGAAACTGGCATGAGGATTTTCCATTATTTGCCAAAGGGCACAAAGCTGATAAGTGGAAGGATGCTGGTCATCAGATTTCAAATCCTAGGAAGATGCAACCTCACTGTCAAAGACTGCCTATCAGGACTAAGACTCACTAGGAAAAGCTTCATGAAGCCGCAGTTTCCCCACCTGTGAAATGGGGCCAGCAATACCCTGCTGGGTCACTGGGAAGGTAAAATAAGATAATGGCTATGGGTATCACTTACAAACACACTCTAGACTGATGACATTATTACGGAAAGGGGCTCAACTCTGTTGCTTTTCTCCTAAGCTTCTCTCTTTCTGTGCTGCCAGTTTGACACAGCCCTGGTTCAATGGGGGCACAGAGGTCTGAGCCTGTGAATGTGATCATGCCCAGAGAATGGCATGAGCTGGGAATTCATCCATGTTTCTGGGAAACGCTACCTCCTCCACCCTCCACCCACCAGGACCTTGATATCCCGGGATAGACAATAATGTAGTGTGTGCGATGTGTCTTGATGCCTTAGAATTGACTCCCCAAACTGCTTTTATGGAGGGGTCCCAGAAAGCGGAGAAACTGCCCATTCCTCAAAGTCCATTTTTAAAAGAGACAGACATGATTTGGAAGCCTGGCTGGAGTTTCAGCCTAGTCCTATAGGCCCTCCCTGGTCAACCCTCTCCCACCTACCCACTGCGTGGTTACTAGGAATCATAAATCACACACATGGCTTGCGGTGCATTTCCACTAGAGAGCTTTGCTCCAGCATGCATATACGAGCACACATATATACGAGAGGGTGGAATTGAAAACTTAGATGACACAGAGCCCCTGCATCGTTCTCAAGTAAAGGAGCTGTGTGCCCCAAGCCCAGCAAAGAACCCTCCACCTTCCTGCCACAGGTCAGACTCCCCCCACTCACCTGTTGTACAGCTGTTGGGAACTGAACGTATACAGCACATACAGGGTGTTCCCCGCCAGAAAGGCCAAGATCCACAAGATGACCAGCACCGACCTCTTTTCCTGGAGACAAAGCAAGAGACTTGTAGGGATGCTGCAATGTCAGAGGTGCACATCACAAAACATTCCAGAATGTTCTCTGACAAGTGGCCACTTTCCCTTTCTTAAAGGTTTAGAAGAAGCAGGGCTGATGGTGAAGGGAAGGGCACTGGCATCTTCCCATCCCACTGGAGCCCAAGGGGTGGTCCCAGAGAAGGTGACAGAAATGTGGAACCTGTTATGTGAAAAAGCAGGAAGGCTCTGCGGTTAGCACGGATTCTGGAGCCAGACAGCCTGGGTTCAAATACTTGATCTGTAACCGCATGGCTGGGCAAGTTACTGAAACTCTCTGTGTTTCCCTCTCCTCATCTGTAAAATGGGTACATAGTGAGACTCCATTAGAGTAGTGAGAACCGCTTCGCAAGAAATGCTTAGAACAGTGCCTGCATGCAGTCAATGTTGGTTCACTGTTCCTGTAAGGGAATCTGTAAGGACTGGGGACGCATAGAGCGGGGAAACAGTTCTTGCTCAAGGGCACATGTGTTAAGCCTCAGTACCCTCACTTGAAAACAAGAGTTCTGCTAAGGATGAAGGAAAATCCAAAGACACAAACTTTCAGTCTGGTATGGGCTCATGTTTTGGACTCACCAAATGGCAGGATCTAGGATTCAGACTACACAACCCAGCAGTCGATTCAGATCTATAGGCTGGCCAATTCTCCTCTCCCTTTTTCTAGCCTGGACCTTGGGGTTATTATCCCAGCCTGACCGTTCAACGCAGGGCCACAGTCTCAGGGTTCAGTTCAAGCTCACACATGTGGCCAACAAAGTCTTTCCCCAAACTAACCCTATTTCTTTCTCCAGCCTCATTTCTCATTAGTCCCCAGGAAGCCAACCTGGAAAACCTTCTTGGTTTCCTGTTTCCCCACAGCTTCTCAGACTGAGAGCCATCCCAGGGAATATATAGAGGAGGGGCCGGGCAGGCTGTGCCCCTTCCTGTGTAGCCTGGGAGACTCACACAGACCCCTGTGCTGCTGATTCCCAAAAGCTCATCTTTTCCTGGATCAGGGCAGCTGCATTGCTGAAATGAGATGAGGTCATAACTTTCTCAGTGTAACCTTCCCTGCGGTTTTGGTAAATGCTCCACTGTCTCCAGACACAGCTCAGTGCCTCGCGCATGGTTACAGAGCACATTTCCATAGGGTAGACAAAATAAATGCATCTCCATCCACCCATTATTACAGGAGCGGTCAAGGTTAATGACCCTAGAAACCACCTCCAACCAAACAACCGCTCTTATCCATGTGAATGATCTACTCAGCAGCCCTTCTTACTCCAATAAATAATGGATTCCAGTTTAATCCCCCTGTAAATCCAAACCAGAGGTGGAATACGGAGAATTAGCAATGCCCTGAGAAGCCAGACTCTGAAGGACAAAAGGGGAGAGTTCTTCAGCCGTAAGCTGATATTTCTAAACTTACTAAGGGTCATGCAGAATCTCCTTCATGGAAAACGTGTATAGACAGGCAAAACATCAGCTGTGTCTTCACAGGGTTCAAGGATTCCTACCTACAACACCTATCTACGGATAGAGGCATCCTCTGAGCCCTACAATTTAAGCTAAGGCACCATTTGGATGTTGCTGTATTTGAGAGAGAGCCCCCCAAAGTGTCCTACCATGGTACTGTTCAGCCTGCTGTTCTAATAACAGCAGAGAGAAGTCTGTATGAAGAAGATGAGACTGAGGGTCAAGAGGAACCTGTGGTTCCAGGCCCAGCTCTGGACCTCAATGTGCTCGAGTGTCAAGGGGAGACTGAGCTGCCTTCTGTGTCTCACAGAGGCCCAGATGGTTTTAAGAAAGCACCAGAGAACGACAGAGAGAAGGACCAGAGAGCATGGTGGCTGTTAGGGGATCACATGCACAGTAGAAGGCATAGGCTTGTTAAAAGTAGCTCAATTAAATGTTTCCTGTATGCCAGGCCCTGTGCTAAACACCTCCTAACACGATCTCATTTGACCCCCCTCTACGCATGTATGAAGTTGGTGTGAATGGTTCACTTTCCAGGGTGGCACCGGAGACTGAGATCACCAAGGTAACCTATCCTAGGACCTGTATGCTGGTGGCCAGAGGAGCTGAGATTTCAGCTGGGGGTGAACACAGCCTGTGGGCCTGAGGCCCGGGTTGACAGCCTGACACCACCACTTTCAGGGACTGTGTGACCTCATACACAAGGCACTTAGTGTCTCTGAGCCACTGCTTCCTCATTGGGAAAATGAGCTAAGAATGATTCTGCCTCCTTCCTGGGCTGCTGAGACAAATCTGCAAGATGAGCTCTGCCGGCCACAGTTGTGTGCTTGGCCTGGTTAGTGCCGCACGGAGATTAGATGGGAATTTGGGACAATGGTGGTGATGTTGGGATGGTGAAGCTGGTGGACCCGTAGCATCAGCAGGATGGCCTCAACCATGGGAGTGGCCAGGCAGATGAGGGTGCTTCGGGCACATGGGGGAGACACTGCTGTTGGGAGGGTGTGGGAGAAGGACAGCACAACTGGGGATCTGCCCAGGAGTGGCAGGTAGAAGAGTGGCCTCCTGGGGACGGCCCCATCCCAGTCCCTATCACCTAGTCCCTATCACCTGTGGCTATGTTAGTGGAATTTAGATGGCTAATCAGCTAACCTTGAGATGGGGAGACTCCTGGATTTTCCAGCTGGGCCTAGTGTAATCTCAAGAGTCCTTAAAAGCAGAAGTGGAGACAGAGGGGAGCGTTCCCAAGGAGATGTGACTACGGACAGACAGGTGGGCGTAGAGGTGTGACGTTGTGGGCTCGGAGGAGGTGGCAAGGGGCCACGAGCCAAAGAATGTGGGTGACCTCTAGAACCTGGGAAAGGCAAGGCAAGGTAATCTCCTTTGAACCCCCCCAAAAGAATAGTCATGTTGACAGCAGATCTTCACCTGGAAAGACCCACCGATCAACAGAACTCTTGGGGAGTAAATCTGTACTGTTTTAAGCCATGGAGTTTGTGGTCATGTGTGACAGGTGCCTAGGAGACCAGTTCGCTGGGTGACTCACCTTCAGAGAGACCTGTTCTCGAAGCGTGGAGTTGGCGTAGGCGAAGGTGCTGGCCATCCCGATGCACACGGCAATGCCTGCGGGACAGAAGAGGTCTGCCGCCATCCTCTCAGACTCCTCAGGCCCAGCCCTAGCTTACTAGGCACCGTGCGCAACATCACGAAGTCACTACCCTCTATTCCTTCATGCCAACCGAGCAGCAAAGGAAGTTTCTGCTGGGCCAATGACAGCCCCGACTGGACAGAGGACGCCACAGGCTCAGAGAAGGTGAGTGACTTGTCCCAGGTCACACAGCTGCCCGACCAGGGTAGCCATCCAGGTCTGACTTGGAATCCCACACTCTTAAGCACTGGGTACCATGAAGGCCTCTACAACCCGGCCCTGGCCCGTGGGATGAAGGGCCCCCAACCTGACAGGTGAAGCCCCAGGCTGCCACACCCGCGATCCCCCCACGCCCGGACTCACCAAGCTTGTGTTGGAAGCACACTTTGGCCAGGAGGATCAGGATGAAGGGCAGCCCCTTCTGGAGCCAGCAGACCACAGCCTTCAGCTCGGACAGGGCAGGGGCAGGTGTCCCTGGCTGCTCGTCGCCCCCCTCATCCGAGTGGGCACGGTGGTCCCCGCCCACGTGCTGCAGCAGCGAGCTCCCACGGTGGCCGCTGTGGTGGAAGTGGTGGTGGGGCTGGCGGTGGTGGTAGGCGCCCCCCTCGCCCCGGCCCCCGGCCTCCTCCCTGGACGCGGGCATCTGGATGAACACGTCTCCACCTCCGGCCGACGCCCCCAGCACCAGGCTGGATGGGAATGGGGTGGTGGGCAGGCTGCCTGCTGGGAGGCCAGGCAGACCGGAGAAGAGCGCGGGTGGGGAGGCCGACTCTGCCTTCAGACTTTCAAAGACACCGCCTTCATCCACGCTTGCCTCAGAGCTGAGCGCTTGGCTGCGATTTCTGGGCCAGGAGGGAAAAGAGAGCCCCATCAAGTCAGTAGGGAGAGAAAGACGGTACCCCAGTAGAGGATGGGGGGGCAAATAAAATCCCAATATTGTTGCAGGCTGAATTGGCCCCCCCTCCACATTCCTATGTTGAAACCCTAACCCCTGGACCTCAGAAAAGCAACCATATTTGAAGATGAGGTCCTTACAGTGGGTGATTAAGTTAAAAGGAGGGCTTTAGGGTAGGTCCTGATCTAATATGTCTAGTGCCTTTACAACAAGAGATTAGGACATGGACACACACAGAAAGATGATCACGTGAGCACGCAGGGAAAGGAGGCAGCCATCCACAAACCAAGGAGAAAGGTTTCAGAAGAAACCGACCCACCCACACCTTTATCTTGGACTTCCAGCCTCGAGAATAGTGACACGATAAAACGCTAACTTTTAAGCCACCCAGTGTGCAGTATCTTGTCACAGACGGCCTGGCAAACTGAGACAGATAGTACCAACAACAGGGTCATAATCTTCATGGAGAATTTACCGTGTGCCAGATACTTTTTTAACGGCTTCCCGTTGATTGAATCATGACACCCTCCCATCAACCCTGTGCGTTAGGTACTAATACAGCCCCATCTTACAGATCAAGAAACTGAGGCACAGAGAAAGTAACACGTCCTGAGTCACACAGCCAGTAAGGGACAGAGCAGGAGAGACTCAACTTTAACTCCAGAGCCTGCTTTCTTTTTTTTTTTTTATTTTTTTAAAGATTTTATTTATTTATTTGACACATAGAGATCATAATTAGGCAGAGAGGCAGGCAGAGAGAGAGGAGGAAGCAGGCTCCCCACTGAGCAGAGAGCCTGACGTGGGGCTCAATCCCAGGACCCCGGGATCATGACCCAAGCAGAAGGCAGAGGCTTTAACCCACTGAGCCACCCAGGCGCCCCCAGAGCCTGCTTTCTTTACCACTCTACTCTACTGAAAAGCCAGCACAGATTCTATGATTCTAGAATAACCTCAGGAACCCAGGGACCCTGGCCCTGGAATGTTCGGTGACTCCCAGTTTCCAAGAGGGCCCCGCCTTGGTCACAGCTGGTATTTGGAGGGCAGCAGATAGTAATATCAAGAAGAGGGCCACCTGGGTGGCTGAGTGGGTTAAAGCCTCTGCCTTCAGCTCAGGTCATGATCTCAGGGTCCTGGGATCGAGCCCCGCATTGGGCTCTCTGCTCAGCAGGGAGCCTGCTTCTCCCTCTCTCTCTGTCTGCCTCTTGGCCTACTTGTGATCCCTCTCTCTGTGTCAAATAATAAATAAAATCTTAAAAAAAAAAAAAAGGAAGACTCCACAGAAGAGCCCACATTCAAACCCCAGCCCCACGCTTTCTAGGGGCCAATCTGGCACTCACTTTTCTCACCTAAAGGTGGTAGAAGCCCCATTCCTACACAGAATTCCCATGCGATCGTATTTAACACAGCCTTTTCAGTGTACCCAGCCCAGAGCAGGTGCTCAATTCATGGGAACGATGACCTCAAATCTTTCTAGAGGGACCCCCAGGGCCAACTGCCTTCTCTAGTTCCAAGCATGGCCTCCTGTACTGGCACCTGGCTAAGGGTTCTGTGGCTGTCTGAGAGATGTTGCTGGAGGATCAAAGAGCCCAGAATTAGCGCTACAAGAATGGAGAGCCCCAAACCAGGTACGCTCTGCACCACACCCAGGAGGTCTGGAGGTCATCTCTCTTGGGCTTGTCCCCTTTTCAAAGGGAGCACGATGTGGAAACAAGGAGAACTGATTTGCTAGGTGTGTGCCTGTCACACCTGTCAGGGGGAGGAGCCTATCAGGGGGAGAAGCAGAGAGTCTCCCTCTTCTCACTCGCCCCCAAGGCACCTCCCAAAGCCCTAAGGTACTTAACATATGACATGACCTTACTGATGTGAGAACTGAGTTCTAGTCATCCTCTGTGGTCCCCACAACCCGGCGCACGCAGTAGGTAGTCAGTAAATGTGTGCTAGCTTTCATCCAAGTGCATCACACTGGACTGTATAATCTTTACTCGGAGACCAGGATGATTTAAAAAAACACGTATTTGATTATTTCACTGTCCCACTGAAAAGGCTTCCCATTCTAAACTTCCTTCTGCAGGCTCACATAAACACTATCCATTGGGACAAATATCATTCCCATTTTACAGATTAAAAAACCGAGGCTCAGAGAGACAAAACTGTTGGATGCCCTGGATCCAAACTCCAATGTCATCATGTGCCTTGTTCTCACTGCCCAAGGGCTTCCTACTGCAGGGTCTTTGCACAGACACTGGGCTGTCTTCCCACGCCCAGCCCATCCCACCTGGGTCACCTATGATCATTCAACAGATTGCAGCTAAAATTTCTCCTGTTTTGTGGTGTCCTTCCTACCTCCCAGACAATGACAGTGTTTTCACTCTACCCTGACCCACTGCCTGGTACTGACCCCAAGTGTCATTTCACTGTCTACCTGTGACTCTCAACCTTGGAGGCACATTATAATCACTCTGGGGAGCTTCTGAAAAATACAGGTGCCTAAGACCCAGTGTTAACCAACTGAATCAAAATCTTTGGGGGTGGGCCTTGACATCTCCAGTTCGTGAGATCCCTCTAGGTGATTCTAATGTTCAGTCAGCACTGAGAACAGCACGTTAGCCTGGGCCTTGCTCCAAGAAGTCAAAGATCACAATTATTTGTTCCTACTGTCTCTCTCCTGCCCAGCACAATGCACCAGGCACACACGGCATGGTCAATAAATACTATTTGAAAGAATGAATGAATGGGCTTACTAAAAGCACTGAGAAGGCCTGCAACTGAAGAAAAAATTAATTTTGTTGACACTTAGTGTTTTTCAACCTTATCTGACCATGGGATTCTTTTATTCTGTGGGAAACCTATTACCATCTTAGAGGACACTTGTGAAACCCAGCAGGGGAAATGTTGGCCTGGAGAAATCTCAGGGTTGGCTTCTCTAGCTCCATAAACTTGACCTGGGAAGAAATGATCATAAACCTGGTGCAAGGGAGGGAGCTTAGAGATGGCTACCCATTCTCCCTCCCCATGGCCTATCCCTGCTGGCTCCCCAAACCCACGAGATGTATGGTCCTACTCCCCTGGGCTTGGGATAACAATAAAAATAATATTAGTAACAACAACAACAGACACCATGGCTGTGACCCTCAAGGGGCCGTGAGCTTTTTCTGCACTTTAAGAAACTGAGCTCAGAAAGCAGGAGTCCTGGCAGGTGCCCACGCTGACCCACCTAGGGGCCAGCCTCTCTCCACCAATGGGCCCTGGAAAGCCTTCCTGGCCCCCTGAGCTCACCAGCATGGAGTTTACTGGGCTCAGGGGGCCTCTAGAGCAACCAGCGAAGACTCAACCCACCGAAGGGCTTTTTATAGCTGGCCTCCCTTCCCTGGGCCCCTCCTCAGTATCCAGCCGAGATTTCAGCCTAAATGGGAAAGCATATTCCTTGGAGGACCAAGGCTGTGCTTCCAACTTAACCATTTCAGGGCTAGAATTTGAGGCAGCCCAGGAGAAGAGGATCAACCCAGATTGGATGTAATCACAATGTGGGGACACAAAGCTTGAACTATAGGGGCGGTGGAGAGTGGTGATGGGCTGGGCCTGAATCTCAGCCTGTTGTTTCCTGGCTGTGTGACTTCTAGCAACTTACTTCCCCTCTCTCAGCCTCAGTTTCCTCAACCATAAAAAGAGCGGTAAAAAAAATAGCCCTGGCCTCATCAAGCTAGTGTGAGGGGGGGTGCAGGGTCAGCACGCAATACACGGTGGCCATTATTTTTCTGCTGCAGTCTCTGCCCACCAAGACCTCATGGTTCACCCAAGAGCAGATGGCGATTCTGTCTTCAGAGGCTAGAGAAGCTCCAAGAGGCACGCTTATGATAAGCCAGAGGCCGTGTTTGTGCATTTTCATGCTCATCAACAACCCTGAGTTTTATTATGGATTTTATCGGGGGAGAAACTGAGGTCCAGGGGTGGAGTCACTCGCCAAAGGCACCGCAGGTAGAAAATGACTAAGCTGGGATTTTGGCTAAGGGTCCTCCGACTTAAGGCCAATGCTCTTCCTTATAGAACAGGCAGGGCTGATGAGGCAAAACTCAGTTTTAATGGGACTGGTAGACACACTAGGACCTCGTCGTCAACCTTGGGCTTGCAGCACCCCCTCCCCCATGGGATGTGAAGATGAGAAGCTCAGCTCCCCCTCCTGGGATGTGTGTGCAGCACAGGTGGAGACTGTTAACGTGAGAACACTTCTCCATGGTGTGGAGTCTCTTGGACTTCACTAGACAGTAATGCTAGCTCGTGAGTGTTTTCACAGATTTTTCTATTTGTCTATTTGGCATCTGCTAATAAAAGCTGTGGCCTGTGCTTACTCCTTGTCTCTTCCTGCCTCCTGACAGTGGTGCTTCCTGGTTAAGGTGTGCCCCGCCCTCTTGGGAAATAGAAATAACATTTATGTTATGTGAATATGTTAGGTAAATAACAAAAATCTTCTCTCAGCGCTGTTAGCCTCTCTCTGTTCTCACTCACTCACCTAAGTTAAAATCTATGGGAACGATCACTGATGCAATGAGCCAAGTGGATCCCCTGTCTCATAGGCTTTGGAAATTACCCTAAAGCAACAGCAAGCTGCTGTATTGAGAAGTACGTGCCATCACTGGGCAAAGCAGTTTCCAACCAGACCTCCTTTGCTCATCTCACAAGTAACCCTGAAAGGCAGGTACTATTCACTCAGATTTGGGTTGCCCCAGACCACCTGAAATCCAGAGCCTCCAGATAGAAGGAAACCAGGAGAGGTCTTACCTACCTTTCAGGTGGACCGTTATCCGTGTTACTGCTGTGGCGTCTCTGCATTTTCCTTAAGACCTGAAAGTCAACACATGGCATGAGCCAGAGTCTCTCAACATTCCCAATGCCGGTCAGATTGCCAAGGCAACTGTGAACAAGTACTATTACTCCTACTTCGCATCCCCAGAACTCTGACATGCTGCAAACCCAGCTTGCATCTTTTAAGTCATCCAACTCTTTTTTTTTTTTTTAAAGATATTATTTATTTATTTGACAGACAGAGATCACAAGTAGGCAGAGAAGCAGGCAGAGAGAGAGGGAGAAGCAGGCTCCCCGCTGAGCAGAGAGCCCGATGCGGGGCTCGATCCCAGGATCCTGAGATCATGACCCGAGCCGAAGGCAGAGGCTTAACCCACTGAGCCACCCAGGCGCCCCAAGTCATCCAACTCTTCATTCTACATTCAATCCCAGGGAGGAAAGTGTTATCACCCCATTTTGCAGACAAGGATGTTGACACCCAGAGGCAGAGGAAGACGTCCTCATGTGAGAGGCGGCTATGAAATGTGGAGCAGGGAGATGCTGGAGGATGGAAGTGCGAGACATGGCTTCGGCACTGACGCTGCTCCTAACGTGTGTGATTTGTGCTTGGACAAATCAGCAACCTCTCTGTGGCCTCAGCTTCCCCATCTGTTAAATTGGGGGATTGAGGGTGTGGTGTGACCGAAACCCAAAGCCACCTTCCAGCCCTCCCATGTAATATGGTGGTAATAGGGATGTGAATTCTTATGGAGACATGTCACCTGGTTCACCGTTAGGAGCCACATGGACTTCAGAACTCCATGTTGATGATGTCTGAGCAGGGCCTGCAGGGCTCTGATGGGGTTGTGACCCCTAGAGTTCAGCGACAGCGGGCCTCTCGGTCCTCTTCAGAAAGATGCACAGGTCACCAGAGCTTACCAGACTCCAAACCCTGGGGGGAAGAGAACACTTAAGGGAACAGTCTGTGGAATGGCTTGAACCTGAGAATGCCTTAGGGCATCATGGGTAGTTCTAAGCATACGGTTCTGTCTGCTCCCTATCTCTGGTTAGCCTCTCACTGATCCCTCGTTAGGACTCCTGAGGATGTTGTCTTAACGTATTTCGTCGTGTTATCAAACTCTGAATCCTGATTGGGGAATACAGAAAATATGTGTGAGGCCCTCTAATGGATTCCCATTGCAACCAGAATAAAATCCAAACTTTGCTTATGGCCTACAGGTTTTGCCTGATGAAGCTTCACCTATTTCCAATCTCATTTCCCCCTACTCTTCCTTTACCCTCTCCCCACCAGGCACACTGGCCTTTTTGTTTCTCAAACAGGCAGGCTTGTCCCTGCCTCAGGGCCTTTGTACTTGCTCTTCTTGATTCCTTCAGTGCTTTTCCTTTCTGTCTAACCTCCTCAGGTCAAATGTCACTTCCTTCCAAAGGCCTTTTCCTCTCATCCTCCTGACTCACTACATATTGCCCTGTTTTATCTTCTTTATAAAACTTATTTACTTACATGTTTGCTTATTTATGATCTGTCCCCCGTAAGAATGTAAATGCCACAAAAGCAGGGATCCTATGTCTGGCTCACCCAGGTACCTCAGCATCCAGAACTGCCTAGCACAGAGTTGCATTCAACAAATAAATATTCAGATATTTATTCAATATTTATCTTGGGATCTCAGTTAATTTTTTGTATATTCCTTTCTCCCTCCCTGACCTTTCACCCTGGAAAAATAAAAGCTGTAGACTTTCCACAAATAGGTTTACCCTTGAATTCCTTTTTTTTTTTGTATCAGAACCAAAGATGGTATATTTTAGTTGAGAACATCATAATTGGTTGTTGAATGATTTCCTAATCCTGACCACCTTCTTCAAGGGACAGCATCGGTGTTAGCAGGACCACTGATAAGAGACAATTCATTGGCTAACCCTCTCTTTTTTGGAAACTCAGCTAAGAAATGGGTCAGTAGCACCACCTTTACACGTGAAGGAAAGCTCCTTATGTAAATATTTTCCAAGAACAAGCAATGTCACCTTAATGGCCCCTCCCAGTGATTCCCCATCACTTGCAAATCCTTGGGGAAAATAAAATACAGCATCCCCAAAACACAAATCCCAACTCTGACACACCTTCCTAAATCACACGCCCGATTCCACTTCAGATGCTCGATTTCGAGGGGCTTCAGATTCACTCTTGGAAGCAGGCCATACATAATTATTCCAATACTGAATTCTGGAATAAAATTTTGCACGTGGGATGCATCCGAATGACTAAATGAAACGCCTCTTAACCCTCTGCTCCATTCATCGTACTACCTCCCTGTGAAGAATTACCCTGAGACTTCTCAATGCACGCTTTGTTTTAAGCTGCGCCCCCGGGCCGTTACAGGACTGCACCGAAATGCTGGTGAGAGCATCTCCTGCGTTCCAAGCACTGGAAGCCGGCAGGTACACTCGAGGAACAAAGCCGCGAGCATTCCTGCAACCAACGTTCAGCACAAAACGCCCTCGGACTGCAAGGACAGGAGACTACACGGACTGTCCCCGAAGGAAAAAAAACGCGTTCTCTTTTTACCTGCCCAGACAATTCAGCAATCACAGCGGCATCATTCACGTCCTTCCAAGCCAATCACTCGCGAGGCCCGGGGAGCACGTGACTTCCGAGTGCTTCCGGCCTCTCTTCGGGTTCTCTCTCAGGTGGCCTTAGCGCGGCGCTAAGAGAGCGGCGCCGCTACTCCTGCGGTGCGCACGCGATTGCCCGCCCCCTTTCGGGATTCAGCCAATAGAAGGCCGGTGCTTCTTAGGGACCAATGGGGAGGAGACGAGCTAAGCCAGTGGGCGACGCGAGCTAAGTGGAGGCGGGGCGTGGAGCGGGTCACGTGGGGGCGGCGCCGGGTGGCTGCCGGGAGCTGGCTGGGCCGGAGGCCGTGGGGCCGGCTCCCGCCGCGAGGGATGGAGTTGCCGGCTGTGTAGTGGCCATGCCGCCCGGCCCCCGGGCCTTCCTTGCTCCGCGCCCCGGCCGCCGCGCCCCTCGTCCGCGCCGGCATGGTGAACCTGGCGGCCATGGTGTGGCGCCGGCTCCTCCGGAAGAGGTGGGTGCTCGCCCTGGTCTTCGGGCTCTCGCTCGTCTACTTCCTCAGCAGCACCTTCAAGCAGGTCAGTGGCTGCCCGCCGCCCTCCCGCCGTTGCTCTCTCGGCCGCCTGGCTTCCCGCCGGGGTGGGGGGAGCCGCCTGTGCAGCCGCGTTGTCAGTGTGTTCGAGGGTCCGGACCGCGAGGTCCGAGGACCGGCTAAGGGACCTACCCATTTCGTTGGTGCCGGGTCGAAAAGGCGCTGCTAGGCCAGGGGCACAGGTGGAACTCGAACCCAGGTCTGTGGGCCCCTGACTGTGGTTTTTACCCCTACTGCCATCTGTGTGCCTTCTACCTGCCGGGCCCAGGGCTTGAGGGGGAGGGCGTGCGTTTCTTGCTTCTTCCTCCCGGCAGTCCTGGGGGAATGAGTGTCCCCAGATTGCATCGGGGGAAACTGAGACTCGGAGAGGGGGAGGTGGTAGGTAGCCAAGCTGTGAGTCTAGCGCTGGCGTACTTGCCCTGCGTTTACTTTGTGGGCTCAATGGTCCACCCGGGAACCTCAGCAGGACCCATGAGGTACCCTTTCTGGGCATAGATTCGTTGGATGGAATTTGCTTCTTACGTCCCCAACCCCTTCGTTTTTCTTCTGTGTGAGACTTTCTGGGAGAAAAGGCAGGGTGGTTTGGTGGGAAATGCGACCAAAGCATTGGACGTTTAGGAGTCCGGTTTGAGCGTTTGGGTTTTTAGAAAGGCTGAGAGCATACCTCGGAGTTTATCAGGGACAATACTGGTTTATGCTGTTCCTCTGATGTCTGATTGCTTTGAGGCTCTCAGGGGTCAAGTTCTTAAATAAAATATATTAATAAATATAAAATATGTGATCATCCTTGTTTAACAAGATCAGTGGGGGAGCTGTGTAAAGGGAACATAGGGAACTGTATCCCACTTCTTACCTTAAGCAAACAGGGGCTGAGTGTTGTGAGCCTCTTTATTGACTGGGATGTGTTGGTGACATTCAAGAACTAAGTGCTTCTGGGACTTGTGTTTTCTGCAACCTCACAGACACCTTGTGGTCCTGTGTTTTTCCTTCTCTGTCTGGCAGACCTCTGAGTGTTACAGTGAGCCAGGACTCAGATCTCTGCATTCTTCCCAGGTGAATTCTGGCACCATTGTTTAAATTCCAGCTGTATGCTCTTGATACCCAAATTTGTAACTTTAGCCTAGACTTTGCCAGAAAACTCCCAATTTTTCTATCCGGTTGGTTACTTGACATCTTTTTGAATGTGTCATATAGGCTTCTCATTCTTGGCCAAAACAGAACTCTCGATTCTCCACCATCAACTCTTCCTCTTCAGTCTTCCCAGGCTCACTAAGTGGCATTACTGTTCGCCAGTAGTCCAGCCCCAGATACTTTCTTCATCTCACTCCCCATAACCAAAACATTGCCCCTGCCTCCGCAGTGTATCCTGATTTTATTTCTTTCTCCTGATTGTCACTGGTGCCACTGTAGGTCAAGCTACCTTGTCTGGACTACTGCGGTAGCTTGCCATCTAGTCTTTGCCTCCTTTTTTTTTTTGGATTTATTTTATTTGAGAGAAAGAGGAGGAACAGTGGGAGAGAGAGAATCCGAAGCCAACTCCGGGCTTAGCATGGAGCCCAAGGGGGCTTCGATCCCATGATCCTGAGATCATGACCTGAGCAGGTATCAAGAGTTCAATGTTCAACCAATTGAGCCACCCTGGTGCCTCAAGGTCTCTGTTTCCTTTCTTGTCCAACAGTCTCTTCTCTACCCAGCAGTAACAGGAGTGATAATCTGGAAGAAAAAAAAAATGATAGTTTTTCCCTAGATATAATTGTTCTTTGGCTCTCTGTTACATTCAGATAAAACTCAGACTCCAGTCCAGGATCACTGCTTGGTGAGTCTTTTTTGTCCCTTCAGGCCCGGCTAACTGTTACTGCCTCAGGCCACACTGGGTGACACAGTCTAAATTAAGGTTCATTGACTGTAGACCTGTTTTATTTTCTTTGTAGAAGGAATCATTAACTGAACATTTCTTGTTCTTAAACTTGTTTATCTGTCTTCTCTCTCTTTCCCTTCTAGACGTTAATATTCTTGAGAACAGGAACCTTGTCTGTGTCGTTCATAAAATCTCACCCCCTAGAATACTGCCAGGCACTTAATGGACCCTCAAGTGTGGTTTGAACAAACGAGTGAGTTGTGAGTCTTTTTCACTGGGATGACTTTTCCTTTCTTCTCCAACTACTTTTTTATGTCTTGACTCAGATGGTGTCTCCTCTGTGACCTTCCCTACAACCATCTTATAAGTACTCTCGTGTACCTTGTGTATTTATTTTAAAATTACAGTTTGTCTTTTTTAAAAACCTGTGATCCATGACCACAATTGGGGAGGGATGATTGGGATTCGCCTCAAACTGTTGGCAAATTTCTCTGGGTCAGATCCCTCCCACAGCCTAATAAACACTAAGAAACACTTTAGCTGTAACCTTTCTATCCCTGCCCATCAATTCCTGGCAGCCACTCATCAGCTTTCTGTCTCTGTAGGTTTGCTGGTTTGGATATTTCATATAAAGGAATCCTACAACATGTACTCTTCTTTCATTTCAGTTCTTTGTAGCATATAGTAGTACTTCATTTTTTTTTTTTTAAAGATTTAGTTCATTTATTTGAGAGAGTGTGTAAGAGAGCACAGATGGTAGAGAGAGAGAAGCAGGCTACCTATTGAGCAGGGAGCCTGATGCAGGGCTTGATCCCAGGACCCTGAGATCATGACCTAAGCTGAAGGCAGACGCTTAATGACTGAGCCACCCAGGCGGCCCGTTGTACTTCATTTTTATGTGTGGATAATATTCCATCGTCTCCATCTCCTGCATTTTGTTTTCCGTTCATCTGTTGATGGATGGTTGACTTTTTTTTTCTGGTTATTATAAATAATGCCTCTATGAACATTAGTGTACAAGGTTTTATTTGGAAATACGTTTTCATTTCTCTTGGGTATGGTCCTAGGAGTAGAAATGATGGGTCACATGGTAATTCCGTGTTTAACTTCTTGAGGAATTGCCAGACTGTTTTCTAAAGTGGCTGCACCAGTGCGGTGAACTTTTAAGGAACTATACTTGTCAAGTTTGATGTAGTACCAAAGAAGACTGTCTGTAGTTATTTGAAAAAGCCATTAAAATATCCCTTCCATTTCCAACTACACATCTTAGTGTAGGTAGATTTTCTTAGTGAAGGTAGATTTTCTTCACATGCTTCAACTCAGACAACACGTTGCTACAGATTAACTGCAGAGGGAGATAGGAGAATCCCGCTGTCTTCCATCCAGCCAGACATTAAAAAGATTTGGAGAAATACAAAAGCATTTTCTCACCAAATTTTATTTTTTTGTTTTGAAGAACATTTTTTTCACAGACCAGAAAACCCCCTGTTAACATATAATAGGTTCATTTTTATTTTTAGTTGAATAGATAATTTAAATATTTTAAGAATTTATTTTTAAATTTCTAGTATGATCCTCATAAATCCACATATGGAGATTCTCTATATAAGGAAGATAAAGGGTCTTTGGGACCCACAACTCGGAACCCATTCTGGCTGATGCTTGCTCTGTGCATTTGAGTTTGCTCGTCTTGCTCCGTGCTGCAGTTCTGGTCACCCGCCACTCCTGAGCTGTGCGACTTGAGGCAAGTTTGCTTCACTTTGCCTACCCTCATTTCCTTCATCTGTGAGACAGAGATATGGTATGGAATATATGGGCCTGGCGTGTGTGTGTGTGTGTGTGTGTTGGGATTGAATTGAGAGGAGGCTATGAGAAGCCCATAAAACTACTGGGCCCCATGCTCTGCTTCAGGGAAACTGAGCTCATTGGAGCAGACGCAGCTGCTTCTTGCCTGGAGACGAGCTGATTACCCTCTGTTGCTTTGAATTCCTCTTTTCTTTGGTTTTCACGTTAATTAATGCTTTGGGGGATAGTTTAAATTGTAGAGATGGGAGTGCAGGGGAAATTAATGACAATGGTGGGGATGCCATTGGGGTAGAGGATTGGGTGCCAAGTGACTTGGGCGCATTTACTTAACAAATGTTGAGTGAGCCCCAGCTGTGTGCTAGGTGTGCTCTGCTAGGGTGGTGGAATACAAGAGGTGGAGGCAAAACGGATGAGGTCTCGCTCTAAGAGCCTGTATTGTGCCAGGGAGTGAAGGGGGCAGAAATGGCAGGTGGCCAAAATGATTTCAGATTATGATTTACCATGTGAAGGA
This sequence comes from Martes martes, assembly GCF_963455335.1. Lineage (NCBI taxonomy): Eukaryota > Metazoa > Chordata > Mammalia > Carnivora > Mustelidae > Martes > Martes martes. The sequence continues at coordinate 80,213,721 of NC_137901.1, forward strand.
AACAAAACAAGCTGCGGCAGTAGAGCATCAAGGTGGGCCTGACCCTGTGGGGCATTCGAGCTGAGACGGAAGAAATCCCAGTCTTGAAGTCAGAGGGTCCTTAGAGGGCCTCTCATGTAAATAAATGTTCTTGTGTTCAAGTGGAGGGGTTCTTGAAAGTCTCTGGGCTCTTGGCATAACTCCTTGAAAATATATTAACATCTTCAGCTTTCAAGGAACTAAGTGTGTAAATTGCAGTACACTAGTGTGTAAGTTAGATACTTCTGAAGTGTGGCAAATAGTAAGAGAGTTGCTAAACTATTTTTTATTGTTGTTGTTGTTGTTGTTACTGTTTACCAAGGTATGTATGTTTTTCAGAATGTTTGTCAAGTTACTCCCCAGGGTAGAGGAGAACAGTGACCCATAATTTCACCAAGCATGGGACATTTATCTCATTTGACCCTTATGGTAACCCCTGGAAAATAGACTGGGCAGTTATTTAAATACTCTTTTAAAATCAGGCTAAGTAACATATATTAGTAATAAAAACATTATTGTAGCTCCTTATAATTTGTGAAGAAAGGTCTCATTTTTTTTTTGTTTTTGTTCCCACTCTTTGTACCATGTGTGGACGTCTGTTGTGGCTGATTGCACTGATTTCTCTGCACACTTCTTTATCAACTGCTCTGGGGGCACTTTGAGAATAGAGAACCTGACTGCCTTTGTATATCCTTACTGCTTTGTAAGGACTTGCTGCCTTTGTGGGGGGAAACACGTGCATGCGCGCACACACACACATGCATGAATCTGTATATAGATAAAAAGCCTAGAATTGAGACAACCTAACAGAGTAGGTCAGTTTGGAAAGGGTTTAAAACCATGGAAGGAATCCCCTCAATGGCCCTTCACCACACCATATAGGCGAGACTGGACCCTCAGAAACACGAATGTGTGCTAATTCGTTACATTTACCACTATGTCTTACACTATCTCTTGTACAGTCTTGTTTGATTGTACAGCTCTTATTACCCAACCCTTTTGGCAGAGTCTTGGATATTCATGTTTGAGAACTTGAAAAAGCGTTCAAGTGCCAGAAAAATTGCCTTCCTGTTGACCGGGAGCATAGTTACGTGGAAGAGGTCTTTCCGGGATACACTTGGCTGTGAACTCTTGTTTTCTTTGGGGAAGAATAACAGGACAGTTTCAGAGTGGTGTTAGGAGTACTTTCAACCTTGTGAGATCCATTATACTTTGACCAGCTGCTTACTAGTCTTCACGGCTATTAATTTATCTAGGACAGCATTTGGAGCTCAGTTTTGTTTGCGCATAGCTTGATTCTACAGTTAACTGATACGGTCCCAGCAGAGCAGAGGAGTATGAACTGATGGTAGTTAAGCAGTGTGCACCTAAGTGATTTGTCCCGTATTCCCAAGGCTTCTGCGCGTAGCCCCTCTTCTTGCACCAGCCAAGGAATACAGATCTTGTTTTTGTATAACCCATCCTGTTTCTGCCAGTGCCAGTTCTTGCCTATAAGTGAAACAAAAGAGAAGAGCAGAATAGAAGTTAAAGTCACCACATGTAACTGTTTTACACTTAGTAAATTAAAGAACACACTCCAGTACTGGTGCAGTGGTGGTGGAATTGTAACATAAATGCTGGTAATACTACAAATGGCGTATATAACTTCCGGGAAGTTATTTGGCACTATATAGCAGGGACTATTTCTAGTAATTATTACTATGAGTCATTCAAGAGAATAAACAAACCTCTGTTTTTATTGCAGTGCTGTCTATGATAACAAAAACTTTGGCTGGGTCAGATGTTCTGTGGAAAGTGTGTTTACTGAATTATGGCGCATCAACATGATAGATTATTAAATGGCCTTGAAAATGCTATTATGAGGATGAGGTGGGTACTTAATGGTTTACCATCCAGTTAGGGTCAAGAATTGCTGAATGCCAAGCATCCTCATTTGTAGTCTAAATGCTGGGGTCAAAGGTTAGAAGTTAATGTATAAAAATTGATAAAGCTTTATTTAAGCAATGGGACTGTGGGCAATTTTTGTTTTTAATGCTGGTAGTCATGCTTTTTTTTTTTTAAATAAAATTTATATTTTGGGAGAATTACAGATTCAAAGAAAAGTTTCAAGGATAGTACAGAGTTCGTGTAGATCCCTTAGTGTCTTGTTAATGATAATCATGTTTTTATTATTTTAAATTAAAAATGAAAATATTCCAAAAATGACAGAAGATGTTAATAATCACCTCTATCCCTTCCAGGTTAATAGTCTGTAGCATATCTTCCCATACTTTTATCTCAGTTCTTACAAACCTGTATGTGTATGTTATTGTTATCATAATGTGTGATATATAATATGCACTTTCTTTTGTAACTTGCTTTTTTCACGTAGTATATTGTGACATCCAGTGGTCTACACACAGTAGTGTGTATATTAAAATCATTCAGGTGCTTTAACAATATCGATTCCCAGGTTGCATCCACAGAGATTTTTACTCAGTCTGAAGTTGGGCTCAGAAATCAGAATTTGTTTTAAAAGTCTTGTGTAATTTAATGTGCAGGCCAGCTTTGAGAACTGCTCAAGGTAAATGCGTATCATTCACATCTGGGATTTTTGTAATAGCCATGGCTATACTGGTGTTATTCAGTCATTTCTCTGTTAGGTTTCTAGGTTTTTCCTACAATGTAAACAGTACTGTAGTAAACATCCTGGTGCATCCTTACACATTGGTACTTTCTGTAGAAAATGCTCAAAAATGTGTTTGTTGTATCAAAGTAGATGTGGATATGTATATCTTAAATATTAGTAGCTCTTCTCAGGTTCCTTTCCTAAAGAAACCTCAGGAACTGTGAAGATCTGTTTCATTGTTTTAGAGTATATATCCTTTGCCATCAAGGTTTTCAAGATTAGTCCTTTTTGGTGGTGACACATGACAGGTCATTCTTAATGGTAAAAACCACAAAATCTATTAAAAAGGTAGAATGTTTAAAGTATATGAAAAGCTTTTGGGAGGGAGTCTTGTATATTGTTTTGTTTTCCAACAGCAGGTTGAAGGATTCAGAAGACAGCTGTCTCATGATTGGTTGTTCCGTACTTAGGCACCTTCCCCCTTCGTTCCTTTAATAGTATAGGAAAAGCAGTTTTTTTTTTTTAAAGATTTTATTTATTTGACAGAGATTACAAGTAGCAGAGAGGCAGGCAGAGAGAGAGAGAGAGAGAGAGAGGGAAGCAGGCTCCCTGCTGAGCAGAGAGCCTGATGTGGGACTCGATCCCAGGACCCTGAGATTATGACCTGAGCCAAAGGCAGCGGCTTAACCCACTGAGCCACCCAGGCGCCCGGAAAAGCAGTTTTGAAAGCTCGGCTGCAGCTTGGAGGCTAGGAGACAAGGCATAAATGCTTGGCCTTTTGCATGTGTAGGTAAAGGGCTGGCTGGAAGGATGTCTTATGAAAGGTGTATTGTAAGAGTTCCACAATTACTGTCTTTTCATAGGAGAAATTTGCAAGTTGGCATGCTTCTTCTTGCCCCTAAAACCAACCTCCCAGTTCAGTGTTACCCTAATGAAGTACTCATAATGGCAAATGAAAGTGACCTTGTGCCCCAGATGAGTCCAGGGATTGTCTAAAATGACAGTTGTGAAATGCCTTTGAAGTTTACTCTTCTGTTTTAAAGGTATATTCAGATTTTACATTTAGTTCAGCAATGTGTTTATTATAAAAAAAATGCTTTAAATGATACACCATCAGGAAGAAAAAGTTTAAAGCTTTTCCTCTCTCAGGTTTGCAAGAAATTAACACTTTTGTACACATTTACAACAGGCATGTAATCTAGAGGCTGTTAATGTGAGTATGCCAGTTTTGAAGCATAGCCTTAATTTATTACTTTTCCTGCAGGTTTATTTTGTGTTTTATATTATGGCTTTGGCTCAGACTCGACTCGGCCGATTCCAGTCGTGCAGGCTTTCTTACGTTGTTTCTGTCCTGTTGTGTAGTCGCTATGAGAAGTTGGTGGGAATGCAAGAGACGGTACTTTAACCTTCCTTTGGTGGTCTCTTTGTAGGAGGAAAGGGCAGTGAGAGATCGGAACCTCCTCCAGGTTCAAGACCATGACCAGCCCATTCCGTGGAAAGTGCAGTTTCACCTGGGGAACAGCAGTCGGCCTGGCAACCAGTGCCGGAACTCCATTCAAGGGAAGCACCTCATCACGGATGAGCTAGGTAGGGCTGGCTCCCCTCTTCTCTGCAGCCAGTGAAGGGCTGTGGTGTGAGTCATTACTGGGGTTTTATACAGTGCCATTCCCAGCATTTCTCACATCTGTATTTCACACTTTACTTGTCATTCAGGTTCCCTAACTGTCAGAGAAGTTTGATCTGATAATTCTGTCTCCAAAGCTCCTTGTACCTGTAATGCACGGTTTCAGCATTTGTTCATGTGCCAGCCTCTAGGCTACTTGCTGCTCATCTCTTCCTGGCCCCAGGATGTTCAGATCTTGCTCAGGTTGTCTTCTCATCTTAGTGGTGAACTCTATAGGGTAGCCAGTGTTCCTCCTTGGTGACCTACATAATAACCACACAGTTCTGGCACTTAGGAAGTGTGCTTGTTGACTGACCAGGTGATTTCGCATGAATGATAAACACGTTCATTTTTCTCTTTACTATTTATTTACTTATTTTTTTTTTAAAGATTTTATTTATTTGAGAGAGAGAGAGAGAGTGCACAGGCAGAGGGAGGGGGAGAGTGAGAAGCAGACTCCCCACTGAGCAGAGAGCTTGATGTGGGGCTTGATCCCAGGATTCTGGGACCATGACCTGAGCCAAAGGGAGACGCTTAACTGACTGAGCCACCCAGGTGCCCTATCTACATATTTTAGAGAGAGAGTGCATGTAATGAGCCGGGGGTGGGGGGAGGGTGAGAAGCAGACTCCCCACTGAGCATAGAGTCCAACATGGGGCTTGATCCCATGACCCTGAGATCATGACCTGAGCTGAAATTAAGGGTTGGATGCTTAACTGACTGAGCCGCTCAAGCACCTGAATGATAAACAAATTCAAAATGTGTTACTCTTACAGTGAAAACAGCAGCTCCTCTTTCCAGGACCTTTCTCCCAGAGTTTTGTTGCCTCATTTTAGTCTGTAAGAAAGGGGATTCCTGTGCTGTTGAGGTGGTTGGATTAGCTGATTGTGGTCTCACCACTTGAAGGCTGGCCCTGTCTTTCTGAAGAGGGACTCCCACTAAGGCACACTTGAGCTTTCAATTATGTGCTGGGCACTGGGCTAAAACCTCTCCTTGAGTATCTCGTCTGATTTGTGCAGTAGTCCTGTAGCGTAGACATTGCTCCTGTCACTTTGTAGGTGAAAGCAGGCACCAAGAGGCTAAGAAACTTGCCTACAATGGCAAGGGTTCTTTTATAAGCTATTATCACACCAGAAGAGTAACACTTTCCCTTAATGTCAACTAGCTAAACAGTTTTCAGAGTTCCCCGATAGTTTTGTAGATTGTTTTTTCTTTTTTCAATTGGTGGTTTGCAAATAATCCAGTTGGCTTGTTTGCTGGAGTAAATTTTGCTGTATTTCACAGAGTCTCAGCACTCTTATGAGTGTGGCAGTACCATAATCGACACAGGGCAGCCTTGAATTAGAATATTCAGCTATATACAATGACTGAACAAAATGCAGACATGCTGTCATTAAAATGAAACGAGTGCATTTACTGTTCTTTAAAAAACAAACTTTGCGTTCCCAGCAAAAAACAAAAACAAAAAACAGCTTTCCCAAAAAGATCGCAAAAGCATTAGTCCAGATGAGATTATTTGGAATTGAGGAAAGGGATCAGAGGAAAAACACGCATCTAAGGTAGAAGAACTGGAAAAATTTGCACAAAAACATGGTGACAAGGGGCACTTGGGTGGCTCAGTGGGTTAAAGCCTCTGCCTTCAGCTCAGGTCATGATCTCAGGGTCCTGGGATCGAGCCCCGCATTGGGCTCTCAGCTCAGCAGGGAGCCTGCTTCCCCTGCTCTCTCTCACTGCCTGCCTCTCTGCCTACTTGTGATCTCTGTCTGTCAAATAAATAAATAAAATCTTAAAAAAAAAAAAAAACAAAAACCTGCACGGCGACAAGCCAGCAATGGTGCCAGTGCCAAACTCTGTCTTTAAGATCATGTTGAAAAAGCAAATAATATTGCAAATAGCCTCTTGTTTTGTTTTTTAAACAAAGTTTGGCAAAGGAAGTTTGCTTCCATAAGATGACACAGATGGTTAGAGGGCAGACCTAGGGCCAGGAGTGAACTTGGGAGTTCAGTCCTTTTTTTCTTAGAGACTGTTGTGTTTCTATGACACCCAGTGAGAAAACATGAATATCTTATGCCTTGACTTTAATAGTTAATATTAGGTTACAAGTGACAGTCATTTTCTTTTGTTGTAGCTAACACAGGAATAATTTTCCTCTGAGTAATTCAAGTGAGACAAAGACTCAGACTTCTTAAGCAAAAAGTTCCAAAAATCGACTAATAAAAATCCCAGAGCCATAGGTTGTATTGTACCACCATGACTGTGAGAAGAAAGAAACAATTTCATAAAGAAAACTTGCAGGAATTTATGCTTTTTAGCAAGCAGATGCTACCACGAATATTGCCAGGGTAACAGTTAGAATGATGCTTTCCACGTTTAGAAGTTAATTTCCCAGTGAATCGCGACATACTCAGGTTGTGATCTTACTGGACTCCTTGTTGGAAATGACATTGGCATGAGTAGATTTACAATGTAGAATGAGAAATCTTGAGCTCTCTTTCACCAGAAATCAGAAGGCCCTGTGGTTTCAAGGCTGAATACTGGCAGTTAACACTGAGGTGTGGAAGGACTGGGGGGCAGGGCGCACGTGAAAGGTGGCCAGTGCAGCTGATACCTACAGTTTGGAAGAGGGAAGAGGGCAGAAAGATAATTTCAACAAGTGGAGTTTAGGATATGTTCTATTTTACGTCTTCCTGACAGGAGATAAGATTTCATTGTTGTTAGTTTTGGCCAAATTTTGAGAAACTTGCTGACTTCTTTGGATTTTTGTTGGCTTATTTATAATCCCTGTGAAGAAAATGAGTAAGAATAGTTAAAAAGAATCCCAGAAACATATATTAAAGCATTTGAGTCGTCTTCTCTTAATTTAGAAGACAAAATGTAGTTAAAACAACACAAAGCACCCAGTTCTTAGGTAACGAGGGTCTGGTTCTTTCCAGGCCCTGGGTTTCCAGGTGTTAATAAGTGTGGTCCGCCTGAGTCTCTTCCATTGTTATTTTAGTGGTGCCCCCTGGTTTTGCACAGACTTTGTTTTTCAGAGTAGTTTCTGAAAACAACCTTATACTTCACCAGGTCTCATTCTCTGAGGATTAAGAAGCTGGGGCATTTGGAATGGAATGATGCTGGCAACAGCTGCTCTGCACCTGTGGGCACGGGTAGAGACCTGTGGGCCCGTGCATGCACTTGGGAGTCTCCCAAGAGCCATGTGGTGTCCCTCATGCATTTATTTTTACATTTTTCTGTCCCACTCCTAGAAGGTTATAGAGAAATGTCTATTTAGCAGCTCTGAGCAATCAGTTAGTTTTTACAAAGAGAGTCCTTTCCTTCAAGCTGAGTATGGGTTTTACTGGGTTGGAGACAGTGTGTTTACAGATGACAGGATTTATGAGCAGAGGGAATTAGGGTTTTTGTCCCTTGGGTATTAGAGAGCTTGCATTCCTAGATTCTGAGGGGTAGTTGAATCTGGGCCTGTATACTTATAGACAGCCTAAATCAACTTATGAAGGTTCATTGTGACTACTTTTTCAAAAATCCTCCAAATTACTAAATAAATGCAAGCATTTAAAAGATGTCTATAAAGATTGGGGGGTTGGTTGGTTGGTTTTTAAATCTAGATGGAGCTCACTTTCAGGAATGAATGCCTTGGTTTTTTTTCTATTTTCTTTCTCTTTCTCCTCTTCTTCTTCTTCTTTTTTTTTTGAGAACAACGCCAGTTTTCTTCAGTTACAGATGAAGGAGTGGCTTGCATTGGTTAGATATGACTTGACATGGTGATTAAATCAGACATGTGCCAGCAGACCAGAAGGTTATTTTAGGTAGATTAGAGCACGAAGCCTGCTCACCGCACAGCAGCCCGTGTTGCCTGTCCACGACGACCCGCAGAGAGCAAGCCCCGATCCCTCGCATTGGACTCCTGGCCCTCTGGTGCTTGGCACGCTCCACACACCACGTCCTGGCTCTGTGTGCTTTTCATGTGCACTTTCATTGCTGCTTCGCGGTCACCCCGGTAGAGGGATGGGAGGCCTGCCGGCTTTCTACTCAGGTGAGTCTCTGACTTCCAGGGTACATTTGTGAAAGGAAGGATTTGCTGGTGAACGGCTGCTGTAACGTCAACGTCCCCGGCACAAAGCAGTACCGCTGTGACGGCTGCTTGCCCCACGGCTGCTGCGGCGCCTACGAGTACTGCGTGTCCTGCTGCCTGCAGCCCAGCAAGGTACGGACGGTAGCCGCCGTCTCCATGCCCTTTCTCTATGCCCTTCCTGGATGCTGAGCGTCGGAGTCTCCGCGTGAGAGTCTCTGGAAGGTAGGGCTGAGACGGGAACCGTGTAAATGGCAGAAACTGCTCCTGTGAAGTAGTGCCCATGAGGAAGGGAGTGGTTCCCACTGACTTGGGTGGCTCATTTGCACGTGGGCCCCCGTGTCCCTCATCAGGGCTCACGGAGAGGGGATCAGGCTCGAGCTCATTTGAGCTTGCTGTGTCCCCCTCTCTACCCCCCTCTTCCAGCAGTCTCTTAGTTTAGGAGAAATATCCAAGGTTACCTTGTGCTGCTGAGTCTGGAATTTATTACAGGTACTAACTTTTGTTTCCATAGCAACTTCTCCTGGAGCGCTTCCTCAACCGGGCAGCCGTGGCATTCCAGAACCTCTTCATGGCCGTCGAAGATCACTTTGAATTGTGTCTGGCCAAATGCAGGACCTCATCCCAGGTCAGAAGCTGTGATGTTGCTCGCTGAGGGAGGTGGGAGTCGAAAATAGACAGTGGGAGCCTCTCGGGGTAATAACAGAGAAGAGATTTAAGCGAAGCCGTGTCAAGCTTTGTTTGGTGGATGGTATTTAGATGATGGTATTTAGAATGTCAACGTGAGATTTGTACATGCTAGGGAAGTAAAATATTTATATGAAATCAAGGTCTAATCAGCTTGCATCTCCCTTATCTGATTGGCATGTCCGCACTTCAAGTGGAAGCTCGTAGTTATTTCTGAGTCTGGGTGGAGCCCTAATAGTCCAGTTCCTGAGAGCAGTTCTCTGCCCCATGTCTCTGACTGAAATGTGGCTAAGGCTTTCCAGCAACCACTTGTTAAGAGGAAGCAGTCATTTGTTCTGGGATGGAGTTGTAGTTTATTTTAGGATTCGAGGGGATGGGGCAGGTGGGCATTTAAAAATGCAGGAATAAACCTGTGGGTGACCAAGCTCTCAGTACTCACTAGCATGCTGTCCGTGTAAGTGCTCTGTTCTTTGGGCGCTCAGCGCTGGCCCTGGCCCTGCAGGTGTCTGCATGTCTGTGCCTTTGCATCACTGCACCCTCGCCTTGCCGCTTCTGGGCTCGGGCGGTTGTCAGGGCTCTCGATGTGAGATTTCCAGCCGCGTGTGGTGTATGCACATGCTTCTTCTGGCTTCCGTTTGTGGAGTGTCCAAGACTGTACTGGCTTCGTCTGAGATCGTCGTTCACTATGACTCTTGTACCCTTTGCCAGGTTTCTGGAGACCGCCTTTTGATTTTATGCTGCATTGTGCGTCTCTGGTCTGGGATGGCTGGGTAAATATTTCAGGGATTATAAGGAGCATTTGAAAACATGAAGAAATTCCTGATGGGCTTGTTTTGCTTTAAGAGCTTTCCACTTGAATGGGCTTTAAAGGAAATGTGGAGGAAGGCTGAACACATGACTCATTTTGAATCAGATTCTCTCTCATTCTGAGAACTGCTAGAGAAGGTGGAATATTTTTTTTCTTAACTGATAAAACCCAGACTCTATTTCCAATCTTGAGGGAAGATGTTGACCTTTCTCACTTGATCTTTTTGTTATAAAGAGAAAGGTCCCACTTACCAGTTTATCTTCATTACGGTATCCTCAAAAAAGAGATTTGCTGCATGTCTATAAATTGTATTAATGCTTATGATTTAGATGTTAAGCATTGGTCTTGGGCTAATTAATGAACTCCAGACAAGCTAAAAACTCAAGTTGCCTTTATGAAAACAAATTGCTGAAAAATTAGCCGTCAGGGATGATTGTCTGTGTTAAATCCCATTTTCCATTTATTTAACCAACTGAGGCTTGTGTGGTATTTGGGATTTGGCTTGTGTGCCAGACCTGGAGGTACATAAAACTTCAGGAAAGCGCCTGGATGTGGCATCTCCTTTGTATCTGCAGGGTTCAGTACCAGGAACTGAATTTCCTTGAGCACAGAAGTCAGGAGCAAAACATCCGCTGGATCTTAATCTAACGTAACATCGTCTGAGAAAAAAATAGTTTTCTTGAGTTGCCCAGGGTATAGCTAGGTTATTTTAAAAAACAGGCAAACAGAACTCACTGTTGACGTAGAAAGAAACAGGCATGCAGTGATGTTCTGTCCATTTTCACACTCTTCTGTGTTAAGCATGCGCCTCTGTTTCGTAGCAGTGCCTGGACTCTTCTGGTGGCATTTAGAGAATGTCTTGTGCAGGCTCCTGGCAGAGCAGTCCCACTCTGGCTGCCACTATCCTGCAAGGGATGTGTGTGACTCTGCTCTCTCTCACCGCGCTCTTATCTTCCGTTCTGCCAACAGAGCGTGCAGCACGAGAACACCTATAGGGACCCCATAGCCAAATACTGCTATGGAGAGAGCCCTCCCGAGCTCTTCCCCGCATGACAGGCACGGAAGGCAAACCAGGCACCACCGGAGAGCTTGTGGCCTGAAGCCACCCTCCAGCGTTCTCTAGTCCACTTGGAAGAAGAGAGGCATCGCGTGGGAGCCTTGGCTTTGACCACTTCTTACGTTGTACTCTGTGGCCTCGATCTCCGCTGGCTGCTGGGCTTTACCCCGTGGGACGGTTCCATAAAGCAGCTTGGAAACAACAGTGGGTCATGTTCAAGAACAAACTGCAGGCGAGCTTGCAGAGCTGTTGGCACTCTGGGGCACCTCTCCCATGGCAGACTCATCGAACCCTTCCCTGTAAAGTTATTTATTGGATTCCTTCGGAGTAGTGGGAAAGTGGTAATGTTTTATATAGGAAGATGCCTTGCCTTGATAGTTGAATATATTCAAGGAAATTGTTGTTGTTCTTGTTTTCTTGTATTCTTGAGTTTTATGAGTTAAGTCATCCTTCACCTGGATAAAATGTTTGGCCTCTTTGAACGTGTGTGTTCTCTCAAGGTAGTTATTTGGGTTTTGTTTTAACAGCACCTTCAGGAGTGGGCCCTGGACACTGTATCCTGACATCTAAAATTGTCACCAGCTCAGAGCTACTCTTCCCCATACCGGCTTCCCTGCAGGTGCCCTCAGCTTTTCCCATAGTGGCATTTGAATCTGCTCACATACCTGTGCGTGAGCACCGTTTGAACCAGAAATTCCAGCTCGCTGTTCTGGAGGATTTTGTTCTGATGTCCCGTGCCACTGTTGCTGTCATCGCAGGCTGCTCAGCTGTGTGTGGTACGCTGGGAGCTTCAGGAACACCGCCAGCAGCCCTCTCTTCTCTCCTGTCATGGAAAACTGGTGTTAAGGGGATTCCTAGGTGAAGATAACATCTAGCAGCTGGCTGTAAGCAGTCATCCTTCATCACTTTCAGCTTCGGGACATGTAACAGGTTCAGACCTTCAGTTTCCTCATGATTTGCAAAGAAGAAGAAAACCCAGGTTTCTGTCAAGGTGCTGTGCAAGAGTTACTGGTGCCTCAGTGGGGGAGTCTATGAAGGCCAGGCATGCTGGTTGCTGGTTGCTGGTCCGCATGCTCGAGGCGCCTCTCTGGGTTTCTAGTATGACACTGAATCTCGAGGGCTCGAGGTCCAGAGTATTTGGTCCCCCTCTCAAGACACCTGCCCCTCAAATAGTATGGCTCTTTGCTCTCAGGAGACCTGGGCACGTAACTCTTTCCTGGAGTGAGCCTCTCAATAACCCCCGGGATTGGGCAAGGTCTTTTTCCTTTTTTGATTGTTTAAGCTGTTGACCTTGGAGCAGGGCAGTAGTTTTCCAATCCACTTTTGACATTTTTTTTCAGTAGGGTTTTTTCTTTGGACCATGTTTGCCTTCTGTTATGTTTCTGCAATATGGAGCAGTAATTCCCCTTAACTTTCTCCTGTTTGTTCTTCTACCTCTCTTCCCAAAGTGGTGTGTCACTCTAAATAAGCTTTCTCTGAGAGCTAACTGTCTGGCGATTGTTTTTTAATGTTTTCCCCCAAACACCTCTTTAGTTTGCATTGGACTTTTTGGATTCTAGGTGCATTCATGGTGCTAAATCAAACTTTGTATGTGAAAGAAATATGCATGTCTGGATGTTTTACCATCTCATTATTTTTGGTAACTCAGTCTGGTGTATGTCTATCTCATGTGGGCTGTCACTGTTATCAGCCTCTTCTTGGAATTCATTTAACTTTTGAACAGTGTAACAGAGACTTAATGTGAAAATGGCTTTATATCAAAGACTAACCCCTGCCTCTTTACTTCATACTTGAATTATTGATGAGCATGTTCTGCATTTTCAGTGCTTTCACAAATAGTATCTACAGTTGGGTGATAGAGTTAAGCTTACCTTTATTCCCACGTTGTAGATGAGGAAGTAGTGGGAAGTGAAGTGACATCCCAGAGTCCCCACTGAGATTTAACAACAGAACCAAAGCAAGAACTTCATCTCTGGCTTCAGGTCTGCTGTCCTTTCCTACTGCCTCTCACCAGCCCGACTGCTGACTCATACGTGATCGTCCGACTGCTCCCCACCCCCCCGCCCCATACTGAGACCATATGGATTTCAGTTGTCCAGACCAAAAGAGAGGAGAGGTGGCATCAATAGCCAAATTGGGTTGGTAATTCAAAGGTCATTTTCATTTGGCCCTGGAATATGTTTGTGTTTGTGGTTTTTGTTTTGTTGTTGTTGTTGTTGTTTTTTACTTAAGTTTAAATAGAGGCATGTTCACTGTTTCTGGAAACTCACAATGCTGCAGACTATACAATAAAGCCACTGACGGACCTGGACCATCGCTCGGCCTCCCCAGCCTTCCAGCCCAGAAGCCCTCCCTGCTCTGCACTCTCTGGGTTTCTGGTTTCCTCAACTAAGTGTTTCTAGAATTAGGGACCTTGTCTTGTTTTTGCATGCCCAGAGTTTAGCAGAGTGTGTGATAAATGTTGGGATTTTAGGGAAAAATCAAAGAAGAGACCGAAGAAAAAAGTTAAATACTGAGTGGGACCAAAGGTAAGAGGGTAGTTCAAAGCATTTCCCCCAATTCTGAATCTTAATTGCCTTGCTTGTAGCTGCAGTGGTAAAGATCTGTCCTAACAGGGAAAGAAACAGCAGAGTATATGCAAGAGGTATTAGGTAGGCAGGTACACGGGAGGGGGGACATGCCTCCACTGGGCCTGGGACTCAGGGTGGCCCTAGGCCTGGTGATATGGGGCTATCGGGGAAGGGCAAGCTTGGCAGCTCTTGGAAAGTGGGGGATAGGATTTTAGAGCAGGGATTTCAGCTGTCAGCGTGCTCCTGAAAGCCAACTCAGGGCCTCTGGGAAGTGCCTCAGTTGGTGTGTCTGCAAAGGAGCTATGGGGACAGGGAGCACAGTCTGCAAAACTCCCAAGCAGAACTTTTCCCATCTTTGAGATTTTCAGATAAATTGTAAAGATGCAGAGATGTTGCTTATTTGGTCTTGGTTATTCCTTCAAAGGCAGCAGAGAATTCTGACTCCGTGAGTAACTACTTTTTGAACAGCGTGGCTTTGGGCAGTCTTCTCTTCTGAGTGCCAGGCCCTTCATCTGTAAAGTGGGATCACATGGGTTGTGAGGTGTCCACAGGAGTGAAGCCCTGTGCTCAGCACGAGGTCTGGTGTCTGCAGCCCAGTGGGGGAGCAGTGTCAGGTAGTGACAACACCGGGGTTAGTGGGTCGCTCACCTGGAAGGGTGGCAAATACAAAACTTAGTATTTTATGAGTGTTTTTTAAAGAACTCATGCTAAAGGTGAAGAATTTCAGATAATTCAGGAATATGTAAAGATGAAAGTAATAATAACCTAAAATCCCACAACTCAAATATCAGGCCCGTATTTTTTCTCTTTCCTCATGACTTTCCAGGCAGAAAGGAGAGCACTTTTTCCTCTTGAAAACAATCCTGTAATGGACATCCTTCTATGTTACATATAGGCATATAATAATTTTAATGACCACATCAAAATGTCAGATTTCATGGATTACAATACTGTTATTAATCCCCTGCTGAGGACACTTTGCTTATTTCCTTTTTTTTTTTTTTTTTTTTTGCTACTACAAACAATGCATTGATATGCTTTTACCAAGCATGGTTCTATATTTATCTGATAACTGTTTTCACCAGTTTTTGCTCTCACCCGAAGAGTGTGGAAGTGTCTTTTGCCATGCCCCCTGAGAACCCACACACCATCTTTTGTTAACTCTGCCGATAGATCTCAGTGTTTTCATTTGTGTTTATTTAATTACTGCTGAGGTGAACTCTTCCATGTTCTGATTGGCCATTTATCATTCAGATTCTTGGCCAAACTGTCTCTCTTTTTCTTAGCGTTTTTAAAACGTTACTCCAAAGCAAGTAGCTTATATGTGAACAAACTGACTTTTCCAGTTGACCTAGAGCATCAGAAGGGGACAGTTTTGTCCCCAGGAGACCTTCGGCAATGTCTAGAGACATTTTTGTCACAACTGAAGGAGGGTGGCGCATCTTGTGGGCTGAGGCCAGGGACATTGCTAAACATCCTTCGGTGCACAGGGCAGCCCTCACAACAGGATGACCTGGCTCCAGATCGTCAGCGGGGCCCAGATGGAGGCCTGAGCCTCGGGTCGCATTTCCCCCGTAGGTTGAACAGAGGAGCTACCAGGAGCTGCAAGCTGACTTTATTATTTCCCTACCCTTGCTTTCAGCCGCACCGGAGTGCTGCTGATTCAATTATCCTGCAGTCCCTGGGGACCTACTACTTCCTCGAAGGTCTCTCTCAGCCCAGTGCTGCCTCCAGGAATGGCATTATTACTCTGCCACGCTGTCCTTAGCACACTAACGTGATCCCAGAGCAGACGCCCTCCCGGCTGCAGAATGACCTGGAAGTTTACCAACAGCCCCCTCCCCCTCCCCACAATGACAGATTTGCTCTTCTGGTGTATGCCCCCCCCAGCAGCAGCTCTCTGCATGGAGTGAGTCTGGGAGAGAGAGAGAGAGATGGGAAATGACTGCTATCAAAAGGTGCCACACTAGTACATAATAGTAATTTTTTAAAAAAGAGAAGCCAGTGGATTATGAGAGTTCTTTCCTACGCAAGTGCTTTCCTGAGTGTGCCTTGTTCCTGTCTTGCGTTCCAGGCCCTTCTGTGTGGATTTTTCTTGGATAGGGTGTTATCAGGCTGTGGGTACGGCTTTGGGTGCTGCTGTCCCTGATCTTGGTCAGTCACGCATCTGCTGGCTTCCTCTGCAGTCCGCTTTCACAGACAGAGGAACCAGGGGCCCTGGCAGTGTCCTGGGAGTGAGGACAGCTCCTGTCCCAGCGGGACCTCTTCAGTTATGTTGTACGTACAACTCAATTCGTGTCTGATGATAAGAGCTGAACTGCTGGGTGTTCTAAAAATGAGAGGACAGCCTTTAATATTATAATAAACAAAACAGCTGGCTGGTTACAGCCAAAAGACAAAGCAGGGAATTAAATACTTGAGCAGGTGTCCAGTTTTCTTGTTTTTCAGAACTGCTTTACCGGACCCAGGGGGACCAGGACACACAACTGCTAGAAATGCATTGTTTATGAACAGGCACTTTCAAAGCTGTTGATAAGGTAAATAGTCCCTTGGTCTTTGGACTTCTTTCTTTGTTTTTATTTAAATTCAATTAGCCAACGTATAGTTGACTAATCATTAGTTTCGTGCTCTGTAGTTCATCAGTTATGTGTAACACCCAGTGCTCATCACATCACGTACCCTCTTTAATGCCTGTCACCCGGTTACCCCGTCCTCCCACCCACATCCGGACTTCATTCATTTTTTATGCAGGGTACAGTAGGCCAGCTCCAGCCAGCTTGCATCCAGGTTGTCACAAAGAAGTGGTGTTGGCTAAATGAGAGAAGGTAGTGTTGACGCTCAGTGAAATTCTAGATTTCAGACTCTTGGCCACACGTCCTTATTACTAAGGGTGTGTGTGTGAGCCTCACAGCAGCATAGGCAGCTGAGGAGCCTCCTAATGAACAAGAGCACAGGCATGCGTGGCCTCGAGTAAAGTCCCCTCTTCTGGCTTTGGTCTCCTCGTTTGGCACAGGAGGGTGCTTGCTAAGGTCTCTCGAAGATTTGGAAATTGATTTCCATGACCCGCCAGAGATGCCGCCGCATGTGCCTCCCAGCAGCTTGGTCCCGGGGCTGTGATCTTCGCAGGGGCAGCAGACACCAGCCATCCGAAGCCCGCTTTCCTCAAACCAGGGCTTGGCCTTTCTCGAAGATTTCAACTGGGGCTAACCATTTTCTGCCTCTTCCTCTTCAGATTTTAAATAGACACTATATTCTTCTCTGCGGGGACCAACTTATCATGGATTGCTGCTCTGCACCTGTGAAAGCAGCTGTTGTGTTTTCCATCATAAAAACAGCTGCCTTTTGGCAGGGACACACAGGGCTGTGCTATGTAGTCATACCTTAATACGGTGCTAAATTATTCAGGTGCGGTTAACCTGAGACACCCGGAGCATCCCGGAATTCCTAAGCAGGGCTTCTACAGTCATTCCTAGTAAAAGGTTTTCCTTTCATTTCTTATGTGATTACAAGGCAGAAACCTTAAAAGGTCGGAAACTGCATTTTGAAATGTAGGAAATTACAAAGAAATTGTGCCAAATCTTAGACTCCTCGGCCCCAAAGAGAACCGTATCAATTTTGATGTAGATTTTGCCTATATTTTGTACATAAACATGTATTTAATGTTTGTATGCAAATCAAGTAGAATCCTATAGATATTATTTTAAAATAAACAATCCCTGTTAGATTGATTCAAGCCAATTGTAGCTAATTCACTTATGGAGCAGAAAAGTAACACAATTTGCTTGTATCACCTGGCCTCTGAAATAAAGCCAGGTCAGAGGCGAACCCCTTCATGGTGGCACACAAGGGGGGGCGGGGCTCTGCATTTCTGCATCCCCTTTCCCTGTCTGATGTCCACACGATGGGGAAAAAAGTCTTTCTGTTCTTCACAAATTCTAGGTGTCCACCTTGGTCAGACTCAGCCTGCACTAGGCATGCTGGGGACAAAGCCTGTCAGGGCCGACTTCTACTTTCTTTTCTTATCGTTGTTAAGTAGGTTCCACGCCCAGCGTGGAACCCCCAACACAGGGGTCAAACTCACGACCCTGAGATCAAGGCCCAAGCCGAGATCAAGAGTTGGACGCATAGCCAACTGAGCCACCCCGGTGCCCCGGACTGCCACTTTCTGGAGGGCTGAAAGAATGGGGAAGAGCCTGCTCCAGATCTCCTAAGCATGCCATTCTGAGTAGTGTGGAACTAGGTACAGAAATGAGGGGGGGGAAATATAATGAAAGTTTGGGCAGGACGCCTGGATCATCTTACTGAACGTCTGGTTTGGAGGAAGGATGATCTGAGCTCAGGGCAGCCCGCGTGTCCCCCGAAGCCAGCTCTGACAAGTGTCCAGCGACGTGATGGTTTCTGAGGGCATGGGGGACTTCGTTTTCAAAGATTACTCTGTAGTACTCTCATGAGAGTACCTTCAAAGTACTCTCTTGCCCTCCGTGGGGCCCGCTGGTGGGCACTGGAGCCCGCTGGGCACCCTCTTCTCCAGAGGCTCAGGCTTGGGGTCCCCCTCCTGAGCTGACCTCAGTTTCTCCGGGAGGTCTCCCACCTGGGCGGCATTTCGTGGCATGCTCTAGCAGCTCAGTCCCTGACACGCACACTCATCCTGTGCTTTGCCTGCAGCCTGCTCGGTGCCAACGTGGAGGCCCGAGATAAATAGTCTTGCAGCAGCTTAGCAGTTGGCTGGGCTCATTTATTTGACACAAATAAGCTCATTGACCTGATTTAGCACAGGCAGGAACTGTGGAGTTGAGTCAGATGTGATCTCAAAGCCCTGTCTCTTGTCTGCAGCCTTTGCAGACCCCCAAGGACAGCTGCCTAGTTAAACGGATGCTCGATGCTCGTGGGCGCCATTTCCAGAGGGGAAAGAGGCAGAGGGGGAGAGAGGATGGAGAGCTGGAAGGAAGAGGGATGGAGAGGAGAGGAGAACGAGGTGCTGGTAGCACAGACACTAACAGTTGCTCTCTGTGCCACTTGGTGGCACCAACTCCATAGGTTTTCTGTCTCTGCACACTCCTTGCCAAGCGACTGTGGGACCTGTGCCCACATGGACTCCCTCTCCCTAAAACAATGAAGCTCTTTCTGTTGATGGAGAACCATCTGCCTCCGAGGGTACATCGGGGCTTTTTCTGGGGTCCCGTCCATTTCGTGCACAGGGCCCTGGGCAAGCAGCCTTTGATCTCCCGCTGGTGCCCATGCTAACCCGTTCACGGAGTGGAGAAGGAGATAGGTCTCTTAACCATCCTTACGTAGACAAGGACAGCACTCGGGAAACACTCACAGTGCGCTGTTTTGCATCCGCCCCATCTTCTGAGGCAGGTGTTCTTTCTCGTCTCCATTTTACAGAGGATGTCTCTGATGCACTGTTAAGTTTTGCTCGAGGCTACACCGTGAGATGCTGGAGCTGCATGCCAACTTTAGGTCTCTGGAAGGTGCACACAGGCCCGGTGGGCAGCACATGACCTTGGCACATTGTGATAACAGCAACCCTCTTCTAATCATTTCTGGGGCTGACGGCCTCTTATTTAATGCTAACAACCACTTCTGTGAGGTAGATAGGTAGGTAGGTAGGTGTACTCCCATTTTAAAAGGAAATGAACCCAAAGATTAAATACTGTGCATAGGGGCATGCTTGTCCGGGTGATTTAAACCAAGACAGTGATTGAACCCAGATCTTTCGTGCTCTTGAATGTAGCCTTTTTTTTTTTTTTAAAGATTCTATTTATTTATTTGTCAGAGAGAGAGAGAGCACACAAGCAGGCAGAATGGCAGGCAGAGGCAGAGAGAGAAGCAGGCTTCCTGCTGAGCAAGGAGACCTATGTGGGACTCGATCCCAGGACCCTGGGATCATGACCCGTGCCAAAGGCAGCAGCTTAACCGACCGAGCCACCCAGGCATCCCAATTGAATGTAGACTTTTAGCCCCTGTGATACAGTAAATGCTGCACTGGGTCTGAGCACTAAAGTGGGGGGCAGGTGCTGGGGACTGCTTTACATTTATTCTGAAATGTGCACTTTGGCCTCAGGATTGGATCATTTTCGATTTAAGCAGAAATGTTTCACCTTTCCACTGCGGGTCCCTGCCAGGAAGGGTTTTTGAAGAATGTATTGGAAGGAGAACATACCCTTTCAGCACTAGTGAGAGGGCTGGGTCTTAATATCCACCGAGCAGAGTCCTTGTATTGGCTGAATTGTATCCCCCCCCCCAATAATTCATACGCAGAAATCCCTCAGAGTGTAACCATATTTGGAGAGAAGGCCTTCAAAGAGGTGATTAAGTGAAAATGAGGCTGTTACAGCGGGTTCTAATCTAATAGGACTGGTGTCCTTATAAAAAGAGAGAGAGACCAGTGGTGCAAGAAGGTGGCCATCTACGAGCCAAGGAGAAAAGGCTGCAGGAGGAACGAAGTCCCCACCCCCACTCCCACGCCTTGATCCCAGACTTCTGGCCTCCAGAGCAGTGAGAAAGTACATTTCTGTTGTTTGGGGTCCCCCCCATCTCCCCACCTCCAGTCTGTGGTGCTTTGTTTTGGTGGCCCAAGCTGATAGATCTAGCCCTTGAAGGAAGTGAGTGCTCCATTAACAGGCAGAACCATAGGGCAGCTCGGGGCAGGGGAAGACCCGGCTGCACCACCGGAGTTCTGGCTGCTCGTGTCTCCTCCTTTCTGGGCCTGAATGCCCCTTTGGAGAGGGGGGACATGGCATCATGCACGAGGATCCTTCCAGTCCCGGTGTTCTGGGATACTAGTCGGCGGTCTCCAGGACTGCAGACTGGTGGCTGAAACCAGTGGTGTTGAACCAGAAGGGAATTTTGCCCCCCTAGGGGTCAGTGCCAATGTCTGAAGACCTTTCTGAGGCTCACAGGTGTGTGTGTGGAGGTGCTCCCAGCATGCATTAGAGGCCAGCATCCTCCAATGCACGGCATAGGGCCCCCCGATGTCACCAGTGCCGTGGGGAGAAAGCCTGGGTCCAACTTGTCACCCTTTGAATGGTGCTGACCCTGGAGTGCCAGCCCCAGCCATCCATCCTACAGGTATTTTCTTGGCACCTGGTGGGTGCTGGGGAGACCCCAGAACCTCAGGATGGCCTTCAGACTTGTGAACTCGAGTGGACCCTGAGCCTCTGGTTTGCGGACTGTAGTACCTGAGCATCCTTACGGGTTGGTTTACCTTTAGGACAAAGTGTCACTTTGGATTTTTAAGGAAAATCTTTGATGCTTGAAGCACACAGACACCATGTATTTATTCACACTTCATTCACAGATCTACGGTTATACAGCTTGTTTGTTTTCTAAAAGGATTTGAGAAAATGCATGTCTATATATAGAACTGATAAATAAAATAGAAGTAAAATTGGGACCATATTAAAATAGAATGCAGACATGCAGTTGAACAACGCAGTTGATGCAGTTGAGTTTCCTGGCAGCAAGGGCAAAAAGAGAAATAATCCCTCATGTTAATACAAAGCATTGAAGGCATAAGGCAAAGCATTTCCTCAGTGCAAAGTCTAAAATGAGATTTTTGTAGGGTGTGAGACAGAGGATACTGACTGATACTTAGATACATTGTGTAGCAAGCATACCCAAAACAGGCATTTTTGGATGTTGGGTAAAATGATGAATTAGAAATGTTCTCTGCTTTCAGATAATACAGTCTGTTGTGAGAGGTGGGCAGTTAATGTCACTATCTGCCATTCAGGACCGTAAATGTGGGGATAGAGGAAGTGCTGCTCTGTGGGTGAGGTGGGCAGGGCAGCCTTACAGAGGAGAATGCCGTGTTTATAAATATGTACTTTTAAAAAATTTAGTAGTTTTTTTTCTTTTTCTTTTTAGAAAGAGAGAACATGAGTGGGGAGGGAAGGGGGAGAAGGGACGGGGCTAGCGGAGAAGGGGAGAGAGAGAATCTTAAGGAGGCTCCAGGCCCAGCAATGGAGCCCAACCGGGGTCTCAAGTCTCATGACCCTGAGATCATGACCTAAGCCAAAAATAGTAGTCGGACGGTTAACCATCTGAGTTACCCAGGCGCCCCAAGTTTATGCAATTTTTTTTTCTAACTACAAAGTAATATACTGCATTATAGAAAATTAGGGCAGTAGAAAAAGAGAATAAAAGCTTTCACAATTCTTTCACTTTTCCTTGGCGTGTATCTGTTTTCCTACACACACACTTAATATATTTAACAAAAAAGAAAATTGGGATGCTATTTCTTTTTGTTATTTTGTAGCCAAATGAATGGCTCTTGAATGGGCCTTTGAAGTATGAGTTGGAGATGACCAAGCAGAGAAAGTGGTGCGCGTGCCAGGCGGGCTGTGGAGTTAGGTAACCAGGCTCCGTGGGGATGGGTGAAACCCCACATTTCATTTCATAACTCCAAGGCATGTCATTCCCCTGGTGACAAAGAATGTTGCCCCCCGCCTCTGGGTTGTACAACCCAGCAGCCTTGTTTTGTTTGTTTGTTTGTTTGTTTTTCTTTTTTCCTACTTACCAGTGTAGCAGGAGTGGTTTTCTTTGTTAGTCTGCTACTTCATTGCTTTTTTATAACAAGTTTACTGGGACATAGTTTACTTACCATACAATTCACCACCTTAAAGTGTACGATTTGATGATTTTGGTATATTCACAGGGTTATGCACCCATCACAATTAATTTTAGACATTTTTATCACCCCAGAAAGAAACCCCATGCCCACTGGTAGTCACTCCCCATTTTTTCTCCCTCCAGCCTCTGCCAGCATTTTGTCTGCCTTCTGTCTCTATGGATTGACCCATTCTAGAAGTTCCACATGAATAGAATCGTGTATGTGGTCTTTTGTAACTAGTTTCTTTCACTCAGTGTATTTTCAGAGTTTACCCGTGTTGTAGCATGTGTTAACTTCATTCAGTTGCTAGGGGCGCCTGGGTGGCTCAGTGGGTCAAAGCCTCTGCCTTCAGCTCAGGTCATGATCCCAGCCAGGGTCCTGGGATCGAGCTCCTCATCAGGCTCCCTGCTCAGCAGGGAGCCTGCTCCCCCCCTCCCCCCACCCGTATCTCTCTGCCTACTTGTGATCTCTGTCTGTCAAATAAATAAATAAAATCTTTTTAAAAAATTATTATTATTTCTAAATAATATTCCATTGTATAGAAAGACCATATTTGCCTGTCCGTTCTTCAGTTGATAGATGTTTGGGTTGTCTCCACTTTTTGGCCCTTAGGCATGAGGCTGCTATGACCATTCATGTGTACGTTTCATGTGGACACATGTTTTCAATTCCCTTGGCTATATCCGTAGGACTGGAATTTCTGGGTCATTTGGGAGCTCTGTGTTTCACCTTTCGAGGAACTCTACTGGATTGTTTTCCAAGGGAGTTGTACCATTTTGCATTCCCACCAGCATTGTACTGGGATTTAATTTCTCCACATCCTCTCCAGCACCTGATTTTATTTATCTTATTGATTATAGCCACCCAGTGGTTATAAAACGGTGTCCCACTGTGGTTTTGACTTGCACATCCCTGATGGCTAATGCCGTGTATCATCTTTGAGAGATGTGTGTCTTCATCCTCCCATCTCTAAAATGGGTTGTCTTTTTATTGTTGAGTTGATAGAGTTTTGTTTTAATATATTTTTGATGTTAAGTCCCTTATCAGATACATGATTTGCAAATATTTTTCCTGCTCTGTGGCTTGTCATTTCATTCTCTTGATGGTGTTCTTTGAAGCATAAAAGTTTAAGTTTGACGAAGTTCAATTTAACTTTCATTGCTTGTGCTTTTGGTGTCATATCTAAAATGCCACTTGATTTTTAATGCATGACCATAGTCCTTGGAATAGATGTAACATAAGGGGATAATTATGTGATTCTCACTTGTATAAAGTTAAGTGTTTTAAATGCCTCCCCCCCCCCCCGATGTTGTACCTGTGGTTGGGTGCAGTTAGACCACAGACCACATTTTGTCCCATCCTGTATACTTTATAAACACTTCATTGTTCCACGTGCTGTTTGTCTCCCCCACGAATGTGTCCAGCTGCGCTCAGACCTCTGCAGAGTCCTTGGCGAGGAGCACAAGTCTCCAGGGGGCACAGCTTCAGGTGTCTTATCCTCACGTCATTGCTGAAGGTCGCACTAAAGCACCCTTGCAGGACCGTGTCGCCATCTGCTGGCAGAGATGGGCAAGTGTGATGCTGGGACTGGGAAGAAGGGTCTTAACACAGATGGTCAAGGACCACTGGCGAATTCTTTTCACACTGGCTACCTCCTCCTGTTGCTTTGAAGGGCTTCCTGCCTTGTGAGCTAGTGTTTAAATATTAAACCCCTTGCTAAAATGGAATCTGTTTTTACAAGGCGAGGAAGCTCGCGCAGTTCTTTTTTCATGGGCATTGCCTGGTGCGTGAAAAACATAAATACTGTATGTAGCTCAGGTGAGGAAAGGGAGATGAATAGGAACCATTTTTGTACCATACGGGTAATGTTATTGTGTTTGTTGAGTCTCCAACGCTCCAGAATTCTCTTCAGTGTGTTGTGATACCTGCTTCTGCAGGCTCTCCCAGGCCTGTTGCCCCCCACTTTGAAGATTAGAACAATGGGGCCCTGTAAAGATGAAGAACTGCATGGGCAACAAACTGATTTTTTTCAAAGATTTTATTTATTTATTTGACAGGCAGAGATCACAAGTAGGCAGAGAGGCAGGCAGAGAGAGAGGAGGAAGCAGGCTCCCCGCTGAGCAGGGAACCAGATGTGGGGCTCGATCCCAGGACCCTGAGATCATGACCCGAGCTGAAGGCAGAGGCTTTAACCCACTGAGCCACCCAGGCGCCCACAAACTGATTTTTTTTAATGAATGATAAAGGGACTTCTGGGGGCTCAGTCGGTTCAGTGTCCGACTCTAGATTTTCAGCTCAGGTCATGATCTCAGGATCATGAAATGGAGCCCCACATCAGGCTCGACGCTGGGCATGGAGTCCTCTTACCTGCTTAAGATTCTCTCTCCCTCTACCTGCCACCCCCCTGCAAATAAATAAATAAATACATACATACATACATACATACATAAAATGAATTGTACAACGGCCTGGGCGTGAAATCATTAGTACTTAGTATAGTATCGTATACTCTATTTTAATAAGTACTTATTGAATGCATGAGGGAAAAAAAAAAGAGCTTCCTCATCCCAACTCCTGACCACTTTTCAGCACACCTAGCTGCTTCTCCTGTCCTAAATGCTGCAATTATTTCAATAAATATATATAATGTTCAGTGAGAGGACACATGTTTATCATTTGTTTTTCAGCCTTTAATAAGGGGAGTATAAAAATATGATTTGTAAAAAAAAAATATGCAGAGAAGGCTGCACACCCATATTCATATCAGCACTATTAACAATAGCCAAGAAGTGGAAACAACCCGGACACTCATCAGTAGAAGAATGGATACACAGAATATGGTCTAGCCCCCAGTGGAACACTGTTCAGCCCCCAAAAGGGATGAAGCACCAACGCTGCAACACAGGTGAACCTTGGGAACATGATGCTACAAAGAAGCCGGCCACAAAAAGGCCGCATATTGTATGATCGCATTTATATGACATGCCGGGAGGAAGCCAATCTGTAGAGACAGGAGGCACGTTAGTGGTTACCAGGGGCTGGAGGGAAGAGGGAAGGTGAGGAGTGACTGCTAAGGTTATGGGGTTTCTCTGAGGTGATGAAATATTCTCAAGCTGATTGTGGGAACGGTTACGCAGCTCTGAATGCACTCAGAATACCGCTTGAAATGGGTTTGCATTTTATAACATATTATATCCCAATAAAGCTGTTTTAAAAATGTGCGCAGTAAAGCTTAGCACAGGGCTAGTGCATGAGGAAGTTCGGGGATGGTTTGTACTGGGGACCCTCACAGAGGAAGAGGAATCCCTCATGGAGCCCATGATTCCTCATGGGCTCACTGGGTAGACCCGGGCTCAAACCCCAGTCCTGCTCCTATCTAGTAGCATTATTTTGTGCTAAAAGTCACTGTGAAGCTTGGTTTCCTTCTTTGCAAAAGAAACATGATAATATCTTCCTCACAGGTTTTTTTGGGGGCGGGGAGAAAGGGGGGGATGGATTATGATTACAGTGTATCTAAAGTTTCTTGTAAACACCATGTTCAACAAATACTCATTTCGTCTCCCAGCCCTGAGCTGTCATGATTATGATTCTGTGGTTTTCAGGCTAGTGAAAGGGCTTTCTACTAAGTCCTCTTGCCTTTGGAATCTTCTGGTGGGCAGTGTAGCCGAGTGGATTCAAAATGTGAACTGAAAGCTTCAAAAATGAACTGAAAGCTTGGTCCATTGCAGGAATCTGTGGTTACCTCACTTAGGTGGTCCTTCCTACAGTATGTGTCCACCGGAGTCCATTCTGTTCTACCCTGCAAGATCTTGATCCTGCAAATGATCATCTGTGGGTTTGTGGGCCATGTGTGCCATCCTCTATCTTATTTTGAAATGATGGGGCACTTCTCGCTACAGGCTCTTCCCAGCCCTGCCTTCACCGACGCATTCTGCAAGGGATCGATTCACAGAGTGGCCTCCTAACAAGGGTGATGCTGGGAATGTGGCAAGCATCAGAGTTTTTCCAACACCCTCAACTTTGTCCTGGATGAATAAGGACCCTTCAGGCTACTCCACACAAACTGTGTTGGATAGAGGCAAATGTGCCTCCAAGGCAGGGAGAAAAATATGTATAAGAGGGCATCTAGAAACATCTCTGCCATCCCCGGAACAAGTCACGGTGGTCCTGCCCTCAGCCACTTCAGGACTCAGATGCAGTTGATTCTGTTGGTGATTATTATGCTCCCTGCATTTGGAAGACGCCTCCTCCAGCAGAGGGGAGTGAAGTCTCAGCATGCAATTTTCGGACTGGGGGTGGGGGCTGGGGAGGGAGAAAGGTTTAGGAGAAATTGCAGAAGAAGGACTCATGGGTGCCTGGGTGGCTCAGTGGGTTAAAGCCTCTGCCTTCAGCTCAGGTCATGATCTCAGGGTCCTGGGATCGAGCCCTGCATCGGGCTCTCTGCTCAGCATTGAGCCTGCTTTCTCCTCTCTCTCTGCCTGCTTCTCTGCCTACTTGTGATCTCTGTCTGTCAAATAAATAAAATCTTTAAAAAAAAAAAAAAGGAGGAGGACTCATCCTGCTCTTCTTATGAAAAGGAAATAAAAAGGGAGAAAGATTCCGTTGGTTTTGACATTTCCTAATTCTCAGTTTTACAATGGGGAGTAAATTCAAATTCCCTTTTTAAAAAATAAAAAGCCTTCATTTTGGGTCTAATGCTGGTAACTATAATGAGGTTGTGGGAGAGGCAGCTGCCAAGCTAAGAACCGGGAATGGGGAAGTGGGATTCAGACGCAGCCTCTACATCTCCTCTTCCACGTAGTCCCGCAAGCCGTGATGCAGTGGCATTAGGCTTGATGCGACTTAAAATGAAGGTAGTTTGCACTTTTTCTTAGGCTCTCACCCACCTTTTGCCGACAACCTGTCATGGCTTGAGTCTGCTGTGAAGTATGGAGAAGGTTTTCTTCCCCATATGTGTCTGTTGGCTCTTGTGTTTTGGCTTAGAGTGCTGAGTCACGGAAACCTTGTTGATGGCATGGAGACCTGGAGATGGACAGATGCCCCACCATGGTTAGAAGATCATGGTTCAGCAGTTATGAAGAGATGGGGAAGTACAGTGGTTAGCACACTTCTTCTGTAAAGGGCCAGATAGTAAATATTTTCAACTTTAAGGGTTGTATGATCTCTATTGCAACTGTGCTGTTGCAGCGGGTAGTATGTACACCAATGAACACGGCTGTGTTACAATAAAACTTTATTTACAGGACAGGTTGAGGGCCGGATTCAGCCTGTGGGCCAGAAGTTGCCAACCTCTGGTTTAGCGGACCACCTTAATTGCCCCACCTCCTTTCTCAGTGCTGTCCCTTATTTTAGAGATAAGGTGCTACAAAAACTGGACCGTTTCCCTCAGTGCTCCCGGAAATGTTAAAATCATGAAAGGCCACTTTCAGAGAGAAGGACTTCAACCAAGTGGAAGCAACAGGAATTTGGAATTTTAAACCTCCAGCAGATGCTGAGAAATGAAGATTCTACTGTCTTCCCATTGTCCCTCAACGGAAGGCTGGGTGTTTTAATTAGCTAATGTTGGCAAATTGCTTTGAAGAAAATTGTAAAATGTTTCGTGCTACAAGTGCCAAGAATCCTAATTAGCTTTCCTTAAAGATACCACCTGGAAGTGTGATATTTTGTCGCTTGAGGTCCAAGCCGGCAAGAATAACCTACAGATCAAAAACCGGTTTTTAAGCAAACATAGGCGAATATAAATGGATCTCTGCATCGACGTCACATTTTCTTCCTTCTGCCTAATCTGGTTCCTAGCAGCTGGGATATTAAACCCCGTAAACGGAGGGGTGTGTGTGTGTGTGTGTGTGTGTATTTTCCAAGAGAGCTCAGTGGCAATGGGGACATGAAACAAATTAACCCATCCGTGTGTTGCTGCCGACGTTGCCTTTCGGATTTTTGGCTTGTGCCCCAGAGGCCCTGCCCTGGCGTGTCAAGGTTACAGACAGGAGGCGGCTGGCAGTCACTCAATCATAGAGCAGGGCTGGCTTTCAGGTACCCCAGCACAGGAGAGATGTGTGCATGCTCCGCCGCTCTTAACAGCTGGGTAATGAATGTGCTTTCCAGCATCCCTGTTTTGTGCGGTGGCAGCAGCTACAGCAGCAGCATCTGATCTGTGTCACCATCAGAAGCAAGTGAGATGTACTTAATATGGACCTTAGCCACCGATGTGCATTGATTTGGAATCTCTGGGCTCTGAAGTCCCTGCTAAACTGGTTAGTCCCTGCTAAACTGGGTTAGAGGAGGCGGCAGAGGGTGAGGGTGGGGTTTAGGGCAGGGGTCCTCAGCCTCAGCGTTAGTCATTTTCAGGACCAGATGAGTCTGTGAACATGTGTTTTGGGAGAGGGGGCTGTCTGGTGCCTTGTAGGGTACCGACCAGCATTCCTGGCCTCCACCCACCAGGTGCCAGTAGCAGCCCTCATTCCCAGTGGTGATGACCAAAAACTGTCTCCAGATGTGGCCTGATGTCCCCCCGAGGGGACAATTGCTCCTTATGGAGAAGCATTGAGTTAAGGGGAGGGTTAGGAGTCCTGTTTTTCAGGAAGATCCTTGGAGCAGAGACCCGATGGCAAGTGGGCTCACACCCTCATCTCATCCACTAGCAAACCCCAAAGTCAGCCCTGCCTTGACCACATGCTATGAACTGACCACTTCTTGCTGTCCAGCCTCTCCTGCTCTCGTTCAAGCCCCCACATCTTGTCTAGACACACTACACGCCTAGCCTCCCGATGGCGCCCTGCTCCCCGTTGCCCCCGCTACAGACCATTCTCCACCCAGTGGCCAGAGGGGGCCACGGGAAGGGCCAGTGAGAGACCTCCCAGTCCCACCGGGAAGCCCTGGCTCCACGGCGCTTACGTGGAAATCCTCCTCCTCCCTGGCGGTGTGCCCCATATACATATGCCTCTCCCACCTCTGCACCTGTCCCCTCTGCCCACAGACGTCCTTCACTTCCCCAGTCTCTGCTCAGATGTCCCTCCCCAGAGGGCTGCCCTGACCCTTACCTTGAAGAGCACGCCTCTGTCTTCTCTGGGCCAGGGGTTCTCAGCCTCGGCACTAGTGACATTTAGGGTGGAACGACTCTTTGTGGTGGGGGGCTGTCCTGAACCTTGTACGATGCGATCAGCATCCCTGGGCTCTCCCCACCCACCCAACTGCGACAACAAAAAATGTCTCCAGACATTGCTAGTGTCCCTGAGGGGCGACATTGCCCTGGCTGAGAACACTGCCCTCCTCCTCCTGCTTAGTTTTCTTCACAGGACTCTCTGATAGGACATCCAGTCTGTTTGTCTTCTTCACAGGAAGGCAAGCTTTATGAAGAAAGCAGAGACTTCGATTTGTCTCCTGGCGTCCTTTGAGGGCAGAGAATAGAGCTTGGTGCACAGTAGGTGCTTAATAAATGTCTCGAATATTATGAAATTCATACTTCTAAACAACCAGTAGGGCGATAGGGCCATGGATTTGGGGCAGAACTGGGCCTGTGGAGTGTATTTTACTGGTCCTAGACACGGAAATTCTGTGCCCTGGATGTCTGCAAAGTCCTTAAAGCACAGAGAAACCTTCAGGAAAGCTGGGCCAGCGGTCCTGGGAAAGGGCAGCTCTAGGGCCTTTCTCCAAAGTGCTTACCAGGCAGGTGAGAGGCAAAGGCAGGAAGCTGTTTCCCAAGGGTGCCCAGGTGAGCCTGCGGAGCACACTTGGGGAGACATGAGGCTCTGTTTTTTTTTGTTTTTTAAAGATTTTATCTATTTATTTTACAGAGAGAGAGAGATCACAAGCAGGCAGGCAGAGAGAGAGAGGGGGAAGCGGGCTCACCACTGAGCAGAGAGCCCAATGCGGGGCCTGATCCCAGGACTCTGAGATCATGACCTGAGCTGAAGGCAGAGGCTTAACCCACTGAGCCACCCAGGCGCCTCACGAGGCTCTGTTAAGAGGGAACTGCCCCTGGGCTGCACGCGTTTGCAGACTGAAGGATTCGGGTGGTCTGGAGATCCAGAGAACATTACAATTAACATTTGTGGGTGTTTTGGGGATTTCCTTTGTGGCTGTGGGTAGTCCCTAGAGCTTGATCGATGAAGATGAGTTCCTCCCTACATTCCCCTCTCCCACATCACTAAGACATCTGGAGGGACAGCTGTGACGTAGTGTGCTGAGCCCCAGGAACAGAGTCGCGCACCAGTGCTGGGGGCTGGGCCCACTTGCCTCTTCTCTCCCTGTCCCCCACCGTGCTGCCCTCGTAGCCTCTGGCGTTTGCATGTTACATCCCCATCCTCTCTCCTCCCGTTGGAGGTGGAGTACCGTAAAGCGTCACGATTCAGAGAAATCGAACTTCAGACAGGTTCCTCTCTCGTGGTGTGACTTTGGGCAGAGTGACTTTTCTAAAACTCAGTTTGCTGATCTGTACAATGGGGATGATACCTAGCTCTCAGGTTCCTTGTGAGGATTCAGTGAGGTGAGCAGCGCTCCTCACCTGGCCTGGCCTTTGTCTGTGTTTGTGAGGAGTTGCCCTGATTATCCCTCCTGATCCAGGTTCCCATTTGGACGGCTCTGTCCCCGGCCTGGCTCCCCTGCCTCACCTCCCTTTCCTCCTGCTGCCTCGCTGTGTCAGGCGTCCCCACTGTCACCCCCTCTCCCTCCCTTCCCAGCATGCGCATCTCATCACTGTGATTACACCGTATTAGCCCCCGTGATTGTTCCATGCCTTGGCACCTCATTACTGAAATAAAGTTAGCATTAATGGGAGTCCTGCAGCTAATCCCTCTGCTCACCTCTCCTGAAAATGCATTCCGGTGATTAGCAGGAGAGACACATGCATATATTCATTTTTAAAACTGTTCCCCCCTCCCCCGTCCCTGCGTGTCTACTCACAGTCACTGCCGAGGTGGAGGCCAGGGGGCCTTTTAGCTGCCAACAAGCAGAGGAGGTGGTGAAATCGTCCTGAACTGGGGCAGGGCTGGGCTTTGGGAGTAGCCAACTTTCCCCCCTTAGAAAAGGCACATATCCGTTTCCTTTGGGTGGGTGCAGTTAAAAACAAAACCAACCCACAAAACAAAAAGCTGTGGAGTGAGGCAGAGTGGGGGCATGTCCCAGCCTCCCCACTTTCCAGCTCTGAGACCTTGGTGAAATTGCTTTAACCTTCCTGATGAGTCCTCTCCTCCACTGGTGGATTATGCCACATAAGGACAGGGCAAGAACCCAGCGCTGCCTCCAGTGCCTTGGGGGTTCACTCCCCTGGGGTAGGGAGCCAGAGGTCAGGGGTGTCCCCCGGGCTCCTCCCGGCCCCAGTGCCGGGACAGCCTGTTTCCTTTTCCACTCGGAGCAGCCAGTGCCGTCGTCCCACGCCAGGCACCGTGAAGGTTAATTGCTCAGAGGTGTAGTGTCATTCAGAAGGACTTGGGTGAAACACTCCACCGGCTCCCCTGGGGAGTTGGCACACCTGCAAACAATCAGACGATCCTTCCCATACAGCTCCGGGGCTGGCTCCCAGGTCCACTCAGGTAACCAGCATCGCACCTTCCGTGCATCCCCTCTGTCCTGATGAAACGGGGGTGGGGGGGGGTGGGGGGGGATGACCCTCGTGCAGCTACCTCTGGGCAGCCAGGAAGCGGGAGCAGAACAGCAGAGGGAGGTGTGGGGCCGTAATGAGATTCACAGGCGCCCTTACTCACCCTGCGTGTCAAGGAGACATTTTCAAAAAGGTTTGACACAGCATCCTCGCAGAGCCCTTTGCCAAAATGCAAGGTGGAGGCCCCTGGAGTACTTTAAGCCGGCTTCTGTTAACAGAGCAGTCCGTGTGCATATTATAATCACGCCGCTCCAATTCCCCGTTAAGCAGCTGTTCCCACAAAGAGGGACAATAGCCCAGCCCCACCCCTTTGAGAGCTGATTTCAGTCCTGTCTTTGCTGGTGCCAATTCTTTGATCAGTTTTCACGTAGGATCTGGAGGGCATGTTACAAAGTGCTTTGGGCTGGCTGCCAGCAGGCACCTCACTGGAGCATGACAACAGCCCAGAAGTGTCAGCGGCGGGAGAGAGACAGCGCGCACAGGATGCCTTTTAAAAAATAATTATATTTGAATTTTAAAAGCCATCTTCATATATGTTCGTAGAGTCATTTATATGGAAAACTATGCTGGTTCCTCTACCCTTTTAATATTTGATGTTACGTCAGCTTCCTTCACGGCTGGGATAAGCGTTCTGTGGCACCGTGGGGAGTTTTCGGACTCCTGAGTTAGGAAGGGGCCCGGAGAGGACCCCTTCCTGTCATTTCTTTCTTCTTTCTCACCACCCGCCCCAGCCTCAGCCACATACTCCGCTTTAAACTGACCGGAGAGGATGTGAGGGGCAAAGGGGCGGGGGCGTCCAGAATGAATCTGGCGTGCTGGTGATGGTGGTTGTGTGTTTTTATTTTAATTTTAATTTTTTATTGTGGTAAAATACACTTCACATAAAATTTACCATTTTAGCCATTTTTAAACGTACAGCGGCCTTCAGCCCATTCACGACATTATGCAGCCGTCACCACCGTCCATCTCTAAAACTCTTCATCTTCCCAAACTGACACTCTGACCCCATGAAACACTGACTCCCCACTGCCTCCTCCCCCGGCCCCGGGCACTCACCCTTCCACTTTCTGCTTCAGTGGACTTGATGACTCCGGGTACCTCATGCAATTAGAATCGTACAGTATTTGTCCTTACAGTGTGTGATTTCTTTCACTTAGCATAATGTCCTCAAGACGCATCCATGCTGGGCAGAGCCTGCGTCAGAGCGTCCTTCCTTTGTAAGGCTGCATAGTACTCCATCGTGCGCGTACGCCACGCCCTGTGCATCCAGGCGTCTGTCCGTGCACGCCTGCCGTGCATTGATTCTTCCTGGTTGCTTGTCAGCCGTGTTAGGTGTTGACCTACGTACAGATGTCTGGTTTAATTCTCACCAGTGCCGTCCGATGGCTGAGAAAAGGAAGCCTGGCAAGATGAGGAACCTCACGTGGCCTAACGTGCTATTCATTAGTGGAACTCAGATTGGGTTTTAGGGCTGTCTGACTCTACTACGATTGTTCTCGAATGTTGGTGAATTCCAGGATTGCTCAGGGTATCTGTTAAAAATGAAGATTCCTGGGGCACCTGGGTGGCTCAGTAGGTTAAGCCTCTGCCTTCGGCTCAGGTCATGATCTCAGGGTCCTGGGATCGAGCCCCGCATCAGGCTCTCTGCTCAGCGGAGAGCCTGCTTTCCCTTCTCTCTCTGCCTGCCTCTCTGCCTACTTGTAATCTCTGTCTGTCAAATAAATAAATAAAAATCTTAAAAAGAAGAAGAAGAAGAAGAAGATTCCTGGCTCCTGTTTTGAGCTCTTTGGGTCAGAAGGTCTGGGGTGGGATTCAGGAATTTGTATCTTAACAAGCACCCAGCTCTGAAGAGGTTACCTGAGAATAGGGCTTGCTCAGTGTGTCCTAAAATCTAGGGTTTTGTCTCCTATCCTGTTCAGCCTCGTTCCTGAGAGAACTGGAGACAGCTTCCCCCTAAAACATTCAAGATAAGAGAAACGGGAGTTTTCCAGATGGAGGGTAGTTGGGAGAGATGTAGGCATGTATCCATGAAGAGTGCATGCACAGAACATGTGTGAAGGCACACAGTTTGGGCTGCATGTTCAGCTCTGAGCTTCTTAGCAGCCAAAGCGAAGAGTGAAATAGGATTAGCCACAGCTGTAGCCACCGCATAACAGAAAACAGGCCACCAGAAGCACAGCTGTCGTGTGCATTTTGGTCTGAGGTCTCCTCATTGAGAAGACCCCGTGCAGCAGTGGAAAAGAGCCACAGACACCCCTGAGTCCATACAGTAGGGCCATCATGGGGCTATTGCTTGAGGAGAGCCGGAGTGCCATACCGTGGAGCAGTTCAGTAAAAACAGAGCTGGAGGGGTCCCTGGCTGCCTCAGTGGAGCTTGCGACTCTTGGTCTCAGGGTTGCAAGTTCGAGCCCCACGTTGGGCATGGAGACTACTTAAACCTAACAGACAGGGAGAAAATCCTGCCATTTCAAGCCTGCTTTTCTGCAAGGGTATAATAGAGTTCTGTGTGTCCTGAAACGGTCCTCTGGCTCCTTGTCGGCTTGCAGGCCAGCCTCAGCAACTCTCTTCTCTCTGGTTCCTCTCCTGAGCCTGCAGGCCTCCCCGCCCCAAAGAGAGAAACCCAGCGGGGGCCTATGCCTTAATGACTAGGCTGCTTGTCTTTAAAGTTTGCAAAGCCCTCGGCCTCCAACCAGTGGCCACTTTGGCCCTTCTTCCTTCAGCATGCAAGAAAAGCTGCTGTCTGGTTGAGTGAGTTCTGCTATAAATCAAAGTGTCACCACTTAGCCAGTAGAAGTGATTTAATTAATCCGCTGTGTTGTCCCCTGAGCATCACTCCACCTGACTGCTAATCAACTTCCATCAGCAGGAGGAAAATACAGGCCCCCTTTTTCTGAACTGCATTGCATGAGATGAAGGAGGAGAAGGAGGGCGAGAAAAAGTTAATTGCAGCAGGGGAGCTCAAACTGTCACAAGAAAAAAGTCTCTTGTCTGGCATCTGCCTCTTTATACACTGCTGTCCTCGTCTCGGGTGAGCTACAGGAGAGGACCGCATTTTGGCGATATTAATACAGACATTATCTATTGTCCATATCTATTTATCAGAAATAATATCTTGCCTGGAAACCCATGACAGCTGGCATATTGCAAAGAGGAACCATTCTTTTGTCATGCACCCGGTATTTAGACCTTTAAAACACACACCACACACAGAAAACCTTCGTTGATAATCAGAGAAGACTGAAAGTTTATGTATCTCTCTCTCGGGCACGGGAACGTTTTTGACAAATGACCACCCCAATTTCTGTCACATGCAGGCAACATAAATGCAGGCCATTGCTCTGCAGTGTAATTAGGCAGATCTCGTTAATGCTATCGTGCTTTGAAGGTGAAACGAGCTATTGTAATGAGAATTCCAAGTCCGGGATATGGAATACTCTAGACCTTCTTTAAGAGCCTCAAATGTCCTCGGAAGCTCCTCATGAATGGTAGCTAGCATGACTCCATTTTACAGATAGGAGAAAGTGAGGCAAATAAGGGTCAGGGAAATCTCCAGAAAGATGCAGTGTTCAGAGTGTTCCGAAGGTAAGATCCATCCCATGTTTGGGGGAGAGGAGGGTACCCAAGATTCTGTTTTAGAGCATGGGCTTATCTGGAACTGGACTCTTTTCTGATTACTGAGCACTTATTCTATAAAAAGAAATTTATGGAAAATATCCTTAGCAGGATGAAGACCAGAAAATCTTTTATGTGATCCAAAAAATGACATCTTGCATCAATTATATGTAAACTTTGGTTTTTCCCCACCAGAGAAAGCCACCCCCTACCCCGCCCCTAGCAAACATGGAGTGCCTGCCCTGCTTATGTGGGTGAGTCATTCTGTCTTTAAAGAGGGGTGGGGGCCATGTGTGCTTGCCCAGAACACAGTGTTGCTGCACAGCTGTGTTTGGGATCAGAGCTTTTGCTGCACCAAAGTGGATAGATGTAGAGTGTTAAAGGAGAGAAGAGCCCTGAGATCTAGTTCTGCTAACTCTGAGAACCCAGGGCACATAAGGACTTGCCTGGCACATCCACATGTGGCCTCTTTGTGTGCACCACTGAGCTACAGCCACCCCCAGAATTCTGCATGGGCGACGGGGTGAATGAGAGTGCCTCTCGGAAGCTGAGAAGTTGAAATCTGATTCACATGGATCTATCTAGGGCAGCCTGAGAGGGAAAGAGCTGTCCTGACACGTGGAGGTGTGTGTGCAGTCCGTCCAACACTAGGGGGCAGCACCACCTCCTCCCTCCTGCCTTCGGATGCGCCTTCTCTAGGAACAGCTTTCCTCCGGCCTCGTAGGAAGCTAGGGCGCTCGCTTTCCTCCTAGCGCTGGCTGGGCAGAGGAGCCAGGGAGCCGCGGAAGAGCCCCTCCTCCTTGCAGAGGGTGTAGTCTTGCCCTCTCTGCTGCTGGGGTAGTGTTGACCGGGCTGGGTTTGGGGCCCTCACAGAGCTGGCCGGAATTCTGACTGCCGCTGCCTGCGTGTCTGTGCGTATGTTCAACTCTGGACTCAGTTTCCTCATCTGCAAAATGGGAGCACCCATCTCGCAGCATGGAAGTTGGGCTGAAACGAGAGCATATATAGAAAAGCCCCCAGCACAGCACGAGGCACATGGGGAGCTACTAAGTAAATTCGGCTTCCTTCTTGCCCTGTACTTTCCTTTTCCTCTTTCCTCCCCCATCCTCCTCCTTCCACTATTTGACAGCAGGAACCCAGATCCAGCCATGCCTACCTCCCATCCTCCGTCCCTCTCTGCTTCCCTCCGCAGCTAGAGCGGGCTGGGGAGGGTGCCCGGACCCCAGGCTCAGGGCCCTGGAACCCCTCCCTCCCACCCCCTGGGCTGTTGTAGACACAGTGAAGCTGAAGCGCTTCTTCCCTCTCATTTCAAGGGTTTCCCCCGGCAGCCATCAAACCGCACTCCAGGCCAACGCTGGGCATGTGGGGGCCAGCCAGGGGGCCCTTTATCGTCGGTTTGTTTATTTTTATACACAATTTGGAAACATCTGTTCTGACATTTTCCGGGGTAGCAGACAGGAAGAGAACAAGGTTGATATTTCTCAGGTGCTGGTGCCTTCACGCATCGGTAATTGGAAAGCAAAATGGTTCCTTTTGCCTCTCCATTTCATCGTAAACATTTCATTTGAAAGAGAAGGCAGCATTATTGTGCCCAGGGGTTACATTGTATGCAAACAGGTTCCCATTAAAGGGAAGTCTCCTAAGTGAGAAATGGCACAGCATTATGAAACCATGGCAAAGGTCTGTGTGACTTTCTTTTAGACAAAAGACCAGCCACTGGGAGCTGGGAGTCTACTGCAGCCCTCTTCTTCTTCCTTGAAGTGGAAGGGTATTTTCTTTTCCTCAGTTAAGCCCCCTCTCTACACGAACATGACAGAGTTCGTGCCCAGAGGTTCAGTGAGGGTAGGCGAACAAGTGTGTTTGTTCAGAACCGTTTACTGAGCACCTACTCTGCCCAGATCTGCACTGAGTGATAATGAAGACACCACCCAAGCCCCCATGTAGCCTAATTACAGTACAAAGCGGTGTGTGCCACCGGGGGGCAAGGGAATTAAGATTCTGGCAATGCAAAGAGGGAGTGAGGAAAGCCTTCAGGAGGTGTTTGCCAGGCAGAAAAGGAGGAAGGAGATTAAGGAGTGGAAATAAGAGTCTACCTGTACCAAAAGAGGTGACAGAAAACTTGCTGGAGCCATCAGACAGCGTCGTTGGATAATTACGTGCTGTGTTATATACGGGACAGTATGCTCACTGCTCTCTAACATACATCATCTTATTGAACCCCCCAACATCCGGCAAGGACTAAGTGATATCATCCTTGTTCTGAGCCTTGCTCAGAGGCTGCATTGCTTGGCCAAGGTCAAGGCTAACGAATGGCGAAATGAGATTTTCCCCCAGATCCACCTGTCTCCTCCCCACCCCCCACACGTTCCCCCAGTGGCATGCAGCTTGGTGTGACCCCGACGTAGAGGTTGAGGCTGCAGGGGTGTGAGGGACGGACTCGCCATGCTGTGTTACGGAGTTTGGACTTTTTTCCTGTAGGCAGTGGAAACCAGCAGAGGTTTTTCAGTGGCTGTTGATTCCATTACCAATGGGGGATGGAGCAGAGAAATGCCCAGTGCCAGACTGTAGCCCAGAACCACGGCTGCTTATCCCATTCAGGTGCTGCCCACCCTGCTTCTGGCCCGGCTTCCTGTATGGAGGCTGCTCGAGTCTTACACGGGAGGTGGGAAGGAAGCCTTTTTCTTTTCCTTATCTTTTGTAGCTCACGTAGCCTTTTTCTGTTTTTTGGTTTTTTTTTGCTATAAAGCTCACAAAGGCATGTGAGCGTAAAAAAAATTAAGTGGCATGAGAAAAGGAATGAAAGTCAAAGTCTTCTAACTCCTCACTCCCAGGTGTAACCATTTCTGGCACAGCTTTCCTGAAATTTTGTGTTTTTTATGTATATATAAAATGGTTCAGCATTCAGAAGGGCTTTTCTCTCTCCCACTGCTGCCCCCAGCCTCTCTGTGGTGTTGCAAAGTCACCATTTCCTTGTGTTTGGGAGGAGATCACTGATGCACGTGCAGACGGGTACTGGGGGGTGTTATTTCTCTTTTCCCTGAAGAACAAAAGCATGCTATCTGCACTGTTTCACTTCTTGCTCTTTTACTTCGTGATTATACTTTTTAAAAGCCCAGTATTTAGATAGTGCAGGTAACACGAATTCTTCTACGTGCTCTCTGGGCATTGTTCCATTGGATGTTATGACAGGGCATTGTCACAGTCTCGATTCCCTGGGGAGGAAACTGAGGCACAAAGAGGTTGCGTAACTTACCCAAGGTCATTCAGTAAGTGAGTTATCCCTGACCTTGGGCTGGATCTGGAATAAGGCAGGAGAGGAGATGCCAAGGAGAGCCAAGGTATCGCTTGGTTTTGTTTGTTTGTTGTTTTGTTTGCGTTCACCGGAGATCTTTCCAGATCAGCACATACAGACTTCTTTCTTCTCTTATGCAGCTAGAGAGTATACTTGGTTGTGTCTTACCTCCTACAAATGCTCCTGCAGGTGAAGCCTCCTTGTACACTGTGGAGTGCTTGAGCAAACGTCTCTGCAGAATGAATGACCAGAAGTGATCTTGCTAGTCCCCGGGCATGCATCCTTTAACATTTAACTAGATAGCACTAGACTGGCCTCCCAGATCGCTGCGCCACTTTGGCCTCCCCAGGAATGCTTGAAAGTGCTCACTTTCCCACGTCCTCACCCATCCTGGGCATCATCAACCTGTTTAATCTTTGCTAATCTGACTGTTGAGAAACTGGCTCATTTTAACTCACATGCATTATAAGCGCATTTTTTCCCCATGTGTTTATTGGCCACTTATATTTCTTTTATGAACTGGTTTTCATGTCCTTTGTACATTTTGTGTTTTGGCTTTGTCTTTTTTATAGAGATATATAAGAGCTCTTTGAATACTGAAGAAATGTGTTACAAATATTTTTCAGGTTTATTGTTTGCATTTGTAATTTTTTTCACCATATAGGAGATTTTAATTTCTATGTAGTTAGATATATTAATCTTTTCTTTATGGCTTTGGGTTTTGTGTTTGCCTTTTCCTCTCCATGATTATATATATTTTTAATGACCAATTTTTTTTTCTCCCCACCCTTTTTATGGCTGTAATTTTTTAACTTGAACATTAATCCGTTTAGAATTTATTTTCGTGTAAGGAATGATAGAGGGGTCCAGCTTAATTTTTTGGATTTGAAGGGAACCTGTTTAGACTTTGGGCTTCACGAGCCTGGGGCAGCCACTTAGCAGGAGCCTGGGCACTGGTACGGAGAGCTCTCAAAGAGAGGGCTAGTGCTGCAGCTGCCCAGGGCCTTGGCTACCAGGGGCTGCAAGGACCCAGAGGCGCCAGGCTGGGGCACCGGGAGACATGGGGGTGAGCCAAGCACAGAGCCCCTATCACCAGAGGGAGAGAGGCATATCTGACTTATCTCCATATTGCAGTGCTTCTCCTGGGCCCCAGCATGTTTGCTAACTGGCCTGTTGTACAGAATGAACCATTTCCCACCCAACCATGCTGCTGCTTGGCTGCATGGGACCCTGAGACCTTGAGCTCATTCCTTCACCTTTCTGAGCCACACTATCCCCATCTGTGGTCACAATACTTACTTCCATGAGCTGTTTCAAGAGGTTTCTAGAAAAAATGGAAAAGTGGGTGTGATTGAACTTGACAAACCCCAAAGAGCTCTGCAGGTGGAAAGCTGAAACTATCAGCCAGCTCTTTGCTACTATGTCTTAGTTGTGTCCGCCTATAATGAATTTAAATTGTAAGAATTACAGCTGATCTCCTTGTGGGACACAGTTTTTTTTTTTCCCCTTTATTCATTTGTAGTGAGAAAAGGAAGCTTCCTCAACATTTTTTCTGAGTATGTTCTTGTATCCCCCAAAATGTTCACTGCTATCCCCAAATCTTGGACACTTAGAAAAATAAAGATAGGCTTGGAATGGGAAGGTCTCTGACAGGTAGCATTAGGTCCCTACATAAAACAGACTGGGGAATTTGCTTCAAGTTCATTTGAAATAAAGTCTTGGGCACTCAGGCTTTATTTGATCCTGGGTAAGACTTGGGTCTCTTTCCTGCCTCAGTTTCTCTCGCTAGGTTAAAAAAAGAGACCTTACACCAAAGACAAATCAATCTAGAGTGACGTGTAGGCTAGTGATTGAGAGGGGATGGGTTCCAGAATCTGACCACCTGACTTCAAACCCCAGCCCCGCCATTTACTGGGTGACTTTGGGCAACTTAATATCCCTTGCTTGTCACTCCATGAGGTAGTTGAAAACCCAAGGACCTAAGTACCTGAGTACCCAGCACCTTGGAACAGAGCCAGGTACACAGCAAGTGCTTAATAAAAGTACCTGTTATCATCTTCAAAGATTTCATTGGAATTGACAGCCTGCCGCATACTGAGGTGTCTCTGGTCAGTAGCCCCATAGTAGGTGCCGAAGGGAATCAGGATGCAGTGGCTATTAAAGACGTTACAGGGATGGTCCTCAAAGAACATGGAAATCCACTCCGAGAGGAGAGTGGGCTGCAAACACACGTGGGAAGATTGTAGGCCGAGGGCTGCAAACGCCGACGTCTGTAGGGAAAGGACAGACAGACATTGTTCAGAAGAGATGCACAATATGTCTGTGCATAGTAGGTATATGGTTGTGCATGTTTAAATCATACAAGAATAATTTCTTCTCCACAAAGAAATGCTTTCTCCATTTGTCCTGAAACTTGCTTGGCTAGATTTTCTTACGTTTGTTGGAGCCCTGGCTACAGAGAACTAGTTCTCTATCATTGGAAAAACACCAGACATGAATGATAACTGACCGCTGAGCCTCAGAACAAGGGGGATGAGAGGGAGTCGTGGGGTCTTGGCAACTGGGGGAGGGTGGCCCCATCTCAAAGGGCAACTACTCATGGGGCTGGAGCTCCTACATCTTCAAGAGAAGGCAGAAATCAAGATTTTTATCTTGTTTGATTTTTCAAAAGTTATTATTATTTCTTTAAAATTTTTATCCTTTTTTAAAAATGCTGTCTAAGATATTACGAAGATAATACGCTGGCCCATCACGGCGTGCCTGTGGGAATGGATTTGACCTCTAGGTCCCAGGTTCGCAGCCTCTGCATGTGGCCTGTCCATAAGAGTGCATATGTGCAAATTAACACACACTGCAGAGCTGTCACATGAAAAAGACTGCCTAACTCGGCAGTTTCATTTTTCCAAATTGTTCAAGTATTGTCTCTTCGTGAAGTCTCCTGTTCCAACCCATCAGCTACCAGGATCCCTCCACACAAA
This sequence comes from Martes martes, assembly GCF_963455335.1. Lineage (NCBI taxonomy): Eukaryota > Metazoa > Chordata > Mammalia > Carnivora > Mustelidae > Martes > Martes martes. Next base: position 80,255,301 of record NC_137901.1, read on the forward strand.
ATTGCCTTTTCGGAAAAGATAAGACTAAAAGTAATGTAGGTTTTCATACACTCTTACGTCCAAAGAAAGATACACAGGGTTTGCAGGCATGGACGCATCGGTACAGTCGCAATTTTGGATGTTACCTGGTTGTGCACACCCTTGTTCCCACCAGCACTTTTCACAGAAGCCCAAACAAATGTCCACTTGTAATGAATGGATAAGCAAAATATGGCATGTCCCTACAACAGAATATCCAGCAATGAGAATGATGTGGCGCTGAGCGGAGCTGCGACATGGATGGACCTTGAAAACATTATGCTAAGTGAGAGCAGCCAGCCCCAAAAGACCACATTGTGTGGTTCTGTTTACATGAAGTATATAGAAGCAGCAGAGCCATAGAGACAGAAAGGAGATTAGCGGTTTCCAGGGAATGGAGGGAAGGGGAACTTGGGTTTAACTGCTGTTGGTGTGGGGTTTCTTTTAAGGGAGACAAAAATGTTCTAAAATTAGATTGTGGTGATGGTTGCACAACCCTGTGAATATACCAAAAACCATTGAATTTTATGGCATGGGAGTGATAGCTCAAAACGCTGTTTAAAGAAGATTATATGATCCATTCTTTTGGTGACCTTTGCCACGTACAGGGACAGTATCAGTCACTGTCATCCTTGGATACAAAGGACAGCACTGATAATTATGACCTATGAAAGGCATTGGCAGTGGGTTGCCATAGGCTAATAAAACTGCGGTTCAGATATTGGGTCTCTGGACCGTGATTACGTTATTTGCTAATATTGTGTTCCAAATCCATATCAAGCATTCTAAACAGGTTAATTTTAGGTCTGTGAGGACAGGGGAATTTTAAGAATGCCGGTGCCTCTTCCCATAATCTGCCCAGTTCCTGTGAGGGGAAGCCAGGGCCGCTGTGCCACCAGGCCCGAGTCACATGTGAACCCAGAGGACTTTGGCACACAGCCACCGCTCCATCCTGTTTGCTACCAGTTGGGGTGTGTGTGTGTGTGTGTGTGTGTGTGTGTGGTTTTCTTTTTGGCTCTCCACCAGGCCTCGCCTTCACCCTCTTCACCCTCTAACCCCATCCCTCCCGGAGCACTGCGACCCAGCCGTGAGGGTAAACTGAAGCCCCCGCCATCTCTGGGAGCGAGAGTGAAGGAGGGCAGCCAGGAAGCAAGACAAGCCCCACAACAGCCTCCTCTGCTTCCTCTTAGTGGCCTCCCGTTGTCCTCTCGCTCGCTGGCAGTGTGTGTTTTCCCTCGTGGAGGGTGTCCTGTCGAGAAAGGCACCGCTCCCCATCCCTCTCCGCCAGCTTCCCTCCCCGGAGCATAGAGTCAAAACCATGGTCACCCTTCCCCGCCCCCCAGCCCCGTGCCCAGGACTTCAGACCACACTCGGCCGATTCCCTGAGTTCATGTGTTTTTGTTCCCCCTCCTCTTCTCTGAGCCCTGAGGTCAGCACCCCCTCCTACGGCTTACTGCCTGCTCCGTTGTTTCGCTCCGGACTGTCACTTAGCATGCTTCCTGCCTGAATAGGACAAGACCTTCTAATGAAAGTCCCACTTCACTCCGGGGGCCCTTGACCATTAATGGCCTCTGGAAGCAGATACTGTCTGACTTCCGGGAGTCTGAAGTGCTTGACCCGCACATAATTACAAAATGACCTACCAGACAAGGAAATGTTTGTTTACGCTCCGTCTCTGCTGCCCCTCCCACGCTGCTCCCCAAGGGGAGAAGTTTGGCACTGTCGCTTCCCCCGTGTCCACTGTGACTCTTTCTTCTTGCTTCCCATCCTGTCCCCTCCCCTCAGACCTGCAAGCCCGCTGGGTGGTTAAAGCAGCAGATCGAGTGAATGTTCCTGCTTAGAACGTGGCTGAGCCGTGCAGGTAGACTGCCTCCGCCCAGCCCTACCTGCAGCGACTGAGCATGCGTGACGAGCCAGGTGCTGTATCACGATGCCGGCTGGAGACCTGTCTGATGTGGTCCTTGCTCTCATGGAACTTGTACTTTAGAGGACATATACTTAATGACAGCTGCGACAAGTGCTTTGATGGACAAGTTCAGGGCACAAGGAAAGCATTTGATTCGGAGACCTGGCCAGTGCGGCTGGGAGGTTGAAAGGGCTGGGGGCCAGTTATTCATGCCTTGGTGGACCCTTTTCTCATTCAAAAAATTACCTTTTACAACTGCATCAGTGTAAATCCAGGTTAGATTCATCATTATGTGCTCATTATTATAGTCACTTTGTTCTTCTGATTTTCAAAGAAATTGAACACTTTTTTTTCCTCATGGCTCCCAAGGGTGTTGTGGACCCCAACACACAGCACCTGCTGTGTATAATGGAGACATTGGCCTTGGAAAAGGTGTCCCTGAGGAGGAGACAACTTAGTTGAGATCTGAAAAATAAACAGGAGTTCAGTGAACTAGGTGTGAAATGAAATTTAGACAGTGGACATAGCATATGCAAAGGCCCTGTGGTAGAAGGAACTAATACTTAAAGAGCATCAGTGAGGTGTAGTTCAGAGAACAAGGACAAGCATGGATAAAGTGAAGCTAGAGATAAAGCAGGACCGTATGGGACACAAAGCATCATAATGTTTACCCCAGAGCAGTGGGAAATCATTGGTAGGTTTCAAATAGGGGTGTTGAACGACTCCTGAGGATATCAGTAGGAACAGAGTTGCATTCTATAGGACTGGATTTCCAAAGCTGCCTGGAAGAAGCCTGCCAATGTTTGCAAGTCAAAGGACACACTCTCCAGCCAGCCTGCTGTCCCCATCCCCCACACGAATGCAAATAATAATCACGCAGCCCCGGATGCTCAAAGGGAACATTTGGCCTCCGTCTGCAATCCCAAGACCCACAGATTCTGGGAAGAAACTAATAAAACATCGGCCTTGAATTTCACCCCTGACTCCACCCTCTTTCCTCTACAAGTGTACGTACCCCCGAGCTACACTCATGGTTCACATCATTGTTGGCTGCTGTTTAATTTGAGGGGTGAGGAAGTGATGGAGAGGGGGCCAGAAGGCTATTTTAGGGAGCCTCAGTTCCTAAAGCATGCTGAGGAATTCATTCATCCTTCCGAATGCCTGCAGTCACACCTGACTCCTGGGGCAGATTCTTTCCTTTTGGCACAGCGGAACTTGGCAGGGCCACAGCATCTTCTAATTTGCTGTCCTGTATGGCTTGTTTAACCCCACCCCACCCTTGTTCCTGTTTTGTTCGATTTCCTTCCTCTCTTATGCCGGGATTATTCCGCTTATTGTGGGAGAAAAAGGTGCAGTGTTTCAATCTGTCACCCAGCGGTTAGGTCCCCAAGGTAGCGCATGTTGTGACGACGGGCATAGGAGGAGGTGGCCGGTCTTAGCTGTCCCCTTCCTGCACTCCATACACCTGGGTCTGGGTGCCATTTTCATTTTCTGACAAAATCCATTAGCCTTGTTGGGAGACAGTTGATAATTAGTGGATCAACTGGGTACAGACTCCTGCAGGCTCTGGACCGTGTCTTGTGTTCATTTGCTCTGTATCCTCACAACACCCGGAATAAAACAGCATTGTAGGGTCATGTATTGGTTGATTGGACAAATCTAGTATTTTGTAGGTGAAATATTTCTTGGATCCCGTCCTCCCTCTGCTGCCCCAGGTCCTCATCATCTATTTCTTGGGCCTTTGTAGTAATTTCTTGTCTCACCTTCCCACCCATGTCCTAGACTTTTCAAACATTTGAGCCCATAGCTTTCACTTTTTTGACTTAAGTCAGTTTGGTGGGGCTTCTACCATTCAGATTTTCCTGGCCTACATGAGGTTGAAGGTGCAGTCCATTCTCACCCATATTCATATCATCAGTGTCTTTAATAAGGCCTGGCTCTTCATATACACTTAACAGTGTGTATTGAATGAATGAATGAGTAAATGAATTGAAAAGGGAGAACCTCCCTAACTCTGCCAGTCTGCACATCTCCCTAATCCCGGCCAGGATGAATTCTGAATTCAGAATTTTTCTAGCTCGTCATTTACCAGCAGTTACTGCACAATCTTCCTCAAAGGAGGGATCCAGAATAGTTGTAACATTAAATGAGTCTGAGGAATGCAGCATACTCTTTCCATGTTTTGAGAGTGACCATGTACTTTGGCATTTAAAAGACATCCCGTGTTTAGAAACCTCTTTAGTTCTCTTTAATATGGAATTTCCCAAAGTCATTTGGCCATGGAACCCTTGTTTCTCAGGGGATCTTCCAGAACTAGTCTTCCAGGCCTTGTAGACTTAATATGTATGCCTTGTATCTTTATTTATAAAATATAATAACACAATGCCTGGTGCCTCAGTAGAATTCTTCTGGCCTCTGACGGTCTGTTTAGATCATCTCTAAGAACAAACGATCAGTCCACAAAAACACATCAGTAGTGCAGACACACACAGAAGAGGATATATCTTTGTGAAGTCCTAACTTCAGTTTCTTTGGATATATACCTAGAAGTAGGATTGCTGGATCGTATGGTAGTTCTATTTTTAATTTGGTGAGGAATCCCCACACTGGCTTTTCATTTTCATAATGGCTGCACCATTTTATATTTCCACCAACAGAGTGTGAGGGTTCTGCCTTTTCTGCGTTCTTGTCAACACCTGTTCTTTTCTGTTCTTCTGATAGTGGCCATCGTAACAGGCGTGAGATGACACCTCATTGTAGTTTTGATTTGTGTTTCTCTTATGATTAGGGATGTTAGGCATCTTTTGATATGCTTGTTGTCCATCTGTGTGTCTTCTTTGGAGAATTGTCTGTTCAAGTCTTTTGCCCTTTTTGAAATCTGGTTATTTCAGTTATTTTGTTGTTGAGTTGTAGGAGTTTCTTGTATATTCTGAATATTAACCCCTTATCAGGTACATGATTTGAAAATATTTTCTTTCATTCTGTAGGTTGGCTTTTCTCTTTCTCAATTGTTTCCCTTGATTCGCAGAAGTTTTTAAGTTTGATGTAGTCCCATTTGCCTCTTTTTGCTTTTGTTGCTTATGCTTTTGGTGTCAGATCCATGGAATCACTGCCAAACCCAATGTCTGGAAGCTTCTCCCTGTGTTTTCTTCTAGGAATTTTAGAGAATTTAGGCTTACATTTAGGTCTTTAATCCATGTTAAGTTAATTTTTGTATATGGTGTGAGGTAAGGGTCCAGCTTCATTCTTTTGCATGTAGCTGTCCAGTTTTCCCAGCACCACTTGTTGAAGAGACTGTCCTTACCCTATTCTATAGGTAATTACTGATTTTTCATGCCAAAGCTGAAATGCACAAGGATAGCAGTGGTAGTAGTGAAAGAGGGAATTTGTCAGCATTATCTGGGCTCTAGCGATGTCTTTCAACTAACTCTCCTCCTCAGATCTGGTTTGGGAGTAGGAAACACGGGGACTGGCCAGGTGAATGTTGGAAAAGCTCCTAGTTGATCCAATACATACTCCTCTTATTCTGGTTAAAAACCTAGAACCAACAGAGAAAAGAAATCATCAAATTGGTTAGAATGGTCACTCTGCAACATAGAGACACCTTGCCCACGGGTGCCCTCTTTGCAAATATTAGACTCTGTTCTTGCTGGGTTTTCTCAAAGCAGGGCACACCGGTGAGCCATGGGAGGCTTGCAGATCCGGCTTCCCAGGTCCTGATGAGGAGGTGTTGGCTGCCCCATACCTGGACAGGTGGGGAAGCATCCTGAACATCTGCCTGCAGTCTGCTCACCCATCTGAATGGCCATCTCAGGAGAGAGGGAGGAGGCACAGATGGAGGGAGGTGGGGAAGGAAGGACAGACAGCTCCTCTGCGTGGAAGACAGCAAGCACAGATGTTTGCAGCAGCAGACGGCAGACTGCAGCAGAGGCGTCCACAGCACCCCTGGCCAGCAGGGGGAAAGGAGAGGGAGAGGGAGGCTGGACAGGCTCTTCTGGAGCTGCGGTCTTGAACAGCAGCGGCTGGCTCTGTGTACACGGTGTGTACCTCTGCTCCTCCTCTCCCAAGTATTGATCCAACAGTAAGAGTATATAGTCCTCTTGGAGAGCCAGGTCTAGCTGCAGGCTTACGAGAGCTCTTAAACAGTTGTTGCCTCGGGGTTATGCTGCCGTGTTTCTGAATACCCACTCAGCCCGTGCCTGCCAAGCTTTCACATTGGCCACTAAGTGGAGAAGGAAGCAGCCCAGGGCATCCCGCATTTCCTCTTGGAAAAGACTGCTCCGCAGGCCGCTTAGCCCTTCAGAACCGCCAACAAAGGCTCCTTCAGATCAGGTGGAGGGAGAGAGCGGGCCAGAGCAGCCCGGGTGCAACAGATCAGTGAAGGCATTACTCCCCGGCAGGCAGAACAGTGATGGAGTGAGGGGTGGAGGGGTGGGAGGCGAGCAGGGTGGGGGAGCCCAGGGATGGCAGATACCACCACCACCCTCGTGTGCTCACGGCTGAGCACCTCTTTCCCCATGAGCTCTGCTGTACTTCAGAATCCTTCTCAACCCGGCTCTCTGGGAGGCGACCACCGGCTGGTTGGGGTGGACCCTGGAGAGGGACAGGGAGAGCTACCTTGTAGAGTAGCAGTCCTGGTGCTGCCTCAGCGGTCTCTGTGTCTCTGGAGGAGTCCCATCGCCCTTGGGATCTTAGTTGTCACAGCTGGAAAAACAGAAAAGCCACTTCACACCGGGCTGAACCTTGAAGAGGTGGGTTGAGAGGCCACAGGGGGCGCACAGGGGCTGGAGCCCAAGTCTAATGTTCACTGCTCCCGAGTTCTTTTCCAGCCTTTGTGTGGAACCTGGGAAATGTGGGGAGTCGTCTACACTACACCGAAAGGGAAGGTTCAGGGTAGGTGGGTGGGCATGCGGCCAATAGCACGGGTGACCAGGGAATCACAGCAGTGACAATAAAAGCCAATGCCTGATCTGAGCACTCGACAGTGTAAGTCCTTCAGCCCTGCCCACCACCCTATGACGTAACCACTGGAATCCTTCCTCTTGGACACACAATGAAGCAGACTCAGCTAGGCTCAGTAACTCGTCCACACAGCTTCTACTACTACTACTACTACTACTGTTACTGGTGCTGCTGCTACTGCTGCAGGACCGGGGATCAGATCCCAGGCATCCTGGGTTTGAAGTCCGTTCCTCTAACCACTGTGTCTTGCTGCAAGACAAACAGGAAAACAAACCCATTTTTTATCCACCGGACTGACAAACAGTGGGTTTGATACTGTTGAGCCCTGATGAGGCGGTACCTAAATACCTCTGGGAAGCACTGGGGGGCCAGGATTGAGCCAGAAGTTGGGGGCATTTTCCTCTTGTCCATGTTTGTTTTATAGTGCAGAATACAGTTCCACGGTACTTGGGCTCATAACTCATTAAAGAGACAAGAGTGAAGAGAATTAGGGAGGAGAACCAAACATAAAGACAGAAGGAAGGTCCTCAGAAGCCAGAACCACCTTGAACATGACCTCTGGGCTGCCGAAACCCAGCCGGCTTCAGGCCTTTGGGGAGCTTATTCATTTTTTCCAGCATGGAGGACTCGCAAGTTCCAGGCACGGCGTCGGGATCCTTGCTCTTTCCACGCGAGCCCAGGGTGTGCCCTAATGCTCCGTCCCTACCGCCGTCCCCAGCCTGGGTGCCTGTGTGGCACTGAGGTCATGGCCGCAGCCAGGGAGGAGCCCGTTCACCCCTCGGCTCTGATCTGTGATGGGCTGTTCCCCCGGAGCGGCTGCTGCAACAACATTTACTTTGTACAGCGGCCAAGAGAGAGGGAGAGCGGGAGAGCGGGAGCGAGCGAGCACGAGCCTACCCCATTCCAAACCGTTTCTGACAAAATCTGGCACTCCTGGTTCTAATCAAAATGCTGAACTTTGGAACAAATTAACATTCCACAGCCCTCGCAGGGAAGGAGAAATTCAGCCGAGACACACTTCAGTTCACAACCACAACAAAAATAGCTTCTCCCGGGGAAGACACACTCTGCTAACAAGGTCACTTTTGTTTTGCTTCCCCTGCCATCTGGCTGAGTGGCACCAGGGGCTGGATTTGGTACCGGCTCATTCTGCCGAGAGTGGCTGGGAGCCGGGTGGCACTGCAGACGGCTTCTCAGCCTCCTGGCAAAGGGTGCCGGCACAAAGTTACCTTCAGACGTCCCCCAGCAAGCACGCGGGCAGATGGAGCCCTGGTTTCACCCAGCCCGGCTCTGCTCTGAGCTCCGAGTGTGCAGAAGGTGTGACACCAGCAGACAGCAACAAGCAGGTGGGAATCAGAGGAGAGCGAAAAACACGACAGGATGGGAAAGCTATCTTCGTCTCGAAAAACATTCCAGAACCCGATGTAATGCTCGTTCCGGAGAGCTGGAAGTCTCAGTTCCAGAAGGCGAACAAAGAAGCATGATTTTGGTTTTGGTTTTGCTTCCTTTTTTTTTTTTTTCCTCTTTCTTTCTTTCTTTCTTTTCTTTTTTCCCTTTTTCCTTGTATTTCCAAGACTCCACCTCTTTCAATTCTCTTCCCAGACTCAGTTTCCTGAGTCTGTTTCCCCCTCATAGACCCGGGGCAGTGGGTAGGAGCATGGGAAGAGGCGGTGGTGGTCATTCCCTGGGGCACGTGGCTGGCTGGGGCTCTCAGAGAGCTGGGGTGCACTCAGACCTTTGCAGCCCTGGAGGGTGCTCATGGAGTGGGTCGAGTAAGACCCCTCGACCGTGCAGGACTTTCATATGACCTAAATCGTCTGCCCACAGTTACTCCGTAAGGTTTCCACCTGGCATCTGAGCACAGCGTTTGGATGACAAAGATGCTGCTTCTACTCTCCCAGTGATTTCCAGTCTTTTAAACCAGGAGATTGTGAAGCTACACAAGCTACACAAGTATGACCTGCTGAAGCCGTGCACCTCCTAGGACCAGGCCAGGGGTCCCTGTTCATTAGTAAAATACACCTGCTGGGAAAACAAACAAACAAGCAAAGCTTTTAGTTAGTAAGACAGAGAAGGAATCCCTGAAACGACCAAAACCCTCCCTACTCTTAAACCAAGGAAAATAAGTTCATTAGGCCGTCTTCTTCAGGAATTTCCTGCCCCCAAAGAAAGATACATAAGGCAACTTCGCTTTCCAGTGAATTGAACCTGGTCTCCGAGGAGTGGGAGGTGTGGTGAGGATGATGAAGGGCCCTGGGTCACCCCAGTGTGTTGCCGCTGCCCCCGGGGAGCCGGGTGAGCAAGCGGGAGACCAGGGTCCCACTGTCGCACAGAGTTCCCGGACCAGAACTGAGCTCTGACGTCTGACACCTGACAAAGGATTAAAAGGTTGGGAAGAGCCCTGAAGTCATTTGCAAGAGTTCATTGGTATTAGGAGTGAGCCCCCCTCTGCTGCTGGTACACGAGGGGTTTGCCTCTCCCCCCATCACCCCAATTGCATGGGGGGAAGGAAGCCTTTGCATCGCTCCCAGCAGGGAACCTTGGTTCCCTGCTCCCCTTGGGCCTAGGACCCGTTCACCTCCTTCCTTCTGCGAGCTCGCCTCTGCCCTCCTACCATGGTGGTTCCCCAGATTCAGGCAAACTTTGTGTACTCAGAGGCCCCCCAGAAACCTGCTCTTTCATGTCTGGAACACATACTTACTGAGTAGCAATTGTGTGCCAGGCAGTATGCTCGGCTCTTGAGATAAAGCGAAGAAGGAAAGCGATGAGGCTCTTGCCCTCAGAGGGTTTTCAGCCTATGGGGGAGCTAGACATTTAACTCAAACAACGGGATGGGGGGGGACATGGGCCATGGATTGACTTTCTAGGTCAAGAAATATAGACACTGGAACATCTTAAAACAGGAAAGAACTCTGGTGCCTCCAGAATTTTCTACCCCAAAAGACACATACCAATATCTTGTCTCGAAGCTAATTTAAAATAGCACTTTACAGGACTTTGAGGAAGTGAGGATGTTCTAAAGCAGAGACTATGCATGAGCGAGTTACTGATGGAGATCGGGGCCAAAGCCTCTACAAGGCCCTCCTGGACCCTGCCACAAAGGGAAAGGAGAGACCTTGTGCACTTGGAGGTCATGGGCCAGGGGAGAGCGAGCAGCATGCCATGAGAGGGGGCAGGGGAACCCCAATCCGGAGGACAGAATTTCAAAGCAGGACTCGTGAGTCGCCCCGTAGCAGGATTCTCTCAAGGACTTGTTGCCAGTGCAAAAGCCTGAGTCCATCTCAGACTTTCAGAATCAACGTCTCCGGACCAGGAGCTTGGACTCTTCTTAATGGACAAGCCCCTAGGGGAGTATTTTATGCACAGAGCTTCATAGTCCACAGTCAGGCTTTCTGGATTTTATCCTGATGCGCAGAAGGCCATTGAAGGTCTTGGAAAAAGAAACAACACAGGCCATTTTAGAGACGTTGCCCTGCCTCTTGGTAGCAGCCGAATGGAGTGGGACACGCAGGGAGGTCGATAGACCATGTGGATGACCAGGCCTGAAGTCCACTCAGCCTCCCTCGCCCTTTTGCTCCCCTGCCAGTAGCCCTGGATAGACCAGCTCCTGAGTCCGGTAACCAGTCCTGGGCACTGACCAGATTCTCTCTGGTCATCCAGGCCCTCGTGCTGTGGCTGCCTGGACCCCAGCATGGCAGGTGGATTGACCCTGGCCCTCGGATTGCCCACCGCTCCTTTAACATGTCACACAGTCGCTCGCTGTCACTGTAGCAGTGGGGGGCCGCGGACAAGTCACCTTACCTGCCTGGGATGGCATAGACAGCATCAGGCCCAGGAATGGGGAGACCCTTTGAGTGATTCTCATGGTTCTCTCTGGCCCCGTGAGTCTGTAACATGAGCTCAGGTGGTAGGGAATCAGTCACTGAGACCGTCACCTCTCAGTAGGTCACACTCCTCGCACTGATCTAGGTGACCTCACCGGGGCTCCTGGTTTGAAGACAGACTGATCTCAGCTCATCCCAGTCAGAGGCTGTGCCAAGTCGTTCTTGATTCTGGCTGATGCCTACCAATACCAGCCTCCCTCTCTCAGGTAAATGACAAATTTTTCACTCTCACTGCGTTTTCAAAGGGAGGCTGACAGAAGGAACGTTGCGAATCACAATCAGAGTTTCCTGCCGCAGAGCACACGAGATGAGAATTGATCTCAAACCTTTTACTGTCATCATTTACTGAGTGCTGGAAAGACATACACATAAGTCAGCAGAGAAAAACTCAGAATCCTGGTCTCCGGCTGCCTGTCAGCAAAACGCCCAGATAATGTCGCCTGTTGAAACAGAGCAGGAGCAAGCCACAGCCCGGCCCAGCCTCCTCAGGCTCGAGAAATACCATGGAGGTCTTTACCTCTGCCTTCCTTATTGCTTTAATCAACCTTGTTGAGGTATAATTTACCCACAAGAAACGGTGTCCATTTCTAGTGTCCTGATCGATGTTTTGACAGATGTCTACACCCAGATAGCCATCCTCTCAGAGTGTAGACTGTTTCTATCTCCAGAATCCCTTCCAGCCTCTCTGACGTCCGTCCCCCTTTCACCTCCGGCCTCAGGCAACCACGGATCTGCTTTCTGTCACTGTAGCTTTAAAAATTTTTACAATTTCATATAATGGACTCCTGGTTTGTATGTACTCCTGTGTCCGGCTGCTTTTACTGGTTTGTGAGATTCGGCCACATCACTGTAAATATCAGTAGCTTGTTTCCTTTTATTGTGAACAGTTCCCCACAATTTGTTTATCTGTTCACCTGTTGTTGTACATTTGGGCTGTGTCCAGGTTTTGGATGTTATGAATAAAGCTGTTATTATAAACACTTGTGTAAAGTCTTTGTGTGGACATATGGTTTCATTTCTCTGGGGCAAATACCTAAAAGCAGCTGTTTTGTATGATAGGTGTATATTTACTTTCTAAGAAACTGCCAGGCCTTTTCCCAAAGTAGATGCACCATGTTTTCCTTTCCACCAACAGTAGTAAGTGTTCTAGAGGCCCCACAGTCTGGCCAACACTTCGTGGTGTCAGTCTTTTAATTTACTTACTAATTTCTAAAAATTTTATTTATTTGACAGAGAGAGAGCACAAGTGGGGGAAGGAGCAGAGAGAGAGGGAGACAAACAGACTCCCCACTGAGCAGGGAGCCCAACGGGGGGGCTGGATCCCAGGACCCTGAGATCATGACCTGAGCTGAAATCGAAAGTTGGATGATTAACTGACTGAGCCACCCAGGAGCCCCAGGTTGTTTTATGAGTAAGTTGTAAGGGTTCTTTATAGATTCTGGCTATAAGTCCTTTGTCAAATATATGTATTTTCTTTTAGTTTGTTGCCCCCCCCCATTTTCTTAACTATGTCTTTCACAGAGCAAAATTTTTAATTTTTATAGATTCTGATTTATCAAATTTTTATGATCTGTGTTTCTTGTGTCTTGTCTTAGAAATCTTTGCCTACTCTAAGTTCGTAAAGGTTTTCTTCTATATTTTACTTACTGTGTTGTACTTTTATTTTTTATTTATTTTTTATTTTTTTTTAAAGATTTTATTTATTTATTTGACAGACAGAGATCACAAGTAGGCAGAGAGGCAGGCAGAGAGAGAGGAGGAAGCAGGCTCCCTGCTGAGCAGAGAGACCGATGCGGGGCTCGATCCCAGGACCCTGGGATCATGACCTGAGCAGAAGGCAGAGGCTTTAACCCACTGAGCCACCCAGGCGCCCCTGTGTTGTACTTTTAGCTTTTACATTTATGTCTAGGATCCATTTTTGGTTAAATTTTGTGTACATTGTGTAGTAAGGTTTGATGTTTATTTTTGCCATGTAGGAATTTGTCCCATCACCATTTGTTGCAAAATTTTTTTGTCCTTACCACAAATTACCTTCGTGTCTTTATCAAAAAGCCATCAGCCATATACCTGTGGGTGTATCTCTGAACTCTCTGTGCTGTTCCATTGATTTGTGTCTAGCTTTTCAATCAATGTCCCATGATCAGGTAAGTCTTCTAACTGTTCTTCTCTTTTAAAAAATCTCTTTGTTCTAGGGCATTTACATTTCCATGTACATTCTAGAATGAGCTTGTTTCTCTGTAGATACTTTGTTGGAATTTCAGTTGGGGTCATGTTGAGTCTATTGACCTACTTGGGGAGAATCAACAATTTAACGATTTGATTCTTCCCATCCATGAACATGGTACATTGTCCCATTTCTTTTAGTCTTTTAAAAATTTCTTTCAGCAGTGTTTTGTAGTTTTCATTATTTAGTTTCTTTTTTTTTTTTTTTAAGATTTTATTCATTCATTTGACAGACAGGGATCACAAGTAGGCAGAGAGGCAGGAAGAGAGAGGGGGAAGCAGGCTCCCTGCTGAGCAGAGAGCCCGATGCAGGGCTTGATCCCAGGACCCTGAGACCATAACCTGAGCAGAAGGCAGAGCCACCCAGGTGCCCCTCATTATTTAGTTTTTATACACACTTTGAAAAACTGATTTCATGTGTTTTGGGTATCGTACATGGAATTGTATTTTTTATTTGTTTCCAGTTGCTCATCACCTCCTCCTGTTCCTGCTCTTTGTCTTCCTTCTTTTTCAGTTACTGCTTCCTTCCTGGTTGTAACCTGACATTAAAGTCTTAAATACATCTTCTTATCGTTGGCACTACTCATATCCATGGTTTGAAAAGATCTTAGTTGATGGTTTGATCAAAAATTGGCATTGACGTTATCCTACATATTGCCTCTTATTTCAGAATTTGTGGCTACTCTGGGCATAATTCTCATTTGTGAAACCATCTTCTTTCTATCACTTCCCTCTTTTTTCACAGATTCCACAATCACACCCCCTCCACAGAGCCTTCAAAAGAGATGTGACAGGTTCTCTGATATCTTCTCAACATCGAATCTTTCTGTACTTATCACCACATTGATTGAAGTAATTACCCAATTGATTGTTCAAAATGAAGGGACTTTACATTATTTATTTTTTTTTAAGATTTTATTTATTTATTTGAGAGAGAGGCAATGAGAGAGAGCATGAGCGAGGAGAAGGTCAGAGCGAGAAGCAGACTCCCCGTGGAGCTGGGAGCCCGATGTGGGACTCAATCCCGGGACTCCAGGATCATAACCTGAGCCGAAGGCAGTCGTCCAACCAACTGAGCCACCCAGGCGTCCCAAGGGACTTTACATTATTTAACTCTTTTAAGCCTATATTCATTTCCTAGGGCTGCTCTAATAAGGTACCACAAACTGGGTAGCCTGAACAACAGAAGTTTACTTCCTCACAGTTCTGGAAGCTAACGATCTTAAAATCAAGGTGTTAGCAGGGCTGTGTGCCCTCTGCCACCTGTGGGGACACTCCTTTCTGGCTCATCCCACTTCTGGTGGTTCTTAGCAATTCTTGGCATTTCTTGGCTTGTAACCTCATACCTCAATTTCTGCTTCCATCCTCACATGGCATTCACATGGTGTGTGTCTGTGTTTCTTCTCTTCTCATCAAGACACTAGTCATATTGGATTAAGGGCCCACATACTCCAGTATGACCTCATCTTAACTAACTACATCTGCAGCGACCCTATTTCCAACTAAGGTCACATTCTCCAGTATGGGAGATTAGGACTTCAACATATCTTTGTGGGGGGACACAGTTCAAAACACAACAATGTCTTCGCTCTTTCTTTATATTAAATATGCTTCCTCATTTTTTTTTCCCTCTTAAAGAGTTACCTGGAGGACCCAGTTCAAAATTCACCTTCTCAGTTATTTTTCCTGAATATCCCAGAAGAAGCACATTTCTTCTTTTCCTGTCTTGATAGCATTTTTGCATTTCTTTTAGGGAGGCTGTCACACTGTGTGCAAGCTGAGAGCAGAAGTCACCTTATTCATCTGGGAATAGAGCTAAGAGGCCCAGAATCCCATATAGGTTTCCCCTGTGAGGTAGCCATTCCCACCACGGGTGTTTCAGGCACATATTCAAACAATTTCTAATCTGTGGATTTGTAGATTAATGAAAAAGATGTGGAATCTTTTGGGGATTCTGTGTTATTTAATTTTCTGTTTTAAGAATTTTATCATGAGGTAGTACGCTGGATAACATTTGGGGGTCCTATCTAAATGTCTTCTTATGTAAGATTACTTTTTCTGGTTGATTACCTTATGTTCAAAATATGAGATAAAAATAGTCTTTTCACGTAAATATGGTATCCCTGAGTGTTGTAGCCCTGGCACTCTTGATATTGTGGGCTAGATTATTCTTTGTTGTAGGGGGCTGTCCTGTGTATTGCAGGATGTCGAGCAGCATCCCGACTTCTGTCTAATAGATGCCAGTGGCAACTGTGCCAAGCAAAAGTGTTGCATTGCCAAGCATCCCCTGGGGGACAGTCACCCCCACAATCACAGTTGAGAGCCACCATAGACTCTCCTAAGGCAAAATCTTAATGTAAAAGTTGTAGAAATCATCCAAATGTCTCTTTAGTTCGCTTTCTTGTTAACACTCTCCTTGGCTGGTGAGGCCACTCTGCGCCAAGACCACTGGCTCGGTGACTAGATTGCACGGCTCGGCTTTTCCTCACTCCTGCCTCGAAGCATCTGGAACCCGTGGGTGGCCTCATTCACACAGAGGGAAAAATGAAAATGAATGTCCCTGCTTATCATGAAGCCTCAAGGACTCAATGAGGGAGAGAAACCAAACCAGTGCTCAGGCATGCAGAGCCGTGTTCTCTTCATTCTCGACGCCCCAGAATCTTCCAAAGCCCTTGCTGAGTTCTTTCCGGAGTCATTGAATGAGAAGGAGTAAGATTGTGGTTTTAGAAGAAAGACCAAAAAACCAGGGGTGGAAATCATCCGGAGGAAATTTAAAAACAGTACGTGGAAGGGGGGGCTGGGGAGGGCTGAGGCCGTGGCCAGGAGCTCTCCAGACCAGAGCGACTTCCTGCCATGGCTTCCAAATGTGGTCAGAGGGGAAGCAGCCCTCTCGGGGCTGGCAGACGAGGCCGGGACACTTGTCAGTGTGAGTTCAGGCCTGTGGCAGGAGGAAGGGGGAAGGCAAGGGTGAGTCTGCCTACTTTCCACACAAAGGCTTTTCTTAG
Source organism: Martes martes (assembly GCF_963455335.1). Taxonomy (NCBI): domain Eukaryota; kingdom Metazoa; phylum Chordata; class Mammalia; order Carnivora; family Mustelidae; genus Martes; species Martes martes. The sequence goes on from NC_137901.1 coordinate 80,271,299, forward strand.
AGTTTCAGTTTGAGAGCTGCAGTGCCTGGGGTGGGGGGGGGGTACAGTTCAAAGGTCCCCTCTTTTGATTGACTGGCAGCTGCCCCCATGGAATTGGGAGCAAATCACATCAGAGGGGAGACCCTGCCTTGGGCTTTGGGGTCTGCTCTGTGATGTAAAACCTTCTAGTTATAGGACCGATAATATGCTGAACCAGGAGGCTGTTCCTCCCATCCTTTTTAGAAAATGAGGTAAAGGTCATATAACATAAAATTAACCATTTTAGAGTATATAATGCACTTGTATTTACTATACTTAGCCGGTGTTCTGTAATGCCACCTAATCAATCTTAGAACATTTTCACCACCCCCAGAGGAACCCTGTACCTGGTGTGTGGTCACTCCCCCGGCTCTCTTCCCCCAGCCCCTGGCGACCAGAGTCTCCTTTCTGTCTCTGAGTATTTGCTTATTTTGGCCATTTCTTATAAATGGAATGCTGCTGTCTGTGATTTGCTGTGCCTGGCTGTTTTACACTTAGTGTATGTTACGGAGGTTCATCCACGTTGGTAGCCGGTATCCCTACCTTGTTTCTTTTTATGGCTGAATAATAGTACATTGTAGAGAGACCGCATTTTGTTACTCATTCATCTGTTGATGGGCATTTGGGTCACTCCTGCCTCTTGGCGATCGTGAAGAATGCTTCTAACAACAATTTGTGTTTCTCATACTGAAAAAAAATTTGTAAAACATGCATATGTAAAAATATGCCGTCTTAACCATTTAAAAGCGTACAATTCAGTGGCACTAATTCCACTCAAAATGTTATGCCACCATCCCTACAGTATGCCTCCACATCTTTTCCATCACCCCCAAAGGAAATCCCATACCCGCTAAGCAACAATCCCTAAGCCCCCGACCCTAGCCCCTGGTCGCCTCTCACGTACTCCCTGACCATGAATTTGCCTATGCGGGAGAATTCATGCAAGTGCAGCCATACCGTCGGTGTTCATGGGTCTGGCTGCTTTCCCTGAGCATCGCATCTTCAGGACCCGTCCAGGTTATAGTGGGTGTCAGTCCTTCATTCCTTTTTATGTTTGGGTACTACCCCATTGTAGGGAGGCCTCCTCTTTTGTTTGTGCATTTATCTGTCAACGAACGCTGGGTTGCTTCCACCTTTGGGCTGTCACGCCCAGAGCTGCTGTGAACGTTGGTGTCTCTTGTGGGCGGTTGAGCAGTGTACGCAGCCCTCAGCATAATGTCCTAACTCCTCGGCATGACGCTCCTCATGAGGGCTCTGTCCCCCTCATCCATGGGGCATGACCACCTGATGGCCTGGCCACGCAGAATGCCTTATACCTTCTGGAATTAGACTCCCTATCTTTCCACCCCGGTATCTTTGCCCAGGTGCACCTCAGCTTGGAACCCTGTCTTCTGTTCCTTCTTTGCCTGCCTACCTCTTACGTGTCCTTCATGACTAGGATGAAGTGTCACCTTTGCCGGGAAGACTTCCGTAGCACGGCACACCGCGCTTTTCAACCCAGCCCCAGGTTGGTTTAGGCAGCGTAGTAGCAAGGTAGGGGGCGCGGGTAGAATGAGAGATAAGGAAGGCGCCCGGGAGCCCAGGCGCTGGTGAGCTTAGGATGCATTCCAGGGCTTCCTGTTGTGTTCCTGAAGCTCTTTCTGCCTCTCTCTGTCACAGCCCTTATCGTATCACGGCATCACGGTCCATTAATCCGACCGTCTCCTCCAGCTGGCACAGAGCTCCTAGAGAGGAGGACCCTTGGAGGACCGTCTTTGTATCCCCAGCACCCAGCCAGTAAGATGAACCCCAGGGAGCAAGGAGGCTGGATTAAATTTCCAAGAGGTTTGAAATGAAACACAGTTCTTATTAATATCACTCATTAAATCACTTGGGTTCATTTAGATTAAAATACACATATAGCCTTCTGGATTACCAAGAAAAGAAAATGCCTGCAGACCAGGTACACTTTTTAAGGAAACCAGGCCTAGTCCTATTTACTGAGTCTATTCGACTCTTAAAAATAAAATCTTCAGGGGCGCCTGGGTGGCTCAGTGGGTTAAAGCCTCTGCCTTTGGCTCGGGTCATGATCCCAGGGTGCTGGGATCGAGCCCCGCATTGGGCTCTCTGCTTGTCGGGGAGCCTGCTTCCTCCTCTCTCTCTGCCTGCCCTTCTGCCTACTTGTGATCTCTGTCTGTCAAATAAATAAATAAAATCTTAAAAAAAAATCTTTATTCAGATATAACTTACCCATAAAAAGTATGCAGATTGGTGGCTTTTAGAATACTCACAAAGTTGTGCCACCGTCACCAAAAGAGCCGAATATCAATTAACAGTCACTTCCTGTTCTTGTCCCCCACCTGGTCCTGGCCTTGACAGCTACTAGTTTGCTTTCTTAACCTGAGCCTTAAATACCCAGAGCATTAGACACCCTCTCTCCCCTCCGCATGTCAGGTTTGAACATCTGTGTTGAGCAGTTTTTTCCAGGCAGAGAAAGAGAGAGAGGAAGGGATGTCAGAGGAAGGAAGGAAGAGGGTGGGAGGGATGGACCCTGTGGGGCAAAGCGACAGCAGTTAAAGATGAAATTGGGACTGCCTGGCACAGAAGATTCTTAGAAGAAAAGAAAGCAGGAGATACAGAGAAGTAAAGAGTGGGCCCAACCAAACGTATTCCTTTGGGAAAGTTTGCCGGGTTCTCTTCTATCAAAAGAAACACTGATGTCATAGAAATGAGGTGGCTGGGAGCACTGTGGGGTGGGGTTGGGGGGAATGTTCCCGTTAGTTACATGAGCTGCTGACAAGCAGCAGCAGGAATGTTGCTGGGTGATGGGTCTCCAGTCGTCCCCTGACATTTTAAAGGGAGGTCAGGAACGCCGTCCCTTCGGCCATCCCCCATTGCTGTGTGTGCGGGGCGAGTGGTCTGCCTGTCAGATTCCAAGTGCCTTAATTTAACAGGCTCCTCAGTGTGTATAGGTGAGTGCTAGGTTAAAAATATTGTATTTAAATGCAGATTTCTGTCTTTTTCCATTATGTTCAATTAAAAAAGGGGGAGAGGCGCGAGAAAAAACAGGTCCATTTGGAGGACTTTTTCCCCCCTGGTGGATGAAGCAGAATAGTAAGATTTGTGCAGTAGGCAGAATAATGATGCCCCCAAATGTCACAGCCTAATCCGTGGAACCTGTGAATATGTTGACGGGGGGATTATCCAGGCGGGCTTGGTGTTATCACAAAGGTCTTCATAAGAGGGAGGCAGGAGGATCAGAGAAGATATGACCATAGAAGTGAGGCTGGAATGATAGAAGACCAAGAGCCAAGGCACAGGGAGGTGGGGCGGGGGGTGGGGGGGTTGCTTCTAGAAGCTGGAAAAGACAAGAAAGAGATTCTCCCCTAGAGCCTCCAGAAGGAGTGCAGCCCCGCCGACCCACCCACTGTAGGCTTTTGACCTCCACAACTGTGAGATAATAAACTTGTGTTGTTTTAAGCCATCCCGTTTGTGGTCATCGGCTAGAGTAGCCCTAGAAAACTCCTCCAGATTTCTAGGAGGAGTCTGAGTTTTACTCTGAGACGTGGCTTTTCACCGTTGTAAAAATAGCTCGCAGTTACTGAGTGGTAATGATGTGCCAGGACCTCTACCAGACCCGGGGCAGACATCACCTCATGTAAGTCTTTTGGCGGCTGAGTCAAGAGGCACCATCACCCCCCTCTGTGTGTGTGTGTCTGTGTGTGTCTGTGGTATGTTTGCGTGCCTGTGTGGCACGTATGTGTGGGTCCTCTCTCTCCACATTGCTTTCTCTCCTCTCTGTGTTGAGTATCAGATCTCCCTCTGCCTTCCTCTTCTCCATACACGTGATTGTATTTAGGGCCTGCCTGGATCATCTAGGATGATCTCCCCATCTCAAGATCTTTAACATAATCACATCTTCTGCCAACAGTAAGGTAATAGGCAGAGACTGCAGGAATGAGGAAGTAGATACGTCTCTTCAGAGGGCCGTCTCTCAGCCCACCGCGAGGGGGTAGGCACCCTACCCACCTTTCCCTCCCAGGTCAAGCCTAAGAGCCAGCTCTCACATCTGCGCTGTCACAGGTGGGGAAGCAGGGGCTCTTGCCTGTGTTTCTCACACTGCTGCTAGGTGGGACAGGCTCTTTCTGCTATCCCTCCCCCCACCAAGAATGTTCGTGGAGAAATACGGGGCGTGCTCTACCACCGTACATGATTCCGGGGAGCTCTCTTAGTTTCTTAGATACTTCAGTGTTTTCATCTGCAAAACAGAATTGTAATACACCCTCCCTGATCTAGGTCAGAAGAAATTAGACAATTTTTGTGAACCTTCTTTGAAAAATACTATGTTATAGAGAGGCAAAGAGTGATTATTTTCTGGAGCAGCTTCATAAAAAAGTCTTCATGTATGAGAAGAGATGACTTGGCTGAGCATCGTGAAGGAAATGCCAAAATATTTATAGAAATCATCACCCTGGCTTGGAGTGCTGAGTCTTCACTTAAGAAAGTGAATCAAGTTCTGATGTAGAGACATTTAAAAATCTTCCCCGTTTGAAGAATTATACCTGGAAGCCACTTCCCAAAGGAGAGCAGCAGGAGAGGCTGAATTATCTCAAGTTGAGAGGGGTTAGAAGGAAGGTGAGCTTGACGATGCTTACCTTACTTTCCAAGCATCTGGGTGTGCATAACTGGGATGTTAGACTTTGATTGCAATCACACCATGTGCTGTTTTTGTCTGTTACGTTTCTGCGGTTTCTGTCACCAGGGTAATAGAAAAAGGATGGTGGGAGAAGAGAATGGGTGGGTGGGGGCGGGGGAGGTTGCATAGGTAAGCACCAGGAAGAAAAAAGTCGGGCACGATGAAGAACATTTAGTAAGAACATCTTTTAGTAGATGTCTTTATCAAAACTGATTTTTGACCTTTCAGAAAGACCTCTACTCTGCATTCATGCTGTATTCATAATTCTAGATCCCATGGGGAAATCATGTCCAGTCAGAAGAGACCACATCCAGTACTATGGCAGACATTGCTAATCAATCATAGCAACCCAGAGCTCTAGGCAGCCCCTCCCCACCCATGAACCCTATCTATCACCTCTTCTCTCGATGATAAGCCTAGGACACAAATTTTACTGCTTTCATTAACTTACTTCGGAAGACTTCCTGACCAAGCTCAAAACTACTCATTTGCCATTTTCGTAATTCCTGGTTTATTGGCAACCCAATAATACCAGCTACGATCGTTGACTGTGTGCCAAGTACTCCACATTTAATCCTCACCAATGTTAGTTTTCTAAGTAACTGAAGTTCATTTGAATAAGACAACCATCAGAGAAAGGGTTCTGTGGCTTGCAAAGTGTTGGAAGATACTGCTCTGGAGACCAGCGAGACATTGCACCAGTGTATATCTTGTTAGATGATTGGGGAATGCAAAAGAAGTTATTTGCCCTCTAACAATTTATACTTGTGGTGTGGCAGGACAAACACACATGATTCAGTGAAGGGAAAAAACCAAACCATGTGTGCGCATTTGAACTTTTTTTTTTTTTTTTTTTTTTTTTTTTTACAAAAAAGCTAGGGAGTGGAATAAAACACAGTGAATGGATGTATTTGGGGAAAAAAATTTATGAGCTCTTTGTCACTCCTGTTTTATTTTTAAAACTTTTTATTGAAACATCACTCACATGACATAAAATACACCCTTTAAAAGTGTACATTTCATTGGTTTTTAGGATTTCTGCTATGTTTTGCAAACATTTACCACCATCTAATTCCAGAACACTTCCATCACCCAAAAGTAGCCCCATACCTATTAGCAATTAGTCTCTATTTTCCCGTTTCCCAGCCCCTGGCAACCACTAATCCATTTTCTGCCTCCACAGATCTGCCTGTTCTGGGCATTTCATATAAATTGATTCATTTATATGAACGAATTATATAGCTTTTGGCATCTGACTTCTTTCGCTTGGGATAGTGTTTGCAAGGTTCATCCACATTGTAGCATGTGTCAGGGCTTCTCACCTTGAATAACATTCCATTGTTTGGGTTTGTCACTTTTTATTTACTCACTCACCCACTGATGGATGTTTGGGTTGTTTCTGTTTTCTGGTTCTTAAGAATAATGCTGCTAAGAGCATTCATGTCCAAGCTTCCGTGTGGACATATGTTCTAAATTCTCTTGGATATATATGTAGGAATAAGATTGCTGGGTCACATGGGAACTCTGTCTAACCTTTCAAGGACCCAACAGACTGCTTCCAAAGTGGCCGCACCATTTTACATTCCCACCAGCCGTGTATAAGGATTCCAATTTCCCTACAGCCTCACCAACCCTTGTTACTGTCCTTGACCTTTAATAGCCATCCTGATGGGTATGAGGTCAAATCTCGTTGTGATTTTTGACACATTTCTGCCCCTTCTGTTTTTCATCTTCATTCTGATGGCCAACCGTGGACCGAGATGCTGGACCTAGAGGAGCATGACTCACTAGTTCACCGTTCTTTAGGTTGGAGGACCTGCCCAGTGGAGCTGGATTCTCTGCTCTGGTATCAGCAGGCTGAAACTTAAGTGTCTTCTGAGTTGTCATCTAGATGCTCTGGGGGAAATTCTTGGTGGTGGTAGCATTTAGTGTCTTCAAGTGGCTATTAGAACCAAGGGGCACGCTCTCAGCTCCAAGAGGCTGCCCACATTCTAGGCCCCATGGCCTCCCTCCATCTTCAAGCCAGCAATGCCATATTGAACTTCATTCTTTGAACTGCTGACTTTTCTGTCTCTGATGTGTGGTCTAAGCTTCACAGGGCTCATGTGATTAGGTGAGACCCACCCAGATAACCTCTGTCTCTTCATGTCAACTGATTTGGGACCTTAATTCCTTCTGCAGAATCTTTTCTTAGCAGCACCTTGATTAGTGTTTGATTGTGTGCCTGGGAAAGGTGTGTGGACGGCAGAAGCTGGGAATCCCAGGTGGGTGGGGGACATCTTAGAATTCTGCTTCTCGTAAGGCTTTTGACATGAACAGTAGAATAAGTCTTTTGGTGAGATGGATTAAAAATGTTTTAATGCACCAGCCATGCACAAAGTTCCAGCTTTATGGCTAATGTTGGCCAACAACTGTTGCAAGTATGACAGTATTCTGCAAATTCACTGACACTGTACATACTGACTTTTGTCGCTGATGATTGAATCAATGGCTCCTGTTGGTTTCAGCTCTTAGCCTGTGGACCAGGACCTTGCTGAACCTTGACAAAGTGATTAATTGTACTTTGATGTCCTCGTTTGATTCTATGGCTCTTTTGAAAGGAATACCCTTCTGATGTGCCCAATAAAATCCTCTTTGATGTGCCAAATATGGACAATTGAACTTTTAAGGAATTTGAAGCACAGAAAGTGAGTGTCTGCCCAGATTGACGCAAGCACAGTCTTTTGTTTGTTCCTTATGGTGGACATTAGGTTTCGGAAATGCTCCTTATTCTTGGCAATGTCCTTTTCCTCCTCCGCACAATCGTCTGGCTCTCATGTTCTGAAACAGGAATAAATTGCCCCTGGTTATATTAAGTAGAATAAACTAAAGTGAGGACATGTGAAAGCAGAAATGACTTCGAAAGAGAAAGCCAGTGGGAGCTAGTTCCCATTACAAAGGTCAAGTCAGAAGCAACTAGAAATTTCTATCTCTTTCTTTGAATATTGTTGAAATGCAGCAGGTTTCAACTGATCTAAAAACCAGTATTTCCAGTGTGTGTTATTGGGACACTAGTTTCACGAGAGGAACCAAAAGTGTTAAGCAGAAATGGGTTCTGTGGTCCATCAAATAAGTTTGCCATTAAGTGTATGAAAATACCCTGGGAAAAAATGCAGCCTGTTGTGATTTCCAAACCTGCAGGTTGAATTGAATGCTCTTTCGGTTTAGGAAATATTTGTGAGATTTGAGCTTACGAAACACACTTTGGGAAGATCCGTGTGGAACAAATTCTTTGACTTGGGAAAGTAGACATATGTCTCGTGGCGTATATATATATATATATTTTTTTTTTTTAATTTTAAGCTTTATTTATCTGAGAGAGCGAGTGAGCAATGGGAGAGACACAGAGAGAAGGAGGGAAATCCTCAGGTTCCCCGCTGAGTGTGGAGTCCAAAGTCAGGTTTGATCTCACGGCCCTGAGATCATGACCTGAACTGAAATCCTTAGTTAACCGACTGACCATGCAGGCACCCCTTTGGTGACATATTTGTTGCACAAATCCAGAAATGGACACATCTCCATTTGGGTCACAAGTACATGCATGTTGGTCAGAGATGTACCTATTTTGGTCATAGAGGTGGATAGTAATTTTTCCGCTGCCAGTAAATTTCCTGGTGGGATTATCTCCTAATCCCTTCATAGTCTATTAATACCATTCCCAATTTAGCCTTAGAAGTAGCCTCAGACACTCCAGTAACAATTTCATGTCTAGTGACTGGAGAAGAGAAGGAAATTAATGCTTATTGGTTATCCACAACGGGGATGGATGCTCCGTGTGTTTTATCCTATTTAAACTTCATTGTAACCTTGCTGAAGCAAGTTTTAGTTATCCTTCAGTTCATAAACGAGGACACTGAAACTCAGAGAGGTTAAGCAGTTTGCCTAAGGTCACACAGCTCATTAGTAGCAGAGGGCATTTGGATCCAGGATTGTGGTCCTCCGAGTCCAAAGCCCCTCCTCTTCTCACTACACCCCCCGCTTCTCTGCCCTTGTTGCTGGTCTATTTTAATTTATGCTATAAATGAGTAGTTTACAAAAAGTTGGGTGTAGATCAGATATATGCAGTTGGGCTAGGTGCTCTCTCTGATCAACTTTGTGATTTCAGCCACACTTCATCTTCAACCGACGGTGGTTTCAGATACTTGAGTTCTCGTTTTCCCTGTCCCTTCCCTACTCTCTCTCAAGCAATGAACGATCTGGAAAACAAACTTTTACCATGCACCAGGGAAAACGAACTCTGATTTCTGATTTTATTTTCCATCTTTCTATGCTTTGTAAAGAGAAACATATCATTTCATTTGTTTGAACAGATGTGGGGAGCATTTAGAGCCACACTGAATTGGGCTGAAATCATTTGACCTTTGGCAACTGACTTCATTTCGAGCCTGCTTCCTCAGTCTGTAAGATGGGAATGAGAATTCCCTCTCATAGGGTAGTGGAGGATGAAATCAAGTCACGAAATTGGGCATGAATTCAAAGCACTTACATAGGAGTGTTTAGTAATTGTGAACTTTTTTTTCCTCCTTAATAATTGGAACTTGACATCGGTGATAAAGATAAAAAACAGGAAAAAGAAACACCAGGACACCTTTTAGGGGCTCTCAAAATAGATTTGAAGAAACGAGCACCTGTCCTCCCCTTCACTTACTGGTCTAACTGCTACTCCTTCATTTATGGCCAGTCAGTACCAATTCAGAGTATACTTGAAAATTCGAGTAAACATGAACATACATTAATATTAACCAAAGAACAAATATTTGTGCAACTCGCTTGGCTTTCTTGTTTACTTTCGCTCTGAAAAACGTAGTTAGCAGAAGTGACATCAAACAAACAAACAAAAAACCCTATTCCCGTCACCCAGGGCAGGTTATGTCCCTGCTTGCCACCCTGGGCCTTTAGTTACTCCCTGTCCTAAATGGGGAAAGACAGTTGATGTTTAAAAAAGAGGTATTCTTTCTTAAACATACGTTATTTGAAAATGTTCTTGGGGCGCCTGGGTGGCTCAGTGGGTTAAGCCTCTGCCTTTGGCTCAGGTCATGATCTCAGGGTCGTGGGATCGAGTCCCGCGTCGGGCTCTCTGCTCAGCGGGGAGCCTGCTTCCCTCTATCTCTCTGCCTGCCTCTCTGCCTTACTGTGATCTCTCTCTCTGTGTCAAATAAACAAATAAAATCTTAAAAAAAAAAGAAAAAGAAAATGTTCTTATCTTGCTATCCGCAGAGCTATCCAGCACAGTGCCTCGCCCGTGGTAGGATCATTTTGTTGAATTAATGAGTATTTACGGAAACATGCTAAAGTCTCGTCTCCCCACATTTAACTCCCATGGAGATGAACAGGTTTTGTTTTGTGTCTGGAAATAGTTCGGCTCCTGGAAAATATTTTCCCAAGGAGCATGGTGGAAGATGAAATAGCCTGGATTTTGCTCAAAGTAAAAGCTATGCCAATATTTGTTACCCAGACTCCCCAGCTCTGACCTTCAGCTGTTTGAGACAGACTTTCTTGGCTTGGCAGATACAGCAGCGGGGAGTCTCACTTCCGCCTGAAATCTTAAGTTGACTCTAGACCCTTCCGCGCACGTGCACACGCTTGCATGCACGCGCGCGCGCGCTCGCTCGCCCACACACACACACACACACACACACACACACACACACACAGGTGTCCCGTTCAGAACCATCAGCTGTCCAGTTCACTCGCAGCTCCTTCTATAGGATAAATAAAGAGGGCTGAGGCAATCTGGAAAGCTCACTGCCTCTCCACCCTCTTAATTGATCCCACTGTGTACACACTTCATGACCCATTACACTCTGCCCCTCAAGGTTGCTCCGGAGTGTCTGCTAATCACTGACCAGGGCCGGCTTCAGCGGGAGCATGCTGGAGCGGTAGGGCTTTCCAATCTTGCACTCTGTTGCTTTTATGAGCCCTTCGGTATTCATCTTCTGGATTGTAGAGTTTAACCCCATTTACAGCAAATTCCACCCAGAGCCCTGGCGAAGCCGGTCTGGCCACCAAACAGCACAGGCTCAGAGGGAGCACTTTACATAAAGCCCACTGAGAAGGTGACAGGCGGGCCTCCCTCTAATAACTCACAGTGGCAGATCAGAACGAAGTGTTCTCAGGTTTTCATGTTTGGAGGAGGCAGTGGGTTGGGCTGGGCGGAGAGGGGAGGTTGCTGTCCATACGTAGTCTCCCTTTCTGCTACCCGGGGATTTAAAAATAGTGTCTTCTTCTTCTTTTTTTTTTTTTTTTTTTAAGATTTTGTTTATTTATTTGACAGAGAGAGACACAGCGAGAGAGGGAACACAAACGGGGGAAGTGGGAGAGGGAGAGGCAGGCTTCCTGCTGAGCAGGGAGCCCGATGTGGGGCTCCATCCTAGGACCCCGGGATCATGACCTGAGCCGAAGGCAGACTCTTAACGCCTGATCCACCCAGGCACCCCTAAAAATAGTGTCTTAAGAAAGTTGTTGCAAACAAGAGACCACAGAGACCCTACACAGAAACACGCAAGGAGAACATTGCTATTTCTGTTAGCTGCTTGGGTTAGGATGATGAGCGATTTTTTTAAAACGGGGGGGGGGGGTGTCGGGGGGAGAGTGGTAGGATTTGAGAAATAGAGAATGCTATCCAAGGCTTTTGCGGGTAACTGGGGTCTCTCGAGCCTGGGACAGGTGCAGCTGTGGGCATATGTCCTTCTCCCTCCAGGCTGGACAGGAATCCAAAAACCCAACCCCAGGACTTCTGCAATGTCCCTGGCATTTCCCTGTTGAACACAGTTCTAGTTCCCGTTTCACTGTTCTGGAATCACTTATATTATTCTTACTTACAGTAAACATGCATACATGAAATTTACCACTTTAACCTATTTAAGCACACAGTTCAGAGGCATTAAGTACATTCATATTGTCATGACACTATCACCACTGCCCACCACCAGAACGCTCTCCATCTTGCAAAACTGAAACCCCTCACCCATTAAATACGAACTCCCCCCCATCCCGCGCCTCCCACCTGCTCCAGGTCACTAACCTCCATTCTACTTTCCGTCTCTATGATTTTGGCTACTCTGCATACTGCCCGCGAGTGGAATCCTATAGTCTTTGCCCTTTCGTGTTTGGTTTGTTTCACTCAGCATGTCTTCAAGGTTCATCCATGTTGTAGCAGGTGTCAGAATTCCCTTCCTTTTAACAGCCAAATAATATTCCTCTGTATGTACATACTTCCTCTTATTATCCATCCACCTGTCGATGGACACTTCGGTTGCTTCTACCTTTTGGCGATTGTAAGTAATGCTGCTGTGAACATGAGTTAGTCTGGATTTTTAATTTAAATTCTAGTGCTTATCTATTTCCTTTAGCCCCCCTGGTGAACTCTTCCTCAAAGAATGATCTGATGAACCCAAATCAGGGGCACCAAGCTGGAGACTTGAAGGTTGGGTGTGCAGTTGGAAAGTCTTTGTCAGACTGTAGACACGAAACAAGTGGTTCCTTCCCTTTATAAGAAGAGGCTAATGTTATGGTGACCATATGTCCCTATTTGACCAGGACAGTCTTGGTTCACACCTGCTATCGCAGGGTAATTATTAATGCCACACCCTTTCACTCTTGGTTTGCACAAGAAATTATGTGGGCACCTTGTTTCTGGACAAAGTTCTGAACGGGTGTCATCTGAGGAGAAAATGAAACTAGAGGAGTGGATACATCCTGGAGAGACTTTTGGAGGATGACGTTAGGATCCAAATGTGTAGCTTTGGGGTCTGAGGAGAACCAGAGGATGAGCAGCAGAGTCAGGCGTGAGTGTCCCCAGTATGCTGAGTTGACAGCTTTCCGTGTTGCGGGTCCTTCTAAGACAGGGGTTCCCAGCTGGTGGAGCTTTTGCCCGTCAGGGGGCATGTGGCAATGTCTGGGAATGGGTTTGTTTGGGGGTGTGCCCCTCGCATCTAGCGGGTTAAGGCGAGGGACACTGCTGCACAGGGCAGCCCTCCTATGACAAGGAATTACCTGTCCTAAATGTCAGTAGTACCGTGATTGAGAAACCTGGCTTAAGGGGTGCAAGGAAGAAGAGAGGGAGGAAAGGCGAAGGGAGGAGTGAGGGCAGAGAGAAAAAGACCGCAGTAGCCGCATACCACGGGCAGCCCAAGGCAGAACTTCAGCCTCGGAGTCAGGCAATGACCTTGACATTTCCTCTCTCCAATAAGCCTGCTCCCCTTCCAAACCACGTAGTCCCTTTCACCCTCTGCCCAGTGCGGCAAGCACCGGACTCCTGTGCCAGACACACGGGCTCGGGGAGACTTCCTGAAGTGCTTCGAGAAGTTGGACTGGGACGTGGGTCCTACCCTTCCCAGCCTGGCTGAGGGGCGGGAGGTAAGAGGGCAGCGAGGAAGCATGGCCATGCCTCCCGGGCAGTTCCCAGGTGTGTTCTTGCCCAGCACCAGCATCTCTTGCACAACACGTACTCCTGAGAAAGCCACTGTGTTTCAGATCATCGGTTGATATTCCCAGAACACCCAGACGACACATGGCTTTTTCAAATCCTGTTTTCTGCATTTTAAGGCATTCTGGGTTGGTGACAGAATGCACAGGAGAGCTGGTCCCTGTCCCCTTGGGTCCTGTTTGTAATTTGATCTCTTCTAATATGTGTGGACATCCTAACACCGGATGACGTCATTGTCTTGCTTGCAAGTGATCACCTGTCTGGTCTGAGCTCAATTTGCAAATGCTCCCAACCAGCTCCCATAAATATTCATTCGTGATGAGGTCAGACGATGAATGCAGCAAAGGATCATTAACACAAACCACAGCCTTTTCCCCTCCTGAAGGGATCGTGGGCCTCCCGACAGGAGGGAGGAAGGCACAGGATCACCTTTCAAGAGTTGAAGAAGAAATCAGACTGAGTTTCAGTGAAATCAGGACGGGAGAAGGTGTGCGGGATGTTAATTACAGGGGAAAATGCCTGCCAGGTGAGGAATGTGCCGTTCCTTTAGGGCCTGGCTACTCTCATGTACTCTGTCATGGTAATTTCCCTAAGTGCAGTGGGACTGCTGAAAAATCTTTATGCCAATAAAAATATTTGCAAGCCACTTTTTTTTTTTTTAATTTGGTAAGCCCACCTAGAAAGCTGGCTTACACGCTGATGAACTGTAAAATCAAAAGTGACTGCTAAATTCACCTTCCAGTGGGGGAAGGGTGCTGTGTAAACATGGAGACTTATTTTCATTCAGCCCCGGGTCACACTCAGTCTCTGCTGCTGGGGTCCGCCGGCCCTGGCACGGGTCTTCGGGTTCTGGGGAAGGGGCGGGGTGGGCTGCCTCAGTTACAGACAAAACAGATGACTAGCCTGGTGCCAATGAACCTCCCTTTAATTGATAATTAATTTTAAGACCTATTTGCTCTCCCTGGGGCAGCTGAGACTTTAAAGAGCCCACTGTGAAAACAAATGGAGAATCAAGTCCTCTCTCAGGAAGTGAAGGGGGCCTCTCCGGCACTGGGAGAGACCAGGCCCCTTGGATAGCCATTTTACTAAAGTGTTCTGAAGGTCCACGAAGGTGACAGGTCAAAGTCCTAGGGTGGCTACGGCCATCTCTTAGGTTTGCTGTCTCTTTACATCCCCGGTGGAGTAACCAGCTGTCCCCTCGTGCCCTGGACCAAGGGTTTTCCGGGACATGGGATTTTCAGAGCTACAGAGAGAAGGGCCTCAAACCCCACCTGGGCCCTGAACCAGCAGGTTCATTCTTACTTTCCCTGGGTCCTTTGTTTTGCAGGCGTCTGCCTGAGCCACCCAACTCTGTTCAGCAATGCTCTGAGTGTCCCCCATCCCACCTTTCAGCTTCAAGGCTCTGTAGAGCTCACCGAATGGTAAGATTGCCTCATCGACGGATGCCCAGTTTAGTTATTAAACCCTTTCCTTTGGTTACTTGTTCAAAAACAGGTTTATTATTATTATTTTTTAATGATTTTATTTATTTATTTGACAGAGAGAAAGCACAAGTAGGCAGAGCAGCAGACAGAGGGAGAGGGGAAAGCAGGCTCCCTGCTGATCAGAAAGCCCAATGCGGGGTTCGATCCCAGGACCCTGAGATCATGACCTGAGCCAAAGGCAGAGGCTCAACCCACTGAGCCACCCAGGCACCCCGAAAACAAGTTTATTATTATTTTTTTCTGACTATAAAAGCAACCAGAACGTGCTCCCCAACAAAGAATACCAACAAACTCAGAAAATACAGAAAAATATAAAGGGGGTATAAATACCCAGAGAGACCATAAATACAAAGAGCAAAGCAGAGACGGCTTTGAATGGCAGCTCTAAGGGAAACCACCATCCATAACGCTGTCCTAATCTTCAAAACCGGGAAGTCTCGAGTCTTCTGGCCTGTGTCCTATTTCATTCGTTCCCTTATCAGTGGCCTGGAGAGAGCGTGACTGTGGTCTCCACCGTATCTCCACATGATAGTTCTAGAATCTCAGAAGAGACCCAGACACGGCGAGTCTACTGTTCAGAATGTAATCTGATGAGGTTTTGGTATTTGCTACCATTGGTAATGAAAAATGCAGTTGGGCTCGTTCAGCATTCAGTCCAAAAAGTGTTTGGGTGGGGGTGAGGGGGCTGGGGGGGTGGTTGGCGCTAAGACAGTCCTTAGCCAAAGGCCCACGTTTGACCACATTCAGGGTGTGCCTCGAGGCGCCTCCGAGGGCTGTCCGTAGCCAAAGTCTAGACCTACCCACCAGCCCAGTCCCTTCTGCAGGGTTTAAATTGGTGAGCTCCAGCTTCCTTCCCCCTGGGGATCTCCGAGTTCCACAGGAGGTGCTGTGATTCAGCACACAGTAAAAGATCTGTGACTCAGAGTTTGAAACCCCAAGACATAGATGTACTAATATTTACCAGTACCTGCCAGGGGGGTTGGTAAAATACCCACGTGCTCCATGAGTGCAAATTCTCATGTGCAGCAGCCCCAGCCAGCTTCTGCCCGACTAAGTAATAGAGTCCTAGGACTCAGAGGGATCTCTGGAGATCACCCTGCTTCTGGAAAATGCTGGACTTACATAGTACTTTTCACTCACTGCCTGCCTCCGTCCCTCCCTTTGCTTCCTTCTCTCCTCCCTCCCTCCCTCCGCCCCTCCCTCCCTCCCTTCACTTCTTTTTACCCTCCCTCCCCTGCCTTTGAGGCAACTCTACTTGAAACCATGGATTCTCAAGCTAGACTCTCCGGGTACAGCTCCGCCCTCTCATTGATTAGCTGTGCGCCCTTGGGCAAATTACTCCACCTTTATGTGCCCAATGTTCTCATCTGGAAAACAGGGAGACTAGGGCGAGATAGCACTTAAAACAGTTCCAGCACATACTTGCCCGGTAAATACTGACTCTCATTCAGCTACGCACTGTTGAGTCATTACAGTGGGTCAGGCATTGTGCTAGATCCGGGGAAACAGGGAATCATGATCCATGCCCTCAGAGAGTCTAGAATCTAGTGAAGGAGATGGTCAATGACGAAAACCCAAGTAAGCCGGTGAAATGAGCACAGGCTGGGCTACGTCCTCTGGAGGAGATTAACGACGATGTGGTGACACGGAGCATGATGAGGGGCCATGCTTCGGGCTGCAGCGTGCTCCAGGCAAGCCTTCCCACAGAGGTGACACTGAAGCTGCGATCTGGGGGTCAGGCGTGTGTAGGGCTGAAGGGAAAGGTGCCGGGCGGGAGGAGCAGCCGGGACACCCTCCGGAGGTGGGGAAGAACGTGTGTTAGAGCTGAACGTGGAGAGCTGAGCAGGGTCCGCACTGCACAGGGCCTCATAGAGGAGGCAAGTGGTGCCATGTGACTTCAGTTTTTAAGGGACCCTTTGGGCCGCAGACGGGAGAACAGATTGAAGAGGCTGTATTCGTCAGTTCTTGGGGTAAACAACGGAATCTGCTCTGGTTAGTTTAGGCAGACGAGGGCTTTATTTATTCAAGGATATAAAGTCACTTGCAAAGTTATTAGAGAGAAGTGGAGTTGGAATTTCACTTCCGAAACAGTGCCTGCAAAAGTGCCTGGTGCCCAGACCCCGAGGGCTGCTGAACAGAGGCCGGAAGCACAGCTGCCCAGCACTGCTCCTGCCCCAGCGCCCGTGTCCCATCCCGGCTTGGCGGCCCGTGGGCCACCGCCACCGCTCTTGCAGCCACGGGCAGTCGGAAGGCTCTGCCGCCACCTGCCCCTGCGAAAGCAGCAGACCTAGACTCCGCATGTGGGGAATGGCTGACGCATGGGGCCCTGGGCCCACAGAGAGCCTGGGAATTTGCATCCAGACCTCTAAACACATCGCGGAGGTAGGCTCGGATGTTGGGAATTCTTTATTGCAAGAAGGCAGCCAGGAATGTTGCGTTCCAGAACCGGGATAGCAGGGGCAGCCAGTAGGGAAGCCCTTCTGACCCTGGGGCAAGAGTGGATAGAGTTGGGCCGAGCGGTACTGTGCAAGCTCTGAGGGCAGGTAGGCGTGAGGTGTGATCTGGAGGTAGACCCTGTGGCCAGGACTTGCCAATATCTCGGATATAGGGGGGGCAGGAGAAGAGAATCCGGATGGCCGCTGAATTGTTGCCTATTGGTCTATAGATATTGTGACCCTATTTTTTCCTAAGAAAAGAAAGAAGATATTTCATCAGGCAACAGGATGGAATTTTGACATTAAACGGTTCCTGGGAAACGGAGGCTGTGTAGGATCTACCGACCTGTTGCCTGGCTCATCAGTTATCTAGAAATTCCTGGGTCGACTTTCCATAGAGATATTAATTATTCCCAGGTACACAGGGCATGATGAAAGGGAGCATTTCATTTCCCTGTCTCCCATCACCCCTCTATCCTTCCCTCTAAACGGGCTGTTTTGAGTTTCCACTCCTCTCTGACAGATGTGCCAACAGGCTGTGAAAAGGCCGGGAGGCGGAGGCTGAGGGAGGTCGCAGGAGAGGCCCCCTCCTTCCTGGGCACCTGCAGGAAGCAGGACTCCCCCGCGCTGCACCCGGCTGGCCATGCACCGAGCTCTTCATGGGCCTGGTGGGTGCCTTTAGTGAAGGGGATGCAGAACCATCAACCCAAGGGCTTCTGGGTCTGCCTTTGGCTCATATAGAAACAGAGTCCAAAAAATAACTTGATTCTATGGACCATGAGCCATCAAAGTCTGCTTTGCTGCCTTGGAAGTTGGAGTCAGGCAAGGACGGGAAACCAAGTTAGATGCAGAGAAAGGGCCAGAAACCTCCATTCTCTGTGGTTTATATCTGGATGACTTCTCCCAGGGTGTCCACATTCTTTAAAAAGACCAAAGGACCAGGCAGTGTTTTTCCAGAGTAGTGGGACCCCGCATTTGTTCTAGAAACATCTTTCTTGGGGTGCCTGGTTGCCTCAGTCCATTGAGCCTCTATCTTTGGCTCAAGTCATGATCCTGGGATCCTGGGATAGAGCCCCTCATTGGGCTCCCTGCTCAGCGGGGAGTCTGCTTCTCCCTCTCTCTGTTCACTCTCTCTCTCCCAAATAAATAAATAAAATCTTAAAAAAAAAAACCCAAACAAACCAGAAATGTTTTTCTTATCACTCCTTAATTCACACCATGGAGGTCAGTGCCCTCCACCACTGCCACCGGGGATGGCCTTGCTCTGGTGTTGGTTTCTGACCATTCCCACATGTATACCGTGATTTCATCACCTGTCACCTTGGCTGAGAGTTCCCTCCCCTGTATGTTTCTGATGAAAGTGGCCGCCAGAGAGGCCCCTGGGAGGCCTGAAGCGTGGAAGTGGTGCAGTTAGCCGTTTTGCGGCTCACACTTGTCTGCTGCCTCACCTTGTTGGCTTGAGGCAAGGACCAGGCCTTGCAACTGCCCTATCCCCTCCTGGTCCCCCTCCAGTGACAATCACCTCCTGGGCCAGGTGTATGTCTTCAGCTCTGTGATGAAGGGCCCTGCTCCCTCAGGATACCCACACTGCTAATGCCAGGGCGACAAAGTCCTGGGTCTCAGACCATCCTCATGCTGTTCCAGCCTGTTCCTGACCTCCCCCACTCTACCTCTGTGTTTACCTTTGGTTCCTAGGGCTCAGATCGAAATGCTTAGACTTTGCCATGTAACAGAGATGTCTGTTATTTCATGTGCTGCTGCTTGGATCACACCTGAGTTTATGATCAGCGATGAGATGGCTCAGGGTGGGACCATCAGACCAGGATGGTCAACTAGAAAGACCAGCTACAGGGTGTTGGATATCTGAGCCAGCCTGACCTCTGGGGAGGGTATGGGGCTGAGGCTGAGCTGAATTACATGGCTGATGATTCAGTTGATCACGCTTATGAGATGAAATCCCAATTAGAACTCCTTGCACTGAAGCCCAGTGGACCTTCCTAGCTGGAGAACACGTTGATGTGCTGGGATTCACACCGAGGGCAGAGCGCATTGACGATGCCCTGATCCCACGGGGAGAGAGCATCAAGCTCCATCGTCGGGACTGTACGTGTCTTTCCCTTTGTTCACGATCTGTGTCCTTTGCAGTAAACTGTGATCATATATATAACACTTTCCTGAGCTGTGTGGGTCATTTGAGTAAGTTCTGAACCTAAATGTGTCGTGGGAAACCCCGCAGTTATGTACCATTTGGTCAGACATACAGGTGGCCTGGGGCCCCCACTTGTGGCTGAAGTATGAAGTGGGAGGGCAATCTTATTGGGGATTGTGCCCTTAAACCTGTGGGGTCAGACACTAACTCCAGGTGGTCGGTGTCAGAACTGAGTCACAGTACAGCAGTCGATACCAGATTAACATCCTTCTTAGCTTTCCTAACGCCTGCCCCGAGGATTTCAGGCTCCAGCATCAGAGACGGCGGCTGCTAACCGGCTCCCACGATCGCGTAAGGTCCGATTTCCGTGCAGGAGTGGATGGATGGTGGCCCAGCCTCTCGGACGGAACTCGGACCGATCCACATGTCACATCCGCTGGCACCCACCTGCCTTCTCTCCCTGGGTACTCTTCACTCTCCATCCAAACCCTCTGATCGTTTATTACCCGCCTGCCATTTCCCAGTTACCTGGGTGTCACGGAGGGAAGGGCGCCGTCCAGTCACACAAACGCTGGACGGATGAATATTGCAATGGTGCTGCAGGGCAAGGACAGAGCCCAGGCAAATCTGGGCCAGCTTGAAGGAATCCAGCATTCCTCTGGCTTTGGAAGCACGAGAGACTGCTATGGGCTAGAAATTGGGTGAGGGCTTAGCGGGAGCCTTTCTTTCCTCAGAGTTTTTCTGATGCTCGCCGTCCCACGTAGCCAGCCCTGGGCTTGTGTGTGCTTTTCCTCCCGGCTTGACTTCTCCTTGCCTTTAGGGATCTTTCTCGGCTACGCTGCTGTATGGAACATGGCAGTTGCTGGATGTTCAGGGGCGGCTCTGTGCCGGGGGTTGCCATGCATTATCTCTAATGCTTGCAGGCCACATGTTGGTATTATCGTTGTTTTTTTTTTTCTTTCTTTTTTTTTTTTTTTTTAGTAAGATAAGTGTCTTTTAATCCCCATCACCTATGTCACCCATCTCCCGACCCACCTCCCCTGGTAACCATCTGTTTGTTCTCTATAGTTTAGAGTCTGGTTTTTGGTTTGTCTCCACACGTTGGCATTAGCCCCACTTTACAGATGGGAAAACTGAGGTTTCTAAAGCCACGCACGCTCCAGGCACAGAACCATACAGATGACTGCCAGTGGCAGAGCAAGGATCCGACCTCAGATGTCTCTGGCTCCAAGGCCCATCCTGTGCTCTCACCTCTCATGGAAGCTCCTCCGACACAGGAGACACACCTCTGTGTCCGTGGCGCACGGCACCGGGTCTGGCCAGAACCGCTGTCTCTCTCGCATTTGCCGAATTCACCTCCTGCCCCACCATCCCCGCCTCCTTATCTGGCCCCGTTTCTCTCAGGGGACAGAGATGCAGAGGGGAGAAAGGTTTCCCTTGCTTGCCCTCGGCACGGGCAGATCCCCAGGTATTTTTAGCAGCCCGGGAGGACTCGGACTAAAACGGGCTCAGGTTTTGAACTTGCCTTGTCAGCCCTGCCTCCTGAGTCCCCCCCGGCAAAAGGTTTACGGTCGCCTCCGAGCAGCTTTGCTGATGCAGCCGGTAATGTTTATAACCACAATCAAGCACTCCGAGAGCCGCAGCACTGATTTCTCGCCCATCTCTACCCTGTAGCAGAAGATTTTTCAATTGAGTAGGTTCGTCTCATGCACAACATTAGTTTTAAAATAGCTCTAGCCCGGCTCTGAGGATTGCACAGGGATTTGTACTTGAAGTCATGGAAATACATTTATTTTACCTTCCTCTCACTCCCTCTTTGAGGGATTTTAATACATCACGCAGGAGTATTTCTCACATGTCAGGAAAAAGACCGACTCTGCGGCGAAGACAAAGAACTGTGTGTATTGCGTTTGTTGATGGAGAAGAGCTCCGTTTGGGCTCACCCTGTGGGCCCCCCGGGGTCCCGTCATTAGGGAGTTCCCTAGTGCTTGACCCCCCGGGGGGGGGGCGATCAGCGGGGAGTCTGCAGCAGCGGTGCTGATCTGCCTGTAATTTAAATGCTGGTTGTGGGGTGGGCCGGGGGCAGGTGCACGGGAGAGGTGGCTCCTGGCCAGTCTCCCTGTAGCAGGAAAGACAAGGTGTGCCTTGGTTTGACTCGGGCCCTGCAGACAGCGTGGAAAGGCCGCCCGAGCCTCTCTATGGGCAGGCCCGGCCACCGGCAGATACCACTGGATCTCGTTTCTGCATCTGAAGTCCTGGGAAAGCCGTTGCTGGCCGGAGGGGGTATTCGTTTCCTCTGGCTGCTTAGCCACTAGCTAAGCGGCTTAAGGCAACGCAACCATGTCCTCTCACCGTTCTGGAGGACAGAAATCCAAGATCCGTTTCCCTGGGCTAAAATCAAGGCGTTGGCAGGTCAAGTTCCTTCCGCAGGCTCTGGAGGAACCTGTTTCCTTGCCTTTTTGTCACCTTCCGGTGGCTCCTTGTCGTCCTGGGCCTGTAGCCCGTCGCTCCACTTTCAAAGGCTGTCGCTCTGGTGTGTGCTCTGCCAGCACGTCGTCTCCTCGGGTCTGATCTCCCGCCTCCCTCTTGTAAGGACCCCCGTGATGACCTCAGAGCCACCTGGATAACCTAGAAGATCTTCCTCACGTCAGGATTCTTTTTTTTTTTTTTTAAAGATTTTATTTATTTATTTGACAGAGATTGCAAGTAGGCAGAGAGGCAGGCAGAGAGGAGGAAGCAGGCTCGTCGCTGAGCAGAGAGCCCGATGCGGGGCTCGATCCCAGGACCCTGAGATCATGACCCGAGCCGAAGGCAGAGGCCCAACCCACTGAGCCACCCAGGCGCCCCTCACATCAGGATTCTTAGCTTAAATGATCGGCCGTCCTTTTTGCCACATGAGGTGACATTCTGACGTGCCAGGGATGAGGTAGGATGTGGACCCCACTGCTGAGCCTGCCTCACTTCGTAATTGCCCTCCACAGGGTTCGTACCAGTTTACCTCGCCACCAGCAGTATGAGGGCATGCCCGTTCCCGTGCCTTACCAATACAACTTTGTCAAAATGATCTTGGCAAATTTGAGGATATGAAAAATCACACTCAGTGTAGTTTGAATTCATGTGCTTCTTCTTCTTTTTTTTTTTTTTAAGATTTTATTTATTTATTTGACACAGAGAGAGAGATCACAAGTAGGCAGAGAGGCAGGCAGGTGGGGGGGGGGAGAAGGCTCCCCACTGAGCAGAGAGCCCGATGTGGGTCTCGATCCCAGGATCCTGAGATCATGACCTGAGCCAAAGGCAGAGGCTTAACCCACTGAGCCACTCAGGCACCCCTGAACTCATGTGCTTCTTATGAGTGAGGTAGAGAATATATTTATATGTTCCAGAGCCATCTGTATTTCATTTTTGGTGTACTGTATTATCATATACTTTGCCTGCTTTTTGGGGGGAGGTGTTTTTTATGGAGAGGGTTTGGCCTTTTCAGCTCTCTGGGTTGAATTACAAAGAGACGGAAGCCCGGAGACCTTAAATAGCTCGCTCGTGGCTACAGGCAGGTGGACGGCGGGGCCAGGACCGAAACCATCCCTGATTTTCAACTTCATCTGTGTCTTATCGGCCGGCAGCTAGGGGTAGATAGCTCTCTGTCGAACCACACATTAGGGGTAACAAGCAAACCATTTATATTGGGCTGTACTTTAGCCGTTTTCAGGAACTTTTTTTTTTTTTTTTAAAGATTTTATTTATTTACTTGATAGAGAGATCACAAGTAGGCAGAGAGGCAGGCAGAGAGAGAGGGGGAAGCAGGCTCCCTGCTGAGCAGAGAGCCCGAATCGGGGCTCGATCCGAGGACCCGAGCCGAAAGCAGAGGCTTAACCCGCCACCCAGACGCCGCAGGAACTTTTGTGTTTGTAATTTCATTTTTACCTTCCTAGGTATTCTTATCCCATTTTACACAAGGGGAAACTGAGGCTCAGAAAGACATAGGAGCCTGGGCTGCAGTCATATGACCGAGGAGTGCAAACCTTCATCCCTGTGCCATCAGCCGTCTGTGGGTTAAGTCTTTCAGACACCACCTTAAATTCTTTTGCACCCTATCTGTGCACCACTATACAATTATTTATTTACTATAATTTTTAAATTGACTCCCTCTAAGAACTTCACCCCATTCTAACCAGCCACAGTCATAAAATCGCAAGTCTGATGTGCCTCCTGTGTTTATTCCTGATTCCACACACTGAAAATTTTCTGTGTACGCACGAAAATTCTCTCCTTTAAGTGGTATAAGTAACTGCATATTTTGGATACATTGCATTAAGTTTGAAAGACCTGATGGGAAATGACAGGTCCTCATGATAGCTGCCCTTTATTAAGCACCTGTTAAATGCCAGGTGCTTCATTTAGTCCTTATAGCAACCTCAAGAGACTAGGTTTTCTCATCCATGGAACAGGAAATGGAGGCTCAGAGAGGTTGGTTGACTTACCCAAGGTCACACAGCCATCCAGTGGCAGAGCTGGGATTTGAGCTCAGGTCTTTCTGACTCAGAAGCTCATGCATTTACTCCAGACCTGCGTTGCCACAGGTCCCCCGAGCCTGGGCCCTCCTCTGCTATTCGCAGAAGCAGGCACCTGTGGGTGGTTGCTGGTCAGGAGGTGGGCGCTCCATGAGATGGACAAACACAATGAACCCATTTATGAGCCAGGAAAGCGGAGAAGTTACACGATTCCCTAAAGTCACCCAGTAAGTAAGCCAGCTGCATAGCCAAGAATAATAAAATAATATTATTTCAGGAGACTCAAACTCAGTGAACCTAAGAGCTTCCCAGGGCCCCATGGTACTCTGGCCGTCAGAAGGTGTTTCCCAGGCTGTGACCCTACAGAAGCAACGCTTCCCACCACTGGAGAGGTTTGGGTGCGCCACTTGGACAGTGTGGGAGTTAGTCAGACTGCCAATGTGAGCTCAGACCACCTCGAGCATTTTCTCTCCATGATTCTATTCAGATCATAGCTTGATTATTTTTTTCCATCAAGGGTATGGCACTACATATTTTGTCTTGGTAAAAATAATACAGATTTTGCCTAATGGAACGGCTCCAGGGTTACTGGGAAGAGGAATGGATTAGCATTCAAAAAAGCACTTTTGAATCCCAGACAGGCTGAAGTGGAGGGCAGGTCTATTGTTATTCACCTGACAATAGTAATTGATTGGGGGTGGGGGGGTTCCTTGATAACGTTTGGATTTTGCTATGAAAAACCCGTGGAACAAAAGGTTGCTATTTCCCCTAGGCATAAAGACAATGCTTTCCCTCTGACCTCCACTTCAGCCGTTCCCCTGGTATTCTCCACTCCGGGATTCCGCCGCCAATGTGACCTCCACGACCGGAGTAGATTTCTCCAGCCTTCCCCATAGACTGCGGACTGTCAGAATGACGCTGTAGGACGGAGACACAGCTTGAAACGTGGAGAGCTGAAAACTCGTGTCCACACCAGAGTCTGCTCATGGATGTTTATAGCAGCTTTATTCATTACTGTCAAAGCTTGGAAGCAACCGAGATGCCCCTCAGAAGGGGGATGGGTAAAGAAACCACGGTCCAGGGGCGCCTGGGTGGCTCAGTGGGTTAAGCCTCTGCCTTCCGCTCAGGTCATGATCCCAGGGTTTTGGGATCGAGCCCCGCATCGGGCTCTCTGCTCAGCGGGGAGCCTGCTTCCTCCTCTCTCTCTCTCTCTCTCTCTCTCTCTCTCTCTGCTTGTCTCTCTGCCTGCTTGTGATCTCTGTCTGTCAAATAAATAAATAAAATCTTAAAAAAAAAAAATGAAACCACGGTCCATCCACATGGTGGAATAGGACTCAGCGCTCAAAGGAAATGAGCTATCAAGCCATGAAACAGACATGGAAAAAGCCTAAATGCCTATGACTAAGTGAAAGAGGCCAGTCTGAAAAGGCTCTGTGCTATAGGATTCCAGCTATGGGACATTCTGGAAAAAACAAAACTGTGCAGAGAGTAAACAGCAGATCAGGGGTGGCTGGGGGATGGGTGGGGGTGGGGTGAACACGAGAGCACAGAGGATTCCAAGAGTAAGGGCAGCGAACCTATTCCACATGATACCATCATGATGGCGTGTGTTGTTATGGATTTGTCCAGACCCGTAGGATGTACGCCAACCACCAAGAATGAGCCCAAATGGTAACGATGGCCTCTGGGTGATAATGATGTGTCAGTGGAGGCTCATGATTGTAACAAAGATACCATCTGGTGAGGGGTGTTGGTGGGGGAGGCTCTATGTGTAGGAGAGCAGGGAGTATTATCTGGGAACTCCTTATGCCTTCTGCTCAACATTGCTGTGAACCTAAGTCTCCTCTATGTACTAAAGTCCGGGGGCACCCGGGTGGCTCAGTCGGTCAGGCATCTGCCTTTGGCTCTGGTCATGGTCTAGAGCCCGGCCTCGGGTGCCCTGGCCAGCACGGAGTCTGCTTCTCCCTCTCCCTCTGCCTCCCTCCAGCCCCGCTCTTGCTCCCTCCCCCTCTCTCTCTCATATAAATAAATCAAATCTTGAAAACAAAAAACAAAAACCTTGGGGGCACCTGGGTGGCTCAGTGGGTTAAAGCCTCTGCCTTCGGCTCAGGTCATGATCCCCAGGTCCTGGGATCAAGCCCCGCATCGGGCTCTCTGCTTAGTGGGGAGCCTGCTTCCCAGGTGCCCTTGGGGGCACCTGGGTGGCTCAGTGGGTTAAAGCCTCTGCCTTCGGCTCAGGTCATGATCCCCAGGTCCTGGGATCAAGCCCCGCATCGGGCTCTCTGCTCAGTGGGGAGCCTGCTTCCCTTCCTCTCTCTCTGCCTGCCTCTCCACCTACTTGTGATCTCTGTCTGTCAAATAAATAAATAAAATCTTTAAAAAAACAAAAAAAACTTGGAGGGTAGGCTCCTGGAAATGCCTATCAGGGAAACTGAGGGCAGACTTGGACGTGCAGCTGGGATCTGACCCCTGGTCTCCTGACCACGAAGTCAGTGTTCTTTCTGCCGTGCCTTACCTGCCAAGGAAAAATGTCAGCATCAACCCATCCCTGACCCGGTCACTGACACCCAGAACGGAAGCCCACCGACTCTGACGTCCGCAGCCCTTCCAGCCGCCCCCTCCTCGGAAACTCCTCCTCATGCACTCTTGCTGTTAAAGCAGATTGGTGGTCATCGTCTGTTCATCGCGGCAGTGCCTGTAGGCTTGAATAATAGTTGGAATCTTGTGGGTTCGTTAGCTGGACCTTAGGGGATGTTTATGTTGTGCCATGAGCAAAGGAAGGCTTTATTCACACCAGCATCTGGTCCAGAGAGGTCTAAAAAGCTCAATTATTCGGCAGAGCGTGATGGAAAAATAGAACCTGAGTAGATGTGTTTCAGGTCATCCTTCGGCGTAGTTGAATGTGGGGAGCCAGGAGTCCTGTCTCACTCACTGGCCTTAGCTGTTGCTGGAGAGACTCTCCAGTCTGAACCTTACCTCCAACAAAGCACATGTCTATGTAACTAACTTTATCTTAGTGAAAAGCTTTACACCAAGAAAACGGTTTGCCTCTTGTATCTTTGAACTCACGTAATTTCAGTTCGTACAGTTGGATGAAAACAGAGGAGCCAACTTCTGATTCGCACGGGGTGTTGACTCTGCTCCTAGAAGCCCCCAGAGGAGTTCTGGCCCCTTCGCTGTTTCCTCTGACCAGCAGCTGATCCCTTTGATAGCCCGTCTTGTGTCCTGTCCAAAATAAATGATGGCAGTGATGCAGGCTCCCGTAGCCTGGCGCGACCGTCTGCTGGTGCCATCTGATTCCTCAGCAGGCAGGGATGCGCACTCCTGAGAGGCAGCGGCCACCAGGGCGGATTTGGGGGCTGCCAGTGGGGGCTGTCACCTTGCCCTTCATATAGGAAAACAGCCTACGAGGGGGGAGCCCTTCGCGCAGTCTCGGGTTCCAGTTCCTAGAACTCGTGCTGGGAAATTACCTTTGATCCTACAGGAAGCTGCCTATGTGATGGATTGCCGCCGACTTGCTGTGTGACCTTGGGCAAGGCACTTCCCCTCTCTGAGCCTTAATCTCCTCACATGTAAATGGAAAGAGTATCATAATAATGAAAGAGTATATCTTAGACATTCTCTTAGTACCTCCCAAAGGGACCTCAGTGGTTGGCATTATCCTTTTTTTTGCAGATGAGGAGTCATAACTGAGAGAGGGAAGTCATTTGCCCACAGTTACTAGAGAGCTAGTGACTGACACAGCCAGAATTTGGGCCCAACCCATCTGACTCTGGAGCCTAAGCTATTAACATCCCACAATATAATAGCAAACACCGTCTGCACGTTCTCTCTGAATCTCAGAGCAACCTTTTTGGTCGGTCTATCATTGCCCACATTTTATAGATGAGCGAAGGTCTCATAACATCTTTTCCACCTGTGAAAAATCTATTATTTTTAAGTTCAGAAGAATGGTGACAGAAACATCAGAGTAGGAAGGTCAGAGCTCAGACTTCCTGTTGGCTGAGGGAAAGAGACTGAGCACATGCAGGGTAGGCAGGAGGAGAGAAAGTGATGCTGCAGAATTCAAACTCCTGAGCCAGGTCCGCAAAGTGCTTTCTCGCGGACCTCTGCAGCCTCTCCCGCATCGTGCTGGCCTTTCATTGCTAGAACTCTGGGAGGCAGGTGCTGTTAACCATCCGCTTTTATGAAGGAGGACCCAGGGGACCAAACAGGGTGCCCCAAGTCACAGATCTCTTAAGTGGAGCCCGTGGGACTTGAACCGAGGCCTGTCTGGTTCCAAAGAGCTAACTGAGCCCTTCGCCATCCCTCCGCCTCCTGGCACTGACCCCAACCAATTTCACAAATGCCCCATGCGCATTTCTGACACCCTCTCCTGTGCGGGCTCGTCTGTCCAGGTCACCTCTTTTCCCCTTGTCTCTTGGTCACATTCCTTTAGAGTCATCCAATCAGGGCCAGCTCAGGAGTCACATCCTCAGGAAAGCCTTTCCTGACACCCCAGGCGGACGTCACACCTGTCCATCTGTGTCCCCGGAGCTCGGTCATGGAAGTGTGTCAGATGACAGTGACGGTGAGAACGAGAAACGTCGCTGTGATGGTTCTTACGTGTGCCAGGCACACCGCCCAGCATTGACACAGACCTCACAGGACACGCTCCCATCACCCCGTCTTTCTGATGAGGAAGCAGGCTCAGAGAGGTGGAGGACCTCAGCTGACACGCGCCTGCCCCGGTGCCGTTGTCAGTGGCAGGAGGTGTGACGAGAGAAACAAGAGGTCCGAGTAATTCTGGGAAGGGGCCACAGGCCAAGGCATGAGGGCAGCCTCTAGAAGTGGAAAAAGTCAAAGAGATCGATACTTGTCTCCCCTTGAAGTCTCCAGAAGGAACCAGCCCTGCCGACCTTGTGATTGTAGACCTCTGGCCTCCAGAGCAGGAACACAATAGATTTGTGTTGTTTGAAGTCACTAGGTTTGTGGTCCTTTGTTACGGGGGCAAGAAGAAACTTAGACAGGCTGATACCGTGTGGTCAGAACCTCAGCCAGAGCCTGGCCCCCAGAAGGGCCCAGTACACGTCTGTTGAATGAAGACGGGCAGGTTTGGTGTCATCGATGCACAGGGCCATCGAAGACACCAGCCCCGCACTTCTGGAAACACTGGCTTTCGATCCCGAATCTCTGACATCCCAGCCTGGCCTCTCTGTCCAGCGCTCCAGGAGAACCGGCATGTCACTCCCTCTCCCCCTACGCGTCCTGCTCAGATGAATGGTTCTTTTCTGTGTCTACAAGAGATGATTGTTCCCAGTTATGTGTGCATCTCTATGGAAACATTCCTTAAAAATACTATACATCAACTTGAATTTTCCACCAGCCTCATTTTGGGAACATCTGTCTGGGACCACGGACTCCGTTCCCGTTGAGGGAGGAGGCACTTCCCTTCCGTCCACTCATCAGTGATAGATGAGGCCATGGAAAAGCAGCCTCTGGGTGGCAGGAAGCCTGAACTCTGGCCCAGACCTGCCCTTAACTTTTTCTGTGACCTTGGACAAGTCACTTCACCCCACATCCGTGTACTTGATCTTTACTTCCTTACTTGTAAAGTGAGTGCTTGCAGCTGAGTAGTCACAAATTCTCCTGTCTGCCTAAAATGTACACTTCTCCCTGTGTCTCTCAGTCAGAAATGATACTGTTCTCCATACCAACTGGGCTTCTTGTTGACTATCGTCCCTTTGCACTGTGTCCAAGGATTACAGAGCTATTTAAATTTATCTGAATATAGAGTAATGATGATAACAATGTAGCAGTATCTTCTTCCCGTTTTGATGCTCCTCTGCTAAGCACTTTACATGCATTATCTCATTTAATCATTGCTGCTTTGGGGTAGGTATTTTTTTGGGGGGGGGTAGGTATTTTTATTCCTGTTTTACGAATATGTAAACTTAGGCTCAGAGAAGTCAAGCAACTTTCCCGGGGTCACATAGCTAGTCAAGCAACTTTCCCGGGGTCACATAGCTTATGAGTGGCAGAGCGGGCATTTAAGTGAGTTGTCTGTTTTCAGAGCCATTGGGACCCTTAGCCACTAGACCCTGCACCACCAGGAACATGGAAGGGACCCTGATGGCCTTTGGAAAATGTTTGAATAAATGAATCTGAAAATCCTCCGCAAGAGTAAAATAGTTACCACACTTCCCCGTCGGGGGCTAATGGTGCCTCTTCGAGCAGCCAGCCCCTAAATGAGAGCACATGTAGGAGCTTCCTGGATGGTGTAGGGCATGTCCTGCCTTGGGGTCATAGCCGTGGAAGAATGACAAGTTCAGGAGCACGGGTTTGGATTGTGCAGTCGAAGCCAGAAATCCCAGGGGGAAGGTGTCCCAGATGAATGCATTTTGTGGCTTCGGGCTGAACTATCACCATTTGTAGCCTGTATTTCCCATTCGTAAGCTCCTTCTGAGCTTGTGTTCTTAACCACAGTCTTGAGATGGTTATATATACGGAGACAACCTCGCGTCAGCCACACTTACTCGGGAGCAGACCGGGAAGAGTTTTAGGCTAGCCAGCGGCTTCCTGCCCCTTGGCCAGCTGCTCCTCTCAGCAGCCTGTCCCTGGTTTCAGAGTAAGAACCCCAGGTAGGCATTCTCAGATGCTGCAATGAAAAATGACCGTTTCCCCTTCCGTGGCAAGGAAGCACAGAGAAGGCCTGAGCTTTTCCCCCAGTACATCCCAGAGAGTCTGAAGGTGTAATTCTGTTTAGCAGAACACCAGTCCCTTCTAGAGCGTGGTTTGGGGTCTGGGTTGTTTCCAGAAGGGCACAGAGAAAGGCATCTTTAGAGGCTCTGGTGGCCTTTGGGAATAGATTCATCCTTCCAGCCCGTTTCGGGAGCTTGCTGTGCACATGCTAACCCTTAGAGCGGGCGTTCTCAGTGGGGGTGGTTTTGCTCCCACGGAATGTTGGCGATGTCTGGAGATGTTTTTCGTTGTCACAGTTGGGTGGGTGAAGGCGTGTGCCACTCTGATCTGGAGGGGAGAACCCGGGGATGCTGCTCCGCGTCGTGCAAGGTTCAGGACAGCCCCCCACCACAAAGAGTCGTTCCGCCCCAAATGTCACTAGTGCCAAGACTGAGGACCCCTGGCCCAGAGAAGACAGAGGCGTGCTCTTCAAGGTGGGGTCAGGGCAGCCCTCTGGGGAGGGACATCTGAGCAGAGACTGGGGGAGTGGAGGACGTCTGTGGGCAGAGGGGACAGGTGCAGAGGTGGGAGAGGCATATGTATGTGGGGCACACCGCCAGGGAGAAGGAGGGTTTCCACGTAAGCGCCGTGGAGCCAGGGCTTCCCGGTGGGACTGGGAGGTCTCTCACTGACCCTTCCCGTGGCCCCCTCTGGCCACTGGGTGGAGAACGGTTTGTGCAGGGACAACGGGAGCAGGGAGTGGGGGTGGGGGAGGCTGCAGGTGTGTCTAGACCAGATGCAGAAAGTGAAGCCTGAGTTAGTGCACTACATGGAGTGTACACACTACACACCTGGAACTCTGCCATGGCTCGCGTGTTGCTTAGAGTTGGAGGGGCTTAGTAGGAAACACGTGGTTTGAGTTTTTAGGGACTTGCAGTACCATCAGAAGATGAGCACAGGGCAAGTTATGTGTAAGAGTTTGATGACTGGTATTGGTGGTAAATACTGTAGCTGCCTACAGCCATTTCTGTATGGTTTGGGGGGTTCTGCTCAGTCAAAGAGCACTTCTTAGCCTTCTATCCAATAAACAGTGTGGCACCTAGGATGTACCAAGTCCAAGGAATCCCGCAGATCACCTCCCGACACTTACCAGCTGTGTGACCTTGAATCGTACGTTTCTTCACCTCCCTGAATGGTGGGTATATCATCTGAATACTGGAGAGAGATAATAATGGAACTGACCTCACGGCATTGCTGGGAGTGGGGTAAGTCACTTGGCACCATGCCTGGTAACCAGCAAAGTCCTGGTGAATGGTGCCAGTGATGAGATGCTGTTCTGTGGCCCAGGAGCCCACAACCAGAGCAGAGGGCACCAGAGAGCACTGTTTAATGTCACCATGTTATTATTAAATTGCATCTTAGCTCATCCCTACCGGAATGGATGTCGAAGACATACTGTTAAACGCCAAGGCACACTGCAAGAGTGCATACAAAGCATAGCCCCATTTCTGCAAAGGAAGAAGTTTTATGTATTACGTACTAGCATGTAGTAGAGTAGGTGAGGAGCAAAGTACATAAATATGCATATATTAGAGGATGGTCTGGAACAGTACCAGCCAAGCAGTTAGCAGGAGTGTGGTGCCTCTGCAGAGTGGGATTGGGCATGGAGGTAGCTTCCGTTGTGCAGCAAAAACAGTCACGCTCGCTTCCGTTTCCTCATCTCCATGTGGGTTACACTGGGGCTGAGGACTGGTCTGGCCACTGGAATGATCATGCCTGTGTCCCTTCTGGGCAGAGGTTATTTTTTTTTTTTTTTTAAGACTCTATTTATTTGACAGACAGAGATCACAAGTAGACAGAGAGGCAAGCGGAGAGAGAGAGAGGAAGGGAAGCAGGCTCCCTGATGAGCAGAGAGCCTGACGCGGGGCTCGATCCCAGGACCCTGGGGATCATGACCTGAGCTGAAGGCAGAGGCTTAACCCACTGAGCCACCCAGGCGCCCCTGGGCAGAGGTTATTTAAAAGCAGGTGGGACTCTTCTCCTCTGCCTCCCCCTGCTACAGTGACTCTGGGGTGGCGGGGAGTTGCCATCGTCTTACATGAGACTTTGTGTAAGTGAGAGATGAACTTGTCATGGCTCCGACGTCGGGTCTTGCTTGTTACCCCCAGAGGAGCGTAGCTACTCGGACTAGTTCACCCTGGAAGTGGCGTATGGTTCTGAGCAGCTGGATTTTTCCAAAGTAAGCGTGCTTTTGTTTATTTACTTATTTATTTACTTAGAAGATTTATTTATTTATTTTAACGCGAGAGCAGGCGAAGGGGCGGGGCAGGGAGAGAGAATCTCGAGCAGACGCCCTGCTGAGCATGGAGCCCGATGCTGGGCTTGATCCCAGGACCCTGACACGACCTGAGCCGACACCAAGAGTGAGACACTCAGCCGACTGTGCCACCCAGGTGCCCCTATCTATTTTTTTAAGATAGAAAATTTACTACAAATTAAACTGTTCTCTGAAGAAGCTACATACTGTTTAACCCCAACTGTAGGACTTTCTGGGAAAGGAAAAACTGTAGAGGCAGTAAAAAGATGAGTGGTGGCCAGCAGCTGGGTGGGGGCAGGGATGAAGAGAGGATTTGTAGGTCAGTGGAACTATTCTGTATGATATTGGTGGGTCATGGTAGGTACACGCCGTTATACCTTTGTCCGTAGAATGTGCGACATCAAGAATTCACCCGAATGGAGGGAGACAAATCATAAGAGACTCTTAATCTCACAAAACAAACCGAGGGTTGCTGCAGGGAGGGGGGTAGGGAGAGGGTGGTTGGGTTATGGACATTAGGGAGGGTATGTGCTATGGTGAGTGCTATGAAGTGTGTAAACCTGGTGATTCACAGACCTGTACCCCGGGGCAAATAATACATTATATGTTTATTAAAAAATTTTAAAAATTAAAAAAATTCACCCGAATATAAGCTACGGACTTTGGGTGACAATGACATGTCAGGTTCGTCGAACACATGGGTTCATTGATTGTAACGAATGCTGCACTCCAGTGGGTGATGTTGACCGTGGAGGAGACTATGTGTGGGGAGGAGGCAGGAGGCATATAGGAACTCTGTACTTTCCACTCAGTTTTGCAGCGAACCTAAAACTGCTCTTAAAAAAAAAAAAAATAAAGTCTATTTTCTTTTTTAAATCAAACTTTTGCTGTGGAATGGACCATTCATTTCTAAGACTTCAGAAACATAAAAATCCCTGAAAATACAGATTATTATACTCGGGAATTAACCAATTGTGGAAAGTCTGGGTGTTCAGTGCCAGTATCCACGGACTGGAGTGTAAGGCCAGTTGGGGGCCTCCCAGTCGTCTGGGGGCTCTGGAATTCCATGGCTTTTGAAAGGAAAGGGGGAGTAAACCCCCTCCAGAGGGTAGCCAACACCAGAAGTCTGCGAAATCAAAGGCAAGTTTATTTTTGGGAAGCTGGGCCTGTACGAGCTGTGAGCTGCCTCTTTTCCTTTTAGTATCTTTATTCAGAAGGAGACCAACGGCCCAGCCAGTATCTATAAATAAACAGCCCAGGATGATCTGTCCCTCCCGGTTGCAGTTGTCCCAACAAAGGACCGTGGCCCGTTCCCGGATCAGAACCAGCCCCCCCACCGCCGAAGCCCCGGCAACATTCGAGTCTCCAAGCAGAGGTTTTCGTGGTTGCCGTGTGAGAAGCCTCAAAGGCGTTTTCAGCCCCAGACCCCGGCCACAATTTGCGGAGAGACTCGGCCAACCATTTGTGAGGTGAAGTGGGAGGAGGAAAGGCCTTTCTCAGTGCCCAGGGGACCCAGATGAGAAGCAGTCTTTAAGCGGCTCGACTTTTTAAAAAATCACTTCCATACTGACACGCACGGGCCTTCTGATCTTGGCAGTGGGAGAAGGTCTCGAGATGAGAGGCCCCGGGCTGCTCCGCTGTTTCCTCACTTCCACCAAGTCCACGGCCTGGCCCTGCCCGGCTTCTGCCTCCTCTGCTCCCGGGACACTGGCCTCCAAGGCAAACAGCAGTGTCCTGATCTGTGGAAATAGGGACGCTTCATCCTCACGTTCCTGACCCCACGCTCCTGACCCTCCCTTCCCGTGACTTCTGCCCGCTCCGTGGCTCGGACTGTGTCCTCCTTCTCCTGGTCTCCTCCCTGCTGGCCACGTCCCCTCCCCGCCCCTGTCAGTTTCTTCCGCTGCTTGCGGGGAGTGTGGCCCTCAGCGCAGGTGTCCCCAACTCTCTTGCTTAGTGGTCTTCTCACATCTTCTCAGGGTCTGCCTTCATAGGAATGGCCTCAGCAGGGCTGGCCTCACGGGCCCGGGACCCTCAGTAAGGCCCCCTGCTTGGTTTCATGTTTGGCTGTCTCCGTCGTGAAATTCTTAATAAATTTTGACCAAGGGAGCTCTCACTTTTCATTTCACGGGGAGCCCTGCAGATCACGTAGCCTGTCCTGCCTGCAGGAACCTTGGACCTTAGCACTTCCACAAAAAGTACATGGCCAAGGGACTTCATTTCTCCGTCACTTTTCTGGGGTTCTTAGGTGATTCCAGGGCATGGTGCTGGGAAAGCGGTCAGCCCGGTGCCTGGCCGGCTTGGAGCAGGCCCTCAACACACGCCCCGTGAGGGTTATTGGGGCTTCTCGCCTCTCTCTCCCTCTGGCCGCTCTCGGTCACAGGGATTACCAGTCATTCAAAAGTCTCATCTGCTAGCTGTTGGCTCCTCCCGTCTCCACGGCCCGCATCCATCAGCTCCTTCTTATTCTGTGTCTGAAATGTTTATCAAACCTCTCTTCTCCCTCTCTCTCTGCTGCCACTGTGCAGAGTCCGCTTACACAGGTTGTTGTAAGAGTTTCCTAATTAATCTCCTCACCACTGGATCCAGCCGAGGAGAGTAAGTCAAGCTGGCCCAACAGGAACGTATGCAAATACCGGTCCGTCCTTGAAGACAGAGCAGCTCGTCAGAAGGAGGGCCGGAAACTAAAAACCTCCACCAGCACCTGCTTTGGGCCCGGCTCTGGGCGCATGGTGTTGCACGTCATCATCCAAAAGGCCGTACTGGGTAGATGTGGTGACCACCCATTTTACAGAGGAGAAGCTAGGGCTCAGAGACAGGGCGGTGTGGATGGACCGATGCCAAGGCAGAGCCGGGATCCCTCCCCAGATCTGTGTGGCGGGGAAAGTACTTGCTCTCCAGCAAAAGGACATCAGGGGAAAAACTAGGGAAATCGGAAGGGGACCTGTGTTTTAGTTCCTAGTCACGTCCCAATGTTGACTTCCTGGTTTTGATCACCGTACAACCGTTACGCAAGCTGCTGGCGTTCGAGAAAGCTGGGGAAGGCTGCGCAGGAGATCTCTGTACCGTTCTCGCCCCTTTCCCGTAAGCGAAAATTGTCTCAAGATGAAAAGCATTTCAAAAAAAGAAACTGTCTGCCCTTCCCGCTCTAGGCTCTGTACCTCTTCCTGAACTTTTTGATCTTCTTGTCCACTTCTCACTGCTGTCCCCTCCCGCCCGACACACACGTGCACACGCATACCCGCACAATCACACACATTCCCCACGATGTCTTCGCACAGGGAATATCGCCCCTGATGGCTGCACCCATCGGCTCGTCCAGCTCTGCCGGTGACCTGCCCCAGAGGGTCAGCAGGAATCGTGAAAGGAGACGGGAACAGCGTGCCCGGGAATGGCACTGGAGCTGTGTTTGTCTACCCACCCCTCCCTCTTGGCGACAAAAATGCAGCGGTGTTGCTTGCAACTTACACATTGCAGAACGCCTCGCCTACCCCTCCCCATCCCCTGTATCGCCCCCTCCCCTCTCTCTTTGAGTTGGCGTGTAACCTTCATGATCCAGCCAAATGAGTTATTTGAGATGGAAACGTTAATTTATTTGAGCAGATGGATGTCAGCGCTGCTCTGTAAAAAGGTGGCGGTATGCCGTATTGGCCCAGAGTACTACAGATGAAGTCCTGGCTGCCTCCCTGAATCACCGAGTGTGAACGGAATCATATGTTAGCAGCACTAAGGGAAATGCCTATTTAAGCCGAGCCCTTCCAGAAAACAAATCATTACCCCCCAATCTTTGTTTTAAATCTGGATTTTCACATCTCTTGATGTGCCGAGGGTCTTGAAAAACCTGAAACTCATTATTTCTCAAAGTGTGGTCCAGTGGCTGCCCACATCAGCGTCACCCAGGGGCTTTATTAAAAATGCAGATCCAGGGGCCCCCCTTTCCCCGACCTACAGACTCCCACTGTCAGGGGTGCCGGCTCGGGGCTCCCGTAGTTTTAACAAGCACCCTGGGTGATTGTCATGCACCCAGAATTTGGACCCCCATTGCGGAAATGGTGCCATCAAACTGCCCAGGAAAATCCTCAAAACAAAACAAAACAAGAAACCTGGGGCTTTGAGGTGTTATGTGTATGTGTGTGTATGTGTGTTGTTTTGTCCTGTTTCTTTCTCTTATTTTTCTCTACCCTTTCAGATTTTTATGCCAAAAAAAAAAAAAAAGTATTACTTTTGTGGTCAGAAAGAAATAAAGGGAATACATAGCACAAAGAAATTATTTGTGCACTAGAAGCAAAAGACGGTTTGGAAATTTCAGGAATTTCCAAGACAAGGGACCTCCCTGTCCTTGGCACTGAACTTTAAGCCTGGCTTCTCCTCGGACGCCCTCCCTCCTGCCTGCCTCCCCCCTCCCTGGCCACAGCCTTCTCTAAGTGTTACATCCAATTTTCTCTTGAATACATGTAGTGAGGAAACTCAATGACTTCCCAGGGGACCCTACTTATGGGGAGGCAGCACAACGAGAAGATTTATGGAACGTCTGTAAAATATGTGTGTAGAAACTCGAGACATTTTGATCGCTACCAAGGAGAAAAATGGACAGTTTCTTACCACTCGGTTTCAGGAGCATTTTTTATGGGTTTTTAAAATTAATTAATTTTTCCCCCTTTGTTAGGAATTCTTGGCACAGACACAAGCCCCGGAGAAGGGAAACATTGCCCACGGGCTGTATGTCCAAACTGTCAGGTTCTCAATCCCAAATCTCGGGGGGCAAGGCCAGACTTCACGCGCTTCCCATGGAGTGGGGAAAGGCCTGTCAATGTCGGCAAGAAGGGGGGTCTCATTAGTAGCCTTGCTCCCACTACTCTAACAGGCTTCTAGCACAGCCTCTTCCCCGGGCCGGCTGCACACCCAGAGCCATTTTTGGGACGGGAAAGAGCCTGGAACGTTCATCATGCCACACCAGGGCCTCTCCGCCACAAGCACCCTTGCCATGACGGCAGGGCCATCCCTTAGGCATCTGGTTTTTCTCAGCCTCACAGGTTCCATTCCTGCCCCCTGGGGACTTTGTAGCCCAAGACAATGAACCGAACGGAATTTCCTGGCTGGCGGAGGAAGAGCGGGTGCAGGGAGGGGGGGGCGGATTTCGCTCCCCCCCCCCCCCCCGCATCCTGCTTCTGTCACCAACTTGTCCTGGGTTCTCTCTTAGCCACAGCCTCCTCCCTCGTGAAAGAAAAATTCAGAGTCTGCTTTCGTGGAGTGTGATGAAGATGAGAGAGAATATGTAAACAAATGCTCCTGCCCCCGCCCCTACACCCTATGGAGACATCTCAGTTGTCACACCGGGTGGGTGGCAGGGGGGTGGGGCGGGGAGGGGGTGGTTTGCTGCTTGCTGTTAGCGGCAAGGTCAGGGATGCTGCTTGACACCCTCCCATACCCAGGACAGCTCTCCACCGTCAAGAATTGTCTGGCCCAAATGTCAGTGGTGCCAAGGTTGAGAAACCCTCATGAATATAAAGGGCCAGGCAAACAGTCGGTGATTAAAATGGTAATAATGGAAAAGGGTGCAGAGAAAGGAGTACAGTTAAGTGTATTCAATAAACCTTACTATTATTAGTAGATCCAAGATAATTGGTAGTTGCTTCCTGGCATGCCTCGAAGGATTCTCAGGCTACAAACAAGCCCAGCTAGACAGTGTCATGATTGATTAGTGATGTCTGCCGTGGGCATGGCAGGGGAAAGTGGCAGCGGGAGTGCAGTGTATTTTCTGACCCTGGACACTGTGATGTCGAGCATCTGTTTCTGCTCTGACATCCTGTGATTCTATTGCCATGATTCTGTGAGTCTCTCTATAAACTTCTGTAGTCAGCATTATTTACAGAATATTTGAGCAGCCCAGGCTCCTGCAGGCTTGCTTGGCAGGGCAGGCTGGTGAGCTGAGAGCCAGGAAGACAGAACCGGCTCTGTGCAAGGCAAAACAGATCGTTGCTGACAGCATGTGATGTGGGTGACGTGGCAACTCCCCGCTAACCCCCTAAAATAGTCCCCATTTCTCTCGGGCTAAAAATTTTTACTATCAGCCACTGCATTGGATTAAAATACTATCTCCAGGAGGGCTTTGTTTCAATGCACAGATAGGGCCGAGAAGGGGTAAGCACGCGATCCATGTTGAGTGTTAACTTGCCAAACTCATCGTTGCTCAGCGGAATAGAACCGAGAGGTCATGGGGCAGGAGAGAGGTTATTTTTGGGAGTGGGTGAGGAGCTTTGGGAAAATATAACTTAAAGCGCAGGACTCAAAACCACTGTCCTGCGTGGCTCCAGGAGGTGCTGTGTGCTCTGAATTAGGGTGACCACCTCATCTGGGGACTTTCTTAGCATTAAAATGAAGATCGTATGTTCCAGGAACTCCCTGTGTCTCGGGCACACCAGGGCGGTTGGTCACTTAACTCTAGGCCACGTGGCGTGGGGGGAACTGTGTAGCCCCCCACATGGCATTTATACCTCATGTGGCTGCCCGAATTCTCTTTCTGGACATGTTCCTCCCTTGCTTATGAGCCCTTTGTGGCTCTCCAGGGCCCACCGAATAAAGGTCTCCTTATGGTGTTCAAGCTTGCTTGCTTGAACCTTGCTTCCTGATGTCACCTGATCCTCCACTGTCCTGCCAAGTGTCCCATTAACTCGTTGCCTTCCTGGAGACTTACTGAGTGTTACTCTCTCTCCCCGGGCTAGAGAAGGAGCTTTCTTAGAGGGAGACCCATTTCTTGGGGGGTATTCAACTTGTGTCAGTAGCAGAAGAGTTAATTAGCCCAGCCTTTTTATCGTAAAGCTCATCTGACTCCCCCAGTGAGTTGGGGCTTGGCATAAGTCCACCACTTTGTGTCAGGAGGGACCCCACTTGTCCCAGAGAGCCCCAAGAACCTTTGGAGGAAAATGGCAAAGCCACTGGATACAGGAAACTACCGTAAATGAAAATAAAGTCTCCTTCCTTCCTGTTGGACATACATTACTTGGCAGATCCCCTCCTCTCTGATCAATAGGTAAGACAAGTGTCATGCCCATCTGACAGGTGGAAAAACTGAGGTCTGAGGCAGAGGGCCCTAGACACAAAAAGAAAAGGTTTCTGGACAAGGAGAGGGCAGGCGCAGTGGTGTTTAATGTCTCATGGCACATCGGGGACTAGACAGTAACTAATCGAAGTGTCCTGACCTATGTTCTCTGGTGGTCTCATTCATTCATTCCTCAGGTATTTCCTGAATGCTTATTATGTGTCAGGCAGAGTGTTCCTCTCATAATAATGATTGTATTATGGCTAGACCGTGGGGGACTTTACTAGCTGCAATGTCTCTACTAAATGCTGTATGTGCCCTCATTTTAGTGCTCATGGCAACCCACTGGGGCGTGGTTACTATTACTGTCTCCAGGGACAGGTGACAGGAGGGAGAAGCAGCCTTCCCAAGGTCGCTTAGCTCATCAGTAGGGGCTTTGCTGAAATTTTTCCTGGGTGCTTTTTCCTGGGTGCTGGTGTGGCCTTGATGGAGCTCTCACTTTCGGAAGGAGAGAAACGGGCCATTTTTCTGAGGTCCGCCCTTTGCCTCCAAGATTCGCCACGCTGCTTCTGCCCAGTGAGCGACATTCCAATTAGGAGAGAAAGAAAGACTATGTTGCCGAAGCATCTTCTGTGGGCCGGGTGCTTCATTTGTTTTGCATACCACCTGGTGAAGGAGCTGTAGTTGGGCGAGAAGAAATTGAGGCTTGGGTTGGCACAGCTAGAGCTTCACAACTGGTTTTTGGGGAGTGGAGACCCAGCCTCGGGTGGTGATGTCGCACGACTTGCTTTTTCCGGCCAGGCAGCCATGGCTGTCCCAGAGGACGGCGATGGGGAGAGGGTTTGCCGTGAGTCTTCAGGCCACACGAAAACCGCAGAAGCGGTTCTCTTGTGGCTTGATACGTGATCTTAAGCACAGACTCTTGGGACAGGAGCCAGAAAGCCACTCTCCCACCCATTTTAAGTTCAGGAACGTGGGGAGAGGACCCAGGACTGGCCCCAGCGGAGTCCCGCTGCCCACGATGGGCAGCAGGTGGCGCTGTGGCCCCGGTTTAGCAAGGGCAGCGGGAAGGTGGAAAGGAGGGGGGAACCCAGAAAGAAAAACTAGTGGAAAACAAGGATTTAAAAGAAGAACAATTTGTTCCAAAACATTTGCCTTGTAACGGGGTCATCTATAAATTCTGGGATTTCCTGTTTGCTGCTGGGCAGGCTGGCCGGCAGGCAGGCCGTTCCCCTCTCCACCGTCTGGAAGAATCATTTCAGCCCCACTCACGAGCTCCGGCCTCCCCTGGCCCAGATTGGCTCTGAAATTTCCCGGCTTTTGTGCCCGTAAGCAGGATCCTGTGACAGCAGGTCTCCTTGAGCTGTGCTCCAGTTTCCGCTGGGTGGGAGGAGGAACAAGATCGTGGTCTTTTTCAAAGAAGAGACTGTATTTTTGATCTCCCTGCCGGGCTTGTTTTGAGTCAGAAGTGAGAGAAAAGAATTTTAAAATGAACGAGACAGAGGCGGGCCCCTCATTTTTATTTTCCATAGTTACGATCTTCTGCGCGTGTGTGGAGAAGATTGAAGATCTACGCTCTTAGGATCAGGTATACAAGGCAATATTGTTAGCTGCAGTCACCGTGCTGTCCCTTAGATGCCCAGAACTTGCTCAGCTTCTTGCTGGGAGTTTGTGTTCTTTGACCAACACATCCCCATTTCTCTGGCCCTCCCCGCTGCTGGCCACCACCATCCTCCCCTCTGCTTCTGCGAGACTGACTTTTTAAAATTCCACATATAAGTGATACTCTGCAGTATTTGTGTTTCTGTGTCTGGCTTATGTCACTTTAGCATAATGGTCTCCAGGTTCATGTTGTTGCAAATGGCAGGATTTCCTTCTTTTTTTTATGGTTGAATAACATTCCATTGTGTGTATATACCACATCTTCTTTGTCCATTCATCTGTCAGTGGACACTTAGGTTGTTTCCAGGTCTTGGCTATTGTGAATACTGCTTCAGTGATCATGGAGGTGCAGGTACCGCTTCGACATAGTGATTTCATTTCCTTTGGATATACACCCAGAAGTGGGATTGCTACATCGTATGGTGGTTGTATTTTTAAGTTTTCTGAGGAAGGAGGTGTCCCCTTTAAAAAGAAGAGAACTGTTCTAGTTAATATGCAGATAGAAACGTCATTGGAAGAGACAAAACTCTTTTTATCAGTCCATAGAACTTGAACCAATTACAAAGCCCAAAGCATTGATGAATAAATGGCTACACAAAAAGCATCCATCCATCCATCCATCCGTCCATCCATCCATCCATCCATCCATCATCCATCCATCCATCCATCATCCATCCACCCATCCATCCATCCATCCATCCGTCCATCTGTCCATCCATCCATCCATCATCCATCCATCCATCCATCCATCTGTCCATCCATCCATCATCCATCCATCCATCCATCCACTCACCCATCCACCCACCTATCCATCCATCCATCCATCCATCCATCCATCCATCCACCTATGCATTTATCCTATTATTCACTCATTCATTCAGCAGACAGTTATGGAAAACCTACAGTATGCTTGTACCTTGTTTTGTTTTAGTCTGAGGCTAAGCCTAGACCAGTTCTGTAGTCTCCTCCTGGGGCCAGTGGCATGTGGAGGGCATGTGAGTACCATCTGGAGATGGGATCCAGAAGGTGGGCTCAGGATTCCTGGACAACAGCTGTTGGGACCTTTAACGAGGATTGCAACATATTTGGCCAGGGTAAGGGGTACAGTTTGTGGCTGAAAACAGTTTTTCTCTGAATAAGTCAAATGAGCCTGTCTGGGATCAACTCCACGAGGGCTGGACAATCTGGTCCCAGCAAATTAAAACAACATGGGCAACAGCCAGCTACATTTTTGAAAACAGTATTTTTGTTGTTTTAATCAAGGACGCCACCCTTGTCCCCTGCCCTTGACAACCTCTGAATGGAAATAGGGCAGAATTTATAAGAAAATAAAACAATTCTTGGTTATTCCAGCCCACGCTCATTTTCCTTCTCACGAGTCTTACAACTGAAGCTTCACAACTCAAGTGCATTTCTGTCCCTCATTTTACCCTCCTGTCCACAGGCTTGGCGGGATTGATGAGCCTGTGGCAAGACAGAGTGACACAGAGCAAAGAAGCTCTTTCCACGTGTGTAGCTGAAGCCAAGCTGTCGTGTTCTCCTCCCAGGTGGGAGTCCCTCCTAGCCAGGGTCTTGGTCCCGGTGGGGACTGTGGACAGCCGGGGGAGGGGGCAGGCAGCAGGAGCCCCCACGCTGAGTCTGCGTATTAACTGTGCCTTTATTTTCTGTATTCTGATACCTTGACGTTTTGAGACCCGGCGTCTCTGTAGGGACTGCCCTGGCCAGAGTTAGCAGGTCCTAGAGATAGTGAACACCTTGCCGGGAAGTGTGACTTTCAAATCCAGACCAGCCAATCCAAAGCTCAGATCTCCAACCATCGCCTTTGTGGGGCTCTCACACCCCAGGCCACTCACCACCTGTCCCAACCACCGCAGGGCACACAAGGAGGGGCAGCCCCTATGCCCAAGATCTCACTGAAATTATTCAAATGATCCCATCCTAAGCCTGCTTACCCTCCCTCTCCCCTTCCTGTAAAAACCACAATAAAGGTTCTTACCCACGTTCCTTCCCTGCTGCCTGCACCTTCTGACTGACCCTAGTGCTTCCTTGTGCAACCCTGCACGGTGGGCACTGGCCCTGTTTCTAGAGCCCCAAGGGGATAATAAACTTCTTCCTGTGTGACCGTCACTTCCCCATCCGAATGTCTTACCATACCCGATTAAGACAAATCTAGGTACCCTTGAGCCGGGCTCAGCGACTACAGCAGGTCACTGTGCTGGCTTACCTGCAGCCTCCTTTTCCATAGAATGGAGGTGACAGTGACAGCCCATGACGGTGGGGATTGGGTAAGGTGACAGAGTGATTTCCCAGCCTCAAATAGCACCTCTTCCCAGTCCCTCCTTAGGTCACGATCATGTTCTCTTTTCTTTATAACACTTCATTTGCATGGGAAGTGACTCATTTCTGTCTTTGCCTGCCTCCCCCTACTAGAACGAAAGGGTTTGTTCACTGTGGAACACCCAGTGCCTAGAACAGTGCCTGGCACGTAGTAGGTGCTCATGGAATGAGTGCCCCAAACTTAGATAGGCACAAGTTCTTCTTGTTGCTTTCCTCCCTCCGTCTTTTGGGGTCCTCTTGTGTGAGCTGGTGTGTGGATGTGGGCCACTTTACAGGTTGGAAGCCACTCAGTGAGATTTTTGTCCCTTGTGTTGGCCCATAAAGCTTTGTACTCACTTGGAGACTCTCACCCAAGACACTCAGAGCATTTGATAAACGTGAGTGACGTAAATGGGGCACTTTGTTTGCAGCCGGTGGGACGTGATTCTCTGAAGCAAGATGGTTCCCAGGGAAGCCAAACCTGTTCTGGAAGAGAAGTTTAAGCACAGAGACCTCAGGGGCCACTGGGCCGCTTGCCCAGGGACGTCTAGCCAGTGGCTCAGATCAGCAGAAAGATTCCTGGAAGGCGGCCCCTCCTAAACACCCCTCCCTCCCCTGGTAGCCCGATGCCCCAGAGTGGGTATTGTTTTGCCCCTT
Organism: Martes martes; assembly: GCF_963455335.1. Lineage (NCBI taxonomy): Eukaryota > Metazoa > Chordata > Mammalia > Carnivora > Mustelidae > Martes > Martes martes. The sequence goes on from NC_137901.1 coordinate 80,315,683, forward strand.
TGGCAGAACTTCCTGAATCAAGTTAAGAGGATCCTCCAGGAGCCAGAAGCCTCCTTGCATGGATTTATTGAGTCCCCACTTAGCAGAGGCGCTGAGGCTGGGAGTCGGATGCTGCTCATATCCATGCATTCATCAGATCCCTTTGAACACCCAGTCTGGTTCAAGCACTTAGGATACAAGGATGAGGAGACCAAGGAGGGGAGACTGACTCATGAAGGAAGCACTTGTCTGAGCACACGGAGCACAGGGTCTTTGGGAGCCCAGAGAAGAGGTTTGGGTCAGGATAGGCTTCTTGGAGGAGTGCCGCTTCTGGTGATACTTAGAACTCTTTCCATTGTGGCCTACAAAACCCAAACTAGAACAGCTTAAACCATAAAAAGAATACATTGGCTAATGGGATGCACAAATGTAGGAATCACTGGCTTCAGGTACAATTGGATCAGGGTGCTTAATTAAGAACTCCAGTCTCCTGGTGCTATTTCTCTTTCTGCGTTGACCTCATTTCCTCCAAATGGGGCCAGAATTTCCCCCACTTGGGGGTGAAGAGTAAGAATTGGAAGCTTTCAGTTCACATTCTTCTATTTGTATGTTTACTGAGCCACTGTTTACCGAGTGGTGAACAAGACAGTGTCCCACAGATTTATCCTACAGACAAACTTATGTGCCAAAGACACATGTACAAGAATCTTCATTTCAACACTGTTTACACTGACCAAAGCCTGGAAACAACTTAAGTGGCCACCGACAAGGGATTGGTTCAGTGAGTTACGCGATGGAAGACCAGACAACCCTTCAGAAGAATGAACTAGATCTCTATCCGTAGTCCTCACTCAGGTCCACTCCGTGCCCCCGAGGAGATCTGGCAGTGTCTGGAGACATTTTCAGGGGTCACAGTTGATGGAGGGGGTGGGGGGTGAGGAGGCTCGGCACTAACAGCATCTCATGGCTAAAGGCCAGGGGCGCTGCTGCACCCTCCGGCGCCCAGCCCAGCACCCCTCCCAACAAAGAATTATGCAGCCCAATATGTCAATAGTGCCAAGATTGAGGAACCCCTATCTGCATCTGCTGATACAGAGATCTTTAAGATACGTTAAGTTGAAAAAAAAAATAAAAGCATTGTGGAAAACAATAAATACAGCAGACAGCTATTGGTACAAAGCAAGGAGCATATCTGTCTCTGTGCTTATACGTGCACAGCATTCTCTCTCGGGGAATAAATAAGACAGTGGGGGCACTGTGTCTTGTGAAGGCCTAGGGGAGAGGTGTGGAACAGATTTATTTTCACTGTACAGCTTTTGTACCGTTTGAATAATTTGAGACCACATATGGGTATTCTTTGAAATACATATAATGTACGTGGTCTGAAAGTTGGACCAGACCCACCCACGTTCCCTGCCCTCCAGGTCTTCTCCCTCCGGAGTGAGTAGGTGAACTACATCCCCCTGAGTCCCAGCTGGGACAGCTCTTAGAGACAGTCAAGTCTTAGGAGGCATCAGAGATGCTTTGGAGGTGCTGGGTGGGAGGCATCCGGATCGGTCTTTGTGGGAAGACCGCCTAGAGACTTTAAAGCAAGTGTGCGCAGGGTAGATCTCGCAGGGAATACGGTAAACAGAACTAGCAGATGTCCTTGACTCCTTTATTCGTTTCCCAGGGCCACCATAACAAAGGACCACAAACCAGGTTGCATCAAGCAACCTGGAAATCTGTTCTTTCGCCCAGCTCTGGAGGCTACAGGTCCAGAATCGGTGTATCCTGGTCGGCAGGGCCTCGATCCCTCTGAAGGCTCTAGGGAAGAATCCTTCCTTGCCTCTTCCGGCTTCTGGAAGTCTCTAGCCATCTTAAACATTCCTTGGCTTGCGGCTGCATCCCTCCCACCTCCGCCTGCAGCCCCACGCGACCGCGTCCCTGTCTGTCTTTGCGTGCCGCGTTCTTCTCACAAGGACAGCAGCCGTGCTGGATGAAAGGCCTGCTCTGCTCTAGCATGACCTCATCCTAACTGAGCTCACCGAGATTGTTCTATTTCCAGATCAGGAAATGTTCTGAGGTTTGGGGAAGACTTCAGCGTTATCTTTTTGGGAGAGGACACCATACAACTCACAACAACTCCTACGCACACACACATATGTGAATAGTTTTTCCAATTTCAATTAAAAAAAAAACACAAAAATTGCTGTTTTACTGATTATGCTTCAAGAAATGTGCATCTCAGGGCACCTGGGTGGCTCAGTGGGTTAAGCCTCTGTCTTCAACTCAAGTCATGATCTCAGAGTCCTGGGATTGAGCCCCGCGTTGGGCTCTCTGGTCAGTGGGGAGCCTGCTTTCCCCTCTCTCTCTGCCTGCCTCTCTGCGTACTTGTGATCTCTGTCTGTCAAATAAATAAATAAAATCTTTAAAAAAGGAAAAAAGAGAGAAATATGCATCTCGGGGCACCTGGGTGGCTCAGTTGGTTAAACATCTGCTTTCAGCTCAGGTCCATGATCCCAGGGTCCTGGGATGGAGCCCCACATCGTGCTCCCTGCTCAGTGGGGAGCCTGCTTCTCCCTCTCTTCTGCCTGCTGCTCCTTCTGCTTGTGCTCTGTCTCTCTCTGTCAAGTAAATAAATAAAATCTTAAAAGAAAGAAAGAAAGAAAGAAAGAAAGAAAGAAAGAAAGAAAGAAATGTGGATCTGATATAATTTCTTCACTTTACAGTGAAAGTATCTGAGGCCCGGAGAGGGACAGTCATTAGCCCAAGATCACGTAGCAGATTAGAGGCAAGGTCTGTACACGAGGCCATGGCTGGCTGGCTGGTGGTCCACAGGGCGTCCATCAGCTCATCCGTCCACCCACTGCTCCCGCCTGTTACCTCCCAGCACGCAGGCTCAGCTACCTGGCAGAGCAGTCCTGTTCCTACAGGCCCATAGGGTCTTATTTCTGAATGTTCCCACGTGTGTTCTTGGGGACTCAGGGTTGTATGTGGCTGAAACCACGGCAGCCCGACTGAAGTCAAAAGAGGGATCTGTTGGCTCATGTATCAGGGGAGACACAGCTGGACCTGGAGGTCAAATGATGCCCTACCATCTCTTCCCCTGCTCTCTGTGACACTTCCCTGTGTATTGGCGTCATCCTGAAACACACTCGCGTCGAGGTGGGAAGCACGAGGCCTGGCCACTCCAGGCTCATCGGCGTTCAAAGGAGAACCTGCCCTTTGCCCAGGCTCCAGCCAATGTCCCAGGGATGGCTTGCTGGCCGCATCCCAGAACCCATGCCTAGAGCCAGGGGGAATTGGGTCTGGGCTTGGCCAGGCCTGGAACAGTGGGTGTGGTCTGCTCCACCATCCCATGACAACCCAAAATGGGAGAGCACTGTTCCCCCCAAAAGGTACTGGTCCAGTGCAGTACCTGAGTCCACTGTGGTGAGCTATCTCTGCTCCCCCTTTGCTGACTGCCCACCCACTCTGTGGTTACATGCAGCGGTGAGGGGGCAAGGAGACCGAGGGGCTCTGGGCAGCCCCTCCCCACTGCAGGGGTCCATTTTGAACCATGGACTGTTGGGTTTCCTCTGGGTTTCCTCTGGGTTTCCGTAGTCCTTCCTTCACACCCCCACCCACGACCAGACTGCATACTCCCTCTGGGACCCTGGCTTATTCGCCTTTGCAAGCCAGCGTCTAGCCCAGCAGGCAAAGAGGAGGTTCTTAGTAAATGTCCGTTGAATTGGGAATCTCTCCTAAGGTCAAGGACGGGGTGGGTGCTCCATAAAACTTTGCTGAATGAGGGGCGCCTGGGTGCCTCAGTGGGTTAAGCCTCTGCCTTCGGCTCAGGTCATGATCTCAGGGTCCTGGGATCGAGCCCCGCATCGGGCTCTCTGCTCAGCAGTGGGCCTGCTTCCTCTTCTCTCTCTCTGCCTGCCTCTCTGCCTACTTGTGATCTCTGTCAAATAAATAAAATCTTAAAAAAAAAAAAAAACTTTGCTGAATGAACGAGTGAGTCATTGGATGGATGGGTGCATGCGCGCTCGCACACATGCGTTTTGTACGTGTAGATGAATGGATGGAGAGATGCATGGGAAGGTGGGTGGGTAGGCGCGTGAATGGGTGGCTAGAGGAGCAGACGGAACAATAGATTGATGAGTTGATGGATGGGTGGACGCATGGGTGGATGGATGGATGGGTAGATGAGTTGATGGATGGAGGCACGGGTGGCGGGGTGAGTTGACAGATGCTGTCCTGATCCCCGGCTCAGTCCCGGTCTCCTATGCAAAGAACCATTTCTATCAAGGGCAAACATAGCTCACTGATTCTTTCATTGTCTGGCTATCTGATTTCTGTCACCCGGCCTACTCACTTACTTTTGCAATACAGAGGAGTTAATGCTCACTTGCCTGGTGACTTCCATTCTGATTCTACTGTTTATCATTGGAGACAGTGACAGACCATGCTTCGGAGGATAAGGGGGCAGGTGTCTGTTCCGAAAGAGAAGGAAACGGTTAAGAACAGCAGTTGTGTGCCCCTCTCTCTCTTCCTGCAGACAGACTCTATCCACATGGTGGTGAAGACGGCTGGGGTAACCCTCAAGTCACATCCTTCCGGCTCTGTGGATAGATGTGGCTCTCTGACCCTGACTTTCACAAGCCAGTAGAACCCAAGAGACCTGGAGACGATGCTCTGGAGGCAGCCACGTAACGACTTTCCTAAATGTGCTGCTCTTGGAGACTCAAGCTCTTAGCTTGCCTCCAATTCAGATGGGAGTTGGTCCCACCGGGGAGAGCATTGCATTCCACCCCTAAGGAGCTCTGGCTTCCTTATTCCCTTTGCTGTTGTGTCCTCATGCCTCCTGGGAAAGGGGCCAACTCAGCAGTCAGTGTCAGAGGGAATCAGCTCCTGGGAAATAGTCCCAAGGGCCCTCCTGGGCTGGCAGACAGTGCTTACTGATAGCTGGGGAGCCCTCTGGGAGTCCAGCATGCTGGACAGAGCGCTCACGCCATGCCCTGCAGACCCATCATCTCCCTTAGGCTTCAGCTCTTACGAGGTTCACTTAAATAGTTGGGTGGATGCTGAGCAGAAAGGCTCATTCCCACTGCCTCTGCCACGCTCTCCGTGGGGTGCCGTACACTAACAGCCACGAGCGTGCATTCAGCTCCCGCTACACGCCAGGCTCCCTCCTACTCTTATGAGACAGCTATTAATATCCCCACTTCACGGGAGAGAAAATGAGGCTCAGATGGCGAGGTCGGTGGACTCACTCATGCTCATGCAGCCAGTGTGTGGCTGGGCCAAGATTCAAACCTGGGGCTCCCTGCAAATTCACAGCTGCCTCCGTGCACTGGCGTGGCCAGGACTTCACTGCTGTTCGCTGCTGATCCATTTTGGAGTTTAATCAATGGAAAACCTCACTTAGCATTTTATTTTCTCTATCAGCAATTCGTGAACTGTAATAGCCTATGAGGGAGGAAAAATAGCCTATGGAAACAAAGATTGATGCTAAAAGCTGGAAATGAGTCAGTGTTAGCACTCGTGTGACCTTTCTGTTTTGGCTGCTGGAATTGAGTAAAAAACACAGGCCCCCAGGAGATGTGATTTAAGGATCCCTGAATGTTCCCATCACCCAACAGCTCCTCTGTTTCCCAAGATTTCACCTGGAGACTTTCATTTCTTTGGGTCTGAAATCCTTTTTGATTTTTGGAAGACTTTAATTAAAATGACAATACCTCTGAGAGTGGCCATAATAATCTTTGAGCCCGTGCATCAGCTAAAAACTTAAGCAAAGGAGCAGAGAGTGAGGACTGAGGAAAGGGGCACGTGCTGCACAAAGTTGGCCAGGAAGCATGTCTGGGCCCACTTTGCCTCCGTCACAATTCCACCCAAGGCCAGCTGGAAAGGGAGAAAATCGGGTCTGCTATTTATTGGTGCATTGTAAACTACTCTGACACTTAGAAACCTAATGCGACCATAAGCATTTATTCCCTCACACAGTTCCTGTGGGTCAGGAATCTGAGCATGGCAGAACTAGGCGGTTCTGACTGGATCTCTCAGGAGGGTGCAGTTGAGATGTTGGCTGGGCCGCAGTCTTATCTGAAGGCTTGGCCGGGGCTGGAAGATCGGCTCCGAGGTGACTCACTCACATGACTATTGGCAAGATGATGTTGGCCACTGGTGGGAGGCGTCTGTCCATCAGCACATGGACCTCCCCACAGGGCTGCTCGAGGATCCTCACAACACAGTGGCTGACTCTCCTCAGAGCTAATGAACCCAGAGAGGGAGCCAGCGTGCACAGAGGGGCTGCGATATCTTTTATGACCTTGACCTCGCAGGTCATACTTCTCCATTTCTGCAGCGTTCTCCAGGTGACACCATTCCGTGAGAGAGAGTCCTCCACAAAGGTGTGAACGCCAGATGGTGAGACTCTCAGAGGCCATCTCGGACGCTGACTTGGGACTACCATGATCATTATCTTTATTTTATAAGTGATAAAACGGAAGCATGAAGAACTCACCTGAATGTATGCCTGGATTTTTCACGAGCCAGGGATTGTGTCTGAAGCGTTCCTGGAAGCACCTGAGACAGTGCCCAGCATTTAGTGGGTGTTCAGGAAACGCTTGCTGAATGAGATAAGCGAATGGATAGATACTTGCTTCAGAAAAAAAAAAAAAAAAGTGACGTTTGAAACTCAGTCCATGTTACTTACTGCTCTGTTAGATGTCTGTAGGGGGCAGGGATCAAGGGATGAGATTTTGCATCGCTAGACTTCTCCTATCATTGACTTTTTGTGCGCGTGTATGTCATTGTGGCTTACTGTTCAGTAAGTCCTCTGTTACTTTAAGACCCGAATCATCTGGTATGTTGTCGAGGGAGGAGGTGTGCAGAAACTGAACAGGGAGAAGCCCTCCCCTTCTTTGGATGATAAAAGGGTCACTTTAATTGAAATAGAGTTATAACTGGTTGCCAGATTTATAACTGGTTACCAGATTTAAGCATAAGGTCAAAACCTCCAGAGCAGCGAGATTATATATACAGGCAGCATGTATATAAATGTATGTATAATTTATGCAATATTTTTCTTATTCGCGCTCTCTACTTAAGCTATCCATTAAAGCCCATCACATTAATTTAATTGAAAAATTCTGGGGGAATTGTATTAGCTTTTTTCCCATTAAATTAACATTACAGCCTTTAAATAGATGTCCTGGATGCCCATTGTTGCTAACAAAATTATTATGCAAATTGAAATCTGCCCTTTCTGGATTCGGCCACCAGTGTCCCACCCTCCTCTTTTTTCTGTGACCTCTTTAATTTAATTGCCCTTTCCCTGAGTTCCCAGGCCACAGATGTGGGACAGAACCCCCTGACCCACGCCAGAGACTCTGTGCGGGACTGTGAGGCCTGGTCCACTGTCCTTGTGAAAACGCTCTTATCTCCAGAGAGAAAAAAGGGTGGGCGGTCTCCCCCGCAGGTCTCTGGGTGGAAAGAGCATGCTTCGTGTCAAAGAGCATAGGTGTGTGGATCAGATGGGCTGGGTTTGAAATGGGATTCTGCCCCTTAGTGACCCTGAGATCTGTGAGCAAATTTCCCTACCTCTGTAAGACCTAGAGAACCACTCCTCTCTTGGCAGGGGCTGAAGAGGCACCTGAAACAATGGATAGCGCCCATGCCGAGTGGATATTCATCAAGATTGCTTTGGCCACGATTCACAAACTCCCTCCATTCATCCATTCATTGAAGACGTAATTCAGAGCCCCGCTCTGTACCAGCCCCTGAGCTAGGTGAAGGGAAGATGCCAGGAACCAGATGACCCAGGTCTGCAATCACCTGTAGCTTGTCAGGGGAGCAGGGGTCCGGAATAAACAGGTAGACAGGTAAATAACATGTGGATAGAGGTAGGTAGGTGTTACTGCCATTATTAGCCTGTTAAGCAAGTGTTTAACAAGGAAAGGGCAGTCCTGTTAGTGAACCAGCCACTCTGATTTGCCTGCTTTGCTGAAGCTTCTAGAGAGCAGAGTGAGTCCTTGGGCTGGATCAGAGAGGCCTGTTTAGACCCATGGCCCAGTTGGGAGGAGCCTTTTCTCTCACCTGAGCTGCTAGACAGCAGGGGCCTGCAGCTGAGTGTCAGGGACTGCAGAGTGAGATCGCTTTGTGAAATCAGCCTCATGTTCTCCTGTGGATGGGCTACGTGTTCCCCCAGCCCCACTCTGCGTCTTTTCTTTCTGACCAAGGCTCGAGAAGTAATCCCCGGCCGATCCCTGGATAAACACCAAGACTTCACCACTCTTCACGACTTTCCAAGGGGGACTTCTTCTCCCACCGTTCCCATCTGTTTCATCAACAAGAGTCTTCCCTTTTGTATGAACGTGCTCTTCCATTTGTACAGACACCGAGTAGATTAAAATGAGCCTCGAAAAAGGAAGGCCAAAGCCTCTGAGGGTTGACGATGCACACCTAAAAAGAAGCGTGGGGGTGGAAAGCAAACTACCCCAGTCCACAGGTTATCGTCCTCCCTGTGAGACTAGTGCTGAATGAGAGCTTGGAAAGAAGGGCAGCTTCCTTCCTTCCCGCTGTTGCATTACCCACTGAACGGCAAGTGAGCCCTAACCACAGTGGCTTAAAGCAACAGGTGCTAATTCTCCTTCATGGTTTCTGCAAGCCGGGGATTCAGAAGCAGCTTGGCTGGGCCGTTCTTGTTCAGGTGTCCCCTGTGGCTCGGGTGGAGGTCATCTATCCGGAAGGCTACTTATGTTCCTCGGGATTGGGAAGCCACGGACAGCTGAGGGCTGGGGCAGCGGGTCTTCTTGGGCGCACATTCTACCTCAGCATGGTCTCTGCACAAAGTCTCTCCAACAGGGTGGCTTTGGAGCAGTGGGACTTCTTACCTGGTGGTCAAGGCACCAGAGTAAGTGTCCTGAGACAGAGAGCAGGCCAGATGGAGGCCATATCCCTTTCCATGACCTGATCCTGGGGGCCATGCTGTCACTTCTATCACATTCTGTTGCTTAGAGCAGTCATGAGGTCCAGCCCAAGTTGAAAGGAAGGGGAAGCAGACTCCACGTCTTGATGGCAAACGGCAAGGTTCTAGAAGACCATGAGCAACTGAAAACATTGCACTGGGTGATGTCTACTTCTCAACATTCCTGGTTGAGGCTATTACAGTGGTTACAGACTCAAATGTATGAAGGCAAGCAATAATGCTTCTAGAAGATCGCACAGAATATCTTCATGACTTTAGGACAGGCGACTGTGACATGATAAGATATATATATTCATCTCTGCGTCTGGTTCCTGACAGAAAGCTCTTAAATCCCTTACGATTTCCTGAGAGATGGGTGTGATAGGATCATCTTACACAGAGCTCTTAAATCCCTTGGAATTTCCTGGGTGATAGAAGCATCTTTTGTTCTAAGGAGGCCAACTCTTGGTGGGCCCCCGAGTAGTTTCAGGATGGGGGGTGGCCACCAGAAAGATTAAGCCAGGATTAGAGGTTTAGAACTTTCAGCCCTACCGCCTACCCTCTGGGGAGAAGAGTGAGGCTAGCAACCGAGTTGAAAGTCAATCATGCCTATATGATAAAGCCTTCATAAACATCCCCAGACTGTGGGCTTGGAGAACTTCTTGGGTGGTGAACAAGTCTGTGTTCTGGATAGTGGCTCCGTGGGGACCGGATCTCTTGTGCTTGAGACCTTTCCAGATCTTGCCCCGTGTACTTCCTCATCTGACTGTTCATCTATATTCTTTTTTTTTTTTTTTTAAGATTTTTATTTATTTATTTAACACAGAGAGAGAGAGATCACAAGTAGGCAGAGAGGCAGGCAGAGAGAGAGAAAGGGAAGCAGGCTCCCTGCTGAGCAGAGAGCCCGATGCGGGGCTTGATCCCAGGACCCTGGGATCATGACCTGAGCCGAAGGCAGAGGCTTAACCCACTGAGCCACCCAGGTGCCCCTGTTCATCTATATTCCTTACACGAAGTAATGATAAATCATTATTTCCCTGAATTTTTTCAGCTGTTCTAGCAAATGATCAAACCAGAGGTTGGGGAGGTGGTGTTCTTGTGGTAACTCCACTTTGTAGCCACGTCAGACAGCAGTGAATATACCCTGGACACCCATTACTGTGACAAGCATCCGAGGGGATACTGTCTTGTGGGATGGAGCCCTTAACTCAGATCTGAGGCTAACTGTGTGTAGTTAGTGTCAGAAATGAGTTCTAGGACACCCAGTTGGTGTCCCAAAAGTTGGAGAATTGATTGGAATGCGGGAAAAAACCCCACACAATTGATGTCAGAAGTGTTGTAGGTAGAAAAAGATTTTCTTTAGCAACTATTTCTGAAACAGGACACACACACACACACACACACACACACACCATAAAGAAAGTAGTTGACCAATTCGACTTCACTAGAACTTCTGTTCATTGAAAGATTCTACTAAGACAATGAAAATGCAAACCACAGAGTGGGAAAAGATAGTCGGAGCAAAGATACCAACAGAGGACTCACATATTCAGAATGTTGAAAGAACTCCGGTAAATCAATAAGGAAAAGACAAACAACCCCAATTTTTTATTAATGGGCAAAACGCATGAATAAGCTTTTCACGAAAGAGAAATCCAAGTGGCCAAAAGAGCATCAGCATCATTAGTGATTAAGGGAATGCAGTACGAACCACAATGGGAATTTTTACACATGTAAAAACTTCTGGGTGGACACCTAAGGTTTTTGAATTTACTGTACATGAGTTCTACACAGACACATACAACAATGGCTAAAGTTACAAAAAAAGAAACCTGTGGAAACCAATGTGTCGGCAATGCTTGGAGCAGCTGGAATGTTCATATCCTGAAGATAGGAGTGCCCATGACTGCAGACACTTCGGAAAATTATTTAGCAGTATTTGCTAAAAGGAAATAGGATGTATGCTCTACGACTATGGTCGCTAGCAATGTGTAAATGTGTGCACCACGGACACGGCCGAGAATGTTCGTAGCAGTATTATTTGTGATAGCCATCTTAGCTCCTTCAGGCTGCTATAACAGAAGACCACAGACTGATTGGCTTATAAAAACAGGAATTTGGGACACCTGGGTGGCTCAGTGGGTTAAAGCCTCTGCCTTCGGCTCAGGTCATGATCCCAGATTCCTGGGATCGAGCCCCGTATCGGGTTCTCTGCTCAGCAGGGAGCCTGCTTCCTCCTCTCTCTCTGCCTGCCTCTCTGCCTACTTGTGATCTCTCTCTCTCTGCCAAATAAATAAATAAAATCTTTAAAAAAAACAAAAACAAAAACAGGAATTTATTTCTCCTGGTTCCAGAGGCTGGGAAGTCCAAGATCAGGATGCTGCTAGATTTGGTGTCTGGTGAGGACCTGCTTCCTGGTTCATGGATGACCATCTTCCTGCCGTGTTCTCCCCAGTGGAAGGGACAGGGATCTCTCTAGGGATTCTTTTATAAGGGCACTAATCCCATTCATAAGGACTCCACCCTCATGACCTCATTATCTCCCAAGAACCCTACCTCCTAATACCATCACACTGATTAGGTTTGTTTAAACATGAGTTTTAGAGGGACACAAACCTTCAGTCTATAGCGGGCCCCACACTGGAAACAACCCAAATATTACCAATAGTAGAACAGATACAGAAAGTGTGGCATATTCTTATGGTGTGTAATTGCAACACTGTATATGGGATATGACTTTGGACAAACCCATGCGATCATGTTGGGGGGGAATCTCACTCATATGTCATTGAATGAAAGACAGAGCTACATGGAATCCATTTACATTAAATTTACAGCCAAGCAAAACAAATTGTGAGGATAAAAGCAAAATTAGTGGCTATCTTTGGTGATGGGGGGTGGGATAACAGGGAGGGGCATGAGGAACACTTTTGTGGAATTGGTAAATTTCCACATCTTCACCAGGGTGGTGATTATGAGCTTGTGTTCACTCTGTAAAAATTCACTGGACTTGTATACTTTTATAATACACATATTCATACTTCCATGAAAAAGTTTCCTTTTACTTTTTAAAAATTTTTATCTTTATTTATTTATTTTTAAGGATTTTATCTATTTTATTTGAGAAAGAGTGCAGCAGAGGAAGGAGAAGCAGGCTCCCCGCTGAGCAGGGAGCCCAATGTGGGTCTCCATCCCCGGACCCTGGGATCGTGACCTGAGCTGAAGGCAGATGCTTAGCCATCTGAGCCAATCCGGCACCCCAAGTTTCCTTTTAGAAGATAATTATGCCCATACTGTATAGCAGAGGTCAGCAAACTATAGCCCCTAGGTCGAATCCAGGCACCACCTGTTTTATAAATAAAGTTTTATTGGGACAATGCCACATTCATGTACATTCATATACATATTGTCTATGGCTGCTGATAGGCTATAATGACAGGGCTGAGTAGCATGACAGAGAGAGGATGACCCACAAACCCTAACATATGCACTATTTTTCTTTTACAGAAAAAAATTGCTGACCCCTGTTCTCTAACATAGTTGGGACCTCGTTTAATCCTTCCGTGTTGATTAGAGGAGTCAGGACTGTTTTTCAAGAAAGATGTTGGCCCTACTAAAAGGCTCGCCTTCAGCTCACCCTCATGCATAGTTGGGGTGCCTTATAGTAGCCAGACACCCCCTTTGGGTCTAGTGCTCTAAGATTCCATCCACACCAGAGGCCAGCCCCACCCTTTCTTCCGGTGATTCTCAAAGTAATTTGATTTGCTTTGAATTTTCTTTCCTAATTCTGCTTTTTAAAATTCCAATCATTTGAATTATGAAAGTAATATATATCTTTTATAACCATTCAAACAACAGAGAAGCGTCTAAAATAAAATTAACAGTCTCCCTGCCCCTCTCCAATCCAGCTCCCTTGATGCCACTGCTGTTAACAATTTGGTATAAATGTTTCCCCACTGTTTCTGTTATTTATAAAAACATATAAAAACCTACTTAGAGGCTGTGACTTTTTTTTGGGTCTTTTTTTTTTTTTAATAAAAATAGGATCACACTTGCTTTTTATTCTATCTAGCAAAGTATTGCCGGCATATCTCTGTCAATTTATATAATTTTCTTTTATAATATTTACTAGCTACACTGTATTCCTTAATGTAAATATATCCTGATTTCCTCAACCTTTGTCCTATTAATGTGCATTCAGCTTGTTTCCAGGTTTTTTTTTTTTTTAACTATTACAAACGATGCTGCAATAAACTTCTTCATATATTTATGTCTTTATATACTGACATTTTCATTTCTGGTGGATATATTCCCAGAAGCGTGAGTGCTGGGCCCACAGTTTAAATTTTCAAAAATACCAACAGTTGATTTTCCACGACGCTATAATAATTTACAGCCTCTCCCCCGATGGTGTTCGAGAGAACTGGATTCCTCACACCCTTGCCAGCTCTGGATTCTACACATATTTTCCATTTTTGCCAATCTGATGGGTAAAAAATAGTATCTCATTGTTCTCATTTGCATTTCCCTGACAAGTGAGCCTGAGCATCTTTTCATATGTTTATTGGCCATTTGCATTTCTGCTACTGTGAATTCTGTACCCTTGGCCCATGCTTCTCCTGGGTGATTGGTCTTTTTCTTATTAATTTGTAGGGTCATTTTATAAATTAAGAATATTAACTCTTTGTTAATTATAGGGCTGCAAAGATTTTCTCTGTTTATTGTAGGTTTTTCCACGGCTCTGCTTTTGATTAAAAAAAAAAAATTAAATCCCTGTCCCCCGGGTTCTTGCTAAGAATATAACTAAAACTGTTTGCTTTTTAATTCTTATCAGAATCTCAGTTGTGAGAAGTAATATATGTGGTGCTTTGTTTAAAGCAGTGGTTCTCAAACATTTTCTCATTTTAAGTAATGGACACTCTCTCCCCCACAACCCCCAGCCTTTTCCCCCCCAAACACATGAGAAAAGAGAAGCTACCATGATGAACTTGGGTTTGGGGGCTTGGCAGTCAGCATGCAGAAGGCCTGTCCCGTGTCTCTCTCTCTCTCTCTCTCTCTCTCTCTCTCTCTCGCCGCCCCTGCGACGCTGTGAGAACCACTGGTGCTCCCTGGAATCTAGTTTGAGAATCACTGATCTGAAGTCTCTGCAGCCCCTCCGTCTATTTAATCAATTCTGTACAGTGTGTTCCATAGAATATTAAGTAGGATATTAACAAGTGCTTTGTGAAGAAAAGACTCTGGGATTGTTCTGCGGCCTGCCAAACTGAGGCGTGCTTTCCCGTTCTGAACTAGATCACACTTTGATTCTTTTGAGATGGAAATGCTAGCGTACCAAGAGACAGGAACTGGACAAAGGGTGACACACACCCTTTATTTCTCTTCCTACGCAACGCCAAAACAAATAGACAGTTATTGCCTTCGCTGCTCCCAGCCATCTGCTGAAGGTGCAGCTCTGGTTTTTGACTGGTCTGAGCGAGGACTGCTCACTTAGCCAGCAGGGTTATGGAGAACCAAGGGGACCAGCAAGGGACAGGTGGGTGCTGACCCCTTTTTATTTTCCCAGGGGTAGAAGTCGTGGACTCTGGGTGACAGTCAGCCACACCTGTCTTCTGCCTTATTTGAAATTTGGAAGGACAAATTTCTCCCTAATCTGGTTTTTTTTTTTTTTTTTTGAGTCATATCTATAACAAAGAACAAGTCAAGAGGACTTTAAACAAACGTGCTTTAAGCAGGAAAGTTGCAGATACTACCTTTTTTCCTTCCTGGATCCTTTCAAGAAAAGACAAAGGGAAGGGATATTGGCATAGCTTGTTTAAAAGAGCAATCTGGTAATCCCATATGCTCTTAAGAGAAAGAAAAACTGCATAGTAGGAGCAGTGAACCTAGGTCCCTAGGTAGAAGACTGTGCCTAGGGTCTTGTATGACAGTGGTCGAAGAAGCTTGGGAAATGCTGGGTCTCTTTACTGCGGGACTTCTCAGAACCTTTATAAAGCCTGTGTTCATTGTGAAGTTCCAAGAGGAAGACGTGGGTGATTTTCCTACTTTTTCTTGACCATAGAACCCCTTGTGGGAAGAACCTCTCCAGGAATGGTATTCCGTTGTCTACCCTTTAGAAAAAGCCTTGACCAGACAGTCTTATATTTTGGTTTAGGTAAAACCAGACTCTCAGGGAACCACAACCTTGTCTTTGGTCACTTGCAGATTTGCTTGTGTTGAACTTCCCTTAACGTGCATTGAGGGACATTCGTGAGGGAATTCATTGCATAAACTTGCTCTAATTTTTACTGCAAGGAGTTTGTAATTTTATGTAGCCTATTCTAGAAGAAGCTGAGTGACTCCTGAGCATTCGGGTGTCTATATCTAACACCATGCATTGAGTAACTGTTTATAGTTCGTTCTTTCTTCTTACCACCAGGATGCTCAAGACATATCTTCCTACCTTTTATTTTCACTTAACCCCCATTTCCTTGTTCTAAATTTTTATTTTGTTATAGTGATATATGTAAATAAACTAAATTTAATCCCATTTTTGAAACGTAGTGGGGTGTAATGCTAAAAAAGTACACACCTACATATGTATTCTAACTAGCATATAAATATGTATTTTTAAGTTTTTATTTTTTTTTAAATATTTTATTTATTTATTTGACAGAGAGAGAGAGATCACAAGCAATCAGAGAGGCAGGCAGAGAGAGAGAGGGGGGGGGAAGCAGGACAGGTGGGTGCTGACCCCTTTTTATTTTCCCAGGGGTAGAAGTCGTGGACTCTGGGTGACAGTCAGCCACACCTGTCTTCTGCCTTATTTGAAATTTGGAAGGACAAATTTCTCCCTAATCTGTTTTTTTTTTTTTTTTTGAGTCATATCTATAACAAAGAACAAGTCAAGAGGACTTTAAACAAACGTGCTTTAAGCAGGAAAGTTGTATCCTTTTGGTAAACACCAAGTAGTGTAATTGCTGGGTCATAGAGTAGCTCTATTTTTAACTCTTTGAGGAACCTCCATAGTGTTTTCCAGAGTGGCTGCACCAGTTTACATTCCCACCAGTACTTTGCCAGGGTTCCCCTTCTTCCACATCCTTGCCAACACCTGTTGTTTCTAGTGTTGATTTTAGCCATTCTGACAGGTATGAGGTGGTATTTCATTGTAGCTTTGATTTGCGTTTCCCTGATGATGAATGATGTTGAGCATCTTTTCATGTGTCTGTTGGCCATCGATGTCTTCTTTGGAGAAATGTCTGTTCATGTCTTCTATCTATTTTTAATTGGATTATTTGTTTTTGAGGGTGTTAGTTTGATTCCAACTCGCATATGTTAAACACCTACTATGTGCAAGGTCCTGCTAGGCCCCTGGGGAAATAGAGATGAACCAAGCTGTGGTCTTTGTCCCTGAAGGACTTAGTGTTGTTCTGAAACAGATGTAATTACCACACTCCATGGGCACACATAAGCACCACAGTGTTGTGTGTTAAGTAATAATGGACTATGTTCAAAACAGGGAGACTGATAGAGAGATCAGTTTAGACAGGCAGAGCTACCCAAGGACCCCCCAGCTTTGGTGGTCAGCTCCCAGCTGCCCAGGTCTTTCCAGCATCCACCTCCAGCCAGGTGAACGAGCGAGTTTTCCGATGATTCCCAGGAACTCTGAGTAGAGCAGAGCAGGCCACTCCAAGCCCTGCCCAAATCACAGATGTGTGACCAAACTAACTAGGGTAGTTTTGAACTAAAATGAAAAAGTGCTGTGGGAACCCAGTAGAGCCAATGACCTCTGTGGGAAGAGGGAGCGAGAAGAGCAAGAAAGGGATCATCAGGCTGAAGCTATGGGTGAGGCCCCAGGCATTTGCTCTCCATTTGAAGAGATGTGCAAGGCTGTGCGTAGGAGTCTGTGCCTTTTCTGAGAAGAGTGTTGGTTGCTCTCATCAGATTCTCGGAAGAGCTCATGGCCTGCAAAACCTTAAGATCCATCGCCTTGAAAGGGTGAGTAGAGTGATGCCAGGACAGCCAAGGGTGGAAAAACGCTCAGGGGCATGGAGGCCCTAGAGTGCGTAGGGTAGAAGTGACTGGGGATTCACATCCACTCACTTCATCATTCTTTCCTTCAGCAGATAATTTCATGAACACCCAGTATGGCTCAGGCATTGTGAACACAATCATTTGTCCCTTTACAGACCTCACAGGCTCTAGACACTTTTGCAGAAGGCTGTCTTCATCCCTCCATCTCTCCCACTGGCCTGGAAGATAGGCCCCAAAGTCTACCCTTCTTCCTCCAAGCATTTTGAGTTTTATCTTCTTCTCCCCCTACAGCCCTTACAGTAGGAGTTATCAATAAGACACAAGTCCTTAAGACCCTTCCAGGAAGTAGTTTTACTACCTTGTCTCAGCCTTCTCAATCAGGATGGAAGTACCATGATTGATTGATTGATTGATTGATTGACTGATTGATTTTTATAAGATTTTAAAAAATTATTTGTCAGAGAGACAAGGAGAGAGAGCACTAGCAGGGGGAGCGGCGGGCTGAGCAAGGAGCCCAATGCAGGACTCAATCCCAGGACCCTGGGATCATGACCAGAGCCGAAGGCAGAGGCTTAACCCACTGAGCCACCCCAGCGCCCCCCATGATTTCTTTCTTGAGAACAAAAAAGCCCCATAAGGAATGAAAAGACTTTTTTCTAAGTTGAGCAAGAAAAGGGCCATGGCTAAAACACAAAGCTGGAGAAAGAGCCTCGTCATGGGATGGGAGGGTATTCACTTCCCTGTGGTTTCAGTTTGTCTTGATTATGTACAAATGGCACCTCCCAGCACCCGAGTCTCCAAAAACCCAGGTGTCCTTGAAGACTTGTTTTCCTTTTTCTCTTTCTCCCCTCCCTCGCTGTCCTCTCTCCCCTTCACATCATCCTCACGGCAACCAGGAGGGCTTTACCATGTAGCCACCAACGTGATTCTTGGTTTTATCACTGACTCACAGTTCTGCGTACTGTACCCCAGGTTTCCCATCTCTGAAACGGGTATGGTTATACAGGAAAGTAATGTTGGTGGAAACTTGAAGGACCTCAGGTGGTGAGTTTTGTAGAAGTTGCACGCACACACACATGCACACACATGGTATCTGATTAGCCTCCAGGCAGAGTGGGGATGGCAGAATTTCCTCAGAACAATCTAAGCAGAGAACATCTGGTTCCCTTACCTGTTGATGCATTTGTCTCTGTGTTCAGTTGGATGAAGCTGTTGATGAACTAGCCTGCAGCCACCCCGTACTCAGTCTTGAAACTCCAAACATTCTCTTGCAGGCGAGGAGCTGCCAACTCCGGGTGGTTATAAGTACGGGAAGGCGAATAGACATGTTTCATTTCTTGCTCTATTCCCAGGACACAGGTTGATGCTTGCCTTTCACCTGCAAGTGAGTTTATTCACTGGAAGTCTTCCTTGAACACTGGCAGGCTCAGAGAAGAATCTCTTCCCAGGGATCCCTAAACCAGTGTTCCTGGCCTCATGCAAAATTCGTATTGTCTACACGTTGTCCATAAAGTGGAATTGGCATGCAGAAACTGTTTCTGTGTTGCAGGGGAAGGCAGGGATGTCAGGGGAAGGGGGACAGCTCTGCAGTTTAGTGGTTAAATAGCAAAAAAGAAACAAAACAAAACAAAACCCGCAAGGCTCTGAACTTAAAAGCCAATCCTACTTAAAAGATTTTGTTCTTTACTAAATGTTGTGTAATGTGCCTGTTGTTTTTGCCTGCCTAGCGGCCATTCTCCTTACTTCTGGAAAGAACAACCCAGTTTTGTTTAGGTGATCTATGCTCCCTCATTGGATATCATCTTGGTAGTATCCTTAAACAGAGTGTCTTGCCTTCCTCTGGCTAAGAGGTAAGCTTATGATCATGGCTGTGCCAAGCATATTCTCCCAGAAATTTGAATCTTGAAAATCTCCACAGGGTTGGAGCTCATTCATGCAGGTGTCTGTGCCCTAAGGAGACTGTCTCTTAGTTCCCATGGGTCTCCAGAACTTCTCTGGGCTCTGTCCTTTCTGAGAACTATTTGGCTATTACTTCTATTCTGTGAATCCCCCAAGCCCTTCCAAAACACACCCTCCCTTCCTTTCTCCCTCCCTCCCTTGCTTCCATCCTCCCTCCCTCTCTCCTTCACTCCCTTCCTCCCCACTTCCTCCCCACCCCCTTTTTGCTTAAGTTAGTTAGAGTCGATTCCTGCTCCCAGCCATAATGAAATAACTAGTACCAGACTTGTTTTCCATCTGTACACAACTAGAAAGCTGAAAAAAATATATGAAACAACAGTTTTCAGACATTGAGCAACAGGCAGTGCAGAACTGTGAGCCCTGAAAAAAGCGAGACAATGAAGTGAGCCCTATGATCACCTTGGCTTTCTGCCTAGAAGTATGTTTTAGATTGCAGCACAGGGAGGGGAATTCCAAGCAGAGCATGGAAGTTTCTCTGAGTTGAGGACATATAGATTATCATATGTGGAGATTGAAGAGGCTAAACTTTGTGAGGCCAAGTCCTAGAGAAGAAGATGCTGCACAGATTAACAGCACCAGAAGTCTGTATTGGGAGGCTCTTGGGTGATTGGTTGAATATGAAGTTGCCCAGGCATTGAGTGGAATGCTATAGGAATGACAAAGAACAACTACTGGAGGAATAAACAGAACAATTCTCAGAGCTCTCTTAGGACTGGCGGACAATCAAGTTTTAGCAAACCAGAATGGGAGTAAGTTGTTGAGCATCCAAGGCATTCTTTAGAGACAACAGTGTGGTTGCACCGTAGTAGTAGGGCTAAACTTGCCTTAGAAGAAAGGCTCCATGGGATGCCTGGATGGCTCAGTAGGTTGAGTGTCTGACTTTTGATTTTGGTTCAAGTCATGATCTAAGGGTCCTGAGATTGAGTGTTGCATTGGGCTCTGTGGTCAGCAGGGAGTCTGCTTGGGATTCTCTCTCTCTCCCCCTGCTTCTGCCCCCCACCCTAAAATAAAACAAATAAATCTTAAAAGAGAGAGAGAGAGAGAGAAAGAAGAAAGGCTCCACTAGGTCCACTTTAGCAAATCTTTTTAAGAAACCTCAAAAAAAAGTAAAACTGACAGTAAGTAACTTACATTTTGCCAAATGAATTCCAAAGGAAAATGAGAAAAATCTAGACATTCAACCAGAGAACATCAATAATGTCTAGCATCCAACATAAAATTACTAGACACCTAAAGGAGCAAGAAAATGTGACCCATTACCAGGAGAACTACCAGTCAGTGTAAACTGACCCAGAATGACAAAGATGATGTAATTAACAGAAATGGACTTTGAAATAGCTATTACAAATATGATCAAAGATTTAAAGGAAAGCATGAACATAAGGAGAAGTGGAAGTTTTTTTTTAAAGAACTAAATGCAACTTTTGGGGAGGAAAAATACAATCTCTAAAATGAAAACTTCACTGGATAGGTTTATTAGCATATTGAAGATTACAGAAGAAAAAAAAATAATGGATATGATGACATAGTAATACAAGCTTATGCAGGACAAGGAGAAAAAATACTAAGGGGGGGCGGAAAGGACGACAGCATCAGGGACCTCTGCAACAATATTAGATGGTCAACCCTACATGTAATCAGAGCCTCAGTAGGAAAGGAGGGCAGAACAAAATACTTTATTTTTTTTTTAAGATTTTATTCATTTATTTGACAGAGAGAGAGAGAGATCACAAGTAGGCAGAGAAGCAGGCAGAGAGAGAGAGGAAGAAGCAGGCTCCCTGCTGAGCAGAGAGCCTGATGTGGGGCTCAATCACAGGACCCTGGGATCATGACCCAAGCCAAAGGCAGAGGCTCTAGCCCACTGAGCCACGCAGGTGCCCCCAAAATACTTTAAATGATAATGGCTGAAGATGTTCCAAAAACTGATAAAAATTATAAAGCTATAGATCCAAGAAGCTCAACAAATTGTAGGCAGGGTAAACACAAAGAAAAGAACATCAAAGCGATCATAATCACGTTACTTAAAACTAGCAATGAAAAGAAAATCTTGAAAACAGGCAAGATGAAAAGAAATACTACATTCAATAAACAAAGATAAGGGATATCACTGATTCCCCTCTTAAAAACAATACAAGTGATAAAATAAAGACAATGGAATGATGTCCTTAATATGTTGAATTAAGCAACAATAACAAAAAACAAACAAAAACCTGTCAACAAAGAGTCTATATTCAGTGAAAATTATCCTTAGAAATAAATGAAGGTGAAATAAAGGTGTTTTTTTCAGACAAACGAAAGGTGGTAGAATTTGTCGCCAGCGGACTTGCACCATAGAAATATTACAAGTTCTTTTTCAGGCTAAAGAAAAATGATTCCAGGTGGAAACTCAGATCTACACAAGGAATGACGAATACTGGAAATTTTAAATATGTGAGCAAAGACAAGAGAATTTGTAATTTTGTTTTTTATTTTAAGTTACCTAAACTCAGTCTGCCTTTCAGAATCTAGAATCATTATCTAACAATTTGTGTGGATTTCCAGAAATTATCTTGCCTCTGCAGCAAGTATGCAAAACACTAACATCTGTTAGTTATGGACAGAAAACATGTGGTTAATTATCATAGTAATCTTTATGTATATAAATATATATTTAATATTTATTTATATATTTAGTTAAATATATAGATGTCTATTGAAAACATTAAAAATATGCCAACTCGCCTATTTTGTAGATGAGCCACACAAGGAAGGCCTTGAGATTTTTTGTGACTTTCTCAAGGCGTGACACATAAGCCTCAGTGTACCAACTACAACATCTTTTGCCTTCCCATGACTAACGGGATCACATCACAGCCCTGCCACTTACTAGCAGTGGGATTTGAACAAGGCAGTAAATGTCTCCAACCCTCAGTTTCTTCTCATAAGATGGACATAATAAAATGCTTTCCTCCTTGTGTTGCTGAGATTATCACATATGATACCATGGGAGTCAGGATGCCTTTGTTCGTAAGAGGCCAACTCAAATTACACATGAAGAATATTTATTGTCTCATGGAACTGGGAAGTTGGGATGGTTTCAGGTACTGCTGGATCCAGGTTCTCAATGTCATCAGGAATCTCTGTCTCTCATCTCAGCTTTCCTTGGTTTTTTGCATCATCCTCAGGTAGGCTCTCTCCAGGTGGTGGCACTGATAACCTCCAATAGTTCCAGGCTTGTATCCCACTTACATAGCAGAGCCAAGGGAAAGCAGAGTTTTCCTTCCCAGTAGTCTTAGCAACTGTTCACTCTCATGCCTACCTGTCACCTAATCTGTGACTCTGATTGGTTGGTTCTGGGTTATATATCCTCCTCTGGAATAAGGCCATGAATAGGGGTCGTTTCCTAAAGGTAAACTGGGATGCTGTCATCAAAAGTTGGTGTGGCAGATGCTGAGCTGCCCAAACCAAAAGACATTTATGACACTTCTGTAAAGCCCTGGACAGTAAGAGCTATCAGGTACAGCCTTACCCAAGTATGGCTTTGTGTGTACTAACTCGATCCTTATAGCCATAGTGAGGAAGGCTCCTATAAGCCCCAACCTCATGGAGGACCCAGCTTTATGATGGTTTCCCAGTCCTGGCCCCTAGCCTTGCATGACCCAGATGGGGTCTCCTGTCCCCAAGCTCCTCCTGGAGATCTGGCACCATACTGTCAGCTCTGGGCTTTCTCTCCTTCTTTGATTTTGGCCTCTGCCAATTGTCCCCCAATTTCCCTAAAGTCTCTGTTATGCACTAACAACAATTATTCTTAAAAAAAAAAAAAAAAAGACGTATTTATTTACTTTAGAGAGAGAGAGCATGAGGAGAGGGAGAGGGAGGGGGAGAGAGAGAATCCCAAGTGGACTCCCTGCCGAGCTTGGAGCCCGATGTGGGGCTCGATCTCACCACCTTGAGATCATGACCTGAGCCCCAATCAAGAGTCAGGCACTCAACTCACTGAGCCCAGGTGCCCAATAATTATTCTTTTCAACATCTCTGTTTCACAGCAGGGTGGTTTTCAGGTCATCTCCCCATTGTACAGAGGAGAAACTGAGGCCCAGAGAGGTTGAAAACCTCAATCCGCACCACACAGCTAGTTAAGTGGCAAAATCGGGGTGCAAGCCCCCGGGCCTGTTTTCTAAGGAGCAATGTGAATGAAGGCTGGTGGCCGAGGTCCCATGCCTGGCCTGCCGCAGAGTCTCATCCAGACCCAGGCATCGCAGCTCTCCTGCCTAGTCCCTGGAGTCCTCAAGTCCTTCCTGATAATCACGAAGCCCAGAGGAAAGGGAAGCTCAGTGTCTGTGTAAGACACCTCTCGAGGGAGATGCTGTGAACGTTTTCAGTCCAGACGAAGGGAGAGGAGTGGCTGGGGACAGGACCCAGCAAATGGAACCTGGGGGTGCTCTGTTAATTTCCTGCGGCTGCCACTACAAATTCTCAGTGTTCCTCGGCCGGGAGCCGCGGATAAGGCCCATCTCTGCCTTCACCTCCACCCGGCCTTGCCCTCTGTATGACTCTGTGTGTTCTCTGTCTGATGTCCCCCTGCCTCGCCCTCACAGGGACACCTGTCCTTGGATTTAGCACCCACCCAGGTAATCCAGGATGATCTCCTCGTGAGATCATTCAGTTAACTACATCTACGAAGACCCCTTTTCCAGGTGTATCACATTCACAGTTTCCAGGGCTTAGGACGGGGCCACCTCTCTTTTGGGAGGGCGCACTGCTCAACCCCCCCAAGTGGAAAAGCAGCCCGACTGGGTCTGGGAGCCGCCAGCCTGCGTGAGGGGGCGGGCTGCAGCGAGTTCTCGACGGTGCCTCTTTTATTGTTTCGTATTTTTCTCTTTTGTTTTGAGGTTTTCTGCCCTCTTTTCTGGAAGGTGCACGATGCTCGGCTCTGTGGTTATTTTCGCCTAACAGCTGTGTTTCCGGTGAGCAGCTGGGGGATGCTTCTGACTCAGCAAAACGGGAGCAGTAACCGCCAAGAAGCCGTTCAAGCGAGGCTCGAAATAAAGCAGCAGTTTCTTCCCCGTCCCTCCTCCTTTCACTTCCCCACCCGTGGGCACCTTTTGAAAGTCTCACAAAGCGCTTGTCAGAAACCCCTCGGAGCAGCCGGCGAAGGCCTGGCCGAAGGTGGCCCTCGGCTCGGAAAACAGAGAGATCACGGAAAGGATGGGGCCAAGCAGCCCGGCTTTGTGTCTGGGACGCCCCGCCCCGGGTGCCCCCCCCCCCCCCCGCTCCCCACTCGGGCTGGGGCCTTCCAACTTTCCCACCGGGCTGAGCAGCGAAAGCGGAGGCGGGCGGGTGTGGCTGCGAGTGGCCTTCCCCAGGCCCGGGGCTCTGTGATCTGCAGCTCAGGCGGTTTCTCCAAGGGGATGAGCTCACCCCCGCGGGGCTCGGAGGCAGCTCCAGACTTTTCTGTGCGCGGGCACCCGAGGCGAACCCCACGCTGCCCGTCCTGCGCGCTGCACGCGGGAAGGGAAGGAGCCGGAAAGGAATCCGCGTCCCGGAGAGCCCGGCTCTGTGCATGCTGGTGCCTGCGGAAGGCTCACGGGAGAGCAAGACAGCTGCACCCCGAGCGTCGCCGCCGCTGTTCCGGGAAAGAAGGAACAAGTAAATTTAGCTCCGTCCTACGCATGCTCCGCAGCTGCTTCCTGACCCAACAGAAAGAGGCCTCTGTGTCAAGCCCGGCTTCTCGGCTTTTTGGCCTGGGGAGGTCTGCCACCTCGGCCTAGGCAGGGGACTTTTCCGGGAGGTCCCTGACGCAGCCTCCTGGAGCGCGCGGGGAGACACGGGGCCCGAGGAGCTCGAGCGCCAGGCGTGAGCGGCTCTTCTGCCCTCTTGGAACAAAACGGTGCCCGGACACGCTTCCGCGGGGGCCTTGGCTCCCGGAGCCTCTGCTGTGTGCCTTGGAAGCCAGAGCGTGCGCAGGCCTGGGGGACGTGCGGCTGCTCCCAGGCCAGCCTCTAGTTCCCAGAGCTATTTGTTTAATAGCATCGTTTGTGGAAATAAAGAACTCGCTGACTGGCTTTGTGAATTAAGAGACTGGAACAAAGAGCTGAGGAGGGTTCCTGCAGCTCACCAGGGGACAGGGGTTTCTGGGGGAGGGGCGGGCCCGCGGGGGGCCTTCGGGTCACCCAGGTCTGGGTTCAAGTCCTAGCTCCGTCTCCTAAAGGCAGGTGCCTCCCGGCACAGAGGACTGTTTCCGTATCTGGAAGTGAGGGGTTGGCCATGACACTGAGACGCTGAATCTTTTTGAGCCTCAGCAATTATTCTGGTCATGAGGATTAAGGACGTTATGTACTGAACATGTCACAAGGGCAACGAGCGACTCTGTTTCACCCGGCAGGCCTGTTCCCATCCCTCTCTCCCTCTCACCTGATCTTCTTCAGTAAGATCTGGGGATTGCCTTACCCTCAAATTTTTCAGATGCACAGGTAGCCATCACAGAGAGTTCCACAGGTCTCTGGCCACAGTGACTACTTCCTGGATGGGCAAGGGACTCAACAACGCTGGGACAGCCAGAGTCAAGTTCAGGGATGTCGATGAAACTACTGGAATGGAGAAAATTTTTCTGCTGGGTTTCTAAGTGGTCGAGTTTTAGACATGGCATTGAGGATGGCTCTCTTAGTATACAGGAGGGAAGAATTTGCGTGAGAATGAAGCCAGCAAAGAGGAGAACGAATATGGAGTGACAGTCCTGACCATTTGAGCCCTTTGATCCAACCATGCCTGAAGCCATCACCCTTTGAACTTTCCAGTTATATGAGCCAATACATTGCCTTTTTGGTTTAAGCTTGTCTGAGTTAGGTTTCTGTCTCTTGTAACCAGTCCCAAGTCATTGGCAGGTCAATAAGTATCTTTGTGAATCTGCGTTTACCTGTGGTCTAATCCAGAACCAGGAGGCTGGCAGAGGACTGCGCAGCACCACCTCCAGTAGTGAGAGTCTGTGAAGAGTCCATATTCTGGCACACTGACTGCCTTCAGGCCCCTTTCGCAGACCTGGAAGCAAAATAGGGAGATGGGGAAAAAAGGGGGAGAGGTTTAAAGTAAAACAGATCGGACTCACATCTCTATCACGTCTCAGCTCTGAGGCCTTGAGCAAGTGACATATTCCCTGTGATCCTGTTTTCTCACCTAGGCAATGGCGTAACTCTACCTTTGAGTCCCAGCGTATATGGGTACTCCTGGGTAAGTCCAGGCAAAACGATGCATGAAAATCCCTTATACTAACATCTCCCGAAGGAATAGCATCACCATCAGCCTCCGGGAGTTGTGATGGCCTAGAAGCTTCTTCCCTTCGCTGCACTTATCTCGCTCCCGCAGTTGAACACAAAGCAAGGCTCTTGGGCCTTGGAACCCTGTTATATGAAAAATACGCATGTTAAACCTAGAGCAATGGTTCTCAACCCTCTAAAGGCCTCCAACATCCTTCATTACACAGGGCAGCCCCCCATGATGAGCGACAATCCAGCCCAGACAGTCAACAGTGCCGAGGCTGAGAAACCCTGCTCTGGAGTCCGGTGTGGTGCAGAGAGAGCTACTCATTCTAGGAGAGGCTCCCCAGCTTGGAGAGGGCCAGGACACAGTTCCCTATGCCCCATTTCTGTGCTTCCTGTGTGGCAAGTCCCCTAGGGATGTGACAGGTGGCATTGTGCACACGCTTTCAATGAATGCGTTTCTTCCCTTCCTTTCTGGCCAACTGCGTGTTGTTGAGTTTGTGTAAGTTAAGTGCATGCAGGATATGCTAGCTCTGCTTCCGCTCATGGAGTCACTGCGAGCACCAGAGAATGTCCCAGATGGAACATGCTTCGCTTGTCGTTTTTATTATTTCCACACATAGCACAAGTCTTGTGCACAGTAAGCGCTCCACATGGCTTTGCTCAATCGTCTTAAATTCACAGTGAGGACTCGGGGCCCCGCGAGGGAGGAGGTGACAGGTCCCAAGGAATCCTGATGCACGGATCTTGTCTGACCTTCCAGCTCAGACGAGACCTCTGCCACCACCTGCTTCCTAGCTGTCTCCCCTCTTTGCTTCTCAAGGCCCTTGGCTCCAACCACATGGAGCACGGAATCACTTGCGTGGACACCACACTGGCTGCCAGCCTCAGCTCCTGCACGTGACCCTGATCCAGTCATTTTAGCTCTGGGAGACTCCGTGTCCTTCCAGTAGAACAGGGACCCTAACCCGCACCTCTGTGTGAGATTGTCCGTGGGGGCTCATGCTGACCGTAGTCCCAGCCCGGACTTAGATGCAGGCACTCCAGGCCTCAGAGTCAGCCTATGGGCTTGTTTCATTTGGCCCACTTTTTTTTTCCCCTTGAATATTTGAGTTAATTTTCCCAGTTCAGTTTTTTTTTTTTAACTGAAGTACAAGTCACATAATATAAACTTAACCATTTTTTAAAAAGATTTTATTTATTTATTTGACAGAGATCACAAGTAGGCAGAGAGGCAGGCAGAGAGAGAGAGGGGGAAGCAGGCTCCCCGCTGAGCAGAGAGCCTGACGTGGGGCTTGATCCCAGGACCCTGAGATCATGATCCGAGCCGAAGGCAGAGGCCCAACCCACTGAACCACCCAGGCGCCCCTAAACTTAACCATTTTAAAGTGGACCATTCAGTAGCACTTAGTACATGCACGATCTTGTGCAACTGCCAACTCTATCTAGTTCCAGAACATTCTCATCACCCCAAAAGGAAGCCCTGTACACATTATTCACTCATCCCTGTTCCCTAGCCTGCCCCTCCCCGCCACCGTGGTCCCCCCAGTCTCTGGTAACCAATCACCTGCTTTCTGTCTCTAGATCCGCCTCCTGTGGACATGTCTTATAAACGACATCACAGTATGTGACCCAGTTTGTGTTTGGCTTCTTTCCCTTAGCACAGTGTTTCGGGGTTCATCCATGTTGCGGCAGGTGTCAGTACATCATTCCTTGCTACGGCTGAATCACACTCCCTTGTTCATTCATCGGTTGATGGACAATTTGCGTTTGCTTCTACCTTTGGACCATTTATAAGTAGTGCTGCCTCAAACATACGTGCGGCCGTGCTGTTTTGAGCACCTGCTCTCAGCTCTTGGGGTCACAGACCTAGGGGAGGAATTGGTGAGTCATATGGTGATTCCACGTTTAACTTTTCGAGGAACCTTCTGACTTTCCCAACAGTGGCTGAGCCATTTTACATTCCCACCAGCAAGGCACAGTGTTTCCTGTCCCTGCACAGCCTAGCCAGCACTGGTTACTTTCTGTTTCATGCATTTTACCATAGCCATCCTGGTGGGTGT